>NC_136072.1:1159465413-1160065413 GCF_964261635.1 Lissotriton helveticus | reverse complement strand
GGCCCTAACTATTGAGAATTCTCCACTTTTAGCTTTGGTGGGCAACACCCAACACATCCCTAAACCACACTGCAGATATGTCGCATTGGGACTTTTGATGGCTAAGCGGCGCATCGCATGCCGCTGGGGCAGAAGAAGGGCGCCCAAATTTAAGGATTGGCTTAGTGACTTAATATACTGCCAGGAGCATTTATCCCACTATGCAGAGTTGCTCCCCTGCACTTCACATTCCAGAGACATATGGGGACCCCTCAATTGTTACCTTCTCGTGCATCCAAGGGATGACCTGACCTGACAAATCTCCTCGGCGGTCCCAAGGGCGGGCTTCGCAGGCTGTATGGTCCTTCCCCAGGAGGCTCATAAGAGAAAAAAAGAACAAGGAGCCATCAGTTTATCCTAAGGCTCTATCCTAGATGTAGGTACCGTCACCACACCCAATAGGTGATTGCGGAAGAAAGGGGAGTGTATGGGAGCAGGTATTTGAGAGGGGTAGGATGTTTGATAGTGTTGTATAGATAGAACAATACATTGAACAGGTCCAAGGAATGTATCACAGTTTTAGTCCCGTTACCCCCTTGAGTTACTGATGTCAGGAACAGCCAACTACCACTAGCAATTTCAAGGAATAATCAAATACCTAAAGCGAGCACCTAAAGGTTATGGGAAAAAGTGAGGACAAAGCCTAACACACCAACAAAACGATTACGGGTCCTTCCTTAACTCAGGAACCACCCGCCACCCTCCTGTACTGTCCCACGCTTCTCTCTACCCCTCTCCCCCCTCACTACTATGAGGTACCATTTTTTTCGGGAGACCTGGGGGAACGCTGGGTGGGTGGAAATTTGTTGATCCACGCAGATTTCAGAACTTTCCACCACAGAAATGCGAGGAAAATGTGTTTTTTTTGTCAAATTCTTAGCGTTGCAAGGGATTCTGGGTAACAAAACCTGGTGGTAGGCAGTCGAGGCACCCCATCCTGAATTCCCCTGGGTGTCTAGTTTTTAAAAATGTATAGGTTTGCTAGGTTTCCCTAGGTGCTGGCAGAGCTGGGGCTCAAAAACAAAAGGTAGTCTCTTTGTCCAAAAAGCGCAAGATTTCACTGGGAAATTGAGGTGCGACCACGTTGCGTTTTGCGCTGTTTCATGTCGCAGCCACTATCCCTACCCACGCAAGTGAGGTGCCATTTTTTTTGGGAAACCTGGGGGAACGCTGGGTGGGTGGAAATTTGTTAATCCACGCAGATTCCAGAACTTTCCACCACAGAAATGTGAGGAAAATGTGTTTTTTTTGTCAAATTCTTAGTTTTGCAAGGGATTCTGGGTAACAAAACCTGGTGGTAGGCAGTCGAGTCACCCCATCCTGACTTCCCCTGGGTGTCTACTTTTCAAAAATGTATAGGTTTGCTAGGTTTCCCTAGGTGCCGGCAGAGCTAGGGTGCAAAAACTACAGGTAGGCACTTTGCCATAAAAGGGTCAATTTGTAACTGCAAAATTGAGGTGTGACCACGTTGCATTTTGCGCCGTTTCCTGTCGCAGGCACAAGGCCGACCCACACAAGTGAGGTACCGTTTTTATCGGGAGACTTAGGGTAATTCAGATTTGTAAATCAACTGTTATTACCAATTGAGTTTTCATGCATTTCTCCCTTTCAATGAAAGACATTGTGAAAACAAAAATCTTTTTGAAAAATGAACAATAATTCTCATGCTAGTATGAGTATTCCCAAATTTGAAAATGTGCAATTATATACTGTTTCTGAACTCTATAATTTGTACCCAATTCAGAAATACATAGGTGTCTTTCATACAGATTTTTCCATGTATACATTTTCCAAGACAAAGTGCTCTATACCCAGTAAATGAAAAAATACCATTGCAAGTTGCTGCTCAGTTTTTAGATCTGGGTTCGTCGGGTTCTTGGTGAAACTACAAGTCCTATATATCCCCACAACCACGAAGGTCTAACGGATGTAACGGTATATTGCTTTCCAAGAGGTGTCAAAATTAGAAAAAGTTATAGGTGAAAACGTTGAGACAAAAGGCTGTTTTTTTCAACGAATTTTCAATTATTCTAATATTTAACTGTTCATTTCTATAAAGAAACCTTCATGGATTTAGACAAATGACCCCTTTCTTAATTCAGAAGTTTGTCTACTTTTTGAAAATGTACAGCTTTCCAGGATTCATTATTGCTTTCAAACTAATTTCTACTATTAACTGGAAGTAGTTGGAAAGCTCTAAAAATAGCAAAAATAGGCTATGTCCCAGAAAAATACCAAAACTGTGTAAAAAATGTCGGTTCTCTGACAAAAGACTGTCATTCCCTAAAATCTGAGAAAATGGAGATTTCAGCCCCACAAACCCTTTTTTGATAACATTTTCAGGGAAAAACCCAGAGGCTTTCATTTGCAGCCCATTTTTCCAATTTTTCTGAAAAAAACAAACATTTCACTATATTTTGGTTAATTTCTGGGACCCCTCCAAGGGAATCCACAAACCCTGGGCGCCTTTAGAATCCACATGATGTTGGAAGAAAAGGATGCAAATTTGGCGTGGATATCTTATGTGGTCAAAAGTTACAGGGGCCTAAGCGCGCACTACCCCAAAACGCCAAAAAAAGGCTTAGCACAGGAGGGGAAAAAGCCTAGCAGCAAAGGGGTTAACCCCTCCCACGCTGGTGACGGAACCGTTCCATCACGCCCCTCGGGTGGGCTGTGCTGGTGATGGTGCTGCTGATTTCGCGCCTGCACGGCGCGTTCTATTGAGCGGGCGGGGCCGTGACGGAACCGTTCCGTCACAAGCACAGCTCACCCAAGGGGCGTGACGGAGCGGTTCCGTCACGCACCACCCCCACCCTTTTTAACTGCGGCAGGATAGCCGCCGCAGCGAAAGGGTTAAGAAGATGGCACGGCACTAATCCTTACAACTAATATTAATCCACATTTGTAAAGCACACAATCACCCGTAAGGGTCCCTAGGCGCTGGGGGCCATCGGGAAGATTAAGCAATCTATTGCCCAGAGTCACATGGTGCTGGGCTAATCTGCCGCCGGTGCCGGGGATCGAACCGTGATCCCCAGATTCCGAAGTCAGTTGCCCTAGACGTGGCACCACACCTCTTCTCTGCATCTCTGCAGCATCCAATGTAAAGACACATTTGCTAAACAGTTGGCCTGCGTTTCCAGGCAAATTAGCAAACAATTTAAGTTTGCCGCCGCGCTGACTGCATTTCATTTTTATGCGCGGGAATGACAAAAACGGTTCTGTGCGATAATGAGGTAAAACTTATTATCCTTCTGTTGTGGACACATTAGGACGTGACATTTTGCTAAATTAAAAACATACAGCCCTAGGAAGCAACAGCCCCAGATTTCTCTAATGCCTCTTCCCATAATGCCTCAGTCGCCTGCTGCTTGTGATACATATATAATTTTGAGGCTCTTGTGGCGATAGAAATGATGGCTTCTAGCTTTATGGACATTTAAAAGAGCATTAACCTTCTGTCTCAGTGCGAGGGTCCCTTGTTCTCAGCCAGAAATAGAGCAGCCGGTTTGTGTTTCTCTGTGTATCTCTTTGTGAGTGTGGAAGACGGCAGATCACTGCCTGTGTACATTGGTTTCTGCCTGCATTTGTGTGTTCCCTCTCTGTGTATTTGTACATGGGTGTATAGCATGCTTTGCTTTGATATGCTTGTATGTCTCTGTCAGTGTGTACCCATTCCTGAGTGTATCTGTGTGTACCTTTTGTGTGTCTGTGTTTTTTCTGCATGGAATTCAGTGTGCCTAGGTTTCTGGTTCGTTATTTCCATTAGCTTGCATTCGGGCATTGTTGTGTAAGCATGTTTGTATGTCCCTGAGTAAGTTTCGATGTGTGTATTTGTCTGTGTGTATGTGTTTCAATGTGCCTGTGTGTTTCTCCTTCTGTGTTTTGTAACTGACTTTGACTGTCCTTAGCTCTGTCTAACTGGGCCCAGGGCCAGTGCTACGTTGAAAACACAAATGAAAACAACCACAAGCATTAGGGTACACCATGTCTAAGGGTGCACGTACAATTGGCATTCCCTACCCTATTAGTCTTTAGTAGATAATAGGGCAGGGGCATTAAAACTACCTTTAAGTCTCTAGTATATAACAGGACATGACAGTTTAGAGGCCAGCAGCCCTTTCTGCACTTGCATGTGTGCACTGCTGAGAGCCGGAGGTCATTTTAAAAGATGCCCTTCCTTGCAGCACTATTTTCAAAAGTAAATTCACTACAAACTTAACTCTGGTGGCCGGGGCACATAAAAACTGACAATCTACAATATTTTGGCATATTAGGGATATTAGGTATCCCCAGGGTGTCCGCTAGGTGTCCCGTGGTGGGGGTGGGGGTCATGTAATTATAAGGAGGGCCATTATAAAATATGTTTTATATGCCCTGGGGATATAGGAATTGCACATTTGACTTCCCCCATTGTAGTAAAGTGCGTCTCCAAATCGACTTTGGTGCTATGAGATACTGTGGAGTGAGATTTACACTATGTTTGCGTATTCAAAACTACAAAAATCTATCCTAGGTGTCCCATGAGTTGGGGGTTATATAACTATAAGCAGGGCCATTATAAAAGATGCACTGATGAAGGAGAAAATGCACATTGCAGTTTCCCCATTGAAGATGCCTAGCCCCGTAGGATAACATTGCAATAGTTCATGAACGGATAAATATTTCTAAGAATTGAATAATTATCATTCAAGGACTTAGGAGAATGGTATTGATAAGTCCAACAATATGCCATTGTTGAATTCATCCTAAAATATACAGAAAAGACGTCATAAGACTTTCTTGTCTGTAAGCCAAAATTCATCCTTCGTGTGGTCTTCCCTGATTAGTTAACATGAGAGTTAACAGGATTAGCCAGGCTGCTTTGATGAAGTGATAAGTGACTCACCCAGTGAGAGGCTATCTGGTGGAGAGGGCTCTGCTAGACAGGAATGTCAGAGCAAGGGGGAGGGGTCATAATGCATGAAGCTTCAAAGAAGGAACATGACAGGCAGGGAATGTCAGGTCCATCTACCCCTGCCCCTCTGACCCAGACAGGTAAGAGGCTTAAGGAAGTAATCTGTAGATGTTAGGGGGTAGAGAGCTATGGAGCTGAACACACTGAGAGTTGGTTTAGTTAGCTCTTCATGCTCTGCTGAGATTTCAGCCTTGTTGAAGTTTGGAGGAGTAGTGTTTTCTGGGAGAAGATTGTGCCACTCTTCGGAGGAAGTGGTCATGACCTGGGGTGTTGCCTTGCATCTCATTGGACAGGACTGCTCTTCTGCTTGGCCCCATAGAACACTGAATAAATATGTGAGAGATGCAGGACCTCTCAGATCTGCTGAAGAAGAAGGATTGCCATGCTGGAACCTTGGTTTGCACCACCAGGCCCTGCATTCTGGCTGACTGCATGTGCGTCTGCTGCATTATCTGGAACTACAGGCCTGTGGATGTAACTTGGTTCTAAAGGATTAGAGAGTGGACTCCCTGCAAGCCACAGGTTAACAGCGCTCACCTACATCCTCACCACTCAGAGTCACCTGCCTGGAGTGCATCCAGTGGGGTTTTAAAGCTTTTGCCCAGGTGCATTGTGGAAATTGTGGTCCCAACATTTAAGGACCATCTTGGAGCTTCCAGATCATTGGACTGTGTTTTAGACCCATTCAATCCTCAAGATGAGCTTCAGACAGAAGTTCCAGAAGTGTGAAGAAGTTTGGAGCAACTTTGGAAAAAACTCCATGACTGACTCAACCGTGAGAGCCAAGCTGGCCACCTTCAACTGCGATCAGGCCTGGATTCCAGGTTTGTCCCGCTGAAGATCTCTGGAGGTCCGCCTTCCAGAGTTTGACCAGGAGCACTCTAAAAGTCTCCAAACTCGCCTCACCAAATCCGGACAGGTGAAGAGCAGCAAGGGACCTCGGCAGAAAAGCTCCAGAAAAGTTTCTAAGTCTGAAACTAAAATGTTGTGTTTCTGTGATTCCACTGCTTGTGATTTTTATTTGGCAGTGTGTTTGTCTTTTTATATTTGTTTTTGTCTATATCTGCATGTTTAACAGTCTATGTGTGCGTGTGTGAGTATTTCATTCGCGTACTCCTGTAGTTGTGCCCTATGATGGTTCTTTGTACGCTAGTGTGTGTATCTGTTTGTGCATGCGTACAGGTGTGTGTTTCTGTGTCTGTGCCCTTTGATGGCACATGAGTATCCATACACCCTTCAATGATATGTCTGATCATTAGGAAAGATTCTCATGGAAATTGCTAAATCTAGAAAGTAAAAGAAAGGAGAAAAATAACTGAGTGAATGCTTTAACCACACAAGCATTGACATAGCCAATCTTTTTCAGTGGACTTTTAAAGGTTTTTCTAGGTGCATTGTAGGAATTGTGATCCCAAACTTTTAAGGACCATCTTGGAGCTTCCAGACCATTGGACTGTGTTTTAGACCCATTCAATCCTCAAGATGAGCTTCAGACAGAAGTTCCAGAAGTTTAAAGAAGTTTGGAGCAACCTTGGAGAAAAGCTCCATAAAGTGACCTACTCAACCGTGGAGCCAAGCTGGCCACCTTCAACTGCGATCAGGCCCGGATTCCAGGGTTGTCCAGCTGAGGATCTATGGAGGTCCAGCTTCCAGAGTTTGACCAGGAGCACCCTAAAAGTCTCCAAACTCGCCTCACCAAATCCGGACAGGTGGAGAGCAGCAAGGGACCTCGGCAGAAAAGCTCCGGAAAAGTTTCTAAGCCTGAAAGTAAAATTTTTACTGGGCCTCCCGCTCAGTGTATCCATGCAGGACTCCATCGCGGTCAGTCTGAAAGTTTGACTTTGGCCCAGTCAAGTGTGACCAGATGTCCCAGAGTGGTGATACAGGTTTCTAAAAGGTAGAAAATGTTTATCCTTTAAAAATTCATATCTCTAGTTCCCTACATTGGAATTTTTGTTGATTTGGTTTCATTTTGAAGATAAAAATATTTCCTATTTTTATAAATGGGTGTGGGATTTTCATTGTGTGTTGTGTCCTAATTATTTACTGAATTGGTGTTTTTAAATGCTTTACATACCTGTTTCCTAATTTAAGCCTGCCTGCTCGCCACCAAGCTACAAAGGGTTGAGCATGGGCATAATTTACTGAAACCTGCACTGAGCCAAAGACTGAGTTAGTGGCCGTATTGCCAGTGGTAGATGCATATTTACCACTGCCAATAAACCACTTTGCAACATTTATGGTTTCAGCATCATTGTTTAAGCATGTTTGTATGTCTTTATGCCCCTGAGTAAGTTTCAGAGTGTGTATTTGCCTGGGTGTACGTGTTCCAATGTGCCTGTGTTTTTCTCATTCTGTATTTGCTTTAGCTTGTGTATCAACGCTAGCATGTGTGCTTATATATGTATCAGTATATATTATTGCATGTTTGTGTGTGTGTATTTATTGGTATATATTACTGCATGTTTTGGTGTGATTTGCTTGTGTGCATATGTGTATCTCATTCTGTGATTCTGTAATTACCCTACTGTTATTTTGTGAGCCAGTGTGTTCTTGCCTGTGTATATCTCTTATGTGGTAGTGAATGTTTGTGTGTGTGTCAGTGTGTGATTCTTGTTCTGTGTTTCTGTGATTCCACTGCTTGTGATTTTTATTTGGCAGTGTGTTTGCCTTTGTATATTTGTTTTTGTGTATTATCTGCATGTATAACAGTCTATGTGTGCATATGCGTGAGTATTTCATTCGCTTACTCTCTGTAGTTGTGTCCTATGATGGTTCTTTGTACGCTAGTGTGTGTATCTGTTTGTGCATGCGTTCAGGTGTGTGTTTCTGTGTGTGTGTGTCCTTTGATGGTCCATGAGTATCCATCCACCCTTCAATGTTCCAAGATCTGTCTGTTCCTTAGGGAAGATTCTCATGGAAATTGCAAAATCTAGAAAGTAGAAGAAAGGAGAAACAAAAATGAATTAATGCTCTACCCAAACAAGCATTGACAAAGCCAACCTTTACATTAGTGTTGAGCCTAACTGTCAGAATTCTCTCTTGCATAATTACTCGTAGTCATCACAAATGACTCATAATTATGCATAATTCTGTGAAAAGCGTAATCCACCATTTAGTGATATTTTCTGATGATAAAATGCCCGTCCACAATGGGGCTACCAATGCACTTTGCACTAAGAAAATATCACTAAAGCAGGAGGACACGAACAGCAGGAGCCAGCAGCGGCTCGCTCTCTCTAAGTTTGTTGTTCCTGTGCTCCTGCTGTGGACATTTTGCTCCAGTCAATTAAAATGTTTCCCAAGCCTACTTTAAAAACAGATAGAATTATTCCAACTTACACAGAAGCAGCACAAGCTTTCCTCATATACACAGAACAGGTACAGGACAGACAGCACCAACACACACTTCCTGCACAGACACAATCAATCAATCAACCAGGGTTGGTAGAGCGCAGCTACTCACCCGTGAGGGTCTCAAGGCGCTGGGGGAAATGGGGCGGCTCCATTGAGTGCTGGGGTATCCAAAAGGCCAGGTCATGACACACACCACCACAGATGCACACATGCAGCCACACTGACACCGAGGGCCCGATTGACAGAACTAATTTAAGACAAAATCCTAAACTTACTAGCATTTCGGTAGTCACAGAAGGCACTTACTCATTTCGGTATTCACAGAAGTTAGGAATCCTAACTTTAGGACTTCTACATGTCTTCTGTGAATACCGAAAGTCTTAAAGTTCGGATTTTTCTCAGTTTAGGAGTAGTAAAGTTAGCACTCCTAACTTTAGGACTTCTAAATGTCTTCTGTGAATACCGAAAGTCTTAAAATTAGGATTTTTCTCAGTTTAGGAGTCCTAAAGTTAGCAGGCCTTACTTTACTACTCCTAAACTGAGAACAACCCTAACTTTAAGACTTTCGGTATTCACAGAAGGCATTTAGGAGTCTTAAAGTTAGGACTCTTAACTTCTGTGAATACCGGAATGAGTAAGTGCCTTCTGTGAATACCAAAATGGTGGTAAGTTTAGGATTTTGTCTCAAGTTAGTTCTGTGAATCGGGCCCAGAGTGTGTACAGCTCATGCAACAGTAGTGCAAGCTTGTCTCACAAGCAGAGAATTTAGAGGCACGGGCAGTCATAGTAAACTCTTCCCCTCAAATCACAAAAAACTCTAGGTAGAGCATGTGGAGCAGTAGTGTAGAAGTAGGGTAATACTTCTATGTAATCCAATGATTTTGTGGGAGAGTTTCTACAGCGATCCCTCTCATATTCATTGAATGAAACATATTATTTACACACACCAATAACATATCTTTAGGAAAATAAATCCATTTAATCAAATGCTGTTGTGGAGATGAAAATAGGACGATACATAAACGGTAAGCCTGTTTGAAAAATTAGACACTCCCAAAGACAAACAGACAAATCAAAGTTTTACCCAAATAGGTGTATAGAAAACAGGCATACATTTATATTGCAGTTGTAGTTTTGACCCATTTTACAACATTTTGGCAGCGAGGTCTTCATTTGGAAAATAAGAGCATGCAACCTCCTCCGAGGGGCTTGCTGGGAGGTCACAGCTGCAACAAAATCCCAGATGTGTTGCACTGATCATGGGTTACATGAAGTGAGACCTCCAGACAACGAGGGAGACTGTGCTGCTCTAAATAGTGAAACTCAAACCCAGTGAATGAGTCTTCATTCCAAGGAGTGAGACTTAACGCAAGAGACTGCGCACAAACAGCGGGACTCACTTGACAAGAGTGGCTGAGATGTGACGCTTAGAGTGAGTGAGACCGCTCCAAGAAGTGACACCTGAACCCAGCTACTGAAACTGTGCTTCGAAGCATGAGAGAGGCCCGATGACTCAGGCCATACTCGCTCCTCTCTGCTGTCTCTGTCGCTGGTGTTTACCTACCCCATAATGGGTGACGCCCTCTGATGAGTGGCTTCGTGTTGGGAAACATCCGTTACAACGCAGTCATTACAATGACCTACCTTTACAACGCAACTGTTACAATGCAACTGCCTTTACATCGCATTCCATTACAATGCATGCCCTTACAATGCATACCATTACAACACATTATAAGGTAAGTAATGAAGATTTTCTTGAGTATTAAGGTGGGTATGGGTTTTGCGGTACATGGGAATATAAATTTTTACCTCTCCGCTATCCAACACCTTCCCTACTGTTGCACTCACTGGAGTGGGAATAGTAATTTTTACCCCTACGCGATCCAACACTTACCCTATTGTTGCACTAAAAGTATTATGTGTTGTAATGGTATACATTGTAATGGTATGCATTGTAATTGTAGTTGTAATTGTAGTTTTAAAAAATGCGTGGTAATGGCATGCTTTGTAAAATCATACAATGTAATGGTAGTTGCAATGTAAAGACTGCATTGTAAAAGCGTGCATTGTAATTGCATGCATTGTAATGTCATATATTCCTTCGTGTTTGGCCCACACAGCTTTGATGTCTGCTAGATCTCTGCTCTAATGCAAACAAGTGAAATTTGCCACCAGGTGAGTAGCAAAAGACAGTCATATTTGTTGTGGAGTGGGCCCCTCATACCCTTGGGTCCTGCTGCTACTATACCTGCTGCACTAATGATAGCTGTGCACTTGGCAAATTCCCGTCCAAAAAAATCCCACTCATTCACTTGTTAACCTGCATTCAAGTGAAATGTTGTGTGTGAGCTGTGCTGTCTTTGTCGTGTTTCTGAATCTGTAACTATGGAGCAGCTTTACACAGCTGTCATGCAACACAGCAAAGCAACCAAAGTAGCTGTGCTGCGTTGTGTAAGAGGGAGAGGTGGACAGCACCACATCTACTAAACTAAACTATATGTCTCCATCTCTCTTCCCTACCACTGACACACAATCAGTGTCATGCACACACCTTTTCACCGTATTTCAGAGGTGTCTGTGTTAAGTATAGCATAGATTTTGCACTAGACAGATACAGTTCCAGTACAAAATACTAAGCCTAGATCAACTTTAAAACTTTTCCCACTTTGGATTTGTGATGTACAGTGCAGCACACATGCAAAACTGGAAAAGTTTGGAGGAATTAAAACATTTCTCCGTTTTCATGCCAGCCTCAAATAGGTGTTATTTTATTTATGATTTAATAAATTGTGGTGATGCTGGCTTAGTGTCTCTGTGTGATGTCATTTGGAGTGTTTACTAGAGCCTCGTGACTACTCTTTTGTACCTGTGACTCATCGTCTTCCCTTCATAAATATATGCAAGTGAAGGTTTTCTATAGTGCAGACCATGAACTTAAATACAGTGTAAGAAAATTATAGCTAGGGACTGATAAAGACCATATGCTTATTTAATAAAAATACCTATAATTAAAGTAAGAACATGAATGAAATACCATATTCTCACAAGTAGATCAACAGACCACCCTATTCTAACAAATGTGTGCACACAAGATTCAATATCAAAAGATTTTTATTTTCTTATTTTATATATTATTCATGGTTTGCTTGACAAATCAAATATTCAATTATTCATATTGAATTTATGATCATGGTTTCAAGGGAATTATTTCATCAAAACAACATGATTGTACATAGATCAAATACGATAGACGGAAGGTTGATGGAGGCAGTGTGACAGCTGTCTACTACGCGCTTTTCGGCATATATGCCTTCTTCAGGTAGCCGTCTATTGCACTATGGGTGATAAATAGAATCGTTGATGATGTACTATAGCTGCCAAGAATAGTGGATACTGATGGCTGAATATATAGAGAAGTGAAATCACACATGAGTGGATGTTCACATTATCGCTGTTGATTACGACAATATAAACATAGGGAATTGTCCTGGTATAAGCCGCAAAGATATGCTGTAATTAAGGTTCCAGTTTAAAGCGGTTCAGAAGACGGTCAATTGTAAACAGAGGCGCCAAAACAGAATATGGAGTCGGGTCAGCTGTGATTGAGTGAAGATATACTCCTGATGTGTCGGATGGATACAGTCGAATCTCCCTTGTAGCCGGGGCGCCGCAGGCCAGGGAGGTAACCGGATACAGAACCGTCTGTCATGAAACTGACATCACACATACACACACATGCACACACTCCCACATATACACACACATATAAATAGTGTCTTGTTCTGGATCAAGAATTAAAGGCAACCTACTTCTGAAATTCTCCACTTATGATTACTAACCCACCCAACATGTGTCACAGCTAGTACAACCTTGCAAGTTTAAAGGCCTTATTGGGAGTTTGGCGGTCCGCTGGACCACCAAAACCAGGTTGGCGGTGTGACTGCCGTCGCACCGGAGGTGTGACCGCCCTATTACAAGTTGGGTGGTCGGACCGCCATGGGACCCCTGCTGCTGCCAGGGATCTCTGATCCCTAGCGGTCCTGCAGCGGTCTAAGGCCACTAATATGCTGCCCGTGCGGCTGTGGCACCATCAATAAAATTAGGAGTTTCCTCACCGCCATAGTTTTCATGGCGGTGAGCCCACCATGAAAAGAGTGGTGGTGAGGAAACAAAGGGGGTCCTACAGGTCTCCCTGGTGCCTCTGCACCACGGGATGCATGCAGGGGGCACATGGTGCGCCCATGTCAGCATGCACCTCCAGTTCCTGCAGGGCATGGACTTGACAGTCCATGCCCTGCAAGAACGTGCAATGGCGTTCACATTGCGGTGCCTTGCTAAGGCTCACGTATGAGCCTTAGCACTGCACCACCGTGAGCTAGCTGCCACAGGACCGCCTGACCTGCATTCCTGCCGGAATCTGGCAGGCGGTCGGTCGCAATATGGCATTGGCGGTGTGGCAGCATGGCACTGGTGGGGTGGCCCGCTCCCACATGGCCAAAGTCATAATAAGACCCTAAGTCTTGTTTTCCAATGCCATTTACAAATGGGTGCTGTGTACATGGAAGGGGTGTTTTTTAACGTTTTTTTTGTTGTGAATAACATGTTTTTGTTTGATGGACTTAATTCCTGCAGGCAGGACCTGTGCACAGCTGCGACAGTCTGGCAATCCATAGTGGGCATGACCTTCAGCCATGAGCAGTGGGGTTCCTCACTGGACCTGGCCTTTGTCCAGGCCATGTGTCCATCCTGTTACAGGTTAGTAACCCTTGCTGTGGACCCCCTTCAGCTGTGTGCAGCGTGGGTTGCCCACAGGGCGTGGCTTGCTGTATCTGCTTCATTGTATCCGTACATTTCTGAAAATGTGTATGTGTTGCTCGGTACCTGTCTATAAGCAAAAGTAACCAGAATAGGACTTATCCTATAAACCACCAGGAGACTGGTGTATTAAATGTATGAATACATTAATGGCCAATAGTGGTTGATCCGTACATTCTCAAAACCTTAAAATTTCCCTATCAGTTGTAGTACAAGACAGAAACTGTCGCATACTTTCAAAAAGAACTACGAAATCTTGCCGCGATAATTACAAAAAACGTACCATTTATTTGAAGATTGAACATAACCCATTCATTTCAAGACACTGTATTTTGGAAAAGTCCGCAGTGCTCAAGTGATCACACACTTAGAAGTTAATAGCGACAAAAGGTGCTAGTATATATGCAGGAACAGCAAGAAAACAATATATTGGAAACATGAAGTGCCCTATACATTGTACGCATCCAAAAAAAACTAAAATTTGACAATGTTTAACTAATCTAATTGCTTATAGTGTCTATGACGTTTCAGCCTTTCCTTATTTATGGGTCATCATCGGGAATGCATTAGTGTCTATGACGTTTCAGTCCTTCCTTATTTATGGGTCATCATCAGGAATGCATTAGTGTCTATGACGTTTCAGTCCTTCCTTATTTATGGGTCATCATCAGGAATGCATTAGTGTCTATGACGTTTCAGCCCTTCCTTTTTTATGGGTCATCATCAGGACTCCATTAGTGTCTATGATGTTTCAGCCTTTCCTTATTTATGGGTCATCATCAGGAATGCATTAGTGTCTATGACGTTTCAGCCCTTCCTTTTTTATGGGTCATCATCAGGACTGCGTTAGTGTCTATGATGTTTCAGCCCTTCCTTTTTTATGGGTCATCATCAGGAATGCATTAGTGTCTATGACGTTTCAGTCCTTCCTTATTTATGGGTCATCATCAGGAATGCATTAGTGTCTATGACGTTTCAGCCCTTCCTTTTTTATGGGTCATCATCAGGACTGCGTTAGTGTCTATGATGTTTCAGCCCTTCCTTTTTTATGGGTCATCATCAGGACTCCATTAGTGTCTATGATGTTTCAGCCTTTCCTTATTTATGGGTCATCATCAGGAATGCATTAGTGTCTAGCAGCCTGATTCATCAAGAAAGGAAACAGCGACTCTCAACTAGCGAATCACAGCGAATCGCAAATGGAAAGGCGCAGATCGGAATTCATCATAGATAGCGAGTAATCTAAGCGATTCGCACACGGGCGCTAAAATCGATAGCGAGAAAATGAAATCGCCGAAAAAGTCGCAAAAACCCAGATATTCCGTCTCTATTTAGCGCCACGCAAATCCACATTTGCGACATCTCGCCAGTAGCGAGAACTCACCAACGGGAAGTCGCTTTACGAGCGCCGTGATGACGTCGCAACCAGGAAGCAGCCAGTTGCCACACCCATTCTGAACTGCGAGGCTGACCGCGAGTCTGCAGCGAAACTGAGAGCTCCTACCGGGACACCTCCAAAGTAGCGCTAGTCACCCTTTAGCGACAGTAGCAATGTCCGAGGAGTCTGCACCCGGGCCCAGTGACAGCGGGCGCAAGAGAAAGCTCAAGTTTACCGAGCCGGAGTTGGAGCACCTCATCGAGGGAGTGGTTGAAAACCACGCTAAACTCTTCGGAAAGGACTCCCGGAGGGTGCCAGAGATGGAGAGACGTCGCATCTGGCTAGGAATTTCTGCCAAAGTGAACGCTGTGGGCGTGACACACAGGTCACTGGACGAATTAAAGAAGAGGTGGTACGACCTCCGAGGTCGTGCCAAGGAAAGGGTGGCAGAGAGGCTGGGCGAGACATCTGGTACTGGGGGCGGAGACCCTACTGTCCCTCCCAATACCCCCATGGAGGACCGCGTGGAGGACACCCTCGAGACAGAGGCATGCATAGGTGTCACCAACCTGGACTCATCCCGACCCAGCCAAGACAGCCAAGGTAAGTGGCATGCGACTGCGACCCTGTCCCCTACCAATGGCCATGGCCCTATAGCCTCCCATATGCATTCCAAGTCATACAAACAATGCACATGAGATCATGGCCACAAGCAATGTCGGACATGTACACTGCCCATAATGTAAAAAAAACAATGTAAAATAACCCCAAAGCAGCCAGACGTAACCCAAAATGAGCTATCGCTAAGCTGTACGTGTGACAGATACATGGCATTAATGTAAGTCCAATTCCCCTCACAGGTGGCGGCGACTACAGCAGCGACAGCGACATGCTGCAGATCGCTGAGTCAGAAGAGGATGCGGAGGAGGTGCCAACACCAACACCTCATGCACCATCAGGCGTAGCCCCACACACCGCAGCCAGGCCAACACCAACAGGTCCAGCACCATCATTGGCAGCACCAATCCCTGCAGCCAGGGCAAGACATACAGCGCCAGCAACATCCGGCGCTGCACCTAACCCTGCAGCCAGGGCCAGACCAACAGCTTCAGCACCATCAGGTGCTGCACCTAACCCTGCAGCCAGGGCCAGACCTACAGCGCCAGCAACATCCGGCGCTGCACCTAACCCTGCAGCCAGGGCCAGACCAACAGCTTCAGCACCATCAGGTGCTGCACCTAACCCTGCAGGCAGGGCCAGACCAACAGCTTCAGCACCATCAGGTGCTGCACCTTTGCCAAGCACAACTCCACCACCCGTGGCACCAACTACTTCTGGTGCATCAACTGCGGTGACTGTGCACACACCCACTGTGGACAGCCAGCAGAGCAGCCATGTCAGGGCTTCCCACCATGACACATCACACAGCAGCAGGAGGGGGATGGCTGTGCGCAAGCCAGGCATGAGCACTGAGCGCCGGATGCTACGCATTCACCAACAGCAGGCACGACGGCAAGCGGCCATTCAGCTGCAACTACATAAAATTGGCCGCAATGTGGCCAATGTGGGTGATAGTGTTGAGCGCATGGCGGCGGCCATGGAGGCCAACACTGCTGCAGTTATATCGCAGCGCACCTCCGCCCGCCGACGCCACCGGCAGCTCCTAACGCGCCTGACAGCCTACACCCGCTCAAATTACATAATGGGGAATGCCACCTCCCAGCTATCACGACGGTGCCTGGCGCAGCAGCAGCAGCTGATACAATGTGTCGAGGATGTTGGACGGGTGCTGGAGCAGGTCACCACTGCCGTACTGGCACTCCATCCTACTGGTGAAGGCAATGTGGGGAGGGACGACACCAGTGAGTGCGCCTCCAGTGCCAGCAGCTTGTCTGCCTCAATGGTTGGCGTGTTACGCCGCAGCACCAGGCCCACTGCAGGGACACGTGCCGTCCCAGAGGAAGAGCCAGAGCGTCGTTTGGGGGCTGCGCGGCGGAGGCGCAATTGAGTTCCTTGCAAGTTGCCTAGATAATGCTGATGATACAAGCATGTCCAGTGGCTAGTTAGGAGCAGTATGGCGCAATACTGCTGCAATATTATGAATGTATACTTAACGTTATTATTGTGGATTTAACAATAATATTTATTCATGCTACATACATGGGCCTCCTGTCATTTTTTACATTGCCATGCAGGAGTGAATGTTGGGTGAGTGGATTGTGGCCTTCAGAAACTGTTCATAGTGATGTGGTTGCGCCGTCTGTGTCCTTCAGCAGGGTTCTCCCCGCGTGCATGCCGCACATGTGCTGGTGGACTGTCGTCCCCTTCAGACTCACTGCCAGAGATCTCGACTGGTATCCGGCGCTTGGTTGCAATGTTGTGTAACATTGCGCAGACAGCCACAATGCGGCAGCACACATCAGGACTGTAGTACATGGCCCCACCTGTCTTGTGCAGTATGCGGAACCGGCTCTTGAGTAGGCCGAATGTCCGTTCTATACAATTCCTTGTCCGTATGTGAGAAACATTGTACCGCCGTTGCTGTGGTGTAGCCGGGTTGAGGTATGGGGTGAGGAGGTATTCCCGGAGGGCGTAGCCGCTGTCACCTGCATGTGAGGAGCAGAGGGTGAGTGCCTGAGCTGCGCAGCTACATCATTGCAATGTGTAAATGTTGACAATGTGTACTTACCAAGTAGGTGTCCTTCCCCAAATTCTCCCCTGGCCAGTCGTGTGTGGAGGCCGCTGTGCCGGAATATAAAAGAGTCATGGGTACTCCCTGGGTACTGGGCCACGATGTCAGTTATGATAGTCTTGGCATTGCAGACCATCTGTATGTTGAGGGAGTGGTATGACTTCCGATTCCGGTACATGTACTCCGTCGCAGCTGGGGGGCAGATGGCAATGTGGGTGCAGTCTATGCATCCTATCACAGATGGGAAATGGGCCACATTGTAGAAGTGTAACTTTGTCAAGTCCAGTTCCTGTTGGCTGGTGGGGAATCTGATGTGTCGGTGTAGCTGTGTGAGCATTGCGTCAACAAAACTCCGGAGGCAGCGTGACATGGTGGGCTGGGATATCCCCCCTGCTGCGGCTACTATCCCCTGGAAGCTACCAGAGGCCAAGAGGTGCAGGCTACACAATACCTGTACATGTGTAGGCACAGCATTGGTCCGCCTTGTTGGGTGCTGCATCAGGGGGTCAAGGTCGTGTATGAGTTGAATTATCATGGCCCCATTCAACCGGTACTTCGCATAGATCTGCTCCCTGGTTTGTCCCAGCAGGGTGATCCGCTGGCGGAATATCCTCTCCTGTATTCTGCGTCTCCTCCGTGCTGCTCGCTGTAGCCTTCGCCGCCTGACCACCATGTACATTCCTGGCATTGTGAGACACCAACTGCTGCTGCTGTGTCTCCTTATGTGTGTTTGGTCAGCCCTGTCCCTGTTCCTGATTGGCCAACAGTTTTTCAAAATTTTCGCAAATCACTTTTATGGTTACCACCTGCTTTGGGTTGTCCTTAATTTGCGCGGCGCTAATGGAGATTTTGAGGTTTTTCGCTATTAGAGAATTTTCATGAATTCCGATTGCGCTAGTATTGCGAATTCGCTAACTTTATTCTCTAATTCCGTGATTTGGCGCAAATTAATAGCGAATTCGCAATCTGTGTTTAGCGCTTTGGTTATTTTCGTCATGAATGCCGATTTGGGTAATTGCGGGCGCAATGCCATTTTCGCAGCTATTGCGCCCGCAATTTAGCTTCATGAATCAGGCTGTATGACGTTTCAGCCCTTCCTTTTTTATGGGTCATCATCAGGACTGCGTTAGTGTCTATGATGTTTCAGCCTTTCCTTATTTATGGGTCATCATCAGGAATGCATTAGTGTCTATGACGTTTCAGCCCTTCCTTTTTATGGGTCATCATCAGGACTGCGTTAGTGTCTATGATGTTTCAGCCTTTCCTTATTTATGGGTCATCATCAGGAATGCATTAGTGTCTATGACGTTTCAGCCCTTCCTTTTTTATGGGTCATCATCAGGACTGCGTTAGTGTCTATGACGTTTCAGCCCTTCCTTTTTTATGGGTCATCATCAGGACTGCGTTAGTGTCTATGATGTTTCAGCCTTTCCTTATTTATGGGTCATCATCAGGACTGCGTTAGTTTCTATGACGTTTCAGTCCTTTCTTATTCATGGGTCATTATCAGGGCTGCGTTAGTGAGCAAATGAATGTTTCATGTAGGCTGGCGTGAATGGCCTGACCTAAAGGCAGGGTAATTAGTACCTGTATCCTGAGCAGGGAAGTGTGAATTCCAAAGTAATTCATTAGTAGGATTGCTGTTCTGAGCATATGTTACTCCGTGCCTTTATTGCACTTATTTGTGAAGTGAAGGAGAAGCAGAAGGAACGAGGATGGACAGTGGCTGGGAGTGAGCAATAACTCAGAAGAAAAGCCCAGCTTGGAATCCTGTCTCAGTTGCAAGGTCCCACAATGAAGTGAGTCCTTCCCTTGGATTTAGTGCCTAGCTGAGTGCTTTCCAAGTGTTTTAATTCAGGCAGTGACCTTGGTTTTTTGCAAAAATAACTTCCTAACTTGGCGTGGCATAAGAGTAGCAATTATGCAAATGTTTTCAGTGGAAAAACCTCATTTGTGTGTGTGCATGCCTGTATGCACATATTTGCATGTGAGCAAGTGTTGACATGTTTCAATTAGTAATTGTCCATTTCTGAAAATCTGTATTTCTGCGACCTCCTGTCTGTCAATGTGTGTGCGCGCGCGTGTATGTGCACGTGTATAATGCATGTGTGTGTGTGTGTGTGTCTTCGAGGGCCTGCTGATAAACCTAGACAGTGCAATCAGCAGGGGGAGGATGCGCTCACAAGAACAATAATTGCTTCTCTGACACCCTAGCTCTTAGCCGCTACAGCCTGTGACATTCCTGAATCGAAAAATCATTTATTTTTTCGCATTCTTTCAATTTAATTTCTCCTGAATAATTGCTTTGCATTTTCGTAGCTATCTCGAGTATACAGGTCACATTAGCCCTTGTTTTTGGGTATGGCTTGACACCACTGCTGTAATGTGAGCAACAGAAAAGCAGCTTTCAGAAGTACCACTGAGAGAGGGACTTAAGCTTCACCCACATGTTGGTTACCTTGAGTACAGCATTTGATTGGGCGGAAGGTGTGCGCTTCCAACTAAAAAAAGAGTGCCTGCATTGCCAGTGGTGTAACACAGGCCCCTGCAGCCCCCGCTGTGCGGGGGGGCCCCAAGTTCCAAGGGGGCCCCCCACCACGGTACTCTGCTTGGAGAGCTTCTTAATGGGTCCATAGGGGGGCCCATCCACGTGCCTTGCAGGGAGGCCCCTCAAGTTTCCTTACACGAGTGTGCATTGCATGTTTGACCTGGTGGGAAAGCCCATGCTCAGGGCAGCAGCATGTGTGGATTACAGTGGCAACGCCTGATTAACCCCTTGTCTGCTGATGACGAGCCTAGCTCGTCATGAGGCACAGTGCAGCTTTGCTCATGATGAGCTGGGTTCGTCATAACGGCTGCGCCACTCCCCTGCGTGGCGAATCCCTCACCTGTGCGGACGTTCTACGGGAGTGGGTGGAGTCATGACGAGCCCAGCTCGGCATGAGCACAGCTGCACTGTGCCTCATGATGAGCTGGGCTCGTCGTGAGCACTGCTGCACCGCGCGCAGCTCCCCTCCCCCCGCACAGGAGGGGAATCACGCCCGCGGTTAAGGGGTTAAGGCTATAGACCTGGTCTGCTTACTATAAAATGTTACAATAAAGGCAGTAGGCCTGATGCATTTATTTTGAAAAGCATCTGTGAATGTAAATAGGCATTTAAGGGTGGATTGTTACTAGTCTATATTAAATTCACCAGAGAGGTATTTTGTTCCATGAGTCTTCTCTGGTTACCATAGCAGGCACGGGTTCTGGTGCTGAGGACACACGTGAACAGATCATGGGGATAGAAGGTTTGCACTATGACAATCCTTAGCACAGTGCCCCCCATAGGTGGATTTTACATTGCTTTGACAATTGCACTGTTGTCCATACTTGTCATTCTGTGATGGGACACCCTATGGTTGCCTTGTGGGCAAGCTTATGATTATTTTAGTAGGTCTGAGTTGTTTATGGTGCCAAGCCCATTATTGAGGCATTATGGCTGACTGGTTAACTGGGAACATTATTTCAGATGTCATAGGTCTGATCTATTTATTATGAAAAGTTACAATAAAGGCAATAGTTGTGATTTATTTATTATAAAATGCATATGGTAAAGCCAATAGGCATTTGTGGGTGGATTGCTACTGTGTGTTAAAGCCACAGTCATGAATTCATTTACATGAAATCTGGCAGATTACTTTTGTAGGCAACAATGTCGTTAGTGATTACACCTTTTGACAAGCCTCAAGAGTAGAAGATTTGCACTATAATAATTCTTGCGATAATCCCTTAGGAGGTTCTGACAGGCTGAGTTTTCTGCCTGGATCTTGTAATAAACATTACACACACACACACACACACACACACATGCATGCGTGCACACACGCGCACACACGCGCAGGCACACACGCAGAGATACACACACACACACACACACGCACACACACACACACACATGCATGCGTGCACACACGCGCACACACGCGCAGGCACACACGCACAGATACACACAAACACACACACACACCATCGGTCTTTATGAGTGTCATTTGTACAGATGTTTTGATTCTTGACAGCATATAACATGGGGTCCTGGGTCAGTCCAACTGAACCATTGGCTCTCTTGCCCTGTGAATGATGTCATTTGTTTGATCACATGTGCACATCTTGCTGTAAATTAGTCCACTTCAGGGAGGGTAGGCTGTTTTTTTGTTTTTCATTTTGTCCTTTTTTGGGTCTCCTTTCATTTCTCCTCTCTTTATTTTTATTTTTTTAGTGCATAGTGCACACAGAGTTCTTTGGACAGTGCTAATGGGAACTTGCTTGAAATCATTTCATCTATAGTGCACCACATTCCACTAGACATGCCTCTAAACCATCATAATATGGCACTTTCCATTAGAGTATATTTCTTTTACCATTCCAACATGCCAACTGTTTGGCTCTAAATGTGGTGTTCATGCTGAAACTTTAAACCAATGATACACTAAGCACAGTCCCATCGCGAGAAAGAAGATGAGGATAATTTGTGGAGATGGTGAAAGTTATCTAGCAATAGAAAAAGGACACGTGCTCTCCTCTTAAATCCTAGTATTAAACGTATTCAGTGGGAGGCGGGAGCTCCATTTCATCTGAAAGCATATGTTGGCCCATCTGAATACAGGCATGCCATCAGATTGGGCTTTATTGCTTATACAAAGAATACTTACTTCAAGTTCTACATACTTTATATTTCTAATCTTCTCTATCTTCTGTCTTACTCTTTATCTATCTGCATACTCCTTTTAAAGGATTTACATATCCCCCTCCATCCCCTTTCTCCCCCTCCTCTTCCTCTTTCTGTCTTCTCTCTTTTTATTCTCTTTTTCTCTTACTTTTAAAATCATTAAAATGCATTTGGTCTTTGTACAGGTTTTACTCTTATGGGATGTTATTTTCTTTTTACTAATTTATTTTTCTCTTCTCTTATGTCATTGTGTCATATTCTCCCTATGTACTCATCCTATTGCTACATGACTTTGTACTGATGTTTTGCTTTGTTAATTACTTCAATAAAGAATTCTAAACTTTAAAAGATTGGGTTTTATTTCATGCCACAACTTCTGCTGGGTTAAAAGCTGTCAAACTGTACAGACACCGGACCCGGGGAGTAAAGATGGTCAGCAGTCTAGTTCACATGTAGACACCAAACACCTGGGTCATCAAGCATGGGCCCTGGCTTGAACAAAACTCCATGTGCTGATGTCCAGGGCCAGACTGGCCATCCTCCACTCTGGAATGTTCCCTTGGAGGCTGCAGGCCAGGGGGCTGCCTCCAGAGTAGGATGGGTGACCATGACCCAAACAAGCCCCCATAGCCCGATTCTACTTGTGGCTTCAAGCACGGATGTATGACGTTACAACGCATACTTTTACCACGCATACCTTTGCAACGCGGTTTTTACATCGCAAACCTTTACAACGCATAGCGCTTAGAGGTGCTGGATAGTGGTAAGTATAATTTTCTATTCCAACTCCAGTCCCCGTGGACACTAGGGAAGGTGTTGGCTAGAAAATTAAACTTATTCCCTATCCTAGAGCGCCCCCCAGCGCAATGCGTTGTAATGGTATGCGTGGTAATGCCTGCGTTGTAATGGTAGTGCGTTGTAAAAGTTTCGTTGTAAACGTTGTTCACCTTCAAGCACTGTGGCTACTTTAAATATTTTCACACCTCTGTCTTAGGTTTCCTGTCCAGCACTTAGGTTGCAGTACTTATGTCACACCTGTCCATTTAATTTTATCAGCTGACATAAAACAGAAAAAAAGTGTCACAATTTTCGATTTTGCTGTTTTAAATCCTTGTGTTTAGAGTGGTGAACAGCACGTGTGTACATTGTAGCTGCCACCAGCTGAGCATAGAAAAACCAAAGGTGGTGATGGACGGAGCGTTGACAATACAAACACTCACCCCAAGTCAACTGATCTGGGTTTAATCCATCACCATTCTTTAGCTCACTCAGCCACCCCAGTTCAGACATGGCCATATGCAAATCAGTCTGACCCTGTGCCTCGTGGGAACAGTCCAGCTGAGCATAGGCAAGAAGTACACGAGGAACTCAGAGCATCCTGATGCTTGGGTTAGAGAAGTTTAGATAAAGGTCAGCTCTTGAAATCAAGAAAGTATGAGATTCTGGGGCACAAATCCAGCTGTTTTAGGACTAGAACTACTACAGTGTGGCTGGAAGTGCCATGACCGTTTTAATCTTTCGGGTGAGCGGATTGACGGTAAGTCTCCCAGCTTCCTCCTTTGACATGTTTTCTACGAGAGCTTCTGATTCTAAATATCATTCTGCAAAACTATTGGCTTTAGAATATTGTCTATCACTATATTGTGAAGGTAAGTATATGTATGTAAGTAAGTATTGATTTACTATTCCTAATTCCACGTGTATGTACCTTGATAATATAGATATCTTCAAAGTACCTCGATGTGGCCATAAGAATAATTCATCTACTTAGCTATGTGTACTTTATGTAAGGCTGTAGTGGTAGTCAAAGTTCTGTAGTCAACATTTTTGTAGGACAATATTTGTTTTCTCAACATTAGAGTGTGCAATACTTTGATAGGTATTGGCATATCTACCTCAGTGGCGGCTGATCGGGAACGAGGGGGAGGGGATAATAGTAAAAAAACAAACCTTTTCTGATGGCTGCGTCTCTCCTCCGCTTCTCTGCTAATCCTGACTTCAGACTGGTAGAAGCGGCAGGAAGTACTCTGAGCCAATCACAATGCTGCAATGCTGCGTTATGATTGGTCTTTGTGATTGGTCTGAGCGCCGTGGATCGCCACACATTATTGAAACCTCTGTGGTTAAAACATCAGACAGGTACCGCATAGACGTTCTTGGAACTCGATAGATTAGCGCAAATTTGCACACTAACTGAAAGAACCTCCAGTCAGCGCCTTAATCAAGGACTAAAAATAATTTAAGGGTTTGACACTCGTTTTTGACGCGGATTTTATTTGATTTGTACTTTTAAATGCTGTGTTTTTACATCTATTTAATCGATGTTTTAGACATGTATATTAGATCTGTCAAATACGTAACTACTATAATTGAAGCAACCAAGTGTGGGAGTAACTTTTCCTGACCTCGTTTGTAACAATTTTTGTTAATTGACACAATAAAAAATTGTATTCATTTATACATTCACAGAAGTCTCATATTTTGAAAATACATTTTTATAAAAAGAAATAAAAAAATCTAAAATGTATTAATGATGCAATTATAGATCTGCTGTCTAAAGAGACATTAGCGCTTCGTACACGAGTTACAGAGTAGTAATAATTAAATAATCTCTGATCAATGAAGGGATATTGAAATGCGCCTTTAAAGACTCTAAAGAATGTCAGACTGGAGGGGAAGAAGATGTGAAAAACACTCACAGATCTGAGAATTAGTTCCAGAATGTTCCCAAAGCACAAAAGGTTCTGCTGGGTTCTTGGAAGACACTTCCAAAGTTGTCCTGAAGTACCACAGAGGTATTATTATTATTATTTTTTTCTTTTTTAAACAGATTTTATTGGTTTTCATATGGTAACACACATTAGTAAGCTCGCTTCCATTAAACATCATAACTGTATGTACATCATTAACCCCTTCCCCGCTCATGACGAGCTCAGCTCGTCATGAGTTACGACGCTCGTACGCTCATGATGAGCTGAGCTCGTCATGTAACGCGGCTTTTTAAAAAACGCCGCGCACAGCGGGAAAACCGCTAGCGCGGATGCGGTTAAACAATCCCCCCATCATTCACCCAACCTCTCCACTCCCGCAGTCGCGTCCATATGTCCGGATATCATGTCGTTGTATCCCAATTATGTATCTCATCTCATAAAGGAGTAGGTGGTTTAGAAACATATTTCATAATGTTACTACATCTCAGAACATTGGTAGCAGCTGTACTCAAGCACCTCAGCACCTCATTCATTGCAGACAGAGGCCCTCTCCTGAGCGGTACCTGGGGACTTTGCCGTAGACGAGAGACCTGGGTCTTTAATGTCACCTACTAATGCTCTGTCCTCCTTTTCAGAGTTCCAGTCCAAACCACTCACCCCCTTAAGACCATGAGGCAAAATGTTGCTTCACAATGAGTATGTGAACAGGCGTTACTCTGTAAATATTGAATGTTTGTTTGTCATGTTTTGTACAGTTACGCGGTGTACATGTTTTTTTATAATGCCACTCACTTGAGCAAGCAGCGATGTTTTACCTTTTTAGCAAGCATGGCGAAACACGAGAAAGCTGCTAATTGCACACACCATAGAGGAGCAACATGTGTAAGAAACTTACTTCAACAAGGAATTTACTTACCGAACCCGACGGGGGGAGGCTGTCACTGATAAAAATGTTCTTCTTTCTATCCCGCAGATACTACGTGACTAATGGTTTATCGTATGCATTACTAACGCTAGCTTATTAGTTGCAGCGTTTTTTTGATTTCTTGAACAATTTCACAATTTTACGTCACTTTAGGTCACTTTTTGGAGTGGTACACACAGGGCGGGATCCTGTGTTGTCCTGAAGAAGAGCTCTGGGGAGGCTCGAAACATGTTGACGTTTACTAGGGACCCATAACTCATTATAGCTAGGCCTCCCAGTAACTCACCCCGTTTTCAGACATACGCTAGGAGCCAGAATAAAAGTTATTTCGCCCACTAGTTAGGTATTTTTACTCACTTACTCCACTCCACTACATCACTGCACTACACATAGTTCCTCACAAAAGTGCACCTACGTAACATCGCAAGTCGTAGCACGCCTCAATCCGCAGCCGATTGAGATGGCCCCTATGATGAAGTATGTAACGAAGAGGAAACCCTGGTGAGTGAGGGGACTCCAGAAAGGAAATCTTTCCTTTCCTGCTGATTTACTGACTCAGATTAAGCGAAAATCCTTCCCTATCTGCAAGGTTCTTTATCCAACATCTCGGATTTTGTAGATCCATTTAGTGAAACAGCTGTTTGTCAGGATTTCATCTAGGAACATTCTGGGACAGAGGCTAAGTGCAAGTCTGGGTTGGTGCAAGCAATTCAGAAACGGCCCAGATAGTTTGCGACTTTGGACTCCTGGCACTTGCGGGCTGGGCTACACACTGAAGGTCAAGAACAGACATTTCCATGTCAGGACCAGAAGAGAGAGCACAGGGCTGGCTGGTCACTATAAAAGGGCTCTGAATTAGCAAGATGGAGACGGGCAACTTTCTGCTCATTGTTGGCTTCCGCTCTTGCTTTGTTTGTCACTGTATTGCATTTATTTAATTGATGTGTTCTTCCCATCCCTGGTACGTGCTTCCCTTTCCCCTGGTTTGCTTACCTCACATTCCATTAGATTTCGATGCTTCATGATCCATGGTCACTTTGGGTTCCATTGCTGCCGCTGGTTTGCTTGACTCTTCTCCTGGTGTTCACTAGAACGTGTGCCCCCACTGTGCCCAGTGTTGTCATCAACGGTGTTATTTGAGATGTTATAAGTGAATCATTAAATTATGCCATTGAATACGTCGTGATTGATGCATTCTGTGAGGACTTAAGCAGAGCATGCTGGGGGCATGAGTTCTAGTTAGCTCAGTAAACTATAACTGGTGAATTTCAGAGTTTTCTGATTTTATAATGTTATATTTTACCCGTAATTCTCATCTAACAACAATGGCACTTTAACCTCTGTTTTTTCACTGAATTTCTGAGATTTCTTTAAATGTAAAAGAAGATGTTCTTACCATGCGTAAATATAATATCACTTTAAACTTCAGTTGTGTGTGGCAGGGAGTTTCGACAGGGCCTGGCCTCTGGCCTGGCCTGTGCCACCCTCTGCAGGTGCCAACCCCCCATCCACTCCAGGCCTACAGCCATGCACAGTGTGGGGTTGGGCTCAGTCCTTGACCTCCAGCTAAGACTTGCACTCAAAACCACACAAGCGGCCAACTCCTAGCTTTATGAGGCTTTTGGCCTAACGTGGTGAGGGTTGGACGCAGGACCTGGCCTACAGCTAGGTTCTGCTTCTGACGTACTATAGGTAGCCCACCCCTCCACAGACACCCACCTCACTTTTTTAATTGTTTATTCATTTACCTGGTCACTTGGAACTCCCTATGGAATTTTGACAGGACAACAGCAACTCCCCAGTTTTTATTTTTTTATTTTGGGCCAAGGTATTACAAGCACCAGGGGCTCAAGTTACCCCAATACTGCCCCTTTATATGATATTTGTTAACCATATTCAGGACACAGGGACCGAGTCCTCGTGTCCTGTAATAGCAACCACTACATTTCTTCTGATGTTGCAGCCCATCAACCCCAGAGCCTGCTCCCAAGTGACTGATCTCGGTCTTGCAGCAGCAAAATGACAAATGAGAGAAAGACACTACTTAGCCATTCACAATACTTTATTTTGTTTTAAATCCCGGTCCCTTGGGTCTCCCGAGGAACTTCCGAGGGACTCCTGAGCAATCAAGGGTCAATATATATCTCTATTTTTTAATCTTAATTTGTGTAAAACTACTGAATGGATTTGCACCAAATTACAAAAAACATGCTTTCCAGGTAAAGATCTAGCTTTCTGGCAAATTTGGTGTAAGTCTACTTAGACATTTTTTTCTGTATCATTCACAAAGGAAATTGCATGAGGAAATTGTATTTTGGACATCCTGTTTTTCTCGTCCAAAACAATGAAAAGTCTGACTAGCTATAACTACACAGTGGTGACCACCACTCCAATGAAAAAAAGCAATAGATAACCCCTTTAATGCGGCCATCGACCAATGGGCGCACTCCCTCCCCAGTGCATCTGTCGCCCATTGGTCGACACTGAGGGATAGAAATGCCCCTCTTGTGCTTTCCACCAGATAATTTAAGCAAAAGGGGGGTTTTGGCCCAGGGGGACGGGGGGGGGGGGTGTTGTAGGGGGGGGTAGGGCCTAAATATCAAGAAAAAAAGTTTTACCCACACACACCTCTTCCACCAGATAATGTCCTTTTTGTTTTGAGGCAGCTCGGTAAGAGTTTCCTGAGTAGCCTGAGTATTTTTTTTTATTTGTAATGATGATCAGCACGCAGGATGCACCGACGTCATTACTCCTGAATCCACAGCTACCCACGTTGCTTAAAAAGGATCGGTTTTGAGTGGAAAAATGTGATGTGTTCATGTTATGTTTTGGGTTGTTTCCTGTTGTGGCACTAGGTCTACCCAAAATATTGAGGCACAATTTTTCTCGCAAGACTTGGGAAAATGTGGGTGGTATGAAGTTTGTGTTTCCCTGCAGTTTCCAGAAGTTTCCATCACAGAAATGTGAGGAAAATGTGTTTTTTGGAGTCAAAGTTTGAGATTTGCAAGCGATTCTGGATAAACAAATATGGTGAGTGCCATACAAGTCACCACACTCTAGATTCCCCCAGACATCTGTTTTTGAAAAATGTGCATGTTTTCTAGGTTTTGCTAGGTGCCAGCTGAGCTAGGGCCCACAATCCACAGTTATCCACTTTCCCAAAAAGGGGTCAGTTTTGAGTGGAGAACTGTGATGTGTCCATATTGTGTTTGGGGCCGTTTCCTGTCAATGGCAGTAGGCCTACCCACAGAAGTGAGGCACCATTTTTATCAGGAGACTTGGCGGAATGCTGGATGGAAGAAGGATTGTGGCTCTCCATAGATTCCAAAACTTTTCATCACAGAAATGTGAGGAATATTTTTTTTTTAGTCAAACTTTGAGGTTTGCAAGGGATTCTGGGTAAAAATAAAACAGTGAGGGCCTTGCAAGTAATCACACCCCGTATTCCCGGAGATGTGTAGTTTTAAAAAAATGTGCACATTTGCTAGGTTTCCCTGTGTTAGGGCTCTGGGCTGGGCTCCCTTTTATGGTGCAGGTTGTCGTCCGACTTTACACCAGGTAAGAGCAGGTGTTAAATCCCTGCTGCTAACGCACCTTATCACATGTTTTGGGATCTTATCGCTGATCTGGCTGGTCGTTAAGAATGTTGCGAAGTGGTGTTGCGTGGCTGTTTAAACTGGAACGCCTACTCTGCATATCATTAGCGTTAGTTGCAGGTGTCATCTGTGGCAATGTTTTTTGCGGCTGCTATCGCAGGAAAACTGGTGATATCGGCTGTTAGCACCAGCTTGTGAATAGGGCAATATTTATCGCCACTTTGGCTGTGATAAAGTGCAGCTAACTCAGCGATAAGTACTTGAGAATATGCCCCTAATTTTCTTGTATTTCACTTCTCAGCATACTGGCTCCTGGACCCTGATTGGCTGGCATTGATTCATCTTAGTTGAGTTTACTATTCTCCCTCGGTTTGTTCCCCTCAAGGTTACTACCTTCTTGATATTTGGTCCTCATGGTTGTGACTGAAACGTTGACATTCTTTTACTTTGGACTTTCGTATTGATATGTTGGACAATTGTATGCACTTACACATTACCTACAGAAACCTCGTCATTGTGGATTACATGACAGCCATCGTTTACGGGAGCACTTTTAGTTGTCTCTTTATTTATTTAAAGTTTTTTATGGCGCGAAAAAGACCCTGAGGGGTATCAGAGCACTTCACAATAATGGAAGGGGGGAACAAGATAAAAGAGGAACATTGTCAAGAAAGTAAGAGAGGATAAAATAATGAGCTAATAAAAACTTACAAGGATACGCACAAACATTGCTTGGTATGGTAAGTAGACAATACTGGGTGTTCCAGTTATTAGGCCAGAAAAAAACCAAAAAACAACACATGTAGAGAGCAGACGACCAATGGTCATTTAAGGCAGAAACCTGTTCATAACAATTGTTTTTACTTCATGTTTAAAACAAGCCGTGTAGGGAGGTCTGCGGATTTACGGAGGGAGCGAGGTCCACATCTTCGGTGCCAAACCAGGGAAGGCTGGGAGCCTTGTTCTCTTTTTGCGAAAAGTCTGGGGTTTTCAGTAGTAGAGAATGTGCACTTCTTGATGGTCTGCCCCCACCTGATAGTTCTAGTGTTTGAGCCAGGTAACCAGGGCTTTTGAGATGGATGGCTTTGTGTGTCAGACATGCAATCTTTAGTTGTATTCTTGCTTTGTAGGGCAACCATTTTAGAGATCTTAGGGCTGGGGAGATGTGATCAGTTATTTTTGTATCAGTGATCAGTCTGGCAGCTGCGTTCAACGATGCCCTGAGGGAGGCAAAGGTATGTTTGGGGAGGCCACACTGCGTCACACTACCATAGTCTAATCCCAGCAGGACAAGCACTTCAACCACCTGTTTAAAGTCCTCTTGAGGGAGGAAAGGTTTTAGGTTTCTAAGAAGACTCTTTTGGTAGTTTGCGTCCTTACAAATCATACTAATGTTTTTCTTCATGTTCAAGTGCGAGTCAAGGGAGATTCCAAGAGATTTGGCTGAGTCGATGATAAGACGGGAGCAGTTGAAGGTTGTTAGGTGCATCATCCAGAGGTCAATCTTGGGGGTGTGTCTAGGAGGGGATATGAGAAGGGATCCTGGTCTGGCGGTGTTGATTAGGAGATGGTTCTCAGTTAGCCAGTTTTGGATAATCATCAAGGAGGAATTGAGTAAGATGAAGTCTTCCGAAGAATTGATTTTCAGGTAAAGTTGCGTGTCGTCCGCATACATATGACAAATAATGTTCATGGATTTAAGAGCATTCTCTAGCAGTTCCAGGAAAATATTAAAGAGCATGGGAGAGAGTGCAGACCCTTGCGGGAACCCCCATGAAGACTGTAGATGGTTGGGATAGTGTATGGTTCACCTTAAATCTTTGGAATCTATTGTGATGGAAAGAAGAGAACCATTGCAGTGCCCGACCGGAGAGGCACATCCTGTGTTCCAAAATGGCTAAGAGGATATCATGATTAACTGTGTCGAATGCAGAGGAAAGATCAAGGAGCAGGAGTACGCAGGATTTGTTATGGTCTAACATTTTTTGTCTGTCGTCCATGATGTGAAGGGGTGCAGATTTGGCACTATGACCGCTCCTGAACCCAGATTGATGTTGATCCAAGAGATTGAAAGTCTCAATGTGCAAGCAGAGTTGAGATTGGACGCATTTTTCAAGGAGCCAGAGTAGGGATGTTGGAGATGGGACACTCACTCGAGCACGGCGCCGCCTCATTCTTTCTAGATGGAGCACCTAGGGTACATAAATGGGCATATTTACAGATTCATGGGTTGTGTCTTATCTTTCACTTGACATTTACAGGTTAACTCTCTTTTAGTCACCTGGGCCGCTATAATTGTTTACTAGATGTATGTCTAAACGTACAGCAGTAGATTGAATAAGTATTCTCTGCCATCTATGTCTATACAGTTTACTTATAGGTTGGTATTCATTCTTTAGCACTTCCTCTGGAAGGAATCGCTGTCTCAGTTGATACATAAACAAGGGACTTCTTCAGTTTCCATGACTCGTGAGGTAATCTTGCAGAAAGAAGACCCCTCTCCCCCACAGGTTGTTACGTTGGTGGAAGGCCCGCTCCAAACAGCGTCAGACACCTATTTACACACTGTGTAAAGAGCAGGATTTAAGGTGCCCAGTACACAATTTTGCGACTTTCGCCTTGCGCCTTCTTCAGAACGGTTGTCAGGCTCAAGGTGACGTGTCTGAGTTGTGAACTACATCCCTTGAGTGATATATCGTGCAAAGGGTCTCTCTGACGGCTCTGGTGCTGAGGTATAACTCACAGCCAACGAGAGATGCAGACTTACGACAGGGAAGGAATGGAGACAGCCCAGGTAATACATATATAGGCAATATATTAAGGAGGCAGCGAATCGACAATGAATCAAAAACCGGATGGACGACACCTTCCTCCTCACCGTGTCAACGCTGAGCGAACACGCGCTATACATCACTCAAGACAACGCTTTCTGTGAAATTACTTTTATTGAAGAGATGTCCATGCTTGAATTATCTATGAAGGACAATGCCTGACATGCATTTGCCATGGACTATTTAATGAGAGCCGGTTACACCTGGACAAATGACGCTCTATTTACTACACTTAAAGATATAGGCTGTTAGTGAAATACAAGCGGTAACTTTCGCGCTCTGACGTTGTCTCTTAAGTTTGACTTGTGAGTGTTCTCAGGGGTGCATCACTAGTAAAACATATTTCTTGGCCCCATTTGAACCTTGGAAACAGCAAAGAGTTGGTCCTATCATGGGCAGAACCAAATTCATTTCCAGGTAGGGGATGGATACATTTGGGGTGGAGAAGGAGGGGTGCGGTGTATGGTAAGTGCTTCAAGGTGAGGAATATTGTGTTCTGCTGGAGGAAAAAAGAGAATATTTGTTTGACATATCGCATGAGCAAATATACATGGTACGTTTATTGAATATTGTATATTTGCTCATGCGTCAATTCACTAAATAATATTATTTTCAGAATTAATCAAAGGCGTAATATGACAGCCGCTGAATTCCCAAAAAAAGGGTTGAAATTGACGCCAAACATAGGAAAGAACGTGTGGGGGAACGTATCTTACTTTTGGTAAATCAACCCTTGCTGTTTTGGGTAATTAAAGGCATGTTAAGTGTCTGTTCTATCTCTGTGAGGTAAGTAAGTTACTAAAAACTTTGGGCCTCATTCATGAAAAGTGCTGCATCGCTGCGTGAAAACAGCGATGCAACACTTTTCAGTAAGCCCTCCGTGCGTATTTACTGTACGGCGCTCCATGTCACAAGGATTTACAGATACGGCGCAAAAGTGGCGTATTGCTAGGGTGTGTCTGAAAACAGACGCAACTCCAGAAATGTGTCATTTTACATGAAGCAGGCATAAGGATATGATGCAGTGGTGCCCTAGAAGTGGCGTAGTGAAATCTCATAGCTTTCACTGCACCACTACTACAAGCCTTTTTTGCGGTGGAACGCCCACCCTGCATACATTATACCTGACGCAGGTATAATGTAGCGCAGGGGTTTACAAAGTGACGCATGTACCTAGATGCGTCACTTTGTAAACATGGCACAGTGTGGTGCATATTTTATGTCGTTGCAGTGTCATAAAAAGTGAGGGTGTAAAGGGCTCATAAATGAAGCCCTTAGTGTGACCTTGGTAGGCTGTGGTCATCTTTTGAGTACGGGATTGCAAAGGAGTGTCTGGATGGCAGTCGCCAGGCCCGGTGTAACTTTTCTTCGCCTTGTTACTAAAGGTCCTCTTGGGTGGTCTGATGATGTGGGCTACGTGGGCCCCATACGGACAGTTTTTCCCTCCATTAATCTTTGGGATCTCGCATTTTAGCCCAATTGGTTCGATTGAAGGGAACCAAGGCACAGCTCCCTGAATGAGTTGCCTTCTCAAAAGAAATGTGGAAACATCAAGGGGCAGATTTACAAATGCCTTGCTACTCCTTGCGCCACCATTGCGTCACTTTTTATGACGCAATGGCGGCGCAAACAATGCAGCCTACTTACAACGTGACATATCTTGGGAGATGCGTCACATTGTAAAGCCCTGCGTCACATTATATCTGCGTCAGGTATAATGTATGCAGGGTGGGCGTTCCCACGTAGGAAGGCCTCATAAAAGTGACACAGTGAAATCTACAAGATTTCACTGCGCAACTTTTAGGACGCCATTGCATCAAAACCTTACGCCTGCTTGAAGCAGGCATAAGGAGTGACGTAGAATAGTAAGCATAGCCTCAAAATACATTGCAGGAGTTGTGTCATGCTTGCGACACAACTCCAGCAATGCGTGACTGTTGGGCCATCAGATGCGTCAGAATTTCTGACGCCTCTGTTAATCCTTGCGCCATGGAGCACTGTATTGTAAATACAGCGCATCCATGGTGGCGCAAGGACATTTGACGCTGGTGCAAGGAAACTGAAGCATCTATGCAGATGCGTCAGTTCCTTGTAAATCTGCCTCCAAGTTTGATCCTGGTGATACAGAAGCATCGGTCACCCAGAGGCTCTGGAATTCCAAGGAATAATTAGATGGCTATTATGAGATGGAAATGAAGTGGGAAAGATCCTGGTGCATATAACTCATCTTGAACTGGCCCACTTGATGTTACAAAGTGCACTGGAAACCCAGGACATCACAAGGTTAACCCTTTGCTCCACCCGTAGCCCCTCAACAATCTCCTATTTCCTGCAGTGACTCTCCTGGGGTGGACATAGGTGAGTAAGTTAAAGAAGTGAGACCGGTTCATTTCCGGTTCCTGCTGCTACATTTATGACCTTTGAGGCCAAGGGGAAGGAAGGGCAGTTTCAGAGATGGTAGTGGGCAAATCAGGGCAGAAGCTGCTGTTTCCATTACCCCTTAATGACATTCAAGTATCACACATAAGATAAATGTGGACAGACTTAGATTACTACTGCCCTGAGGGGCATATGTAGGTCATATCTCACTGACTTTTGCTATTTTTAGGTCCGGCTGGACAGGGCGTGCGCTGTCTCGAAGAGACGTGTTGTGTTCAATCTAACGGCTTCAGCCCACCTAGAGGCTTCCCATTTACACTCCCCATCATTGTTCTCAAATCCTTTGTCCCCGGTTGTCCGTGTCATACCTTTTCCTGTGCTTGGCCCTCCCTCGGAGCATGGACCAAGTACTGTGTCCATCCACTGCTCCCATTTTGGGAGCTACTTTTTTCATTGCCCTGGAGCACTCCATACAAGTGCTCCTGTTTTTATTCACTCAATCCTCCTTCTCCTGTTTTTTTAATGCAGATTTATACAGTGTGATCACCACCTGAAGGTAGTTTTGGAGTGCTTTACATGTAGGCCACAATAGATATGTCTCACACCCCACGTACTCAGCATTTTATTCACCCGTAAAGATATCTAGCAGAGCAGGAACAAGTAACAGAACCATCCCCATGGCGTTCTTCAGGCTGTATATATATTTCTCCAGCAGGTGCATCAACCCACCAAGCTATGTTGTGCCTGATGGTATGGAGGTAAAATTGTTCTGAGGCAGTTGAGCATTTTTATTTGTTACACCCCTCGGATACCAAAATACAGATTGTGCACTTACAGTGACGTAGGGCAGGGCTGCCTTAATGCAGTTTGTAAAAAACAGAAAATGAACCAAAATAAAGGGGCATTCCCAGAAAATCACAGCTTCTCTGCTAAATTGTGTGCTTTTGGGCTACATGTCTAAAATACATTCACATTAACAAAGACAATAGCTCGCCGAGACCAATTGGCTGTGACAATGCCTGTTTACAATTGCTTGTACAGGGCTGTAATTGAGAGGAGAGCTCAGCCAACTGAAAAGCAATTGTAGATTTCTGCTAAACTCCAGAGTCTGCTTCAGCCCAGCAAAGGACATATTTTTAATTCGGAGAAACATGCCTCGACAGCATCAAGTAGCTGGTGGCAACACCCTCTCTTCTGAGAGTCTTTCTAACTGCAGCAAAGTCCTTTAGTTTGCAGGATGCGTCGCCTTGTTTATAGTCCCAGGTCCTGGGAGAGTCACCATCTAAGGGATGGCTCCTGGGAGACGGGTTATTTTTACCCACATGCGAGAGACTGTTTTCCATTTTTATTTCCCTGCTTACTGTTACAAGGTCTTCCTTAGAAGCTGCCAAAGAGACAGATTTGACCCACTTACTGGATGACTTCCTGGTTCCCAGGGGGCCGCGCGCGGTGAGTCATGCATTTGTTGAGGCTTTTGATGAACTGACTGTAATGGACTCTTTTTCATGGATGATTTGATTCTTTTCCACCTGCCTGTGGTTTAAAAAAACAGATAATCTGTCTCAGGGGGGCTACTTCTGTAACACAGCTGAGAATATCCAGAGCGTGTCATCAAAGGGTCAGAGGTCAATCTCAGCACCCTGTCTGTACCCTGAATCAGTGATACCCAAAGTTACCTCCAGGAGACCCTCTTGGAACAATTACCTATTGAAGGAATCTCCCTAACAAAGAGGTGCATTGAACCGCTGCAGGCCTCAGCATTTTGAACAGGTGCAGCACCGAGGCTGGGATTGCCCTCAGCTGGATGCACAAGAGTTGAAAACATTTCAAAGAGGTCGGCACCTGTGCGCCTGTCTAGAGTAGATTTACTTAGACTGTGGGCAGGCTGTTCCAAATAACAATGAATAAAGTAAGGGGCATATTTACAAGGGCTTTATCTCTGCTTTCTTGGCTTATAAAGCCAAAAAAGCAGAGACAAAACCAGCGCCCTATTTACAAGAGGGTGCTACCATGCATAATCGCATGTTAGCACCCTTTTTCCCAACTCCTCCCTTTGCATCTCCAATGAGATGCAAAGTGGGCGTTACTGGGCGTTTCCCGGATGAACTACCTTGCAAATATTGCAAGGCAGCCCACAGGATTTTAGCAGACGTTAGATTTTGGCGAAAACTGCAGTTTTCGCCAAAATCTAACGTCTGCTAAAATCCTGATTAGCCATCCCTAACATAGGGGGTGGATTATGCTGATACGACCCTGTGGGTCGTATCAGCAAGGTTATCACACTTTTGCAGGGAACATCGTTGGAAAACCAGCGAAGTTCCCTGCAAAAGGACGATGACCTCGCTATCCCTGGAATTTTTATCGCCCCGGAGAAACGCGTTGTTAATAACGCGCTAGTAGGGGGATAAATACCAGAGATAGCCTGCGATAATTTAATTATCGCTAAGTACGGCCAGCGATGATTATCGCTGGCCATTGTTAGTATGCCCCTTAGTTCCTGCATTTTCTGAAAAACTGGAAAACAAAGAATCAATAAAAAGAGGTCTCAGAGTAAGAGGCGCAGGGGTTTCAGGGTGCCGACGTGAAATATCACCTAAGTAAGAATGGTGTTGGAGATGGCATATGCATTTACTCATGCACCTATACATTCCATTCAGTGAGTTCGTCACCTGTTCTAGATATCTGTCTGTAACCTATATGTCACTCATGTCTCAACCATGTGTGTTCTGTGAGCAACGAAAGTTTGAACAACACAGCTATGCTGGACCTGTTCCGAGGAAATTGACGCTTGCATTTATTGCCTTCTGTGAGACGGGGAGGCTTGCTTCGCTCTTGCCATGCTGGCCCTATTCTGTGAGGACCTAAAGCTTGCGCGTCTGTTGCCCGATTTGTACCTGCTTGTGCGAACGCTACCATAAATGTACCTACCCTTGGAAGGAGGGAAGCTTGCACTGTTTCTGCCAAAGGTGTAGCTGTTCAATGTAGATGGGTGTTTCTGCTGCTGTTTCCACATCTTATTAATCCCTTGAATGCTCATGACGAACTCAGCTTGTCATGAGGCACGGTTCCCGTGTGCTCATGATGAGCTGAGCTCGTCATGAGCCGTGGAACGCTCGCACGCTGGGTTAATTCCCCTGCTGTGCTGAACGTTCCACGAAAACGGGTGTGGTCAAGTACGAGTTCAGCTCGTCATGAGCACACGAGCACTGTGCCTCATGAGCATGGGGGCACTGTGCGCGCCCCTCCTCCCCCCAGCACAGCAGGGAAATAACCCCAGCATGCAAGGGGTTAAAAAAAGGCCTTGCATGGCATGCTGAGACTAGGCTGAAGCTTTTTTTAGACAAAGGGCAAAACTAATTGCAGGGTCCTGACCCAGAGACCAGGGTTTCAATCACAGCTTGACCAAACTGTGTGAATCAGGCAAATACTTTTCTTCCCTCTGATTCCTTTTCAGTGATCATCACATTTGAGAGCAGCCTGAAATAATTTAGCTCAGGATATGCGCTGTAGAAAAACCTCCCTTGTATGTGCTTTAATGGACCATAATGTAGCTCCATCTATGACAACAGTAAAGGCCTTGTGTGGGAATTATAACACGTCCGACTTGCCGCATGGGTCACTAATCAAACTTTAATCGTGACAGAAGGAGGAAAGAGGGGAAGAGTGTGCTATCCATCCAGCATTTGAAATGCACAGGGTCTAATCAGAAAGCCTGGTTTCAATCCCAGCTTCCAGTCTTGAACAAACAGAGTGACCTTGGGCATTTACTTTTCTGCATTATTCTTTCTCTGTGATCAGCACATTTGAGAGCACCTTGATAGAGATCAGGATGCACATTGTACAACAACCTCTCTTGTGTCTAATAGACCATGCTGTTTCTTCATCTATAAAAATCAAGTGCTTGTATTGAATGGAACAAGACATCTGATTGGTGTTACTAAAATTGTCACAGTTGAAAGGGTGTGTTTCACTAATTTTGAAAAAGGGCTACTCAGAGCAGTGATATAATCTAAGGTGCTAAAGTGAAACAATCCACAGTACACTTTTTTATGTAAAGGTTCAGTCACCGCTTCACTGCCACTACCCTACAGGTGCCAGCGGTGAGGCAGGAAATCCTTTGGTGTTGCCCTTAAAATTCGCTTTGTCAGGGCCTATGTACTCCCACTGCCCACTCATAGTTGCCAGCTTGGTTTGGCAGCAGGACATGGTCTGTTTCAGGCGGCAATTACGAATACTTGTCCTGAAAACATCCTGCAAACTGACAACCTCGCCAATAGCCTGTTGCGAGGCCTGGCCCATCATCCTCCTGTGTTCAATCGTGGTAGGGACAACTGTAAAGAAACCGCTTTGTTTGATGAGGTTGAATTGTAGGTAGAAGCAATAGCTGAAGAACAGCTGACCATCCTCAGTCGCCAATGTAAAGATGAGGCGGAGGCAGAAGCTGTAGTTGGAGATTTATTCAGGAAAAGAGAGCCGTCCAGCATGAAGGGGAGACAGGGCAGCTGCAACTGCCAAACAGAGAACATTGGAGGAGAATGCACAGTACATGAAGAACCCACAGGTGACATCATGGAGTTCCAACAAGTATTGCATAATACAGATCACCACAACAACCCAGTAAAAACCTTTTTATCCACATAAAATTTGAACATAGGTCTGACAAAGGGAGCACATGTAAGAAGTGTTTGTACAGAATGTGAGAACCAAAAATATTGTGGGACAAAATATTGTGTCACGATTAACAAGCAGAAAAATGCCACGAAGTTAAGCTTCTAAAGGTAAGTACATTTTTACTATATATAATTGCATATATATGTACCTTGCCGATATATTTATATATAGATAGATCTTCAAGGTATGTAGACGTGGAGTTAAGAATGGTCAATCTATACTTACCTATGTGCACTTACCTTCTTGATATTTTAGTCCTCATTATCTTTGACACACTATTCTGTCCACACAACATTTTTGGTTCTGATGTTCTATCAGTGATCCATGGAACCTACAAATGAAGTATGCCGTGCTAGGTAGGTGAGGGTCTATCATCCTATATGAATACATGAATGTATGCTAATTCCATCAGAGTTTGACTGTTTCTTGCAGGAATTTTGTACTTCTTGTATCTTTATGTCTGCTTATGAAAATTATACAACAGTCTTTATCGCCCCTCACCCACTTGTGTGTGTGTTAGCGACCTGTGTTTTATCTGTTCTGTATGTGTGAAAGAATCATGTGATGTTTTTTCTGCTGCTACAGCCTGTACTTAATATTTGTGTTAGGGAGGTTGTGTTGCTGCTGCCCATGTTGTATCTTCGTTGTGTTGTGCAGCTCTGTATACAACGTTCCAATCCACATAAGAAACAAGCATTTGCAATGCAATAGGTCTCGTATTAGGAAAGTTTGAGCTATTGGTATTGTGATTTACATTTTTTATTTAGGTTTTGTTTTTGAAAATAGCGAAATTAATAGCTTTGTCATTTACCATGCCAATAGTTATAACTTTCGCAAATGTGACACCTATAGCATTTGTAATGCAATATGTGTTGTATTTACGTGACTTACATGTAATGATATTACAAATAACAATGGTTTTTAATTTTTTTGAATAATTAATACTTAAATAAAAGTCTGATGCCTGATGTTTGTGGATGTCTGACGCGTGTGGATGCCTGACGCTTGTGGATGCCTGACGCTTGTGGATGTCTGACGCCTGATGCTTGTGGATGTCTGATGCTTGCGGATGTCTGATGCTTGCGGATGTCTGATGCTTGCGGATATCTGATGCTTGTGGATGTCTGATGCTTGCGGATGTCTGATGCTTGCGGATGTCTGATGCTTGCGGATGTCTGATGCTTGCGGATGTCTGATGCTTGCGGATATCTGATGCTTGTGGATGTCTGATGCTTGTGGATGTCTGATGCTTGTGGATGTCTGACGCTTTTGGATGTCTGACGCTTGTGGATGTCTGACGCTTGTGGATGTCTGACGTTTGTGAATGTTTTGTTGTGTTTTATTATGCTATGCTTTGTTTTGCTATGCTATGTTTTGTTATGCTATGTTTTGTTATGCTATGCTATGTTATGCTATGCTTTGTTATGCTATGCTAAGCTTTGTTTTGTTATGCTATGTTATGTTGTGTTGTGTTTTGTTATGCTATGTTTTGTTGTGTTTTGTTATGCTAACTTATGTTATGTTTTGATATGCTTTGTTATGCTATGTTTTGTTATGTATGCTGTGTTTTGTTATACTATGCTTTGTGTTTTGCTATGTTTTGTTATGCAATGCTTTGTTTTGTTATGCTATGTTTTATCTTATGATATGTTTTGTTGTGTATTGTTATGCTATGTTTTGTTTTGCTATGCTTTGTTATGTTTTGTTATGCTATGTTTTGATGTGTTTTGTTATGCTATGCTATGCTTTGTAGTGTTTTGCTATGCTATTTCTTGTTTTGTTATGCTAGGTTTGGTTTTGCTATCCTAGGCTTTGCTTTGTTATGTTATGCTATGCTATGCTAGGTTTTGTTATGCTATGCTGGTGAGGGTGTGTGAGGGTGAGTGAGGGTGTGTGAGGGTTAGGGGGTGTGAGGGTGAGGGTGTGTGAGGTTGAGAGGGTCGTGAGGGTGAGTGAGGGTGGGTGAGGGTGTGAGGGTGAGGGTGTGAGGGTGAGGGGGTGTGAGAGTGAGGGGTGTGAGGGTGAGGGGTGTGAGGGTGAGGGGAGTGAGGGTGAGGGTGTGTGAGGGGGAGGGGGTGTGAGGGTGAGTGAGGGGGTGTGAGGGTGAGTGAGGGTGTGTGAGGGTGATGGGGTGAGGGTGAGGGGGTGTGAGGGTGAGGGTGACTGAGGGTGAGGGTGTGAGGGTGAGGGGGTGTGAGGGTGAGGGTGGGTGAGAGGGTTGTGAGGGGGGTGAGGGTGTGAGGGTGAGTGTGGCTGTGTGAGGATGAGGGGTGAGGGTGAGTGAGGGTGTGAGGGTGAGGGGGTGTGAGGGTGAGGGGGTGTGAGGGTGGGTGAGGGTGTGAGGGTGGGTGAGGGTGAGTGAGGGTGTGTGAGGGTGAGAGGATGTGAGGGTATGTGATGGTGAGGAGGTGTGAGGGTGAGGGTGGGTGAGGGTGAGGGGGTGTGAGGGTGAGGGGTGTGAGGGGTGTGAGGGTGAGGGATGTGAGGGTGAGGGATGTGAGGGTGAGGGGGTGTGAGGGTGAGTGGGTGTGTGAGGGGGTGTGAGGGTGAGGGTGAGTGAGGGGGTGTGAGGGTGAGGGGGTGTGAGGTGGTGTGAGGGTGTGTGAGGGGGTGTGAGGGGGTGAGGGGGTGAGGGTTAGGGGGGTGAGGGTGTGAGGGTGACTGAGGGTGTGTGAGGGTGAGGGGGTGAGGGTAAGGGTGTGTGAGGGTGAGTGGGTGTGTGAGGGGGTGTGAAGGTGTGTGAGGGTGGGTGAGGGGTGTGAGGGTGAGGGTGAGTGAGGGGGTGCGAGGGTGAGTGAGGGTGTGTGAGGGTGAGTGAGGCGGTGTGAAGGTGACGGTGTGAGGGTGACAGGGTGTGTCAGGGTGAGGGTAAGGGTGTGTGAGGGTGAGGGGGGTGAGGGTGAGGGGGTGTGAGGGTGAGTGAGGGTGAGGGTTGTGAGGGGGGGTGAGGGTGTGAGGGTGAGTGAGGGTGTGTGAGGATAAGGGGTGAGGGTGAGTGAGGGTGAGTGAGGGTGCGAGGGTGAGGGGGTGTGAGGGTGAGGGGGTGTGAGGGTGGGTGAGGGTGTGAGGGTGGGTGAGGGTGAGGGTGTGAGGGTGAGTGGATGTGAGGGTGTGTGATGGTGAGGAGGGGTGACCAGAGACAGACCGAGGCCACTGGAGACAATCAGAGAGCAGCCTAGACAGGGGAGAGAGAGCGGAGAGAGGGAAGAGAGAGCGGAGAGTGAGAGGGAAGAGAGCGTGGAGAGTGAGAGGTGAGAGAGAGCGGAGAGAGGGAAGAGAGAGCGGAGAGTGAGAGGGAAGAGAGAGTGGAGAGTGAGAGGGGAGAGAGAGCGGAGAGTGAGAGGGGAGAGAGAGTGGAGAGTGAGAGGGGAGAGAGAGCGGAGAGTGAGAGGGGAGAGAGAGGGGAGGAGAGAGTGGAGAGTGAGAGGGGAGAGAGAGTGGAGAGTGAGAGGGGAGAGAGAGCGGAGAGTGAGAGGGAAGAGAGAGCAGAGAGTGAGAGGGGAGAGAGGTCTGACACTGAGACAAGAGTAAGAGAGGTCTGACACTGAGACGAGAGTGCAGGGACGGTGACAGCAGAGTGCGCTCTGACTCAGAGGTGACAGGCGGGTGAGTGCGCCAGAGGTCGAGTCTCCGGCGATGGTCGGGGTCCGAGATGAGACAGAGGCCGGGACTCAGCAGTGCTGCACTCCACTGCTCAGCATCAGATTCACTCCCCCCCCTCCCTCTACTCGTGCGCTTCACACAATGGGACATTAACGCAGCGCTAGAATACACTTTAGGAATGCGCTTGTCCCCACGCAGGCCAGGGAGCGGTGACTCGTGTACTATACAGCGCACTGTGCACGTCACGGGGACACACCACTGAATCACACAGTGAACGCAGGCACACTCCCTCCCGCCCCTGGGAGCCCCCCCCCCCCATTATTCCTAAGAGTCTAATTAAGTGCTAATATGTACTAATGGGAGGTGGGGAGGGCATGGGCTTGTGAATGACATATTTGTGTGCGCCCTACAAAGATTCGGCTTAAACAATAAAGAAATATTTTAAAGAAAGGGGGGCAAAATGAGAAAACAAAGACAGTCTGTTGAAGGAACAGACAGGGATGTCAAGAGAAATAAGACAAATGAAAGAGGTAGCAGACAGAAATGTGAAGAGTGAGAGGAAGGAGAAAACAATACCAGGGCGGGATGATGAGCAAAATAGGGATACGAGGTTGGGGATTAGGGAAAAGAAAAAATAGCAAGCGAGGGCACAAGAGAAAGAACGAAAGAGGAGACAGGGTGAAAGAGGGAAATCACGCCCCGTGAACTCTAAAAAAAGAGAACACATCAACTGTGACAAGCTCTTGGCATTGCTGTGGGGAGGGGGAAGGAGAAATGCGAGTCACGGCCGCCAGGCCGTGAAGTGTGAAGCAGTGGGCGGGGAACCAGATCCCTTTGAAGCTGCTGGGCAGAAATGCAAGTCACGGCCTGGCGGCCGTGAGGTGTGAACCAGTGGGCGGGGAGGCAGGAGCAAATGGTAAGGGGAGCCTTTGAAGAGCAAGGCAGGGGGATAGAAGCGCGGTCACAAGCACGTGCACTTCTACAAATCCGGATCGTAAAAAGTCAGCTTTGTGGTTTGGCTGCAAAAGGTCTCTCTACGAGACCTAAAAAACGATTCACAATGCAACTGCTTGTTTTAATGATTTTAGTCAACAACACTTGCAATGCTGGGTTTGATCCCATAATGAAACTATTAAAAGTAAAACTACTATTCCCATAATGCAACATACTAATGGCTGAAAATACGCCATATGATGGTATCCTATTTCATATTCACCAAAATAGTGGGGTATTTTTTGACCCCACTTCAGCGGCGACAGCCTTATTTTCAAAAATGCATATGCTTCCATTATTTCATCTTGAACTTTTTCTCTTCTTGTCTTAATCCTTATATTATGCGCTGCGCGATCACATTGCTTTTAGTCATCTTTCTTGAACTCCTCCTCATGCAAGGCAAATGCTAATTTCCCAAGTTTCTCATGTAATGGCGGGCCATCCGAACCTCTCAACCAAAAACACGTACTAATGCATGGTTCCATTCAAGCAGTTTGTTTATTTATCCAATGTATTTCGGACCCATTAAGTCCTTCGTCAGGGTACATACTGAAAATAACAATAAAACAAGTATTAGCAACCAATTTTTTAAACCATGGACTCCAATTCCTTTAAAACACTCTCATTTTGTACTGCATGTTATCCTTCAGTGCTATTTAAATATATCCTTTGTATTACATTTTTTAGATCTAATTCCTCTACTTAGCGTCACTCCCTTCGTGTGTTTAAAAATAAATTGTAAGCTTCTTCATTCTCCCTTCGGGTCTGCACAGTTTATTCTCTGCTCTTCTTTCGTAATTGCTCTCCAACATCCTCTTCCTCTCGCAATTTTCTTTTCACCTGACAACCAAACCTTCTATTTCCCACCTTCTATCGTCTCGTCTCTAGGTCTCTCCTTCTTTTTAACCACCCTCTTTCTCCTCTCTCAGATTTTCACATTCAACATACCTGCTTGACTGTCAACATTTTCCTCTCCTCTGTAAAAATAGAAGCTCTACTTTCTTTGGTTCTCCCCCTCTTTTAACTGCAAAAACACCCGCCTTCGTAAGTGAGACCCGCCCTTTCTTTTAAACCCACAGTATGCTCATAATTAAACCAACACTCTACGGAGCAACTACATCTCCCAATATCCCCTGTGGGAACATGATCAAACATCGGTATATATTTTGCACTGCTTTTGCGTGACCAGGCCACTACAGCTCAAAACTATCTCTTTCAAACAATAAACTGTCCACATTAAGTATGTCAGGTGTCCATCATTAAATGATTGTTTCCCATCTTCAAGTGACTCGTTTATGTATGCAGCATAATTTAGATAAGGGCATTTCATGTATGGAGAATACAATTCTTGCAGCCTTTTTTCTTCAGGATTCTTTATAAAGCTAAAGGCCCAGTACCTTTTTTTTGCCTATTTATAACTGAGAAATACTGCTGTGCCTATTTTCATTGTGGCTCCTGCAATGGTGTGGTTTTACCTCAATGTCTGTCTTGAAATGCACCCTATTTAAGACTCCATTTTAATTGTTTACCTAGGACGTGGGGTTATTGGTTCCTTCACCTAGCTTGCAACGGTTTGAGGAATATTTACGCCTACCTTGCTGCAGTTTTATTTCTGGATTGTGAAGTTATTGATGGTCCTATATGTTGTTGGAAACCACTCCTTCATACCTAGGGCTCCCAGTTTTATGTTTTTTTGTTTTTGTAATTTCTGTATTTATCCATATTTATTTTTGTTAACTTTATCAGTATTTATCCATATTTATTATGGGTATTGTGAAAACAATAAAACTGAAACTGGTATATTTCCACATTTATTTCCCCAATAAATATGCACTCATGCTTGAATGCCTGCCAGGTTTCAGTGACATGAACACCTGCAGAAGATAAATCAATGCACTTATATGAAAATATGCACATTTCAGTATCAGTGTTGTGCATATCTGCTGTTTAAGCTTTGCTACTAAAATTTCTTTCATCTTTAGCCCCAAACAGTTATTGGTCTGGCAGTCATGCCAAAGTGTATTTAGAGTTACTCAAAAAGCACCCTATTTCTATTTTTATCCACATTTAAAAATAAATACGTACAAGAAAATAAATGGTTTTCTGTCTGTAATTATCTGTAAAAATCAGTGAAAACGGAAAACAGGGAGCAGTATTCATAACATTGATCCTGTCTCTTCTATTGGCATTGGTTATCAAGTCCAGGTGGGGAGCCCTTACCTTGAATCCATTTGGCATTGCTATTAATCTGTTATTACTTGACGAGTATTAAACATGCTGATCTTTCCTGAGACTGTATGGGGAGATCGCAAAGGGAGAGCGCTGGCACTACAACTACTTCCTTTTCCTTCAAGTTTCCGTCCATTATCAAGACTGAAATGCATCCGAAGGATAACATATCTCTTGGAGGCAGCTTTGGAGAGGTGAGTGAATTTTCAGATAGGTGCTCTGCTTCTCCTCAATTTTCAGGGGGAGCTTCAAGAAAGCCTAACTCCTTCCCCTATGTTAAAAGGTCCAAAATAATGTGAACTCTCCCTCCAAATGACCTAACCCCTTGGAAGATCTCATGGAAGAGATTAGTGCATTGAAACCTTTTGTTGCTGAAACCAATGTCTCTCTTCAAAGAATTCAGTATAACTGGTCTTTTCGCTGTAAGAGAATATCTGCCATTGAACAGAGAGTGAGTAATGTTGAAGATTCCATACCAGATGTTTCCCATGTGGTCAAGGAAATTGAACAACTTAAATAAACACAAAGGACTTGGAAAACAGAAACAGGAGAAATAAGCTTTGCCTGTATGGTATACTAGATTGATCTAAAGGTTCCAACATAATCGCAATGGTTTAGTGCATCCCTGCTTTTTCAAGGTCACATACAAAGAAAAGACGTTTACATTAGATGACCCTCGCAAGTTCACAGATTTTATCAGACAGCACAGATCTGAAGATATGGAACTAAATTCATCTGTTACTTCATGATTTTGTTGTCCTTTTAATGTCTAATTGCATTTATCAGGTTTCTTTTTTCCTGGTTTCTAGGTGATTGTGTGGCTTGTCATAATCCGAGTCTCATTGTTTTGTGTGTGTTTTTTTTACATTTCAGACTGGATTTTTGCAAAGCTCCTTTTTGTGTATCCACCTTCTCATGTTGTTCTTCTCCAGGTTCTTTTTTGACCTCTCCTAATGCCAATTTTTGTAAATTCGACGACTTTTGTAAATTGTCATTACTTTGTTTACCTATGTTTCTGCGGTTCAATATTGAGGTGTGTGTCGCCCATTTTTCCTGCACTTCCTCATGTTTTTTCTTTTTAATTTGTCACTTAAGTATATATATGTTTTTCTCTTTCCTTTTCCATCTGTTGGAGTCACGATCTGCATGTCTGCATTTAGGTGTTCCACTACTCTCACATACTTGGGGGTGTTCCAATTCATATCCGTATTGATTCAACTATGACTAGGAAATTCCTCTTGTTTTCATTCATGTATTTGGTCTTGCCTTCTTTGGTTCCTAATAATCCCTCCTTTTTTTTTTCTTCTTCCTTTTTTTCTAGGAGCGTTACATAATATGCGTTTATTAAGTCAAGTGTTTTTCAATCACATTATTTGTCATGAATCTTAGAATTGTTACGTGGAATATAAAGTGTTTAAAAGAACTTTATTAAAAGGCAAACAGTCGTTACATTTGGCTTGGCATAAGGCTCAGCTAGTTTTCTTTACAAGAAACACATATTTCTTATATTGGGGTTCTTAAACTAAAGAAGCAATGGGTCCATGAAATATTTTTCTGCTTCTCTCTTTCTAATATGAATGGTGTTGTTATACTTTGTCACAAGAATTTGCCTCTTTCTTTTTTTTCTCAAAAAAATAATTCTGAGGAACGGTGGATTTCGGTTAAACTCAAAATAGAGGATAAAACTCTTTCAATAATCAATGTATATGACCCTACTCACCCTGATGCATTTGTAGGAAACCCATTTCATAGAAAATACTTGAACATTCTGGTGATAGTTCCCTACGAGGTGGGGATTGTAATCAATTATTGGACCCCTTTCATGACAGGCATTCCTCAGCTAGATTCTTTGCTAACAGTTCTCACGAGCAGGCCTGGGCGTAGTTTGCGGAGTTTTGCTTCGCAGAACTCCCCGAAGTTACAAAAAAACTCTGCCAAGTTCCGCGAGTGGCAGAGTGCAGTGCAACCTGCAGTTTGTGCAGGTATTCCTGCCGCTCGGGTACAAATTCTACCCGAGCGGCAGCTCCCAAACTTACCGTTTGCGATCACGAACTTACCATTTGCGATCGCGAGCGGGTAAAAAACTCCTCAGCACATTGCTATATGGAGTTTTCTGCACTTTGCGAGCTCCGCAGAGTGCAGAGTGCAGAGTGCAGAGTGCAGAAAACTCCACAAACGGAGTGAAGATCAGTGCCCAGGCCCACTCATAAGGCATTTAAAAATCACATTTCACAGAGGTCTTTTACTCCTGGAGATTGTTGGATTCAGATTTGGAGATTTCTCTTTTTACTCAACCACTCAAAATCCACAAACTAGAATTTACTATTTATTTATAAGTGAAAACATGGTTCAATATTTGGTTAATTCAGAAATTGTCTCTATTCCGATTTCCGACCGTATCCCGATTTGGACAGACCTAGATGTTCTGCAGAGCAATAAAAGGAAATCTCAATGGAGATTTAATACTTTCCTGCTTTCAAGTAAGAAGTTCATTACCACCTAAGAAATCTTTGTCAAGGAACATTTTTATAATAATGAAACAGAGGACACTCCTCTCCACTTAGTCTGGGATGAATTTAAAGCAGCCTCCAGAGGTTTTATAATTAGTTATGGTTCCATCTAAAAGAAAAATGCTGAGAACAGTCTGCATATAGTCTTGACAACATTAGGAGGTTAGAACATAAATACTATACTGCCGCCGGTGGTTGTTCTTCGGATGCCACCGTTCCTCGCATCCGAAAAACAACCACCGGCGGCAGATCCTTCTTCTACCTGGCTGCTAAGACCTGGAACACCCTTCCACTGAGCCTACGAAAGACCCAAGACCTGCTGACCTTCAGAAGGCTATTCAAGACCTGGCTGTTTGACCAGTAGTGCGCCACCACCCTTTTTTCCCCCAGCGCCTTGAGACCCTCACAGGTAAGTAGTGCGCTCTACAAATTCTTGATTGATTGATTGATTGATATACTTTAAAACATAATAACGCTGAACTGGATGCGTTGAAGGTGGCTAAAATACAGTTTAACAAATACACTACTGAAAAAGCTTGTGGGATTCTTCTCAAAATTAATACTAGGTATTATGGTGGGAGAAATAGAGCTGGTTCTTTATTGGCTAATTATCTGAAGTGCAGAAGGGAAAAGTCGGCCTTGAAATTTATTGTGAGTGACTCGGGTGAGAAAATGTTCAGATATTCTGATATTGCTGCTTGCTTTGCGAACTACTACCAAAATGCATACTCTCCTGAGACTTTTCCTTCTGATGTGCTCAATAATGCCTACTTCTCTAGGATTAAAATTTACAGATATAATATAGATTTTTCTCCTCTAGTAAATCCATTAAAATTGAACACTTATATTCTGTTGTTAAAGTTCTCCCAACAGAGAAAGTACTGAGTCCAGCTAGAGTCACTGTAGAATTCTATTTGCAATTTACAAAAATAATTTTTCCTATGCTATTTAGGCTGATTAAACACTTCTTTGAATGGTTCTGTGGGTTTTACTAACACTGTGATTTTTATTATATCTAAGAAGATTGAGATCTCTCTTTGTGCAAGAGCAACACATCTATTTCTTTCATTAATGCTGATTGTAAAATATTTGCTCAATTGTAGGCCTTAGTCTACTAAACTTCCTACTAGACTTAACTGTCCTGAAACATTCTGGTTTTGCTAAAAATAGAGCCATAGTCAATAAATGTCATACTTTAAAAAATATTATTAACAAAGCTTCTTAAATGGGCATCCCTATTGCTGCACTTACTCTCGATGCAGAGAAAGCTTTTGACAGAGTTAGCTCGAAGTTTCTAATGGAAGCAATGAAGTGACCTAGTCCTTGTCCCAAATTTCTAGAGCGTATTTCACTACGTTATTCTTCTTCCAAGTCATCACTGATAGTAAATGGCGTCCCATCCCCTGATTTTCCCCTAGACAGGGATGTCCTCTTCTCCTTTTCTCTTTATTCTGGCTTTAGAATGATTATCTTTCAAATAAAACACTCTATGAGTCTTTCTAGCTTTAAAATGAAAGAAAAACACAATAAATGTACGGCTTATGCAGATGATATTCTTAAGTTTGTTTCAAAACCGGAATCGTCTACACCTACTTTCTTCACAGAACTAAAACTCTATTCTGAGGGTTCGGGTTATAAACTTAGGGCTCTAATTATAAAAAAGTAATAAAGCGCACTGCTACAAATCACATTGCAGCGCTACGCTACAGGGAAAGGGCTGGGATGCACCATATTTATCACAATACGGCGCGTTGCGGCTTGTTCCCCGATGCTGTAGTACAATACGCTGCCTAGCACTAATGCAGGCACTCTTTCACCATGGAGCAATTAGATCCCTCCAACTAGTTATCATAGCAGGGTTGTGCCCCCTCCCCCATTTTATGTGATATTATTGGAAATACATACTTATTGTCTATATATTGATCCAGGGAGCAAGTATGATGCACCTTAGTTACTCTCCTATTCCTGTTTACTTCATATTTCTTTACTAATATGTCACAGCTGAAATACATACTTATGTTACTTAGAAATGCAACACAGTTACAACACGGAAGGGGAGGAGCAGAGTGCACTGAATCCCAGTAACTTTGCAGTGAATATCCAAACATGTGTTTAAAGGAATAATTGCTCCAGTAAATAAGGATCATCTTCGGAAATGCGATATATCAATGAAGATCCTTTTCGATTCACCCTTGGGAACGTCAACGCTTCTGTTGGCATAAATAGAGAAACGCAGGTGTATGAGTTTACCAGGTAACTCCACGTCATCAGGTACACCATTTTCCAGTCATGGCCTTTCTTTAAGAAATCATAATACAATCTGGGAGTTGCCATCTTGGTTCTGTTGCTTCTTCGGTCATGTTTAATTAGGGTACTTGTGAAAACCAATAACCCTATATGCCCCTACAACATACTAAAACACATGCATTGGCAAAGGTCTCATTTTTGGGATCTATTGGTTTTGCTAACAGTTTTTAGCTACGACGTATAACATCTGCAATGCGGTGCAGCACGGAAAAAGAATATTTTTTAAAAAGCGCATGACGTAGCAGCCCACGTTATTTTTGTGCACCAATATTACCGGTCTGAGTTGGGTCTGTTGTTCTTGGTAAGACCACAGTATGTTTTTGCAGTCAGACAGCTCTACTATTTTATATTTCCACTTTAATGATATTATGCTTACCATTCTAAAACTAAAGAAAACTAGCCTGAAAATAAATGCTAGCTTTGGTTTTCCCAGAAATTCATCCCACACATCCATAGAGGCACTCACTGAGATGTCTGTACACAATGGTTTGAGAACGTGAAAAACATAAAACCAAAATAACCTGCAAATGTTAAGTACCATTTAAGACAAGCAAACATACAACACAGACAAGAATTGGCAAAGCCAATAGGGTACACTTTTGGGCGCTAATGGCTTTCCATTGAATTTTATGATACTGTACGGCATCCCCAAGGCTGTGTAGCCTGGCTAAGGAGAAGAAATAAATGAGCTATTATACAACGTGGCTATGTCATTTTGCAGTCACGTGCATACAGTCACCAAGCATGTGTGCACTTACAAAATAATGGAGCGCCATTTTTTTCTTTTAATCTACTGATCTCAGATGGATGAGTACATTATTTGTGGGAAATAATATGGAAGGCAGGGGAAGAAGAAGAACACCCATGAATGATTGCAACATGGGGAGATATCAATCAATCGATCAGGGCTTGTAAAGCGCAGTTACTCACCCTTGAGGGTCTCATGGTGATGTGAGGGGGAGGGGGGTACAGCGAATCAGACTAAGTACTGAGTTCATCCAAAGAGCCAGGTCCTGAGGTCCTTCCTGAATTGCGTCAGTGAGGGTGATTTCCTGAGGTGGATGGGTAGGGTGTTCCATGTCTTGAAGTTGAGATAGGAGAAGCACTTTCCTTCTGTTCTGGTCTTGCGATTCGTGGGACGGTAGGCAGGGTAAACAAGCCAGACCGGAGGTGTCTGTTGGGCATGTGGAATGTGAGGCGGTGATTCAGGTATGCGGGTCCGGCATTGGGAAGGGCCTTGTATACGTGGGTGAGGAGTTTGAAGGTTAGTCTTCTGTAGACTGGAAGCCTGTGGAGGTTTCTGGTGTGTTTAGTGATGTGGCTGCTACAGGGGTTGTTGAGGATTAGTCTGGCTGCTGCATTGTGGACATTCTGGAGTCTATGGAGGAGTTTCTGGGTGATGGCGTAGAGTGCGTTGCAGTAGTCGAGTCTGCTGATGATGGGGGCATGGGTGACTGTCTTCCTGGATTCGTTGGGGATCCATCTGAAGGTCTTTCGAAGCAAACGGAGTGTGTTGAAGCAGGCCGGGGAGACGGTGTTATCTGGTGGTCCATTGTGAGCGAGGAGTCCAGTACAATGCTGAGGTTTTGTGTGTGGTCTGTGGGGGTGGAGGCTCTTCCTAGAGCAGAGAGCCACAAGGAGTTATTCCAAGTGGAGGGATAGCAACATGAAGGGAGGAGAGAAGCCAAAAAATGTGACAGCTAGAAAACAGATGCACCCTCATGTTGTGCTTGAGCAAAAATACAAAAAACTGTTCTCTGAAAGTGTGCACTGGAAAGACGCAAGTAAAGAGGTAAAGCTGCAGGCGAGGGAAAGATACAAGATGCAGTAGGCAAGCCATTGAGTAGGAAGCAAGCAAATGAGAGTAAAAGTAAAGCCATCCAATGGTCAGCAATGGGTGGCTTCATATCCACCTATAAGCCGACAATCGGCCCTTTTGCAGACTAACAGCTGTCCCTGTCCAATGGGAAAGATCTAAAAGAAATTAACCGTCAACAAATCCTATTGAAAATGTTGTTCCTGAAGGCTTAATTCCTATGTCTTATGTCCACACAAAGAAACAATATTTTATTAATTCTATCCTTTCCACTTTCCAGAGTAAGATACTAATATACCGCATATTTATATTTGTTGTCTTCACAGACAGCATGCCCCCAACTACACATTTCTATTAGGAAAAAGAGAAGCTGTCTTAGTTGTTTTTTTTTTTTTTTAATTGTGTTTAGTTTTGGGTTTTCAAATATTCACATTTTATGGTCTCTCTAAGCACTTACATTACCTATTGCTGCTTCCAAAGCAGTGTCTACAGTGGAAACATATGTGTGCTAAGAATGGAATAAATAATTTCCATGGCAAAGAAGGAATCATTTTTATGCATTGACATTAAACTATGCAGGGCTTTCTTTTCATTTCCTGCATTTGCTGAGATAGTTAGGCCACCTGAGCATAATTCTGACCTTTAATGTTGAATACAGCAATCTATAGCTGAACCTCTGCAAAGTGTTTATTATTGTGCTAGATCCCTTGTCCAGAGTTTGAAGGAACCTTTAAAAGGATTGAGGAGTATCCATAAATGTGTGGAGGTCGGAAAGGCATTGCAAATTGCTCAGTCATAACAAAATGTCCGGCACTAGTCAAGCCAAACTTCCTATAAGATGCACATATATATATATATATATATATATATATATATATATATATATATATATTCACTGAAAAAACCATAGGTTTCAGGTCATATATAGTTAGGTATTAGCATTTAAAAAACCTTGGAAATTCACTCAAAAAAACATAGGTTTAAGGTCATATATAGTTAGGTATTAGCATTTAAAAAACCATTGAAATTCACTCAAAAAACTATATTTCGCGCACCGGCAATCCACTGCTGATGATGTCACATATTACATCATTCATGACATGGTCAGTGACATCACTGATGACATCTCAAATGACATCACTGATGACATCATCCAGTGACTGTGTGTTTCTGTAAAGTTTAAATATGTTTTACATATTGAAGAATGAGTAGATGTATAAGTGTCTGGATGAAGGATTTAGTACGTGCGTGACTGACTGTATGAGTGAGTGAGTGATTAAATGTGTCTTACTGAATGCAAGGGTTAGTGACTAAACTGACTGAATGTGTGCATCAGTATGTCTGTTGTTGTGTAAGATGCTGTATGTGTTGATCAGTAGCTATATGAGTGGCTATATGGGTCATTGATTGGTTGCACAAGTATTTGTATGTGAGACTGTGTCTGTGTGTGGGTGACTGGGAGGTGTGGAAACAGCTGTATGGGCGGTTGACTGTGTGCATTGGTGTGTTGGTGACTGAATGTATATCTCAGTGCTACATGTCCAAGTAAGTACATATGTAAAACACAGTGCATGTGAGAGTTGGTATATATAAATGCCTATACATGAGAGCCAGTGATTATGCAAGTGGCTGTATGGATCAATGTGTACTTGTATCAGTGATTGTTTAAGAGAGTAAGTATGTGTTAGTATATGTTTGAATAAGTAAGGTGTTGTGAGTATAACTGTATAGATGAGGAAATGGGAGTGTGATTGATTCTTTGCATGACTGACTAGGTGTGTGAGTAACTCCATGGATGAGTGAAAGTGTGTGAGTGTCTCTATAGGTGTATAAGTGCATATGATAGTATTGTTTGATGAGTGACTGTATGTATGAGTGATTGTATGGGTGAATGAGTGGATGTGTGTGTAGACCTAGGCTATATTAAGGTTATATTAGAGTGTGAGAAGATGCATCGTATTATCACATGAATGATATCATCAGTGATATGATCAGTGATGTCAAATGAGATGTCATCAGTGATGTCATTTGAGATGTCATCAGTGATGTCACTGACCATGTCATGAATGATGTAATATGTGACATCATCAGCAGTGGATTGCGGGTGCGCGAAATATAGTTAGTCCAACTAACTATATAGGAGCAATTTCAATGGTTTTGTATGAGTAAAATGTCCAGCTAACTATAACACCACTAAAACTTATAGTTTTTTGAGTGAATTTCAATGGTTTTTTAAATGCTAATACCTAACTATATATGACCTGAAACCTATGTTTTTTTCAGTGAATTTCCAAGGTTTTTTAAATGCTAATACCTAACTATATATGACCTGAAACCTATGTTTTTTTCAGTGGATTTGCAAGGTTTTTTAAATGCTAATTCCTAACTATATATGGCCTGAAACCTATGGTTTTTTCAGTGAATTTGCAAGGTTTTTTAAATGCTAATTCTATTAGCGGATAACGTTTTTATATATTCAGACTTTTTTAATGCTAATTCCTAACTATATAAGGTCTGAAACCTATGGTTTTTTCAGTGAATTTCAAAGGTTTTTTAAATGCTAATTCCTAACTATATAAGGCCTGAAACCTATGGTTTTTTCAGTGAATTTGCAAGGTTTTTTAAATGCTAATTCCTAACTATATAAGGCCTGAAACCTATGGTTTTTTCAGTGAATTTCAAAGGTTTTTTAAATGCTAATTCCTAACTATATATGGCCTGAAACCTATGGTTTTTTCAGTGAATTTCAAAGGTTTTTTAAATGCGAATTCTATTAGTGGATAACGTTTAAATATATTAATATCCTAGTGGGACCACCTGAGCACCCTAAGGGGTCAAGGTGTTTCTACCCTGCCCCCTTTTTGTGTTCTACACGTTTGTTTTTCTGCTTTTTTGTGCCTCAGTCTATTAAGACCCAAGATGGATGCCAACACTTCCTGGTTAGAAGTGTTGACAGCCAATGAGCATGCAGCTTTCTCGGGAAGGCATGCTGATTGGCTGTCACTGTCTGTCAACACTAGCACAAGATAGATGCCAACACCTCCTGGTTAGAAGTGTTGACAGCCAATGACCATGCAACTTTCTCGGGAAGGCATGCTGATTGGCTGCCACTGTCTGTCAACACTCAAAACCAGGAAGTGTTGGGAGCCATCTTGTGCCTTGTTAGAACCAAGGCGCAAGAAAGCAGTGAAACAAAGGTGTGAAACTCGCAAAGGGGCCAGAGTAGAATCACCCTGACCCTCTAGGCCTTTACATTTTTGTAAATGTCGGGGTACGCGTACCGTGCGCGTACCAGGCGATTTTTAAAAAAAATAAAATATTTTTTTTCCTTGGGGGTCCTTGTGGGACCCCCTGAGCAGGTCTAGGGGGTCGGGGTGATTCTACCCTGCCAATTTTTTGAGTTCTACACGTTTGTTTTTCTGCTTTCCTGTGCCTCAGTCTACCGAGGCACAAGATGGCTGCCAACAGTTTCTGTTTTGGAGTGTTGACAGACATTGGCAGCCAATCAGAATGCATCTCGAGCTCAAAAGGTAAGCTTACAGTAAGCTTACACGTAAGCTGCTATAGATATATAAAAATTTTTGAACCTAAATTACTCATAATCCACTGGAGCACATATCTTGAGACATAGCAAAGGCACATCGGGCTACCAGTCCCTACAATTTTGCCAAGTTTGGTGAAAATCCATTCAGCCGTTCGAGCTAAAAGTGCGACAGACCGCCCTATGGAAATTAACATGGGGAAAACACGTTTTGGGACCCCCTTTTATCTCGGCCCCCGCTTGACGGATCCCTCCCAAACTTTAAAGGGAAGTACCGTAGCGCTGCGAGGCAAAGTTGCTGAAAAATTCAGGCAGATTCCTCAACCGGCGCCAAAGTTATTCCCAATAGAATGTTGCGATTTCCCTATGGAAATCAATCCTAACTATATATACCTACTGGCTATCGCCAGTAGGTAATATATATTTGTTAAATAGCTTACATCAAATATGTACTTTACAGTAGAGGCTGCTGACATTGCGAAGTGGTGGGGGCCAGGGGGAACACAAACCAAACAAATCACGAAAGACAGAATTATATATAAAAATGCACTTACCTGCTGCTCCAACGGCTGCCGCCTCATTTCATGATCCTCGCGGATATCTAGGAACTGCTGCACACTGTACAGAACCCAGATACCAATCCCAGGGCTGCCCTCATGCTGGGAGTGGTCTGAGTGCTCACGCAGGGACTGGGAGCTTGTCTTGGTTCTCCACCCGGCTGTATATCACAGTTTCGGTTGCAGAAAAGCTAAGTGCGCATGACGGTCCTTTGCACTTAGCGTTGCTCAGCACTCCCTCTCCTCCCTGGTGCTGCAGCTGCAGTGTCAGTATGGTTGGCCCCGCCCCTCTCTTGGCTGGCAGCCTGCAGGACGAAAATAAAAATGATAACATTGTTTTATTATAATTTTTCTTTTTGTCGTTTGCCTGAACTGACTTTCAGCCGGGGGCGATGCTTGTCTGCCATAACAGAGGAGCGGTTCCGGGTACTTTATACAGCTAATTCATACAGCTGATTAGAAAGTAAGTGCGGCCTCCAACGGCATATCCTCAGATTCTTTTTAGGAAGGGATTGTATTATATTGTATTGCAACATTTATATAGCGCTCACTACCCCCATGTGGGTACACTGTTCCATGGTGCTTCCCTGCCCAATTGTGCGCTTTATCTTAAAGAACTTATATTGAAACCAAGTGAGCCATAAATGTTTAAGGTAACAACGGGGGGAACAAGGGGGCATATTAGCAAGCACCTCGTTAAAATTGTCGCCGTTTTAGCGGCAGGAAACTGCCACTAAAACGGCGATAATGGGCTTGCTAGTATGCGTTATAGAATTCCAATAGGAGCCCAGGTTGGAGGTCCTGAACATGGACATCTACCATGGGCTTCTATTGGAATTCTATCACGCATACTAGCAAGCCCATTATCGACGTTTTAGAACAGTTTCCTGCCGCTAAACCGACGATCATTTTAACGAGGTTCTTGCTAATATGCCCCATCGTCAAAGCAGGAGGAAATGAAAGAAGATCTTTGATAATGTGGATGTGAGTGTGATGGCAGAAAAGGAGTGGGGTTCAGAGGTCACTCACTGGGACGTTGTGCACTGGGTACTGGTTTTAGGCACTGGGGTGAACTCTGCACCAGATGTTTTGGTTGGTACTGACACGATAGGGGTGCAGCACTGTACGTTGTTGATTAAATATTATGTTATTAAGTGTTTGACAGACAGAAAGAAATGGCAATGACCCCTGCTCTGCCAGACTCCTTAAAACTATCCAAAGTAACTGCACGACCAGCAGCGACAGGAACATTCTTCCTCAACAGGCATGAGAGAGCCTGAGACATGCCTGCTGCTGCCAGACCCAGAGCGTCCACCCTTGGCTTCGTGCCACTGCTCGGTAGCGTAGCCAGTGTGTCATGGGCCCTAATGCAAGCACGAAATGGGCACCCAATCTGCTGTTTGCATAATAAGATATAGCAATCATCAGGTTTTAGCAGGCCCCTCAGGTCTCTGGGCCATGGTGCCACTGCACCTGCTGCATCAAAGGAAGCTATGCCCCACCCCCTACTGCTGTAGCCCAAGAACCCTGGGCCTTATTTAGAACACTTGCCTCACGTTTACACCACTGGTGCGGCACTTTTTGTAATGCGCCAGCAGTGTAAAAAATGCGCCATGTTGCGTCATATTTACAAAGTGATGCATTTAGGTAGTTGCATCACTTTGTAAACCCCTGCGCTACATTATACCTGCGCCAGGTATAATGTATGCAGGGGGGGCGTTCCGACACATGAAAGGGTCATAGAAGTGACGCAGTGAAATCTATGAGATTTTACTGTGCCACTTCTAGGACGCTAATGCGTCAATATCTTACACCTGCCTCACAGCAGGTGTAAGATTGACACAGGCACATTTAACATGGGACTTGTCCATGTGTAATGACCCATTGCAAGAGTTGCGTCACTTTTGTGACACACTCCAGCAATGCGTCATTTTTGCGCTGACAGATATGTCAGAAATACTGACGTATCTGTAACTCTTTGTGACATGATGCGTCATACTGTAAATATGATGCATGATTGGTGTCGCAAGGAGGCCGCAAAGAAAAGTGACGCGCCGCTGTTTTCACGCAGCGATGCGTCACTTTTCATAAATGAGGCCCCCTGACTTCATGCCAGATGCTGCCGCATTCAGAGGAGCTGCCGTCTGCCCTAGCGCTCTGCCCAATATGAGAAGAGTCGCACTGCGGGGCTGGGGCCAGGACACACACGATATTCTCCAAAGGCGACCACCGCAATCGCAGTGATGGTATTTTAATATGACAGACACTACTTAAGAAAACGAACCATCCTCCCCGTGGCATTTTCTTTTTCTTCACTGTTGTCTGATTTCTTTTTCTTGAAAATTCACAGAGCCAAAAGACAAGCAGCATTTTCAAGATTAGAAAACCTACACAAGAGGAGACTTTTTCTTTTATCGAGGTGGATAAAGTGGAAATTGAGGGCATCTCAGGCCTTTGGCAATTTTGTTTTTTCATGAAATTGCTAAAAGTTGGATAGTCTGCCACAGATTGGAAACAGCAGTGGAGAGAGAGAGAGTTTACACTGAGTGTCTATTGTGGAGTACATGGTATATGGGGCGATAGGGCCATAGCCAGAAGTATGAGGTTTGGGGGGCCATGGCCCTATATAATAACAAGAAGTGGACGGTTCAGGTTTGGAAGTAATGGTTTTCTATCTACAGAATGTGTTTGAAAAAAATCTTAAAATTTTGATGATATTTTAAAATAGGCAATATATATTATTATGGGGTATGGTGTGATTCTCAAGTGTTATGGAGGAGATGGGATACAAATAGTTAATTTTAAAACATGCTAGTCAAAACTCGAGTTAAAGTAAAGACACTTTAACAGTGGGTTGAGGCTATTACCAATTATTCCTTGAAACACTTGTACCCAGTGTTGCAACTTGATCATATTATGCCAATTACCTTACACAAAACTGAATAAGAGTTAAAGCCATTTGGATTGAGGGACCCTCCAATGGGGTATTTATGATAGTGTGTATGCATATTGCATAATAAAACATATTATAGCAATCGCATTGATAAAATGGGGATATCATTTTAATATGGCTTTACAATGAATTTGGAGTTCCTTTCGGAAACGTTTTCAGCAAAACGATGATAAGTAACACATGGTTCAACAATGCAGGTAAAAACTGGATTTTGTTAAAGATGACTTCGTGGGTAGAGTAGCTGTTGGTTCACTAAGCAATGGTAGGGTAAAATATATGTAAATAGTACACTTTAAAGGACGTTTGGTCAAAAGCATCAGTGCACTGTAATTGAATTTTATTGTGAATAGTAGGCAAAGGAAAAGCATTTTATTAATTGGAATAATGTAACGGTTTTTATTAACTATACAATAAAGAATTTATGAATTTTATTGTGAATGCAATAAAACAAATGAGCTTAATATGCAGCTCACCACTGTGGGACCCAGAGCACATCCTTGTACCCACTTGGTGCCCAACAATTTAGCTGCAAAAATCTGACTCTGACTCAATTATTTCCAGATCTCAATCAGCACTACAAATCATTGCCAATATGTTCAAATGACCAAAATTATAAGCCTGTCCCTTACAAAAATGACAACTTTGAGTGCAGAGAGAGACACACACACACACACACACGCACGCACGCACGCACGCATGCACACACACACACACACACACACACGCACGCACGCATGCACACACACACACACACACACAAACTCACAGCCTGTAGTTAAATGGACACTCTTTGTAGACTGATTATTTCCATGTGTTCGGAGCATTATGTCCTTACATCTAGCTCACCTATGCCCTTGAGCATTTGAAGGACAACAACTAAATGTACAGCCTCCCAAACACACACCCTATGTGCTCAGGATATAGCAAACATCAATGCAGATGGCACAAAGATTCAACAGATAAAGGCAGTCTTTGGAGAGCAGTGAAAATAGCAATTGTGTAAACTCAGAATGTCAGAACAGTGGTGGCTAGTGGGGTTTTATAGTAGTGGGGCATATATGCCTGCCCCAAGCTGCACTGAGCAATCAAGCTATTTGGTCGGCTTAGTGGTTATACCAGATAAACTTTTTTAAGAGTGGGATACTAATAATGTCAGTAATCTTGTAATCTTTTGTAGGCACAGCGCTATTCCTTAATGCACAGTGCTCTGATGTTTGAAGGAAGCACAACCAACAAAACAAACATCTACTGGTACCAGTGCTTGCTTCTAAAGAAAGGGAAAGTGTTTCTATCAGAAAGTGACTATACCTGCTGTTAAAGCACTTGCACTGTTGCATGTCGATGGTGGAAACTCTGTTTCATCATCTACCAGATTCCACACTGGTACTCCTTAAAGCATACTACATGCTGCAGCTTATCTTATCCGGTGCCCCCCAAAGAAATTAGATCACATCACCCCCATCGTGAGGGCACTTCATTGTCTCCTCATGGAGCTGGCCTCATCTCTAAAACTAGCGGCATCGAGTGCAAAGTCATCACGACAAACACTCCACTTATTTTGCAGAGAAGCTCACAATCTCTGATGGGCGTGTTGAGACCCAGCTGGGACACCATCAGAATGCAGACTAAGAAGTGTACAAAAGCAAAAACGAGACAACCTGCCTTCCCCCTCCATGCACAGGGGCGTAGCTTGGTCAGTAAGATTGGGGGGGTGGTGTGAGCTTCAGATTCCCAACAATCAGGCTGGTATATTATATAATGTTAAAATACATCATATGACAAGCAGGGCGCATGAGAGGGGCTTAACAGGCAATGAAAAGGGAGAAGAATTTGGATTGGTAGGAGTACTAAATGAGAAAAACAATATTTTCTAAAAATCTAGGGGCATATGACCAACAACTAGCGATAATTATCGCTATGTTGGTTTAGCGGCAATATTTTTATCGCCGTGCTGCGGCGATTTTTATCGCTTAGGAACCTTGCTATTATCAAGGTTTATCTCCTAAGCGATAGAAATCGGCCGAAATGCATAAATATCGCTGAAAAGTCAGCGATATTCATGCATTACCGAGCTAATGCTCTTAGCCATGTTATCCACCTCCCATTGGATAACATGGCTAAGAACTGCTCAGGGCAGGTGTTAGCTTTTGGAGATAGGAGATAGCGATGTTAGTGACTGTTTCCAGTCGCTAACATCTTGGCACGCCCACTTTGCATGTCATTAGTGATAAATATCACTGACATGCAAAGTGGGGCCCAAGATGGTCGCTATCTCCTACTAGCTGTCGCTAACTTGCGTTAGCAAAAGCTAGGTAATAGGGAGATCATTTTATCTCCGCTTTCTTGGCTTTTAAAGCCAAAAAAGCGGAGATAAACCCCCTTGATAATATGCCCCAAAGTTACCTTTTTATGTATATTCCCTTTCTCTCTCTTTTTCTAACTCTCTCTTTGTCTCTTGGTATGAATTGTTTAATATAATATACATTTTGGGGAAAATGTTGAAAATAGTAAGCGAAATACTGAACTGTACCTGTTTGCTTGTCTTTAGAATAAAGAAAGGAACAACCAATAGTTCAGAATAAACCCACTCATTGGTAGTTTGTACGTAGAGTTGACAGAAAAGATTGTTGAAATTGTTCTCTTTAAGGTTCAGCTAATAATTGGCACTCACTGTAATTATAATGTTTACATTTTGTTCATGAGCAGATTGTTGAATGGTCAGAGACAATTATTCTGTCTGCTGCCAATGCTGCATGATAATGGATTACACACATTTGCCACATATTCTTTGTAGCTCAAATGGTTCAAAATAATAATAAAACATGAACCACAATGCTGCATAATTTGCTTTTGTCATGGTTCAAAATTAAGGCTTCCAGTTTTCCGTTGTTACTGATTTTACAGATATACAGTCTATTCCCTGTCTGAATATATTTTTAAAAGTGGAAAAATACAGAAAAGTGTGCTTCTTGTAAGTGACTCTACTTGTTATTCTTCAAGAATTCAGGACCAACTGCTAAGCAGATAGACACCAAGGGGATTTAAAAACAGGGTGAGAGTTCTTTAAATATAGGCATATGTTAACATATATTTGTATACAATGCTAACATTTACCGGTGTAGTGCTTTGTTATATTTGGCTGCTTAATTTGATAAATCGTGACAGGCATCAAAGTATGAGCGCATGTTTATCATTAAATAAATGTGGAAATATACAATTTTACGACTCCATTTATTCTCAAAACATAAAATAAATATTGATATATAACAATAAAATGGGCAAAAGAATAAATATGGATAAGTACAGACGGAAATGTTTAAACAAGTAAATACCATAAAACCGAGACCCTATTCATAATTTAGATAACTTTTACGTATAATTTGGTCATCACTTGAGCCATAATCCAAGCAGCTCTGACAATGGTGAAACTCTGGAGAGTTGCTGGGGCTGTCATCAAGAAAATGAAGCCATTTATCACAGGGAACAGTGAACTATTTTCCAGAGTTCATGGTTCCCTGTGAAATCTGGATTTTATACACTGCCCTTTGTGCAATAAAATACCCCAGCATGTTATATGTGTATATAATTATGCATGCTTACCGTGCAGTGGCACAGCTGTCAGAGCTGCAGCAGGTGCAGTGGCACCTAGAACTAGTGATTTGACGGGCCCAATGAGCCCTGGATATTGATATTTTACAACTCAGACAGCATCTTTATGGGCCCATTTTCCTTGCTTGTCAAAGTCAAAAAGTCTTGTATAGCACTCATATCACCGTTAGGTCTCAAGGCGCTTGTACTAGTGCCCATAAAGATGCTCTGGCTACCCCACTGTTACTGTGTTAAGAGTTCTGCTCTGGCTACCTCTTGGTTCCTACCATGTGGGAGGGCCTAGTCCATTTACAGTTTGAATGACAGGGCCAAGGCCTAAAAAACAGCCAATCGACATGTTGCTACCCACTCATTGAATGTTTGTGTGACACGACACGCCCTACCACACTGCAAGCGTGACACAGGGCCTGTGATTGGCTTTTGATTGCTAACATACACTGCTCTGCTAGAGAGCTGCAGGCTCTGTTTTCAGGCTCCTGGTCGCTAACAGAGGGCAGGCGCATCAGCGAACCAAACAGCACAAATTGTGCATGTGTGATAGGCTGAGCATGCACTGTCAACCATTCATACATGCAGTTTGTGTTTTCCTGTAAGTCTGAGGGTTCTGTGCTGTGGCAGCTCTATACATCTCTAGACCATTGGTGTAAAATGGGAAAAATTCTAATGATGCACTGGATGAAGCCTCATGAAGTTTGAACTTGTGTCTGGAGTATCTACACAAGGGCAGCATGGACATGTCTGTTTAGTAAAGTGAGTAATCACTCTCATAGCGGTCTCTTTATGATGATGGTGATAACCTCAGTGGTGTTTATCTACTCTACGTGGCATGTGTAAAAGGTAACCCTAGCGTTTGTTTTGTTTATGATGAGATAATCTCACATAATTTACTGCATTTTGCATTATGCTTATTACAGGAAATAACCAACATTATTCTATGATACCATGCTGCATAATTCAGATTATATTCAGCTAAATATATGATAACAGAAGAGAGGGAGAGGGAGAACGAATAGAACGCAAGCAGCTGTTCTTTGGGTGTTTGACCTTTTTTAGTGTGAAATCCACTCTCATATTCAAAATGGACACAGAGACGCATTTCATGCTAAAAATAGCAAAAGAAATATAGATCAGTATTTTGCATAAATTACACAAACAAAATGAGGCAAATTTCACACAGGCCTAATAAAAAGATAAATTAAGGACCCACTGGAATGTGCCCACACTGCTAGACAGAGGCATTTAAATTGGTAAAATTACTGCACCCAACTACCACACTACTACCCAATCGAAGGTAATAACTTATTATTCTATAGGGACTCATATCACTGTTTAGAAGTTTGGGAAGATTGTTAAAAAGAAGTGTTACTATTATCTAATTTAATAGTACCCAATTTATCAAGCTAGAAAGCTGAAAGGTTGGAATGGCCTTCTTTGGGATTCAACACTGTGAAAAGAGATCACAACGCACTTGAAATGCTTAAGAAATGCTGCTTTACAGAAAGGGCAATAAAAAACAAAGCACAGAAAAGGCTACCCCAGGAATTATCTTCTAAAATGTAGACTAGTAAATTGAAAAATATTGCCTCAGACTCTCTGCCCTTCTCCCCTTTATTTGTCTCCCTTTTTATTGATGTTATTCATTCTATTAGTTCCTTAAGTTCAACTTTTCCCTACAACTTCTCAAGTTATTTTGCCTTCGTTTTTTCTTTTTCACACCACTTCCCATAGTTTACTGTCCATCCGCACTAATTTGTAGAACTGTAACTTTAATCCATGGCAGCAGGTGTCTTGGGGACCAACCCTGCATAACTGTGCTTGAATAACTGCTTTACAGAATTAGAATCCTTCTTTGTAGAAGAAAGGACGCAAGATTCCTTAGAAGAGGAAGGGGGGCCATAAAGTGAATGGAAGAACTGGAGATGGGTAAAAGAGAGAAGAAATCTAAAGAAACTCATAAAACTAAACTGGTGACCGAAAGGTGGGAATAAATTGGACTAAAAGCACAGGCAAGCCTTTAAGAGCACACAAGCAGATGATGGACGGATCGCTGAAACGTTTCACTCACCCCCAGTCAACGATCTGGGTTGAGTCCGTCATAGTTCATTTGCTCACTTCACCACCCCAGTTCAGGCACAGCTATATGCAAATCAGTCTTGACCCTGAGCCTCATGGGAACAGTCCAGCCTGAACTGTCAAGCCTGGTCTTCCCTGGACCGGAAACAAGCATCCTAGGACTGGTTTCCGGGTGACACCCCTTATCAGCCGGGCTAGCTTGAATCCAGTGGCAAAGTGAGCAAGGGACCCACGTCTCGGCATATCTTGCCAACTTAGGGCGAACAATGCAAACACAAGAGGATGGTGGATGGAGCTCTGGAAGTTTTCAGACACTCACCCCCAGTCAGAGATCTGGGTTGAGTCCATCATCATTCTTTAGCTCACTCAGCCACCCCAGTTCAGACCCAGCTATATGCAAATCAGTCTTGACCCATGTGCCTCATGGGAACAGTTACTTTTATTTTCAGAAATTGATCTAAAAACTTTTCTTTTTCCTTAGGGTATCTAGGCGGGGGCAGGTTGAGAACATATGTATTTGGTCTGCTTCAGTGCTGCTACAGGCGAGGACAGCTGATCCCTTCTTGCCCCCCCATTGTGCTATTTTAGTCTGTGTATAATACAATGAAAACAATTGTTTTGTAGTGCTGTGCTTGTAACCCATTATCGCCTCTTGTCTTCCTAGTTGCTATGGAGTCACTCGCACGCCCCCAGAACATCGTTATAGGGGCTCAGACTGCAGCATATGAATGAGTAACATATGGAAGAGTGTTTCACTCTATGGAGAAGATGCCCTCACTTACATGAGAGGCATTACTGTGCTCTCCCAGTGGTGATGGACCTATTAGAATTTGGTAACAACTCAATCTTGAAGATCAATTGGAACAAGTCTTGTTTATTTCTGTTTTTTCTGATATTGGAGTTCAAGTGTACGGCAGTCCGCCCCATGAGAGTGGAATGCAGATCTTACTCATTTAATTAAAGCACTTAGGCATGAATGTGCATCATAGGTACGAAGACCTTATCAAGGGCAGTCTTGGTAGTGTAGTGATGTTACGACCCAGTTCTTAAAGTTCTGGATGACATTATCGCTATCTCCATTGAGAAGGGTGGTGTTACCAAGATGTTAGTCCAGCCCAGGTTCTTGTACTGTAGAAAAGTCAGCCCATATCGCACCCGATGCCCAGGCTGCTGGTGCAGGGCGACTCTTCGTTTCCATCTTGAATAATTACCAAATAAAGAGACGGACGCTGGAGGCAGGAAAACAAGAACAGAGTTTATTACTCATGAGTGAGAGCCTGTCATTTGGGACACTCGCACAGTGTCTTCGGGAGGTGCTCTAACAAGTTTCTCTGAGGCTTCGTCTTTTATACACAGGTTTATGACACACACACATCCTTCATCACAATCAAGACATTGTAAGTACGAAGATATTCCAACACGTGGTGACAGTAGGGGCTCTTATCCTCCATACAATAGGAGGGGGCTGTCATGCAGCTGAGTGTGCTGTTGATTCCATTGGAATGTGTGCTCCTGATCGAATCTCAGGGGGTGGGGTGGTCATGATCAATAGTGGCTCCTTTCAAGAGAGGCGAGTGCATACAGTAGTGGGCAATGAACTGTATCCTCAGGCTAAGGGATGACCAGCGGTACATGTAGACAATTAGGTTCAGAGGAAGAGGTCATCAAAGGAGGGGTATTCATGGAGGGACAGGAGGTGTTGGTCAGGCGCGGGGTGCGATTCTCAGAGACAGAGTCATGCGGGAGGGGAAGGCTCATGACTTGTGCGTGTGAGAGCGGGGGCAGTCAGGGTACATGGGGGAAGCTTGTAGGGTCAGGGAAGGGGCGCTGGTGATCGATCGCAAACTGGGAGACCATGATACCTAAAATGGCTGTCGTGTACGTGTGTGCATGGGCCTATGCTAGCGGGATGACACAGTCAGTGTTTTAGTGATATCCGTTCTGCTTACAACAAGGGGTACAGTGAACACAAATGAACGCCGCTTATGTACATACATATTGTCATTTTCAACAGTCGCCGCTTTTTTTCATAAGCTAGTTCAGTTGTATACGGTCGATACGATAAATAGAATGCGGTACATGCAAATTTATATTTGTTGTGTTCTTCATACAAGTCTAGAGATTGGTATAATACTTAGTCGGGGTTAATAAAGGGAAACGTTCAGACACATTATAGAATCATGTTCCGACTTTCTCTCCGGTGGCATCAACATACAGTAGAAAGTGCTCTGATACCTTCAGGTCTTGTCAGTACTTATAGGAGACGTTTGAAAAACTAACTACATGAGTGACCGATGAAACATTTTAAAAGGCAATACAAAATGGTTGAGGGAGGGATTCAATTCGATACAAGCGTTTAGTCAAGGGGTGAGTAGAAAGTTCTGGAAAAGGGGGAGGGTCTTTGTCGCAATGTCTTTTAACAGAGTCCGTCTTCTTTTGTTGGCGCTGCTGAGCACCGGCGGTGGAGCTATAGGTCCAGCTCGGATTCATCCTTACACGTTGCAGGGTGCGATCAATCCTCTGCTGTTAGATCACAGTCCTGTTTCTTAACTTATTTTCTTTGGGGTGCCTCATTCTGGGCACCTGCGCGTCTTTCTTTTTCCGTGTCAAAATCCCAGTCCATAGTCAAAGTTTATATGAAGGAGTTTGTTGAATAATCGAGGGAAGAGAGGGCGGAGTGGGGCCAGATCTTTGAACATACCAAGGGACCAAGGGAGCAAAGGACAATGAGCAGGCGAGCCCAACAGTCGGACTCGAAAGGGGACGGGGGACTTCAGGCACGAGTGGGTCAGCGAGTCGAGGGCTTCAAGGCAGCCCTTCATTCCTCCATCCGCTGAGTTTGAAAGTTATGCCTCGTCCCGCGTCTCATTGCTCTGCGGCTCCACCTTTGGTTGGGTCACACGTGTTCCATGATCTGTGGCCAGGCTGTGCGTCACGTCCAGCTCCTCTCCTCTGGTGATAGTATCTTTGAATGGGTAGAAAACAAGTTTTAGAAAAACTGGCAGGAGAAGACATTTATACATCTCAATTCCGTCCCCGATCCTATGTAGGTGGGGAATAAATTCATCGGTCACAGTCAGAAGTCGTCACTTATGGAGTCTGTAGAAGGGCATTGACAAAATGGTTGAATTCATAGACCTGCTTAGCGTTCATTCGCGACATATGATGAGAGAAGTTGGACTTTTCTACACAGTGTATTACGTCAAATTCAAAATCGAGTCCTTATGTGGAGACTCGCCCTTCCCTTCAACCCAAATATCGACCATCTTACATCTCCCTTCGGGGTAGCGGCTAACTCTTGTAGGTGGGGCGTTTATCGTCATGAAGAAGGGGGAGGGGGTGGACGTAAAACATGGCTTTCCTGGGAAATGACCGTTAATCAAGGTCATCAATTACGTTTCGTGGGTGGCTGACATGAGGCTAGGGTTGATCGGGGGTGCGTGGGTGCTTTGGACAGAGAGCTGGGGTCGATCGGGGAGAAGTGGGGTACTCTGGACATCCGCACTTAAGTGCAGGGGGGTGGGACAATCGGGGCATTGGGGATCGTATTTCTAACGAGCTGAGAAACAGAAGACCATTGACGTTATAGTTCCCTTAGGAAAAGCCAGATTAGGGGACATCCGTCGTCTTACCTGTCCTTTCCTTCATTACCAACTCGGGTTCTATCGTTTTGCAGAAAGGAGAGGTAGTAATATGGCGAGTCACAATCGTTTTGGTTTTGGTCAATTTTGCTGAACACCTTTGCGTTCGAGGAGAATCCAATAATGTTTTGTGCCGGAGGGGCACAACGTCATTATACACAAGAAGAGGAAACGGGGCTTTTGGAAAGAGAAAGAGAGAGAGAGAGAGAGAGAGAGAGAGAGAGAAAGAAAGAGAGAGAGAGAGAGAGAGAGAGAGAGAGAGTGAGAGAGAGAGAGAGAGAGAGAGAGAGTGACCGCACCCTAAATGGTCCATTCGGTACACGTATGGCATGGGGAGAGGAAGAGAGAGGGTGAGAGAGAGAGAGAGACGTGCATAATAATGGACCATTCAGTGCGCGCACAACACAGAACAACAGGGGTTAAGTAACACGGAAAAACAGGCAGAGGGATGACGTAGATTCATGCATCACGTACACACAAACTCAAACATGTATTATATACAAAAATCCAAGACACAACATAAAACAGTCATTGGCCAAAATTATCCCTTTCTGCATGCTGCGCATTTTTTAGCATCCTAAGCTCTTTTTACCTTTTTCTTCTCTTTTAACCGTCGGCTGCCCTTACTGGTGGCTTTGATTGTACACACTTATGCCTTTGGCAATTGGTCATGAACTAACCTGGTCGGGCTAATGCTCACAGTGGTTTATTCGAGTCATTTTTAGCAAATGCGTTTCCAGGCTGAGACAACGGTTGGTGTCAGTTGGAGAACAATGGGGCAGCTTGAAGTTACCTGTCTAGGAGGGCGCGAGGAAGGATGCAGTAGATTTTAAATGTACCTCACCTCAAAATATTCCTTAAACTTTCCCTATTTAATTAATTGTAGGATGCTTAGTCATTAGCGCACGTCATTTTAGTTGTACTATTCGAGGTGCCAAGCGAAGTTATATTTTGTGGTTTTCCCTTCAGGCTGCCCTCCCAAGCGCTAAGTTCAGGGAGAGAAAATAGTCATGGTTTGCTAGTTGCGGTTAGGTACCATAATCAAACCCTTTTTCCCGTCTCTTCGTCCACTAGATCGCCGTTTTCATACTTCGACCGATATTCCGATGTGACCTGCAGAGAGAGAGAAAAAAAAAAGAAGGGGGCAGGGGCTACATTGATAGACACATTTAGCGTGTATAAACCCAGAAAGGCTTTTACTTACTGCATACTCGGCCTATCTCCACGGGATGCAGTCCCTGCCAACTGGGCGTTTAAGTCCCGGTGGACCGTTAGTGTGGCCCTTTTTATACCGGTAGCACATAAAGTGTAGGCTAAACACCAGGATCTTTAGTGGTTACCTTTTGGCTGTACAAAAAGGAAAAACGCACACAACGAAAACTTGGACCCTTCATTTTTGCAAATTTTATACGTACTATACTTTTTAATCCTTTAAACAGTGGTCATTTATTCGAAAATTTCCAATTCACACGTGACAACTACGTTTGCTTTTTCCAAAAATCTTTAATAAGAATGTCGGTGCATAAATATGGGCCTACAACCCCGTGGGCCGGCCACGGAGCAGGCTGGAACTGTAGATGCGGGGATACTTTATTAGAAAAAACTTTAGTGGAGTCAGTGGTCGTTTATTTCATAATAGAAGTGCGAAAAGCGCAATAAAATCATGTCGAGACTTCAGTGTGAGCGAGTGTCATAAGTGTTGGGCTTCCAACTTTCAATAATCATGATGTGCAAAACTTAAACAACAATTCATTGTCCGAATGTTCAATCAATACCTATCTGATGTCAATTTACCGTCTGAACACATAATCAGTACCCATCCAATATCAATTCATTGTCCGAACCTATAACCAGTACCCATCCCATATCAATTCATTTCCCGAACTGACAGTACACATCCTGAATCCATTAATTGTCCGAACATGTAATCAGTACACATCCTATATCAATTCATGTTGTTAAAAAAACCCTTCATACATATCTCATGACACCAGGGCTGAACAATCGGGGTACAACAAGGAGTTGAGAGTTTCATTTGCATCGGCGCCATTTTGGGTGCAGTCAGGCAGAACCAGGCATAGTCTAAATCTCTACTAACTTGTGGTTGGCCCAGCGCATCTTTCGGCAGTCCAAAAGTTCCGTAAAAGGGTAAAAGAAGGGATCGGTGGTCTGAACCATCAATCAAAAAGGGGAGGGAGGCAACAATGTTCCTACCGGGTCATACTGTGCTTTCACCGGAACTGATCCGAACTGTGGTCTGCAGGATTCTAGTCATTCAAACTGAGGCTGGCGACAGCATGGGAGCGCCGACGTCCTGCGGCTACATTTCCATCATTCCGAGGGCAATCATGGCAGTCATTCCCCATCGGGGGTATTTGCGGGAGTCGGGGACTCCCGCGGCTCCCCTAGAATCTTCAAGGTTGTGGAGAACTATGGTGGTGGAGTCAACTGGTGACCGGGCCATTCCTTCATGCTGGGCCCGCTCTTGTCGGGTCGATCGGCATTTTGAAAGTTCGGCAGCTACTGGCGATCGCGGGGTCAAATGAGCGGACGGGCTCCACCCTGCCGGGCGAGGCGTTGCAGCATCGCCACAGTGGAAAAACCATTTTCCGGGCGCCTGGAGCGCTGAGGGTGCAGCTGGGAAGCCTCCACCCGAGGAGGCGGGAGAGGCTTGTTCGCACCGCCTCTCCCTCCCAGTGCACCCCACGGCGTCTCGCTTGACATTTGTTATGGCCGGACCAGGTGATGAGGACGAGGGGGGGGGGTCGGAGGCACGTGCAAGACATCCCCCCCCAGTGTTGTCGCAGCCATTATAAAAGAAAGAAGAAATGTCCCGTCCGTCTTTGGGCCGGGCCTCCAGTGGATGGCGGCCGGACGCCCTTTGCTCTGGCCCCATGAACGGGTTCATTGGCTCGTCCGGTGGGGCAGGCCTTGGCGTGTGGTGCCTCTCCTGGGCCTTTCGTGCAGTGGCCTCTCCACTCCCAGGCCCTCCATGGATGCTGGCCCAGACTGGGAGAGAGAAAGAGGGTCGAATCTGCAACTCTCCAGGGTTACCGCCACCGCGGCCGGATCCCGTCGGCCTCTGGTTGATGGTGGCCGGACTGGGAGAGGGAGGGGAGGGTCGAGGACACGGACATTCCCTCCCCTGCAACTCTCCAGGGTTGTCATAGCAATCCCCCTGGCCGGGTCCCGTTGGCCTCGGCCTCTCCTCCGGCTACACCCTACGTGATGATCTCCTGGCCGACGGTTGGCAGCAGGACCCGCCCTATATGTGCTGTTTCCGGCTGGGCGTAGCCGCAAACCTGTTGCACTTTGGAAGTTTCCAGAATGGGGGCGGATGTCTGCTGACTTGTATCTTTCCCAGTTTGCCGTTATTTGGGCGTGGCAGGCGGTGGGACAGACATGTTTGGGGCAGTGAGGGGCAATGAAGCCTCGTTGCCTTGTGACCGTTGCAATGTCACGCTTGGTTTCTCTTACTGTTTTCAGGTTTCTTATTACGGACTTTTTTCTAACGTTTCTTGTTTCTAGGACAGTCATAGGTTTTATCATTAAGTATCGTTATCGTTTCCTTGTTTGTTATTTAATAAAAAGTTCATCAGTGGCCTACTGATTTTCGTTTTCCTATTCCTTTCTTTCCAGGTTGTTTCACGCTAAAGTTTCTGTTAACAGGATACAGTGATCACTTCGTTATTATTGCATATGTCCTTTTCACTAGGGGTGCTCTCTGGTCGGGCCAGATGACCTTCCTCTAGTAAATGGTCTGGGTGAGACTGGTGCATCAATCAGTGAGGAGTAGATAGGCATGACGTATTACAACGGAGGACAAAGGTCCGCATTACCTACCCTTTCACTACTTGCAGAGATTTTCCTACGTTTATTTGCAAACAGGGAATACCTCCAAAAAGAACCAATTCCCAAACCGTCAATGTTCGGGCAAACAATCAATCAATGAGGAACGAAATAGGCACTACGTGTTAAAGGTTTGCGTTACCTACCCTTCACTATCTGCAAAGGGAGAGAGAATATTCCTATTCTTCCCCGTTTGCAGGCAGAGAAGATCCTTAAGAGAACCAACTTCGAACAATTCAATGCTCGATTCAAACAATCAATCAATGGGGAGAAAAATAGGTATGACGGATTACAATGGGGACAAAAGTCTGCATTACCTATCCTTCACTATCTGCAAAGACTAAACAGAGTATGGCGACTCTGTGCTTGTTTGCAAATAGAGAATCTCTCAGAAACAATCAATAAGTAATACTAGTATTTTCAAACAATCAATCAATCAATTTCGCAATTCGTCGTGTGTCACGACCTTACCCGGACCGGACCATGTGGACAGTTCTTCGCCTTCCTTTTTCCAGCGCCCGATCGTTCTCTTTCTCCATGTTTTTACTGCAGCATTCCTGTGGGATTCCAGTCAGGACAATAGGTCACTTGAGAGAGGTCCGTTCGGAATCGGTGAAGTTCATTCAATCGGCAGCCGGACGAGGGCCCTCTCAAGGCAGGTATACTCCAATCATTTAGATGTTCACCCCATCGTCTGGAGCTCTCTTACCGGACCTTATGTCGCTGATGGGCCCCGAGTTGGGACGCCAATTGTAGAAAAGTCAGCCCATATCGCACCCGATGCCCAGGCTGCTGGTGCAGGGCGACTCTTCGTTTCCATCTTGAATAATTACCAAATAAAGAGACGGGCACTGGAGGCAGGAAAACAAGAACAGAGTTTATTACTCATGAGTGAGAGCCTGTCATTTGGGACACTCGCACAGTGTCTTCGGGAGGTGCTCTAACAAGTTTCTCTGAGGCTTCGTCTTTTATACACAGGCTTATGACACACACACATCCTTCATCACAATCAAGACATTGTAAGTACGAAGATATTCCAACACGTGGCTACAGTAGGGACCCTTATCCTCCATACAATAGGAGGGGGCTGTCATGCAGCTGAGTGTGCTGTTGATTCCATTGGAATGTGTGCTCCTGATCGAATCTCAGGGGGTGGGGTGGTCATGATCAATAGTGGCTCCTTTCAAGAGAGGCGAGTGCATACAGTAGTGGGCAATGAACTGTATCCTCAGGATAAGGGATGACCAGCGGTACATGTAGACAATTAGGTTCAGAGGAAGAGGTCATCAAAGGAGGGGTATTCATGGAGGGACAGGAGGTGTTGGTCAGGCGCGGGGTGCGATTCTCAGAGACAGAGTCATGCGGGAGGGGAAGGCTCATGACTTGTGCGTGTGAGAGCGGGGGCAGTCAGGGTACATGGGGGAAGCTTGTAGGGTCAGGGAAGGGGCGCTGGTGATCGATCGCAAACTGGGGGACCATGATACCTAAAATGGCTGTCGTGTACAAGTGTGCATGGGCCTATGCTAGCGGGATGACACAGTCAGTGTTTTAGTGATATCCGTTCTGCTTACAACAAGGGGTACAGTGAACACAAATTAACGCCGCTTATGTACATACATATTGTCATTTTCAACAGTACTTCTTTGCTCTGCTGCGGGTGAGCCTACTCAAGAGATTCTTTAGAGAACTGAGCAGCATTTTCTTGGATCTAATGTGATGCTTGGGGAGCAAGAGGGTGGCTCTACACAAACTGCAGGAGCCCATCACTGCCTGGGGATTGGGGTCTCTCATTACGAGCTGTACTATGCAGCGGCTCAGCTACAGTGGGTGATGTGGTTGGGTGACGCCGCGGGCTCTGAGTGCGTGGATGCGCTGTGTGAGCTGCAGGCTACTGAGGTATAAGACTGCTTGATGTCTCCAACTGTGGGAGGAGGTCCCAAGGTGTGCAAGTTAGAAGAGGTAGTATGCTATGCTGGCAGAGTTATATCACGCAAAGAGGCACAAATACACGTATGCCCCAAATATTTCACTGTGGTCATTACCTGCCTTCAAGTTGGAAGGGACCATACATGATAAAGGACTGTGAATGGGGGCTGGAATCACAACACCATGGTACATTAATCAGGTAGCAAGACACTTGTGAAACCAAAGCCTAGCTCCTGGCCAGTTCCTCACGTATAATGCCCTGGTACAGGCTCTGGGTTGCACATGGGACCAATACCAGATTGAGACCATTGCACCAGGTACACTGCATCAGGTACACTGCATCAGGTACACTGCATCAGGTACACTGCAACTCCTGGTCACTCAAGCACATTGGACAAAGGCAGTGACTATGTTAAGGAAGACACTACCAACTATCATTCAAATATTGGCAGTAGGAAGGCGCATCGTTTTGGTCAAGAAATGCCAGATAAGAAATGGACTCTCATCTTGGAGTTAGTTCAAAGAATATCACAAAACCCCAGAGTGAAATATACCGAATTTAACTGCCTTCAACATACATACCTCACCCCAGAATACATTGGACAAATGTTTGAAGGGACTAGTTGACACTGTTCCAGATTCAACCGCATAGAAGCCGACTTCTACTGTAAGGTGTGACCACAGGGTTCCATTGCCACACACTTTGAGTCACAGCTGTGGCGGTGGTGGCTCAGAGATAATGGGGAAAACAATGTTTCCCCCACCAACAGCATGTCTGATGGGCCTTATGACCAGATCAATACATACGTGGCCTGGGTTATAGATCTGACCATGATCTTGGTTAAAAGACGTATGTCTACGTCTTGGAAGTCGACAAGCCCCGCAGACCTAGGTGGGGGATCAAGTACCTGTTGAAATGGGCTATGACTGAGGCTGACAAGGCTACAAAGCATGAAAGGAGATGTGTCAGTGTGTATGATCCAGGAAACATATATGACACTGGAGGCTAAGTCAGACAAAAACACATATTGGTGTGATTGTAAGTGCATGCAAGGTAATAATATAAGAAGAACGAAGAAGGTCTTTGTGGTTCCACAGGATGATCAATAAGGGAGAGTCCCCCCCCCCTTGCATCATCTGTTGGCCAACAGCTTTATCAATGAGGGCTTGATGTGCAGGCTGGCACCAGGGCAAGCACAGTATCGCAGACGGTTGGTGGTCATCGCACAGGTGGGCACAGGTACATGGTTATTGCCGGCCAACAACCTATTAGAGTTAAAGTCTTGTTTTTCCTCTTTCTGATGGTCCATATTTGCGCAGATAATCCCTCTGAATGCAGCAGTAACTAATAGTTGTGTTCACCTGGGGTGGTGTTTGACAACTTCCTCTTTCAGACCATCTGCTGCATATGTAGTGACATGAAACTTGCTTTTTGTACTGTCATATAACCTATAATGTAGTGGAATGAAATGAAAGTTATTGTCCTGCAGATTTAAATCATACATAGGCGTATTCTTTATCATTTACTTGTTAGCAATACCAGCTTTGTAAATGCATCTTTAACTCCATCATGTAAAAAAAAATAAAAAAATATGCTTGCGATGCTTAAATAATGACGTTAAACGTATATCATTCTGTGTTTAAGATTCCTTTAACAACGTTTTAACTCGAATTTGTAGATGCTATATATTATCAGATCTATTATCAACTGTAAAATGAACAAACGTACCTTTATAAACCTCTCAAATAACTTTTTAACATTTGAAATGTCAATCCAATATTTTATCTCTCAAACAACCAAGCAACCACAATATTTTGACCCTTTATCTTTTTAACTAATCAATTGTTCATATTAGAACAGCTGGTGTTCTATGAGTACATGCATCGATTCTCTTCTTAATTAACAAAATCCCATCAAAAACTTCATTTTCCAGTCGAAAATGTCTCTTGGCAGAAAGTGCCACTTTTATTAATGACAAAAAGTATCACTCCACTGCTTCGGGTGTTCTTGTTGTCAGTTGAAAACATTGACTATGTCAACAAGAACTTTAACTCCAGCATCACGGACCGGACGAGTAGGAGCCACGTGATGCTCTTAAAGAAAAGCTGACTGGTACCCAAAGCAGATTATGGAAACTGACACATTTAACCTGGACTTCTATTGGAATTCTATAACGCATATTAGCAAGCCCATTATCGCCATTTTAGCGGAAATTTTATCGAGGTACTTGCTAATATGCCCCTGAGTCATCTTGGGCGGTAACTCTGCATTATTCAATTTAAATTGTATAAAATACTCCACGACAGGAAGTTAACTCGAAGGAGTCGTAGTCGTGGGGGTTGGGGTCAAGGAAGGAGACAAGAGAAGTTTCATAGGCAATGTCAAAGAGCAGATGGAAATCTGACAGGCAACGTCTGGTTTAAATGTCTCCAGAGGTGGAAAAGCCTTGATGGGGGAGAACTTTGCAAGTAATTTTCCAGTCTTTGGCATCTAACTTGAAAGAAAGTGCAAAAAAAGAGCAGAAGAAAATTTAAGAAGGATGTTGGCCGGTATATGTGGAATCCAAGCCTTGGGTGGACTTTAGGGAGCCATACTGCAGTCTCAAAGGCTGGTGAACATGCCAAAAGGAGAAGCCCAACCCTTGAGAGAGAGCTCCTGCCAAATCCCTTCGGCTTGAGATGCAACGGGCATATTATCAACGGGTAGCGGTAAATATCGCAAATCACGCTTAGCGCAAATTTGATTATCGCTGTCTATAGCTGGTTTACATCGTCGTGTTAGCGGAGTATTAACAACACTCTGCTAACAGGCAATGTGCAAACCAGTGATAGACGGCAATAATCCTCATTAGCGTGTGAAATCCAGCGATGATTTCACACGCTAATGAAAAGCTTGATAATAGGGGAGTGTGGACGTAACCAGACGATCAACCTCCCATACAAAACATGGCTAAGTCAACTTTCAAGCAGGTGTAAGAATCCGGCGATAACCGCGGTTTGTGCGGTCCTTTTAATCGCTTTGCATTTCCAAGGCCGCCTTGTAAATACTGCGATGTCGTGTTAGCTCTAGCGACATCTTTCATGTTGTTTCATGGAAGGAATGCCTACTCTGCATCTAATTAGCGATGTATATCGCTAAGATGCAAAGCATCATTGAAGCGGCAGCTAACATGCGCTAATTCATGTTAGCGCCGCCTTGATGATTGTGCGATAAAACAAATTGCTGCTTTTTCGGCGCTATGTGCCGAAAAAGCAGTGCTATGTCCCTTGATAATATGCCCCCAAATGACCTGAAAGTTCCAAAGGATGCTCTCCAAGCCCTGGACCAATGGATGCGCTGGAGGAGACCGATCAAGCAGCCTGGTGTCTGGCTGTGAACAGATTTGGGTACAAGGAGTATTTATTTTAAGTGGGCTCTCTCTTCGATCGACAGTCGATGAAGTGATCAAGGGCAGTGGGGGGATAGGATCTTTGTGGCTCAGGCTTCTTGTGAGCCTTTCTGCTTGATCTTTAATTCTTTCAAGTTTCTTTAGAAAATTCTTAGCGAGAACTTTAAGAGTGTGGCAGCATTAATCTTGGGACGAGAGCGCAAAAGCGAGGACCACGGTATCCATGACAGCATTAAAAAGATCATCTCATGACTAATGTCACAAAATGTATCAAACCCAAAAATAAATCATCAAGGGAATGAGCATGCTAGGATACTGATTGTTGCAGATTGATAGCGAGGCAGGTAACGTGAACAGGGTTTTCTCTCTACTTGGCGACTTCTTTACGGGGAAAATACAGTTTATGGGATGTGTAATAAATTGGGGGTACTGGTTGCTGAGGGGGATGAAACCCTACTGAAGCGGCAACTCCAATTCTTGTCAGGGGTGAGGCCCAAGCAAGGCCTAAATTAACCCGTGCTAAACCCTCTGGTAGCTTGGCATGTATGCAGCACTTCAAACAGTAATAAAGTGAAAACACAACACAAGAAAATTCCTACACCAACTTAGGAAAATAAAGTAAATTTTAATAACTAAATTAGGACCAAAACGAGAAAAATCAAACCAGGAGAACTAGAGGTAAGCAATTTAAAAAATGTAAGTTAAAAAGCACCAACTGTGGATGTTTGATCGCTTTAGAGTGGGACAAATTCACAAGTTTATGCCGATCACGATGGAGTGCTGACCTGCTAAAGGGACCCAGTTAGCCCCGCTGGACAAGAATACCTTTTATGATGTGAAGTCCTGCGTCGTGATGCACCACACACCGGCCAGTTTTAAGGAAGGTGCGGGGCTTTCGATGCAGAGTCCTACATTGTTGTTGGCGATGCGATTGACTGGGGGCTTGTGATGCGAATAATTGAGCGGATTATGCATCATGCTGTAGCGATTTCTGGAAGACTTTGAGCAGCGATTTGAAGTCTTTTTGCCAGGAAAGTCTATACAGCAGAGGGGATGCATCGGTTCTGCTCTTGTTTGCACTGCACACCAGAGGAGACGTGTTGCTTTTGCCGCATCCACAGATGGCTGGGAGAGCACCCTCAGGCCCCCATCCAGCTAGGCCTCCCATATCGCAGTGTCCAGGTGCTGGGTTCAAGGTTGTTGGACCCTTCTGTCCCTGAGGTTCTTGTCAGTAGGTATGCCAAATAGGACTTGGAGTCTCTCTTCTGGTCCTAGCTGAGAGCCTGAAACAGGTCCTAGGATGCTTGTTTCCAGTCCAGGAAGGACCTGGCTTGGCAGTTCGGGCTGGACTGTTCCCATGGGGCACAGGGTCAAGACTGATTTGCATATAGCTGGGTTCAAACTGGAAAGGCATGGTGAGCAAAAAAACGATGGATTAAGGCCCAGATTTCTGTACTGGGGTGAACGGATGATAATGTTCTGCATTCTGTCCATCAACTGTTATATTTGCATTTGTCACCCCGAGTGGGACGGGTATACTCAGATGTGAGTCCCGTGCTCTCCATGCCACTGGAATCAAGCTATCCTGGCTGATGAGGGCTGATAGGCCGAAACCAGTCCTAGGATGCTTGTTTCCAGTCCAGGGAGGACCTGCCTTGGCAGATCGGGCTGGACTGTTCCCATGGGGCACAGGGTCAAGACTGATTTGCATATGGCTGGGTTCAAACTGGAAGGGCATGATGAGCAAAAAAACGATGGAATAAGGCCCAGATCTCTGTACTGGGGTGAATGTATGACATTGTTCTGCATTCTGTCCACCAACTGTTGTTTTTGCATTTGTCACCCCGAGTGGGACGGTTATGCTCAGACGTGAGTCCCATGCTCTCCATGCCACTGGAATCAAGCTATTCTGGCTAATAAGGGCTGAAAGCCTGAAACCGGACCTAGGATGCTTGTTTCCAGTCCAGGGAGAACCTAGCTTGGCAGTTCGGGTTGGGCTTTTCCCATGGGGCCCAGGCTGGGTTGGGCTGGGTTCAAACTGGAATGGCATGGTGAGCATAAAAACGATGGATTAAGGCCCAGATATCTGTACTGGGGTGAATGTATGACATTGTTCTGCATTCTGTCCATCAACTGTTGTTTTTGCCTGGGTTCAACAAATACAGGTCCAGTCTTTCTCATCTAGGTGTGAGGATAGCAGGAAACAAGTCTGCATAGAAGAGAAGCAATCCTTCAGAGCAGCAGCCCAGAAGAGTGGCAGACCTTTCAGCAGCACAGCAGTCCTTCTTCCTGGCAGGGTCCACAGTCCAGAGGTGTACTCAAGATTTGGGGTCTGAAGTCCAACATTTATACCTGGGCCCACGTTCAAGTGGAGGAAGTTTCTAGAGGTTTCCTCCCCCCCTTCCCCCCCCCTGAGGTGTCAGGTGTTCCCTTCCTCGCTGTCCTGGCCTCGGCTTGTCTGGGGTCACAATAGACTAGTGACACACAGTGGAGCTCAGAGGTCAGAGGTGAGAGGAGCTCTGCAGGCTTCATACAAACTGAAGCAGACAGGACTCTGGACCCAGGGCTCAGGGGTAGGTGGGGCTCAGATGGGGCCGCAGGTACGAAAGAAGTCCCACTGGCTGCACCAAGGGCTTGGGGCAGGTGGGAAGTCAGAGGTAAAGTCAGATTTTTAACCACAACTCTGAAAATGTCACTTAAAGAATATAGCTTTTTCTTGTCCTAACCCACTGGTGCCTGCTACCTGTTCCTGGGTCACATGACTAGGTGTAGCTGACAGTTGATCTTTGTGACTTCTTTCTTACTGTGGCCCCATCCTAAACCCACCTTCCCCTGAGCCCTGGGTCTGCTTCAGTTTTTATGCAGCCTGCACGGCTCCTCTTTCACCTCTGTGCCCCCCTGTGCGCCACAGTCATTGTGCATGCACGGCTAATACACACTGCTGGCCTGGGATTGGCATCTCTGGTAACAACAAGTGATGGCTCTGCAAACAGAAGTGGTTTACTGAAATCAAGGCAGGCAGGTCCCCCTGCTGCTGGATGGCAATTTGTGTTCATATTACTTCAACTAATATTTTTTTCAACTCAGCAACAATGTTTGTGATGTGTATTTAGCGAGGCTGAGTGCCTATTTGCCGACATAGCGCCTCAGGTGAGGCTCTTAATGAGGAGAATAAAGGTGTGGCCACCTGAGGCGTACACAGACCGCCTGAGGCTTACAGTGCCTAATTTGTAGCAAAATAAGTGCCAAGGCCCTCGTCAAGAGGCCACCGTAGCTTGCACCACCCAATGTCCCTGCCAGCGCTGACAATGACTGCACCAACCAAACTAGTAACAATCACACTTCTACAAGCGTGACAACTCAGACTATTCCAGGGCCCCTAAGCTATAAGAAATGCTTTGATGGCAGATATTAGTCATTTGTAATGTGTATTCAAGTAATAAACAACTGTTGTTGTGCACATATTTAAATTAGACAAACAGCGCCACCATTTGGCAGACTGTCATAAGTACCAGTGTTGACAATTAAGTGTTGATGCCGTGCACCATAAACAACCTGCTCAAATTAAGCACTGACACTCAAAGAATGCTGCCAAAATATTGGATCAGAGGCTAGTGTCTGCTTGCAGCACATAGGTGGCTACTTGGGGCAAAGGTATAGCGCCTCGCATGAAACTCAAAGCTAAAGACCTAAATTCAATTCCATCGAGCATGAGTGACTGACTATGGTAAATGGTATGTCTAGTACCCTGTAAACCCCTCATTCTCTATATGTGGGCTGGTGTCCAGAATGGAGGGGGTTAATAATGATGTCATAAAATGTTAGTCAGTATGTGGGGGCAGATGACACTCTATCTGAGATGTAATAAAGAAGATATCATTCCCTACCTGAGAGTCCCCTGACTCATCTGAGAAAGACATAAGAGACAGGGTGAATGACCAAAGGACATGGTGAAAGCCAAGAACAGAGCCGGGGGGGGGGGGGGGGGCAGAGTCAAGCACCCACTGCTGCACAGAGTGTACTGCTCCCAGAATGGGATCCCGCATTAACTGATAACATGCATCAAAGAGGGGTGCACAGTTTAGCGCATCCCTCACAGTATCAAGGTGGCTGCTGATAGAAAAGAAATAGCACATTGATAACCACTGTTTGGGCCTCATGTACAAAGATTTGAAATAATAAATCTTAATTTTTGACTAATAACAATTTACAATTTTGTATTTCTTATTTGGAATGTACTAAGATGGATTCAGCAGAAGTGGTCGTAATTTGCATACCGACGCCTACCAAATGCAATGCAAATCTACCTGTGTACTAATAGGTTGATTCTCAAAATACCAAATCGTAGAGGGTCACAATTTGAACTATTGCATTGATATGCATGAAGTAGGTTGGAAATCGTGAGCAACCATCATTGGCCACAACCACAGGGATGGTGGCTTGCTGGGATCAGTGATTGCTTTTAAATAAAGCAGTTTTTTTCAAATGTAGCCCATTTTCCAGAAAAGTAAACAGGACACATTAAAAAAAAGGTTACACAAGTCTTTTTTAGGAGTAGGCAGTGGTCCCATGGACGAATGTGTTTTTCAATACTTAGAGAAGAAGCCGTCCCCTGCAGAGCCCTTCCCATTTGTGAATGACCTACCACCTCCTTTAAATTGGTGGTAAAATAATAATGTTTTGCTACCGAATTGTGGTTGCAAAATAATAGCACGTACCATAAGGAATCAATATTTGGAAAGGACCCCCTAAGCAGGCTCCTTCCAAATACCAAATCCTTATTGTTTTCTAAAATAATTCATCAATTTGGAAATCTTTTTCCAAATAGTTATTGGGTGTCAAACATTTCCAAAAATGTTTTAGCCATGGCAAATGCTAAGATTTAAAGAACCAGAGGGGTTGTGACCATTAAACACTTTGCACAGAGAGCCCTCAGAACCTACATCTAATGAGAAACAATAAGAACACCTCTCAAGCATCCAACACAGTGTAGATACACTCTCACTGTATGACTGGGTAGCACCGCACTCACAACAACACTCTCATCCAAGACGCAACACACAAACACCCAACACCACACGCTAGACAGAGCCTTGGACACCCACCAATCATGGTTCAGATACTAAAGATAGTTGAGTATCACAGTGGAACTAAACATATTAATGAACCACCACAACCTCTGGCAGAAGACATGAGATGAAACAACATGTGGGTGCAGGCTGGTCGTTTAGACTCCCCCAATTAGCCAAAGGAAGACTTCACCAGTTTCAACTCTGTTCCAAATCGTTCATTGTAACTCAAAGAATAAGGTATTCTTGTCCACTATGTATTCCTGGTGAGATGACCCTTTAAACAGAGTCTCGCCTTTCTTTTATGGCCTTGTGAGGTTTCTTCCTCCCTGAGGGTTCCTTTCGGATAAGCATCTGTCGCATTGCACGGCCTTGGCACCCTTCACCAATTTATTGATATTTAGTTTTTTGTCTAGTAAGAAATATACGAAATATACAATATGTCTATATTCACTTTCCTGATGTGCACTTAAATATATACATATTGGTACATCTATTTCTTTTTTTTGTATGCGACATATCGGGTTGGAGACGCGAACAGACGTACTTTTTCGCAGAGGCCATCATAAACATAGCAAGGGACAATGCGTATCCCAAATTCATAGATGAATCCCCGCACAGGGACGGGTCTCTGAGTGGACACAGAGTACCTCTTGTAGAGAACACATCCATCCAGGTTATCACCCATGATTCTCAAGCTGAAACAGCTCTCCGCATATAGAGAATAAATCTATCAAGGCCAGCAATTCGAAGATCGTTTAAATTAGGAAGAACCTTTGGATAAGATCTGAAAACATTCAGCTTTCGATTTAGTGGTTCGCTTTTTAACACCGTTATCTACATTAAGAGGAAGAAGCATCCAGATAATAAGTTTGGGAACATTATGTACAGCATTCACTGGTAAAAAGAACAATCCTGAAGAAGGCATTTGCCGAAACGCGTTGGAGGTATTCTGCAAATCACTACCAGTGGCTTTCTGTCCTTTTTTGTGTCTATGCTTACAATAAGTTGCAAAATAAATTTTGTTGTGCCAAACAAGTATGTTTTTTCAAAATATGTTTGAATCGGTTGAATGAAATTTGACATAATGTGAAATAGATGTACCAATATGTATATATTTAAGTGCACATCAGGAAAGTTAATATAGACATATTGTATATTTCGTATATTTTTTACTAGACAAAAAACTAAATATCAATAAAAATGAAATATATTTTCTTTAATTGGATGATTACGGTGTTCATTAAGCTAAGAAGGATCTATATTTAGCGCACAGTTTTTTTGTATCAATAGCACTGAGCCCGGTGCTATGTTCTCTTTCTAAAATAGCTCTACTTCCCTGCTAGGGTTTATTCTTTTTGTTAGGGGCCCGTTGCTTTTGCCATATAAACTTGGCACCCTCCACCACAAGGCTCCCTTGGAACCATAACAGGTGAGCATCAGTCAAAAAACATATTAGAACCTTTAAGGTTTTTTCCCCAATCCCTCCTCTCTCTTACATCTTTTGATCCTTCCTGTCTTCCTTCTTTAACTTTAGTTCTCCTTTGGACTCTTCCTTTTCTTGGGGTTACAGGGGCCCATGTATTCAGAACTAGAATTTTCTTAATACTACAAATTAAGATGTTCGACTTTTCAAGTGAATCCGCTCAAGGCGCTATCCCTTTGCCCCACTTAGCCGCCCCTATGCTGCAAGTAGGCCCTAGTCTCTGACCCATTCTTTGATAATATTCTTTGGGTTTCGCAGTGACCTTCTCTGCAGGTATCATTTATTAAACCAGACAGTCCACGAGGGGCATCCCCCTCCTTGCCAAGCACACAGGTTTCTGAAAAGCCAGTCAACCCTTCCTGCAAACTCTTCCTGGTGTCCCTACTCCTCCTGAGTAGCACAGTGTCTGGGTGTTAAGGTCCTTTTATTGTGTCTATCCTCCTGATATCCGGTTGGGATTGCTTCTTTTTTCATGTTCTATCTTTTACTTTTCAAAATTCCTCAAAGTGTTCCTTTTGTGTCTATTCTTTTGTCCCTCTTCTATGTTGTAGGCTCTTATTGTCCTCCAGGTAAGTCGTCTCTGCAGCCATCTCACACAACACACAAACTTCCAACACAGTGCTTGGATCGACACAACTGCACTGCTTCATCACACTTTTCAAAAATCAACATACCACTCTGGAAGAACACATAACACAACACAACACAACACCCTACAGTTAGTCTGGGCTCCTAACAAGACCATAACAGCAATAGCCTCAGGCTCATTCTTTACACCAAATGATGTGATTAGTAATCATTTTATTCTCAAATCTTGTTTTTGGGCTTGCACAGTCTTACCTTGCACCCTGCCTCGCTGCCCATTCCTTGCTAAGTAGGACCTTGCGCCTCTTGTCCCGCTGCTTTCCTTTGAGTCGATCCATGGACCATCACCTTTTCTCTACCATCCATTCTATTCTTTATCTTTACCTTGTCTTTTTTTCCTGGTTGTTTTATGTTGCCATCTTCTTCTTCTTTCATGTCTTCTGCTATTTAAATAGATATTTGAATACCGGAACCCATATTTTCTTTTTTTATTTGATCTCCTCACCCACTTTTTTAAAGAATGGATATATTCTTTCCATTCCTAGTGCTATATTTATTTTTACAAAAAAAGTTGAGATTTTTGTGGAAATGTGTTTTCCTCATTATCACAGTTCCCCTGAGGATGAGTTTCATCAGCATAGCATCATCAAACTGGTGGTCTCCATTTTGGGAATACGTTAGAATGTGGTAGAACCATCCTTTATCTTCCATATTAGCTCTGTAGGTGGTATTAGTGCTCTACATACATTTTACAGGTTTTGAATGACTGACTCATGACTAACTCTACAAATGATATGTAGATTTTCTATGAGATCTAAGCAAGACTTTAGGATTTTCTGTAAATGAGTCCAATCATACAAATATTTGCCAATAACCCAGGAGAGCGCCCCAAATACTAGGGGTTCCAGGAGAGTTCTTCATATGTCACGAGTTATAGATGGGGTTTGAATATATCATGATTGTGGGTGAACGATATAAATAAGCCATGCCAAAAATGAATTCCACAAATGTAATATTCAGGAGTCTGAAAACTCTTTTTTATTTTTTATTTTTTTATTTATTGCATTTTTCATTGAACGCCATAGTACAGATCCGGCATTGTAAAAACAGTGTATAGCATTCATACACAGCAATAGCGGCAGTGTCTCTTCTGGTTACATCAATGGTTGCACAGGGAAAATCAGAAATACTGAAACATCAGTAACACACTATATAAAATTACACCTCAAACGTTCTTTTCACAACGTAGTTGTGACATTTGTAATCTGTAAGAAGAACATTTCACCTCTGCTTGTCAGTATTGTTAATAAAGATGTAAATTTGTATATTGTGGCTGTCACAAGAAATATTCACGCTAAGTGGTAATTCGCTGCCTGTGTAAAAATAATAGAGGTTTTGTGGCATTTGATAAAATTGAAGTTGATTTGCTTAATAACCTGTGGCAGGAGAATACGTCCAACATGGCCTCCACAATTGATGAATCGGTGAGACAAGCTACAGACGAGTTTTTCAGGAAGTGAAATTTGACTCACGAGATGTTGGATGGAGCAGTCATTTTGAAAGTTAAACCTTTATTAAAGTAACAATTTGGCAGCTGCTTGCTTCTCAAAACAGCTAATTTCTTACCTTGCTCTGGCCTTACAGCTTGTGTGTTTCAAACAACCTCAAGAGAAATAAATACTATTCTCTTATCTTGGTTTGTAACCTTGAACCTTCAATAATTGGATCAAGACATTTAGGCACAGATGTTTTCTGATTCCCTGAAACTTTTCTTTAGAATACAAATATTTTGAACTAAGCTGTTAATAACACTTAATTTTCTGTGAAATTATGTTTGATAAGGAATTGGAACGGCACAGTTGTTTTGTGAAGAAACACTGTAAGTGAAGTAGTGTGGCTCACTGGTTAGAGGCGGCAGACCCGAGAGCAGAGGACGGCCCGGGACCAGGGTTCGATTCCCAGCGCGGCAGGTTTCTGGACCAGGGTCAGCGGACTCAATAATTCTCTCGCCTCGGTGCCCACTCTGATCAGCGATCACACTCGGCAACTCTGGGCATTAGCTTGCCTCATCTTCACTAACGGCCCCACCAGACTGCCGGGGATGCCTGGTCTCACCCTGGAGATACCCATTAAGGGACCATCTCTCAGGGAAGCCAGGAAGGGTTTCGCAGCGGTCGAAGCGCCTTGGGACCCTACGGGTAAGTAGTGCGCTATATAAATGCATATACATACATACATACTGTTTAGTTTTCGTTTAGCTCTACAGGTACCAAAGGCAAATCAGGACAGATGGAGAAAGACTGTAAGAACTTGCAGCTGAACTTTGTGGAATTTGAGATTAGTTTTCAAAGGATTGCAAGCCATAAATCATGGCATTAGGAAGGAAACTGACTGAACTTAAGATCTTTGGAAGTTGATCTGGAGATGTTTCAGGCTGGCTCTTAATAGTTTCAGCATGAGGAGAGAATAGTTAAGCAGATTTTGTGTTATGAACCTTTCTTTTTTCTCACCAATCCTTGGCATAGAGGTGTGTGTCAATACAACTATTGACATTTTGAGTGCATTAAATTCTATCCACACATTACAAACATATGTTTGTTTTACAGATTGCCACATTTGATGAATATAAAGGAGATGAGATAGCTGAGGCAATAGATGTAAGTCAGCGGGAAACGTTATTAACCACGGGGGCTTAGCCACGCATGCCATTACCACGCAAGCGGAACACCTCTTGACTTGACAACGCACATACCTTAACCACGCAAACGCCTGAACCACGCATATGTGTGGTTAAGGAAGCCAGTAGTCATCGGTCTAGTTCCGGTTGGGTGATGAGAGTTACAGGAAGGATCGAAAGGAGAGGAAAAACCAGGACGCGGCTTGGTAAGTAGGCTTTGGGGGGAAGGGGGTTTTGTTTTCAGGGGGAGGGGAGTAGCTTTCAGGGGGGTTCGTTTTCAGGGAGAAGTTTTAGGGCTCAGGACAGGGAGTAAGGGGCAGTGTTCAGGACTGGGGGCTGTTTTAGGGCTCAGAGCGGGGGCTTGGATCCGGGTCAGTGATCGGGAATTTTTTTTGGGCTTGGGGAGCAGTTTTAGGTCTCAGTACAGGCAGATGGGGTCGGGGTTTTTTTTTTGGGCAGGGGCCATTTTGGGGCTCTGGGTGGGGGGTAGGGGAATGTATATATAGTTCACTTTTAGATGTTATGCACCTTTGCACTTTGCGAGTTTATGGCTCTATGACGTTTGATTGCTTGTGAATTTTAAAAAAAGCACCCCGTCGGCACAAGGATTTCATTGTGCCGCTCTTCTGTTCGCCCTTGGAATACAGTGTGGATGACAGGGAGCTTCTACAGAGGCTTGGAGAAATATATATATATATGTATGTGATCAAGGACTAATGGTGTCCGAAACGCGTCATATCTAAGGATTAAATTAATTTTTGCCATACCTCCCAATAGTTCATGTCTCTCTTCTCGCCGTCAGCAGGTTTTGAGAGTCGAAGCTGTTTTGGATACAATTCGAGGAAGTCGGTTGCTTCCGTTACCAAACCCACTCCCTGAGAAGTACACTGCCGCTTTCAACCACAACTTTGCGGATTTGGAATACATGTATGGAACCAAGTCAGCATGTATTGCAATTGTTTTAGTGAGAGAATTTTCAAAGTTATGGCTATATGTTGTAGTAAACTATAATTCTATTGTTTTAAATTTCTACTGAAGAAAGACTAGAAATACTGCAGTCACTGTGAGACATCCATCTAAACCAGCTGCCTTTTTCAAGTTCCCAAATACCCCCTGACCCCCAGGAGTCCATCGAGCCAACAGGGAATGTCTTTTCGGTGGTGGATTCTGGTAGGGCAAATTGGAAAGTACTGCAAATATTGTGGTATCCTTACAAGAAAAGTTTGTCTGAAATTGTTACACTGCTCCTCTGACGTCACAGCGCAAACGTGAGGGAGAGCTTTACAAACACTTCAAATAAAATAAATAATAATGTCACAACGACAGTGTGAAAGGCGGGTCACTGAGATGAATTGCTCTTCTTTTAACAAAGAAAACAAAATTTAGCTTTACAGCTTTTCTGAACTGTATTCTTGATATGAACAGGCTTTAGCAGAGTAGAGTTGTTTATACCTGCATGTTTGTTTTTTGCCTGGCTGTAGTTCATCACTCAAAAGCAGGGACTGTGCAAGGTACCTCATGACAACTTCAGTTATTTTTTTAAGAAATGTACATGTGAACTGCATGGATGTTTTGTAGCAATCCTCGCTGTGCAATGGTGAGTTTAATTTCGTGCATTGTGGAATCCACATGTATTCTACATATTTTCAAACATGCTTAGTCCTGTAGCATGACAAAAGTCCAAGAATGTAACCTTTTGTGGGAAAGATGATGATGTGATGTTGGAAGGTGGTTTAGAAGTAGGTGCAGGCATGCACCACCACTTAATAATAACACCGCAATAGCAAATAAGGTCCAGTCAAGTTATCAATAAATTAATCCTTGCTCTACCATTGGTAGATCGGCTGTGAGCAGACTGGCTTAGCTTAGGAGTGAGGTGTAGAAAGCATTTAAAAACACTCAAACAGAAAATAAGAAAGACACAATACAAATCTAAGACCAATTAAAAAAAATAGAGAATATGTTTATCTTTATAAAAACATCAGAATGACAAAATCCAATGTAGGGGATCGTAGATCTGAATTTTTAAAGATTAAATGTAAAAATGTACTTTCTAGCACCTAAAAGTGAAAAGCACCAACTGCGGCTATCTGCTCGCTTGACTGGGACCAAATCAAAGTTTCAGGCCGACTGCAATGGAGCATAGATCGGATACGTCAGGTGGTCAAAATATTTCCTTCGCACTTAGTCACTTTCATAGATCTTTTTCTCCCAGCGTTGAGTGGTCGTCCTCAGCAATAGAGCTTTCAGTTCGCTTACAGCAGCCCTCAGCAGCATGAAGCTTCAGAGAATCCTGGGGGTCTTTGTCTTCCTCGTTGACGTCAAAGAGCTCTGATGCATTCTGTAGGGCAAACCTGCAAGTTAGACCGAGTGACGGTTTGTCAGCGCGGACTTGACTCTCATCGTTGAAGTCAGTGAACTTAAGGTGCTTTTTACCACAATTTGTTGAAATGTTCTCAAATTTCTGGATCTTCTTCCAGAAGATTTCTTGAGGGTCTTTGATGGTCCGTAACACCAGCCAAGGGTCCAGAAGCTCTGAGCTGGGACTACAGTTCCCACAATGCACCTGGTCAATCCTTTAAAGTCCAGGTGAAGCTGGTCAGCTGGGCATGTCTTGATGGACCTGAAGCTCTTTTCTAACTGTTGCTTTCAGGGAGTCCACTCCTTAATACTTTGAAGCAAGTCAGAATCCTCTTTTGTGAAGCCCAGAGTGTGCAACAGGTCCAGTTCATCAAGAGTGCCGTCCTCTCTTGGTGTAGACCCGGGGTTCAGCAGGGCAATCCTTCTTCCTTTTATGTTTCCAGGCATGGAGCCGAGTTGCTGGGCGGCTCTCCCATGTTTATTTCAGTTTCTGGGTTGGCAAGAGGGGGGGCACCCCTGACCAATGGGGTTCAAGGTGCCACCTTCAGTGATGACAACTTCCTTAGAAGTGTAGCATGCTTTTGTCTCAGAAAGCACTTCTAAAAAAAATCAAAATGGAGAAAATCTCTGCTGGATTCTCAGGTCTGGCTAACCCAACCCACAGGTTTGGCTAACTTTTCCCTACACTCCCCTTCCAGCCTCTTTCCTAATTGATTTCCAGGGGCTCCCATCTGGCTGGAAGTGCAGGAAATAGGAGTGGGTCTAGTTCCTGTCCTCACTGTCTTTCTCCCTTTGTAGACCAGTTTGGCAACCCAGCCCCATTCCTGTCCTGGCATCTGCTGCAACAGATCTCCTCCCACCAGATGTCTCTTTGTTTCAGCCTCGGCCCCTTCAGCTCTGATCAGAGCAGCTTGGCCCACCCGGTCAAAGGCTGGCCAATGAGAGAGGTGGGTACAGGGGTGAATTTAGTAACTTCAGGAAAACAAGTTCTATAACTTTTTTCCTTCAATAGTTATAATAACTCTAACCTTGGCAAGTTGTTGGATGTATTGTAACTATTATTTTAACACTTTGAATCATTGTTCTAGCTCACTCCTGTCATTCGTTATGCTTAATTAAAGTTTAATAAAACCTTCCCATGTTAGCCTATGAAGCTTGCAGTCTACAATAAAATTTACTTTTTTCCAGCACCAGGGCATATAAAATAATACTACACCCTATCCATTGGGCATCTAGCAAAGACCTTAAGGGTGACTTACACGTAAACATAAGGTAGTTTAAGACTTTGGAAACACCTTTGATTCCAAAGTCGAATTTGGACATAGTTTTATTTTACAAGTAACCTGCAATGCAGGGCTGTCTTCAATTAGACAGAAGGCACCACAGCAGAGCACACTTAAGTGCATTAAATCCAGTGGGCCTCTAAACCTACATGCCCTACCATATACTTGGGCTTACAGGTAGGTTGACAAACCAATTGTAATGACATCTAATTACCATAAAATATTTACATAGACCACTGGCCCTGGGTCTGGTTAGCAGAGCCCAGGGCACAATCAGGGTCAGTTACCACCAGTGTCAGTCAAAAACTTGGTGGTGATCTGGGCAAAAATGATGACTTTCCCACACATGCCCATGCAATTCAAATAATAAAAAGTTCTTAGCCGCACCCTAGAAGGATATGGCAAGTAACCATAGAGTTTTGTGACCCACTAAAGGAACGCAGCCTTCGGCCTCATATGATATGTAGTCAAAGAACACTCCTGTGGTACATGATATCAGGTGTTCTGTGCTCTCTGGGTAGGTTTAATACATGGCGTGTCAGCTCTACATGATTTATTTTCATGCCTAGAGGGTTATCATAGTGAGTTGTACAGATGTGATGTGGACGCAGGTAGATCCAACTGAACTTTGCTACAACATTAATGCTGAGTTTCAAGACAAAGTTTTAACAATAAGACCCAAAGAAATATATTGCCTGATATGATATTGCGCCCTAGGAGAGTGCCAGGAATATTAATGTCATAGATTTTAAATTAGATCTATTGCCAGTAAGGTTATGAGTGGTTGAGTATTTACGTCTTGTGCCAATGTAATTCAACGATCGCTCACTTTTCTCAGACTTTCTACCCAGGGCATCCCTTTGACAGTTAAGAGTGTATTGGATTTCCCATAGTTACAACAATATGATGCTTCCCTGTGCCCTCCCCTGTGCTGGCGCACAATTGGCTGCCGTGCGCCAATGCAGACACCCTTGCACCATGATGCAAGAGTGCCTGCGTTGCAGGTTTGATGGTATGTTCCTCTTTCTGTGTGTGCTGCAGAATGCATAGAAAGAGGAAAAAACACGAGGAGAAATAAAAGTATTTTGCCTCGTTGTGCCTCCTTACACTCCCCTGGGGAGGTTTAGGGTTCTGATGCATTCCGAGTTTTATGAAATGTTGTTAATCTGGGAATGTGGCAGAATCCATGAATGTTGCATGGGAACACCCATAGCACGCCCATTTCACGCAAAGTAATGCATGAAAAGGGGCTGTATTTACAAGGCCATGAAAATCCACGCAGAGTGGCTTTGCTTTGTCTTGTAAATATGGACCAGCACAAAGCGCCATGGGTGCGCCCAAAAAAGTGATGTACCAATGGCGCGTGGCTTGTAAATAGGCCCCTGAGAGAGGAACACGAACAAACTATGAAAGGGGGGCGCTGGCTTGTGTTTGAATGACACTTACATCTCTAAAGCCTGGATGGATATTCCAGGATTGTTTACATTTGGACAGCAGGGGAGCGATATAGAATGTGACAGATCCCGGCCGGGGGGTGGGGGCAGCTCCGTCGAGCAGGGAAGCTGTGTTACAATGCTTCTCTAAAACCTGCTGCTTTGATGGAAAACCTAAGTGTATTAAAACCCAGCATTTTGCTCTTTCTAATGAGAATGGCTCTGGGCGCGAGACAGACATAAACTCACATTTGCCAATGCTTCATTGCATTTGATTTTTCCTAATTGACTTGAACAGACGTGTTTTTGCCTCGTTTAAGTTTTTTGTCATCGAAGATTAATGTGTTGTGTGAACAGGATGCAGGGGATTCGAGGAGAAACTAAAAATCAAAGCACAAAGTCCCATTTTTAACCCCTTCTCTCTCCCCAACTAGACCCCTGGCTGGCAGGGTTGGTGGTGACCCAAACACCGAAGACAGCGGTGGGCGCCCACACCAGCATTGAACCAGGGCACCCACACCAGCAGTGAACCAGGGCACCCACACCAGCAGTGAACCAGGGCGCCCACACCAGCAGTGAAACAGGGCGCCCACACCTGCAGTGAACCAGAACGCCCACACCAGCAGTGAAACAGGGCGCCCACACCAGCAGTGAACCAGAACGCCCACACCAGCAGTGAAACATGGCTCCCACACCAGCAGTGAACCAGAACGCCCACACCAGCAGTGAACCAGGGCGCCCGCACCAGCAGTGAAACAGGGCGCCCACACCAGCAGTGAACCAGAACGCCCACACCAGCAGTGAACCAGGGCGCCCGCACCAGCAGTGAACCAGGACGCCCGCACCAGCAGTGAACCAGGACGCCCGCACCAGCAGTGAAGCAGGGCTCCCACACCAGCAGTGAACCAGGGCGCCCGCACCAGCAGTGAAACAGGGCGCCCACACCAGCAGTGAACCAGAACGCCCACACCAGCAGTGAACCAGGGCGCCCGCACCAGCAGTGAACCAGGACGCCCGCACCAGCAGTGAACCAGGACGCCCGCACCAGCAGTGAAGCAGGGCTCCGACACCAGCAGTGAACCAGGGCGCCCACACCAGCAGTGAACCAGGGCGCCTACAGCAGCAGTGAACCAGAACGCCCACACCAGCAGTGAAACATGGCTCCCACACCAGCAGTGAACCAGGGCGCCCACACCAGCAGTGAAACAGGGCGCCCACACCTGCAGTGAACCAGAACGCCCACACCAGCAGTGAAACAGGGCGCCCACACCAGCAGTGAACCAGAACGCCCACACCAGCAGTGAACCAGGGCGCCCGCACCAGCAGTGAAACAGGGCGCCCACACCAGCAGTGAACCAGAACGCCCACACCAGCAGTGAACCAGGGCGCCCGCACCAGCAGTGAACCAGGACGCCCGCACCAGCAGTGAACCAGGACGCCCGCACCAGCAGTGAAGCAGGGATCCCACACCAGCAGTGAACCAGGGCGCCCGCACCAGCAGTGAAACAGGGCGCCCACACCAGCAGTGAACCAGAACGCCCACACCAGCAGTGAACCAGGGCGCCCGCACCAGCAGTGAACCAGGACGCCCGCACCAGCAGTGAACCAGGACGCCCGCACCAGCAGTGAAGCAGGGCTCCGACACCAGCAGTGAACCAGGGCGCCCACACCAGCAGTGAACCAGGGCGCCTACAGCAGCAGTGAACCAGGGCTCCCACACCAGCAGTGAACGAGAGCGCCCACACCAGCAGTGAACCAGGGCACCCCCACCAGCAGTTAACCAGGGCGCCCACACCAGCAGTGAACCAGAGCTCCCGCACCAGCAGTTAACCAGGGCTCCCACACCAGCAGTGAACCAGGGCTCCCACACCAGCTGTTAACCAGAGCGCCCACAGCAGAAGTGAACCAGGGTGCCCACACCAGCAGTGAACCAGGGCGCCCACACCAGCAGTGAACCAGAACACCCCCACCAGCAGTTACCCAGGGCGCCCACACCAGCAGTGAACCAGGGCGCCCACACCAGCAGTGAACCAGCGCGCCCACACCAGCAGTTACCCAGGGCACCCACACCAGAAGTGAACCAGAACACCCCCACCAGCAGTGAACCAGGGCGCCCACACCAGCAGTGAACCAGGGCACCCACACCAGCAGTTAAACAGGGCGCCCACACCGGCAGTGAACCAGTGCGCCCACACCAGCAGTTAACCAGGGCGCCCACACCAGCAGTGAACCAGAGCTCCCGCACCAGCAGTTAACCAGGGCGCCCGCACCAGCAGTGAACCAGGGCACCCCCACCAGCAGTTAACCAGGGCGCCCACAGCAGCAGTGAAGGAGGGCTCCCACACCAGCAGTGAACCAGGGCGCCCACAGCAGCAGTTAACCAGGGCGCCCACAGCAGAAGTGAACCAGGGCGCCAACAGCAGCAGTGAACCAGGGCGCCCACACCAGCAGTGAACCAGGGCGCCCACATAAGCAGTTAACCAGGGCCCCCACACCAGCAGTGAACCAGGGTGCCCACACCAGCAGTGAACCAGGGCGCCCACACCAGCAGTGAATCAGGGCTCCCACACCAGCAGTTAACCAGGGTGCCCGCACAAGCAGTGACCCAGTGCGCCCGCACCAGCAGTGAACCAGGGCGTCCACACCATCAATTAACCAGGGTGCTCACACCAGCAGTTAACCAGGGTGCCCATACCATCAGTGAACCAGGGCGCCGGCACCAGCAGTGAACCAGGGCGCCCACACCAGCAGTGAACCAGGGCACCCACAGCAGCAGTGAACGAGGGCTCCCACACCAGCAATGAACCAGGGCGCCCACACCAGCAGTGAACCAGGGCGCCCACAGCAGCAGTTAACCAGGGCGCCCACACCGGCAGTGAACCAGTGCGCCCACAGCAGAAGTGAACCAGGGCACCCACACCAGCAGTTAACCAGGGCGCCCACACCAGCAGTGAACCAGAGCTCCTGCACCAGCAGTTAACCAGGGCTCCCACACCAGCAGCGAACCAGGGCGCCCACAGCAGCAGTTAACCAGGGCGCCCACAGCAGAAGTGAACCAGGGCGCCAACAGCAGCAGTGAACCAGGGCGCCCACACCAGCAGTTAACCAGGGCACCCACACCAGCAGTGAACCACGGCTCCCACACCAGCAGTTAACCAGGGCACCCACAACAGCAGTCAACCAGGGGGTTCGCACCAGCAGTTAACCAGGGGGTCCACAGCAGAAGTGAACCAGGGCTCCTACATAAGCAGTTAACCAGGGCTCCCACACCAGCAGTGAACCAGGGCTCCCACACCAGCAGTGAACCAGGGCTCCCACACCAGCAGTGAACCAGGGCTCTCACACCAGCAGTGAACCAGGGCTCCCACAAAAGCAGTTAACCAAGGAGCACACACCAGCAGTTAACCAGGGCGCCCACACCAGCAGTTAACCAGTGCACCCACAACAGCAGTCAACCAGGGCTCCCACACCAGCAGTTAACCAGGGGGTCCACAGCAGAAGTGAACCAGGGCTCCTACATAAGCAGTTAACCAGGGCTCCCACAAAAGCAGTTAACCAGGGCGCCCACACCAGCAGTTAACCAGGGCTCCCACACCAGCAGTGAACCAGGGCTCCGACACCAGCAGTGAACCAGGGCTCCCACACCAGCAGTGAACCAGGGCTCCGACACCAGCAGTGAACCAGGGCTCCCACAAAAGCAGGTAACCAGGGCACCCACACCAGCAGTGAACCAGGGCACCCACACCAGCAGTGAACCAGGGCGCCCACACCAGCAGTCAACAAGGGGGTCCACACCAGCAGTTAACCAGGGCTCCCACATCTAAATCCGGCTTGAAGGGTGGTCAAAGTTTTATTTTCCTCCATCCAGCCCAGTAATCTCCCCAGTAGAATTCGGCCCATCAACTTCTGGGTCGTATCGAGTAAACTAATTGGTCTATAGTTTGATGGGGCGAGTGGGCAGCCCTTTTTAAAGAATGGAACAATCTCAGCTCCCAGCCAGGTCTCAGGTACTGGGGAACCCTGTAAGACAGCATTAAACAGAACCATCAGGTATGGGGCCCAAATTTTTGGCTGGGAGCGAAAAAGATCTCCAGGGAGCTTGTCCAGACCCGGAGCCTTATTCGGGAGCAGTTTCTCAATTGCCAATTCAACTTCCCTGAGTGTAACATGGACTAAGCTATTAGTGGGAGACCTATTGTGGGCATCCTGACTCACTACAGAGAGACCAGGGCCCAAGGCCCCCGGCAGTCTACACTCGTGCGAGGGGTCTGGGGCCGTAGGAATCTCGGGAGCTCGGTTGGGGCTATGATTTTGACAGGTAAAAGTCCCTGAGCCCGGGGCCCCCCGCAGTCGACACTCATGCAGGAGGTCCCGGGCCGTGCAGGTGCGAGGAACCGAGAACCCAGGACCCAAGGCCCCCGGCAGTCTACACTCGTGCGGGGGGTCTGGGGCCATAGGAATCTCGGGAGCTCAGTTAGGGCTATGATTTTGGCAGGGAGAAGACCTTGAGCCCGGGGCCCCCAGCAGTCGACACTCGTGCGGGAAGTCCCGGGCCGTACAGGTACATGAAATCGAGCTCCCGGGCCCCGGGGCCCCCGGCAGTCTGTTCTCGTGCCGGAGGTCCCGAGGCGCAGAGGCTCGAAAGTCCAGAACCGGTTGTGGCAGCCTATCCTGGCCCTGACACCCAGTTTCCTCCATCTCAGGACTTGTATAAAGTGACTTGAAGTGTGCCTCCCACACTATAGGAGCAATATTCGAGACCCCAGCATCTCTCTCGCCTGCCGCTGAAGAGGTAACAATTAACCAAAAGGTCTTGGAATCTTTTAGGAGTAGTGCCTGTCTCAGTTCATCCCACCTAGATTCCTCCCACTCGCTCTTTGCCCTAGTCAGCACCTTCTTATACAGCAATCTGGATTCTCGAATTTTAAGGGTATCTCTAGATTTAATTGCCTTAAGAAGGGCTTTCTTTAGTTTTTTACAAGCATGGTTATGCCAGTGGTGTGTTTTATTCCAGCGCGACTTAGTCCCACTGACCGGATAAAATACATCCCCTAGACTCTCAATCAAGTTTCGGTGGGTCTCTATGATCTGCCCATGGGAGATGGAATTGCCCATATCACCAATTAGTGGGATAGCTATCTGATAGATTTTTGCGAGATGGGTAGGAGAGTCTAGGCAGGAAGGCCATTTAACTCTTCTCCTATTATTGGATATGATGTGTGGGGGGATTGTCAGGCTGGAGCCAGAGTCAGGGTTAGTTAATCCAAATGCGCCTGGTTTAAGCGTTAGGACCAGCGCATTATGGTCACTATCGTTCCTAGGGACAACCCCAAAATCTTTAAACTTGTCCCAGTGTTTTGCTTCCAACATAAGGTAGTCAATGGTAGAGCTACGGTTTATCCTATTATATGTGGGCTGGCCGGAACTTTCGTTATTGCCCCTTCCGTTGCATGCCCGCAGAGACATTGCAAGGGTCAAGGCTTTGATTTGTAATACAATCGAGGTCCATGCCTTAACTGGGGTGATTTTTGGGGCTGGAATGTGCCAGAGCAGGTCGACCTCATCCTCCTCACACAACTCGGATCCACCCAATGGGTCAAACTGGCAATTCAGGTCGCCACCAAGAATAATCGGAATTGTGGGGTCAAGTGTCTGGAGGAAGTGATCGAGTGACTTGATAGTACTCGATTCTTTTCCATTCACTGTAGGCCTGGAGTAGATATTAATAATAGCCAGTGTAGATTTACCAACAGATGTTAGCAACACACATTGGATATCTGGGGAGTTTGTGTCCACTTGTGTGGCCTGCACGCCTAAGTGTATGCCTACCCATATGGCAAGACCACCCGAAGGGCGGCCTTTCCCCCCAGAAACTGCAGGAATATCATAGCTTGCAAAGCCTGGGGTGGCGCTCACCTCAAAGGACCAGGTTTCTTGCATCAAGCAGATATCGTGTGTGGTCATAAAAGAGGACCACTCTGGTACAAGTAGCTTGCTCTTTAAACCTGCCACATTCCATGAGAGAATTTTTATATTTCCTTCCGTAACCTTTACTTTGTCCCTCTCTTCCCCTGGTTCTCTAGGTAATACCTGGTCCGGGCTCTGTTCTGCCCTTGTCTCCTCCCGCTCCGATACATAAAGACAGGGGTCCTCACAACTAACTGGGGATAGTGTCTTTTCCTGTATTGCATCACCCTCATCTAAATTACCCTCATTATGTTCTCGTAGGGGCAAACCAATCTGGGTGAGTCAGTCCACCTCCTCGAGGACACTAAACCTGTTCCAATGGGCTTGTAATGGGTAGATCGAGGTGGGTGGAAGAAAACCCTCCATAGAAGGCTGCCAGTGGATAATCTTGTTCGGGTGGGAGAGATGATTTCTCATATACTGTGGTCCCCTTTGGTAAGTTGATTTATGGATTGGAGTAGGATAGAAATAGGACAAGTGTAGAGGAAAGATTTGGGACTCTCTGTGGAAAGAAGTTCTACAGATATGGTCAACAGCAGAGGGATCCCTAAAATTTATTGTAACAACATCCCCTGCCACAGTTTTGGGACCCCTTCCAATCCATTCTACTCTTCTCACTGCCAATATATGACCCGAAATGCTCGGAGGTAAGGGTCTGTTTAAATTCAGCCACTGTATGCACTTGTTGTATAAGTCTACCTCCTGTTCTCTCTTCCCCGCACTAAGGGGCGGAACACCCACTAGGGCAACTACATATGGTTGTGCTTCTGGGGGCAAGTTTATTGACGGCAATCGGTTGAAAGTTGCCGTAAATGGGGGAGATCTCGGTGTTGGCGCAGCATTTTTTGGTGCCGTGTTTTTACCCTCCTTATGATATTGACTAGATTTGACAGTTTGGCCCACAGCGGGAGATATGGTAGGACCTAGTGGGTTGGCTACAGGTGTAGGAGGAGGTGCAGGGTTTGTGAGCTTGGTAGCTGTTGGACCCGGCCTCGTGGCGTGGTTCTTCTCTGTCCCTCCACACCCTGTGAGTGTAGCCTGCACCCCGAGCCTGGTCGTCCTACTCCAGTTAAGCCTAGATCCCCCTAGAACCTCGACCAGGCCTGCCTTTCCCGCTCCACGTCCGGCTCCGAGCGCCTAACCTTGCATGCCCCACACGGCCCGGACGCCATCTTACCTTCCCGACATCCCTGTCTCCCTGGGCCTAGCGTGGCCCCGGCCCCAGCGAAACCCAGACTCCAAAGGCGCGCCAGTCCCGGGTGGGGGGTAAAGGGCTCCCCGAGTGAGATAAGCCGGGGAGTTTCGATGGCACCTCCGGCCTCCCCTGAGAGTCTGGTATCTGTCACACCTTTGGCCCTCCCCTGTGGGCCAGTTTCGATCACCCCTCTGGCCGCCCCGAGGGCTGGCTCCAGACCCGCTGGGCATCTGGGAATTCCCGGACCCATCTTTCAAAGGGATCAAAGAGCCAACCGCCGGACCTCGCCAACGACCAGCCCCCCGGGCAGGAGACCTCTGCCTGCGAGGGTCCGGAGATCAAAGAGCAAAAGGACTATAACTGGGCCCGCCCGACAACTAGCGGGCAGTTGTATCTTGGACCTGAAGCCCTGCTGATCTGATCCCGGCTGACCCTAAGAAGACTCATCCTGGACCTCTGAGCCCTGCTGACGTTGTCGCGGCTCAAGCTGAACTTGTAACCATCGGGCCCTGCTGACGCTGTCGCGGCTCAAGCTGAACTTGTAACCATCGGAGCCCTGCTGACGCTGTCGCGGCTCAAGCTCAACTTTTAACTATCGGAGCCCTGCTGACGCTGTCGCGGCTCGTCCTCTCGAAGACCTTGGAGCCCTGCTGACGCTGTCGCGGCTCGATCTCTCAGACCACCCGAGCCCTGCTGACGCTGTCGCGGCTCAAGCTGAACTTGTAACCATCGGAGCCCTGCTGACGCTGTCGCGGCTCGACCTCTAAGACCACCCGAGCCCTGCTGATGCTGTCGCGGCTCCTCACGAACTTCTCCAGCTCGAGCCCTGCTGACCTCGTCGCGGCTCGGGGAGTACTCTGGTCCAGCTGGACCGTCGAGACCACCATCACGACCGAGCCGACTCAACGGAGGTGAGGCAGCCAGTACGACCATCATCCCGTATCCCCCGGCTTGAGGATTGAGAGCTGTGCGTAGGGTACGCCTCGTACTGACCCAGAGACTAAAAACTGTCCCGCTTCCCCCTTCCTGAATCCTCCAAGACTTTGTGGTCCCTCGACCACTGTGTATATAAGAGTGCGTTCTTCATTTATTGCTTATATAAAGAACTTGTTACTAGAACCCAACGGTGTGGTGTCTGTTCATAGTGTGGTGTGAGCTCAGTGTGTACGATCCTAGACCCGAAGTCCTCCCCGGTGAGGACCTCACAATCAAGACTCGGCAAGTTCTGGGGAAGAGGTGGGTCTTGGGGTGTCTGGGTGAGCACAACCTGGCCCTCTGAGATCGCCCCTTCTAACATTGGTGGCAGCGTCGCGATAAGAACCTACGTCTAGGGATCGTACAGCACTGACACACTACCCGAACGAAGAGCAACCATGAGCATCACCAACGACGAAACCACCTTCCAGATGGAACTTCTGAGAGATTATACACACCGGCAGCTGAAGCAGTTTTGCATAAGTCGCCAAATCCCGACAACGGGACTAAACACCAAAGAGGACTTTCAACAAGCTCTAACAGCCTGGATGGAGACCGGAGCCCAACCTCCAGCACCGACAGAAGCCGATGGAGGGGGAGCCCCCCGGATCGAAACCCACGCCCCAGAGCAAGAAAGAGCAGAGTCCCCGACGCGGACTCCCAGCACAGAGAGAGGTCTATCTCGGGAAGAGATGACCGACCGAGAACGCAACCGAAGCCACGAGCTAGAACTAGCTCGTTTGAAGATGGAGGTAGAACTCAAGCTGGCCGAGAAAAAGCTAGCCATCGAGAAGCTGCGGCTGCAAGGAGACCTGAAGGAGAAGAAACTCCAGCAAGAACATGACGGAAAGAAGCTCCAGCTGGAGCACGAGCGCAGCATATTGGAAATAGAACTAAAGGCCCGGAACGAAGACAACCGAACAGCAGCGACCCGAGAGTCCGTTCCCCCGGTGGAACCAAAGGTCCACATCCCCAAGGATGTGGTCAAAGAATATTACAAAAACGATGACATCCAGCAATGGTTCAAGGCCTACGAGGTCGCCATGACCTCCCACCGAGTTCCGCAGAAAGATTGGGGAGCCGGGCTGTGGGGTCGATTCCTGAGTGAGGGGAGAGACACCCTACTCGACCTACCGTCTGCCGAACAGACCTCCTACAACCACATGAAAGAGGCCCTCCTCACAAGGTACGGGCTCACCCCAGAAATGTACCGCCAACGCTTCCGAGAATGCAAGAAGATCCCCGGCACCACATTGGTAGAATATGTCAATTTCTACAGCCGGGCCCTGGAAGGGTGGATCAAGGGCAGCAAAGTATCCACCTTTGAGGGACTCATCGACCTCATTGCGTATGAACATGTGTCCCTGAATTGCTTTGTGGAACTCCAACAGCACCTCCTGGACAGCAAGTTGGCTGACCCCCGGAAACTGGCCGGCGAGGCCGATCGCTGGGTGAGCACCAGAGTACCCCGGGGGCCCGGGGGAGACTCTGGCCGAAATGAACAGGGATCTTCCCGCCAGAGGGGAGGGGGAAGTCAGAATAGACAGAGGGGATCCCAGGTAGGGTCCCCGCGCAGTCCCCCCAGAAACCAGCCTGGCACCTCGCCTCCCACAGCGCGCGCAGGGTTCCCCCCAGCTAAGCCAGGGCCCCGGGTCAGCCAAGCCTGCTTCCATTGCCAGCAACCAGGGCACTATGCCAATGACCCCCGATGCCCTTTGTCCAAGAAGCCCGCCGCTACAGGGCCCCCAGTGCGCCACATCACCTCAGTAGCCCTAGAAGAGGAGGGGGAGGAAGAGTTCGAGGGAGCGGACCCCGCAGCGATGATGTTAGTCTCCCTGGGTGATAGGGAGATGGTCCCAGGAGCCCCCCTACCCGACAACACAGAGAAATACCAACAGCAGGTGACTGTCAATGGCCACCACATAGGGGCGCTCCGAGACACTGGGGCCAGTATCACAGCCGTCAAACGGCACCTCGTCACCGAAGCCCAGATTGTTCCCCACATCTCCTGCAGGGTGATCGCAGCCGATAACTCCGTCCGCACCTGCCGGATAGCTCAAGTCCCGTTCAAATGGGGGGGCGTCTCCGGAGAGTTACGAGTGGCGGTCCGCTCAGACATGCCCGTGGACTGCCTGCTCGGCAACGATCTAGAGAGCTCCCCATGGCAGCGGGTTGAGAAAAGGACCCACTTGGAGATGGTGGGCCTGCCCGAGTGGGCCTGTGTGAGCACCCGGTCGATGACCACCCGAAGGACCACCCCCGAAGGGGAGACCGTAGAGGCGGCACTGGCTACCCCCGAGGACCCCGAGGTCCCTGAATCCCCTGAAACCCCTGAGCTATTCCCCGGGGAGAGCTTCCCCCCCGACGCAGGGCCCCTCGGCCCCGGCGTCAAACCGACCTCGAGCTTGGACGACCTTCCCGAGCTGGCCCAGTGGCGCCAGGAAGGAGGGCCGTCCCGAGAAGAATTCTGCCTAGAACAGACCTCCTGTCCATCCTTGGTTGGGCCGCGGCAGCAGTCCGCCGCCCAGGCCGCCGGTGACCAGTCCGGCTCCCACTTTGTCTTTCGGGAAAACAGCCTCTTGTATAGCGAACAAAAGTCCACCGAGCTAGGGTCAGCCCGAGTGCTGGTGGTACCCCTACGCTTCCGCGGCTTTCTCCTGAACGTGGCCCATGATGTGCCCCTGGCGGGACACTTGGGTCAAGACAAAACATATCACCGCCTAGTCACCCACTTTTACTGGCCGGGCATGCGCTCCGATGTGGAGGCCCACTGTAAGTCCTGCCCCACGTGTCAGTCCAGCGGAAAGAGCGGGGGGAAGCGCAAGGCTCCCCTCCAACCCTTCCCCGTGGTCAGTACCCCCTTTGAAAGGGTGGGAATCGACATCGTGGGCCCCCTCGACCCCCGGACCTCCTTGTGGCACCGCTTTATCCTTGTCTTGGTGGACCATGCCACCCGATACCCAGAAGCCATTCCCCTCCGAACGGTGACCGCCCCCGTAGTGGGGCGGGCCCTTATGGCCATCTTCTCCCGGGTGGGGTTCCCCAAAGAAGTCGTCAGCGACCGAGGGACCAACTTCATCTCCAAATACATGAAGTCCCTGTGGCAACAATGTGGGGTGACGTACAAATTTACCACCCCATATCACCCCCAGGGTAACGGTCTGGTGGAGCGATTCAACCGGACCCTCAAGGGAATGATCATGGGTCTCGAAGAGCCCCTGAGGCGTAAGTGGGACGTCCTCCTTCCCTGTCTCCTCTTCGCATACCGCGAAGTCCCCCAGAAGTCCCTGGGGTTCAGCCCCTCCGAGCTCCTCTACGGGCACCCCGTCAGGGGACCCCTCTCCCTGGTCAAGGAAGGGTGGGAGACGGCGGCCCCAGAGCCCCCTCCCGATGTGTTTCGATACATTCTGACCCTCCAGAACCAGACGAGGAAGTTCAGAGAACTGTAAGGATTGCAGGCTGGTTCCACAGGAGCGTCAGGAATCCGAAGAGTAATCCGCAGCCTTCCCCTACGGTCTTCCGACTCTATCAAGCACTAGAGTACGAGAGACACGCCAGGGGAAAACAGGGAAACAAAACAAGGAAAGATGGGGGAAGACAATGATGATTGATGGTACTCTCCAGTAGTGAATGCGATGGTGCTTCAATGAAAGGAACCGGAACAAACAGGTAGGCTGTAATGACAAGAGGAAGTCAACAACTCTAGCTCTAATCCAATAGCTAGAATATACCAATGTACAAATACAACCATATCACATACCCCAGGTTCTTATTATGTAGCGGAGTTAACATGTGAAGGTGAAGACAATGGCACAGCGTCTGGAGCTATAATAGGGATGACACAATAGGTTGTTGAGCACCTGCAGGTAAGATGGTGTAAGGTACAATAACGGCCTATATAACTCCCTTCTTACTTCAACTATAATGGACCAGCCTTCGAAGACACTTTCACTACTGTGTGGCATATAATGAACTTTCCGCCCAACACTTCTGGAGGTGTCTTACACAGTGTATCACCATCTAGGAGAACCAAAGCGGAACATATATAATCCATACACATGTATCTATAGTACTGAAAAAAGATTGGTAGCGCATGTGCGCTCTTACCGCGATTCTTTGTAGTGTGGAATATGCACCCACCCTGATCCACGCAAGAGTGCCACCAAATACCAAGGAAAGAGGGTTCCAGTAATCTCAGCGTTAATGGCGGGTGTTCTGGAAACAGGGGATTAGATGGGCGAGGTGGAAACAGGATAGGGATAGGAAAATAGTGAAGGAGCAATCTAACTAACTAACTAAGAAAATAATAACTGGGGAATGCACTGACACCGGACAGCGGAGCTAAGCCCGGCCGCCGGGTGCAGTACACAAGTAATAGAAAATCAATAGGGAAAAATATCCACCGGATGGCGGAGCAAAGCCCGGCCGCCGGGTGGAGTACACAAGTAATAGAAAATCAATAGGGAAAAATATCCACCGGATGGCGGAGCAAAGCCCGGCCGCCGGGTGGAAGACACGACCAGTGGAAGTCAAGGAAGTACACTCCGGCGCTGTGAACAGGCTCTCTCACAACACCGGATAATGCTGTGCCCGGCCGGATGGCGGAGCTAAGCCCGGCCGCCGGGCGAGGCACACGGAGAGGGGGAGAGGAGGATAGGCGTTTACGAGGTACGCCTGAGGCAGCGGAACACTGCCGACCAAATCTGCGTAAGCGTCTCCCGAGATAGGAGGATGCAGGGGACGCATACGCTCTACCAGCAACGGAACAGGAAAAGCGAAACAGGAACTGCTAGGTCAGGCAACAGGGAATAGGACGGAACCGGAAACAAGGGAAGCTTGACGCTAGAACGTGAAGCGTCGTTCCCTGTTTCCTGGTTCCTTAAATATCCTGTGTCTTAAAGGGACAGCGTAGGGGAGACCCGAGGCATGACAAGAACTGGCCGAGGCCAACCTCGAGGCCAGTCAAGAAGAAATGAAACGGTGGTACGACCAGAATGCCACTCTGGTCGAGTTTCAGCCCGGACAACAGGTCTGGGTGATGGCCCCCGTGGAGCCCTCTGCCCTGCAAGACAAGTGGACAGGGCCCTTCAAGGTGGTGGAGCGCAAGAGTCAGGTGACCTACCTCATCGATGTAGAGTCCCCCAGGAACCCCTTGCGGGTCCTTCACGTGAACCGCCTCAAGCCCCACTTCGCCCGGTCCGAGTTGAGCTTGCTCCTCGCCACGAACGATGGAGAAGAAGAAGAAACGGAGCCTCTCCCTGATCTCCTGTGTGCGAAGGAAAATGATGGCTCCGTAGAGGGGGTGAGTCTCTCCTCCTCCCTCTCTCCCGAGCAGCGCGAGGACTGTCGCCAGTTGTTGGGACAGTTCTCGGACCTCTTCTCCCTCACCCCCCGGCGTCACCAACTGGTGCGTCCACGACGTGGACACCGGGGACAGCCCACCGGTACGGCACAGAGCCTACCGCGTCCCTGACCGAGTCCGGGCCTGTATCAAGGCCGAGGTATCAAAGATGCTAGCTCTCGGGGTGGTCGAAGCCTCTGACAGCCCATGGGCTAGCCCTGTGGTCCTGGTCCCGAAGGCAGCCACCCCCGGTGCTGTCCCCGAACTGAGGTTCTGCGTTGACTACCGCGGGCTCAACGCAGTCACCAGAACTGATGCACATCCCATCCCCCGAGCAGACGAGCTTATCGATCGCCTCGGGGCTGCTCGCTTCCTTAGCACGTTCGACCTGACCAGTGGATACTGGCAGATCGCCCTCACCGAGGGAGCCAAGGAAAGATCCGCGTTTTCCACCCCGGATGGTCACTACCATTTCCGGGTGATGCCCTTCGGGATGAAGAATGCCCCCGCCACCTTCCAGAGACTGGTGAACCAGGTACTGGCGGGGTTGGAGGAGTTCAGCGCTGCGTATCTGGACGATATCGCAGTGTACAGTTCCCACTGGCCCGAGCACCTCCAGCACCTCTGGGCGGTGCTGACGGCCCTGAGAAGGGCCGGTCCCACCATTAAGGCGAGCAAGTGCCAGATCGGACAAGGGTCCGTAGTCTACCTCGGGCACCAGGTCGGAAGCGGCCTCGTATCCCCCCTCCAGCCCAAGATCGATGCCATCGTGGCCTGGGAGGCCCCCACGACCCAGAAGGAAGTGCGGGCGTTTCTAGGGCTCACGGGGTACTACCCACGGTTCATCAAGGGGTACGGCAGCATCGTAGCCCCCCTCACGAAGTTAACCTCCAAAAACCAGCCGAAGAAAGTCAGCTGGACCTCTGCCTGCCAAGAGGCGTTCGAAACTTTAAAAGACGGCATGTGCACTGCCCCCATCCTACAGGCCCCCGACTACTCACGAGAGTTTGTAGTCCAGACGGACGTGTCCGAACATGGCATCGGAGCAGTCCTGTCCCAGGTGAACGAGAACGGCCTAGACCAACCAGTGGCATTCATTAGCCGAAGGCTACTCCCTCGAGAACAAAGGTGGAGCACCATCGAGCGGGAGGCCTTCGCGGTGGTTTGGGCCCCGAAGAAGCTGAGGCCCTACCTGTTCGGTACTCACTTCCGGGTCCAGACCGACCACCGACCTCTACGGTGGCTAATGCAGATGAGAGGGGAGAATCCCAAATTGCTGCGCTGGTCCATCTCCCTCCAGGGGATGGACTTCACTGTTGAGCACCGGCCTGGCTCTGACCACGCCAACGCAGACGGCCTGTCCCGATTCTTCCGCCTCAGCAAAGAGAACCCCCAAGAGGATGGGTAGTTCTCCCCGCCTTCAGCTGGGGGGGATGCGTGTTGGACCCGGCCTCGTGGCGTGGTTCTTCTCTGTCCCTCCACACCCTGTGAGTGTAGCCTGCACCCCGAGCCTGGTCGTCCTACTCCAGTTAAGCCTAGATCCCCCTAGAACCTCGACCAGGCCTGCCTTTCCCGCTTCACGTCCGGCTCCGAGCGCCTAACCTTGCATGCCCCACAAGGCCCGGACGCCATCTTCCCTTCCCGACATCCCTGTCTCCCTGGGCCTAGCGTGGCCCCGGCCCCAGCGAAACCCAGACTCCAAAGGCGCGCCAGTCCCGGATGGGGGGTAAAGGGCTCCCCGAGTGAGATAAGCCGGGGAGTTTCGATGGCACCTCTGGCCTCCCCTGAGAGTCTGGTATCCGTCACACCTTTGGCCCTCCCCTGTGGGCCAGTTTCGATCACCCCTCTGGCCTCCCCGAGGGCTGGCTCCAGACCGGCTGGGCGTCTGGGAATTCCCGGACCCATCTTTCAAAGGGATCAAAGAGCCAACCGCCGGACCTCGCCAACGACCAGCCCCCCGGGCAGGAGACCTCTGCCTGCGAGGGTCCGGAGATCGAAGAGCAAAAGGACTATAACTGGGCCCGCCCGACAACTAGCGGGCAGTTGTATCTTGGACCTGAAGCCCTGCTGATCTGATCGCGACTGACCCTAAGAAGACTCATCCTGAACCTCTGAGCCCTGCTGACGTTGTCGCGGCTCAAGCTGAACTTGTAACCATCGGAGCCCTGCTGACGCTGTCGCGGCTCAAGCTGAACTTGTAACCATCGGAGCCCTGCTGACGCTGTCGCGGCTCAAGCTGAACTTGTAACCATCGGAGCCCTGCTGACGCTGTCGCGGCTCGACCTCTAAGACCACCCGAGCCCTGCTGACGCTGTTGCGGCTCCTCACGAACTTCTCCAGCTCGAGCCCTGCTGACCTCGTCGCGGCTCGGGGAGTACTCTGGTCCGGCTGGACCGTCGAGACCACCATCACAACCGAGCCAACTCGACGGAGGTGAGGCAGCCAGTACGACCATCATCCCGTATCCCCCGGCTCGAGGATTGAGAGCTGTGCGTAGGGTACGCCTCGTACTGACCCAGAGACTTAAAGACTGTCCCGCTTCCCCCTTCCTGAATCCTCCAAGACTTTGTGGTCCCTCGACCACTGTGTATATAAGAGTGCGTTCTTCATTTATTGCTTATATAAAGAACTTGTTACTAGAACCCAACGGTGTGGTGTCTGTTCATAGTGTGGTGTGAGCTCAGTGTGTACGATCCTAGACCCGAAGTCCTCCCCGGTGAGGACCTCACAATCAAGACTCGGCAAGTTCTGGGGAAGAGGTGAGTCTTGGGGTGTCTGGGTGAGCACAACCTGGCCCTCTGAGATCGCCCGTTCTAACAGTAGCAGTAGTTACTGGTCCCAATTTTTTGTTTGATGCCACTGGAACAGCGGACTTAGCTGCTTCAGAACAGGGTACCTTAATAGGGGCACCGGTTGAAGCAGGAGGTGCCAAATTACCTTGGGAGTTTTGTGGCTTCGTTGTCCCTGTAGTCCTATTATTTAACATTGACGATAGTGTATCCAGTTTTGAGACCAGAGGTTTGATATGGGAAGCAATAATTTGCTCTATCCATATGTACTGTTTTAAATTTTATTGTATTTTTATGAACTGTGTGCTTTTTTATTTATTATTTTATTACATGATGTACTGTATCTTTTATGGTTCCGAATAAAGGAAATATATAGGTCTCTAAGTTGAGAGGACTCTGACACTTACTTGTCTGGACTTTGGTAAAACTCAATGGTATTGGGTGGAATTCAACTGAAGTATGGTTGTGCCGATGAAATAGAGATAAACAGCTAAGCACTACATGGCGGGTCGAGTTTCATTCTAAAACCTGGTCGCCTGTTACACTTAAGTGAGCCCCTCCCACTCCCAAATAGAGCCCCTCCCCCTGAGGCATGTGGGACAATCATAGACAAGAAAATATGCTTTGATGAAAATACCTAAACAGCAATTTGGCCGAAATCCAGGCATTTATCAGAGAGATTAAATTACTAGCGCCTTGATGAGCGGCGCTGAAGCACTCGCTCTGCTCAGAACTAGGGCGCCACTTGAAACGCATGTAATAAACAGCCCATCAAGAGGGCCGCTCTTCGAAATGAAAATCCTATTCGTGGAAGGCTCTTCACTCATAAAATTAGCCCTGCCGCAATCCAGAAATCATCATAAAGTAGCCCGGCAAGTGGGTCATCTCGCATGGTAATGAGTCTTGTGGGCGAGCGCCTGGAGGGGTGGGCGCACTCCCGCGTGACGAGGCGCTGGATTGCAAAGGAGAGGGCCTGGGGGGCCCTCCCTGGGGCCCCACCTGGCTGCAAACAGCTCTTATCCCCGAGCAGCCGCTTGCATCAGTAACTCTGCAGCGCCTTGATTGCTTTCCCGCCATGCCAGGCGCTTGTAGAGCCGCGACATGTTGGAAAACCAGAGACCCCTTGAGAGGCGCTGTTTTCTCGTCCTCTTATTGTAACCCCAGCTTGTATGTTTTGTTTTCAGCTGTGAGGTTCAACAAGTTTAAAATAATGAAGGCTTGTGGGGAAATTGGGCGAGTGGCCAACAACGCTATCTCAAGATGTCTACTGATGGCTTGAGGACTCAGGTGCATATTAGCAAGCAGGGCATTACAATTATCACCGTTATAGCGGCAGAAAACTGCCACTAAAGCGGCGATAATGGGCTTGATAATATGCCCTGGAGAATTCCCATTGAAGCCCACGTTAACACCAGAACCTGGGCTTCTATTGGAATTCTCAAGGGCATATTATCAAACCCCTTATCGTCGCTTTAGCGGCTGTTTTCTGCCGCTGAAACGGATCTTTTTTAACGCCCTGCGTGATAATATGCCCCTCAGTCAGGTGCTAGACATGCCTAGACATGGGACTGACTCTACCAACCCCAGCTAGCCTTTCAGGGGAACTTACTCGCCAAACTCCTCTTTTCTTTAAACCTGTGTTAAGGGCATTTTTGAATTATAAAAGTATATAGGTTGGGGCTTGAGTGACAAGTAGTCATCTTCGAGGTCAGCTAGGAGAACTATAACATATAGCAAAGTACAGTGAAAATTCCTGCGGATCCAGTTTTTGAGAAAATTCTTTTCCCTGTGGCTTGTTCATTAGTGCGGAGTTTCCACCAGGAATTGGAGGGAGGATGTTCCATTAAATGAGTCTGCTGCGGTGATATGGATTTGTGACCAGAGCTTCTTTTACTACCTTAGTGGCATAAAATGCATCGAGTTCAGTGATATGCACATAATATACTTCAATCACTGCATACCATGCATCAAATGCATCCGGCAGCAGCAATGTGTGCACACAAGCAGGTATCACTGCATACCATGCATCAAATGCATCCGGCAGCAGCAATGTGTGCACACAAGCAGGCATCGCTGCATACCATGCATCAAATGCATCCGGCAGCAGCACTGTGTGCACACAAGCAGGCATCACTGCATACCATACCATGCATCAAATGCATCCAGCAGCAGCAACGTGTGCACACAAGCAGGTATCACTGCATCCTCTGCATCAAATGCATCCGGCAGCAGCAATGTATGCACACAAGCAGGCATCACTGCATACCATGCATCAAATGCATCCGGCAGCAGCAATGTGTGCACACAAGCAGGTATCACTGCATCCTCTGCATCAAATGCATCCGGCAGCAGCAATGTGTGCACACAAGCAGGTATCACTGCATACCATGCATCAAATGCATCCGGCAGCAGCAATGTGTGCACACAAGCAGGTATCACTGCATCCTCTGCATCAAATGCATCCGGCAGCAGCAATGTATGCACACAAGCAGGCATCACTGCATACCATGCATCAAATGCATCCGGCAGCAGCAATGTGTGCACACAAGCAGGTATCACTGCATACCATGCATCAAATGCATCCCAAAGCAGCAATGTGTGCACACAAGCAGGTATCACTGCATCCTCTGCATCAAATGCATCCGGCAGCAGCAATGTATGCACACAAGCAGGCATCACTGCATACCATGCATCAAATGCATCCGGCAGCAGCAATGTGTGCACACAAGCAGGTATCACTGCATCCTCTGCATCAAATGCATCCGGCAGCAGCAATGTGTGCACACAAGCAGGTATCACTGCATACCATGCATCAAATGCATCCGGCAGCAGCAATGTGTGCACACAAGCAGGCATCACTGCATACCATGCATCAAATGCATCCCAAAGCAGCAATGTGTGCACACAAGCAGGTATCACTGCATCCTCTGCATCAAATGCATCCGGCAGCAGCAATGTGTGCACACAAGCAGGTATCACTGCATACCATGCATCAAATGCATCCGGCAGCAGCAATGTGTGCACACAAGCAGGCATCACTGCATACCATGCATCAAATGCATCCGGCAGCAGCAATGTGTGCACACAAGCAGGTATCACTGCATCCTCTGCATCAAATGCATCCGGCAGCAGCAATGTGTGCACACAAGCAGGCATCACTGCATACCATACCATGCATCAAATGCATCCCAAAGCAGCAATGTGTGCACACAAGCAGGTATCACTGCATCCTCTGCATCAAATGCATCCGGCAGCAGCAATGTGTGCACACAAGCAGGTATCACTGCATCCTCTGCATCAAATGCATCCGGCAGCAGCAATGTATGCACACAAGCAGGCATCACTGCATACCATGCATCAAATGCATCCGGCAGCAGCAATGTGTGCACACAAGCAGGTATCACTGCATCCTCTGCATCAAATGCATCCGGCAGCAGCAATGTATGCACACAAGCAGGCATCACTGCATACCATGCATCAAATGCATCCGGCAGCAGCAATGTGTGCACACAAGCAGGTATCACTGCATCCTCTGCATCAAATGCATCCGGCAGCAGCAATGTGTGCACACAAGCAGGTATCACTGCATCCTCTGCATCAAATGCATCCGGCAGCAGCAATGTATGCACACAAGCAGGCATCACTGCATACCATGCATCAAATGCATCCGGCAGCAGCAATGTGTGCACACAAGCAGGCATCACTGCATACCATGCATCAAATGCATCCAGCAACAGCAATGTGTGCACACAAGCAGGTATCACTGCATCCTCTGCATCAAATGCATCCGGCAGCAGCAATGTATGCACACAAGCAGGCATCACTGCATACCATGCATCAAATGCATCCGGCAGCAGCAATGTGTGCACACAAGCAGGTATCACTGCATCCTCTGCATCAAATGCATCCGGCAGCAGCAATGTGTGCACACAAGCAGGTATCACTGCATACCATGCATCAAATGCATCCGGTAGCAGCAATGTGTGCACACAAGCAGGCATCACTGCATACCATGCATCAAATGCATCCGGCAGCAGCAATGTGTGCACACAAGCAGGTATCACTGCATCCTCTGCATCAAATGCATCCGGCAGCAGCAATGTGTGCACACAAGCAGGCATCACTGCATACCATACCATGCATCAAATGCATCCCAAAGCAGCAATGTGTGCACACAAGCAGGTATCACTGCATCCTCTGCATCAAATGCATCCGGCAGCAGCAATGTGTGCACACAAGCAGGTATCACTGCATCCTCTGCATCAAATGCATCCGGCAGCAGCAATGTATGCATACAAGCAGGCATCACTGCATACCATGCATCAAATGCATCCGGCAGCAGCAATGTGTGCACACAAGCAGGTATCACTGCATCCTCTGCATCAAATGCATCCGGCAGCAGCAATGTATGCACACAAGCAGGCATCACTGCATACCATGCATCAAATGCATCCGGCAGCAGCAATGTGTGCACACAAGCAGGTATCACTGCATCCTCTGCATCAAATGCATCCGGCAGCAGCAATGTGTGCACACAAGCAGGTATCACTGCATCCTCTGCATCAAATGCATCCGGCAGCAGCAATGTATGCACACAAGCAGGCATCACTGCATACCATGCATCAAATGCATCCGGCAGCAGCAATGTGTGCACACAAGCAGGCATCACTGCATACCATGCATCAAATGCATCTGGCAGCAGCAATGTGTGCACACAAGCAGGTATCACTGCATCCTCTGCATCAAATGCATCCGGCAGCAGCAATGTGTGCACACAAGCAGGTATCACTGCATCCTCTGCATCAAATGCATCCGGCAGCAGCAATGTGTGCACACAAGCAGATATCACTGCATACCATGCATCAAATGCATCCGGCAGCAGCAATGTGTGCACACAAGCATGCCTCACTGCATACCATGCATCAAATGGATCTGGTTGCCAGCAATGTGTGCACACAAGCATGCCTCACTGCATACCATGCATCGAATGGATCTGGTTGCCAGCAATGTGTGCACACAAGCAGGAATCACTGTGAATGCACCAGGCAGCAGCAATGTGTGCACACAAGCAGATATCACTGCATCCTGTGTATCAAATGCATCCGGAAGAAGCAATGTGTGCACACAAGCAGGCATCACTGCATCAAATGCATCAAATGCATCTGGCAGCAGCAATGTGTGCACACAAGCAGGCATCACTTCATACCATGCATCAAATGCATCTGGTTGCCAGCAATGTGTGCACACAAGCAGGCATCACTTCATACCATGCATCAAATGCATCTGGTTGCCAGCAATGTGTGCACACAAGCAGGCATCACTGCATCCTCTGCATCAAATGAATGTGGCAGCAGCAATGTGTGCACACAAGGAGGTATCACTGCGGATGCACCAGGCAGCAGCAATGCGTGCACACAAGCAGGTATCACTGCATACCATGCATCAAATGCATCCGGCAGCAGCAATGTGTGCACACAAGCAGGCATCACTTCATACCATGCATCAAATGCATCCGGCAGCAGCAATGTGTGCACACAAGTAGGCATCACTGCATACCATGAATCAAATGCATCTGGCAGCAGCAATGTGTGCACACATGCAGGCATCACTGCATCCTCTGCATCAAATGCATCCGGCAGCAGCAATGTGTGCACACAAGCAGACATCACTGCATCCTCTGCATCAAATGCATCCGGCAGCAGCAATGTGTGCACACAAGCAGGCATCACTGCATCCTCTGCATCAAATGCATCCAGTAGCAGCAATGTGTGCACAAAAGCAGGCATCACTGCATACCATGAATCAAATGCATCTGGCAGCAGCAATGTGTGCACACAAGCAGATATCACTGCATCCTCTGCATCAAATGCATCCAGCAGCAGCAATGTGTGCACACAAGCAGGCATCACTGCATACCATGCCTCAAATGCATCCGGCAGCAGCAATGTGTGCACACAAGCAGGCATGACTGCATACCATGCATCAAATGCATCCGGCAGCAGCAATGTGTGCACACAAGGAGGCATCACTGCACACCATGCATCAAATGCATTCAGCAGCAGCAATGTGTGCACACATGCAGGCATCACTGCATACCATGAATCAAATGCATCTGGCAGCAGCAATGTGTGCACACAAGCAGATATCACTGCATCCTCTGCATCAAATGCATCCAGCAGCAGCAATGTGTGCACACAAGCAGACATCACTGCATACCATGCCTCAAATGCATCCGGCAGCAGCAATGTGTGCACACAAGCAGACATCACTGCATCCTCTGCATCAAATGCATCCAGCAGCAGCAATGTGTGCACACAAGCAGGTATAACTGCATCCTCTGCATCAAATGCATCCAGCAGCAGCAATGTGTGCACACAAGCAGGCATCACTGCATCCATTGCATCAAATGCATCCAGCAACAGCTATATGTGCACACAAGCAGGAATCACTGCATCCTTTGCATCAAATGCATCCGGTAGCAGCAATGTGTGCACACAAGCAGGCATCACTGCATACCATGTATCAAATGCATCCCGAAGCAGCAATGTGTGCACACAAGCAGGTATTACTGCATACCATGCATCAGATGCATCCAGCAGTAGCAATGTGTGCACACAAGCACTCATCACCACATCTTCTGCATCAAATGCATCCGGCAGCAGCACTGTGTGCACACAAGCAGGCATCACTGCATACCATGCATCAAATGCATCCGGCAGCAGCAATGTGTGCACACAAGCCGGCATCACTGCATACCATGCATCAAATGCATCTGGCAGCAGCAATGTGTGCACACAAGCAGGTATCACTGCATACCATGCATTAAATGCATCTGGCAGCAGCAATGTGTGCACACAAGCAGGCATCACTGCATCCTTGGCATCAAATGCATCCAGCAACAGCAATGTGTGCACACAAGGAGGCATCACTGCATACCATGCATCAAATGCATCCAGCAACAGCAATGTGTGCACACATGCAGGCATCACTGCATCCTTTGCATCAAATGCATTCGGTAGCAGCAATGTGTGCACACAAGCAGGCATCGCTGCATACCATGCATCAAATGCATCCGGCAGCAGCAATGTGTGCACACAAGCAGGCATCACTGCATACCATGCATTAAATGCATCCAGCAGCAGCAATGTGTGCACACAAGCAGGCATGACTGCATACCATGCATCAAATGCATCCGGCAGCAGCAATGTGTGCACACAAGGAGGCATCACTGCACACCATGCATCAAATGCATCCAGCAGCAGCAATGTGTGCACACAAGCAGGCATCACTGCATCCTTGGCATCAAATGCATCCAGCAACAGCAATGTGTGCACACATGCAGGCATCACTGCATCCTTTGCATCAAATGCATTCGGTAGCAGCAATGTGTGCACACAAGCAGGCATCGCTGCATACCATGCATCAAATGCATCCGGCAGCAGCAATGTGTGCACACAAGCAGGCATCACTGCATACCATGCATTAAATGCATCCAGCAGCAGCAATGTGTGCACACAAGCAGGCATGACTGCATACCATGCATCAAATGCATCCGGCAGCAGCAATGTGTGCACACAAGGAGGCATCACTGCACACCATGCATCAAATGCATCCAGCAGACGCAATGTGTGCACACAAGGAGGCATCACTGCATACCATGCATCAAATGCATCCAGCAGCAGCAGCAATGTGTGCACACAAGCAGGTATCTCTGCATCCTCTGTATAAATGCATCCAGCAGCAGCAATGTGTGCACACAAGCAGGCATCACTGAATACCTTGCATCAAATGCATCCGTCAGCAGCAATGTGTGCACACAAGCAGGCATCACTGCATCTTCTGCATTAAATGCATCCGGCAGCAGCAATGTGTGTACACAAGCAGGCATCACTGCATACCATGCATCAAATGCATCCGGCAGCAGCAATGTGTGCACAGAAGCCTTCATCACTGCATACCATGCATCAAATGCATCTGGCAGCAGCAATGTGTGCACACAAGCAGGCATCACTGCATACCATACCATGCATCAAATGCATCCCAAAGCAGCAATGTGTGCACACAAGCAGGTATTATTGCATACCATGCATCAAATGCATCTGGCAGCAGCAATGTGTGCACACAAGCAGGCATCACTGCATCTTCTGCATTAAATGCATCCAGCAGCAGCAATGTGTGCACACAAGGAGGCATCACTGCATACCATGCATCAAATGCATCCGGCAGCAGCAAAGTGTGCACACAAGCAGGCATCACTGCATACCATGCATCAAATGCATCCGGCAGCAGCACTGTGTGCACACAAGCACTCATCACCACATCTTCTGCATCAAATGCATCCGGCAGCAGCAATGTGTGCACACAAGCACTCATCACTGCATCTTCTGCATTAAATGCATCCGGCAGCAGCAATGTGTGCACACAAGCCCTCATCACTGCATACCATGCATCAAATGCATCCGGCAGCAGCAATGTGTGCACACAAGCAGGTATCACTGCATCCTCTGCATCAAATGCATCCGGCAGCAGCAATGTGTGCACACAAGCACTCATCACTGCATCTTCTGCATTAAATGCATCCGGCAGCAGCAATGTGTGCACACAAGCCCTCATCACTGCATACCATGCATCAAATGCATCTGGCAGCAGCAATGTGTGCACACAAGCACTCATCACCACATCTTCTGCATCAAATGCATCTGGCAGCAGCACTGTGTGCACACAAGCACTCATCACCACATCTTCTGCATCAAATGCATCCCACAGCAGCAATGTGTGCACACAAGCAGGCATCACTGCATCTTCTGCATTAAATGCAATTCCAGCAGTTATATTCAGTTGCTGTCAAAGATACCGGTATCAGTACAGCTGCTGCATCAAATGTTTCTGACTTGAGGGACAGGCACACACGTTACTTATATCACTGCATCCAAACTAGGGGTGTCTGACTGACTTATGATTGTTACTAATTCTCACCTCATTCTACCACAGGAATCGTGGGTTATTGACAAGGTTTGTGTTGAAAATGATAATTTTCCGCATGGAATTTCTGTAGATTTTTGCCTTCACTGCCCTATTTGTTGCTGAACCTGTTTGTTTATTGGCTTTAGGACTCTGCATGCTTTACCCCTACTAAACAAGACTTTTGCTCTCCCTTCCAAACATGGTAACATTGGTATACCTGATTGGCAAAATTATTATTTTTTTTAAGTCCTGAGAACTTGATACTACATGTACCCAGGATCTGTAAATAAATGCTACTAGTAGGCCTGTAGCACTGATTGTGCTCCCAATCTAGATAGCTCTGTAAAGCATGTCTCAGGCCAGCCACTGCAGCCTGTAGTGCAGTTTTAAGCTACTATTTCTACTTAGCAAAATAAACCTTAACCACATCTAAACCTTCCCTTTTAATGCCTATAAGTCATCGCTAAAGTAGGACATAACAACTCATCAAGCAGGGTGCTTGGAATTTAAAAGTAGGACATGTGTACTTAAGATTTACTTGCCCTGGCAATGAAAATGATCGTCCGATCTCCCTGCTCCCCTACCCAGCCAAAGTACTTGAGAAAGTCATCAACTAGCAGGTCACTGAATTCCTGGAACAAAACCACTTACTGGGCTTCTCGCAATCAGGATTCCCTGCTAACCACAGTATTGAGACTACGCTGATTGCTGTCACAGACAACATTAGAACACTGCTCGACCGTGGAGAAACTGCAGCCCTGATCCTTCTCGACCTCTACACGGCATTCAACATAATTCCCCTCAACACCCTCATCAACAGACTCTACAACATAGGCTTACAGCAATATGCCCTCAAGGGGATCGCCTCCTTCCTTACAGGATGCACACCGAGCATCGACCGCCTTCCTTTACCTCTGCAACCAAAAACATCATGTGCAGCATACCACACGGATCAACCCTCAGCCCCACCCTGTTCAACCTTTACATGACCCCCCTTGCAGATGTTGTTAGATCCCACAGGCTCAACATAATCTCCTACGTAGACAACACTCAACTGATCCTCTCGCTCACCAAGGACCCCTCCAACTTCCATGACGCTGTGACCAACGTAGTCAAATATTTGAGAGGCAACAACCCTCAACTCAATTCCAACAAAACAGAAGTACTGATCTTTGGGAAGAACACCTCTGTATGGCATCACAGCTCATGGCATATAGAACTCAGACCCACACCAACCGGCCGTGTGCGCACATGCATGCAACCTTGGCATCGTCCTCGACAGCCAACTGACCATGAAATGACAAGTCCAAAGAATCACCTCCTCTGCTTCCACACACTTTGCATGCTCTGCAGAATTTTTAGATGGATCACAACCAACACCAGAAAGACCGTCACGCAGGCTCTTGACATCAGCTGCCTTGACAACGGCAATGCCCTGTATGCCGGTATCTCCATCCAGCTCCTCAGAAGACTCCAGACCATACAGAATGCTGCAGCCAGACTCATGCTGGACATCTCCAAACAACACACATTCCCCCCCACCTGAGAGACCTCCACTGGCTCCCCATCCGGGAGAGAAGCCAGTTCAAGATTGTCACACATGCCAACAATGTCCTCTATAATCTAGGACCTGCCTACATCAACCATCAACTGAACTTCAACCAACCCTCTACACACCTGCGCTCCTCTTCACTTGCCCTTGCACAGACCCACCACATTCGTTGCAGCCGCAGCAGTGACTGCTCCTTCTCCTACATTACTGCCAAGTCCTAGCACGACCTTCCCCTCCATCTCCGTACAGCCCCCTCACTGGCAGACTTCAGAAAGAGACTCATGACCTGGCGCGTCGATGAAGACACTGCACCCAGATACACATAGGGGGGACAGTTATGTACTTTACAAATGCTGTTTGATTGATTGATAGAAAAAATAATAATTTGCACTGCCGCAAGGCTATCTCTCCCGTAGACTAGCACTGGATTACCCTATCACATTTAATAAGCGATAACTTCAGTTTGGGAACAGTTAGAGAAGTACTTTTTCCACTAATTTTAGTTGAATTTTAAAAGCCTTTTAATGGTAAAGTTGGATTTTAAATTATGATTCTGCAAATGTCCCTTTTAGAATATTGACATGTTTCTGCCTATACCAAATGTGCCTTTCTGCCAGTCTCTAGGGTCATATGACTTCTAATTGCTCTCCTGTGGTGTGATTTATATTCCTTCCAGACAGGGGACAAAGAGGCTTTGGGTGTGGAGAAGAGTGTTCCTCTCCTGAGCAGGATGACCTGGGGGTTGTACTAAGCTCTTATGTAAAAGGATAGCCCAAGGGCTGTACCCAGCTCCTTCCTGACTTCTGAACATTTCTGTACTGTCACTGGCAAAATACACCAGGGCCTGCCTGCCATTTGTTTCACTAGACAGGCTGTAGCCCGAACTAGGGGAAAGAAAGGAAATGACGGGAACCAATTTAGGGTTAGACAAAGGCAGTGTTCCCTACCCACAGACTGGCATTGGGTATTAAAGATGCAACCCCAGAATTTCTCATTAGAACATTCTTGGACCTCTGGAGAATCAGAAGAAGGACTGTCCTGCTGTCTGAGGCCTAGGGAATACTGGACCTGCTTGCCGTGAACCCAGTACCCCAGAAAGGACTCCAGGGGTCAGCTGGCTGACCTACTGTTTGGGCTACAGGGATACAACAAGCTTCCAGAGGCCTCCTCTGAAACTGCGCAGCTGCCTGGAACCTACTGCTGGCCTCTTTTGGATTGGCGCTAACCACCAAGTGGTGCCCCTGACCCTTGGCTAGTGTTATAGTATACTCCAACAATCCTGAAACTGCAAGAACTGGACTCCAGGTGAAAAACCACATCAAAAAGAACTGTCCCCGGTTTCCAAACAAACTTGTCTTTCACCGGGGCAGAGGGGGGAACTGCATCCAGCTGTTAACAAAATCTTCCCAGATACATACCCCGGACTTTAACCTCATGAAGCTCTTCGCGTCGATAACGACTGCCCCAGTTTTCCACCACCATTTAGTACTGGGCAGCGATCATCTCTTCGCACAGACAATGACTGCCCCATGGACTTCCTCCAATGCAAAGCTCTGACTGCGGCTTCTCAGGTGAACTGGACTGAGTTAGAAGGTAAACTATGCACAGGGACAAACTTGGCCCATGCATCCCACATGACGCTGAATCACAGTTGGCCTTAATTTCTGTCTTTGATCCACTTCAGCATGACCACATAAAACACGATTTGTGCTTTGTGTTTTTCGGTGCTAATTCTACTGAAAATATAAAAAATTCATATGTCTGGTTGTACTTATTGGATTTTTGTTGTTGATTTTGTAGTAGTGCTGCATACATACTTACACATTGCATCTAAATTAGGCCTGACTGCTTTGTGCCAAGCTAGCAGTGGTTTAAGCAGAGGTTAATTTAGTGACTTTTGTGGTTCACCCTGACAAGCAATGTGAATATTACTTGAGTTGGTGATCACACCTTTCAACTAATAACCCAATTTCCAACAGATTGCAACAGCATTGTTCTTACAATATTCCTGCCACTCAATCTGCTCCTAGCAGAGCAAGGAGTGGCTTGTTAACACTCATCACTCTGTTGATGATCTCACAGTGGTTGTGGTTCCAAATATTTAAACTGATATCAAGGTCTTGATTTTAACATTCGATGATGCCACCACGCTTATTGTTGTTAATTTTCATATTGCCTCAAGACATCTACACCCCACTGCTCTCTCTCTTGCTCCTGGTCCAGTGCCTGGAAAACCCACACAGTTGATAAGCTGAGCCGTACAAATCTACATAACACAACAGAACATGACGAGACATGACGTAGCCAATTTTGACATACACAATGTTGCTATTTTGATACATACATTCCAAGTAGGGGGAGATAACCCTTTCATGCCCCTTACTAATTACAATATAGAATGGGTTGCAAAAGCCATTATGCAAATTGACACAACATGGATTGTGTAAAAGCCAAGTTGATGATTCACAAAGATTTAGCTTTGACTACGTCTTATATCAGGTTTCCCTTAAATTAAAGGAGTAAGCAGGAGTATTGTTAGGGTACTTGTGGCTTAATTCTGAAATTCAGGAGTAAGCAAAGAGTACCATGAAAATGCAACATACTGATCACATAATTTATTTTATGTTCTGCAGAAAATAATTCATTGGGGGTTCATGCCTGTAAAAAAAATATATATATGCAGGCTTTCATGCAATTCAGCAAAAAGATCCCTTGGGGATCCTAAAAATGGTGGAAACACTCCCCTTAGGCAGATCACTGGGCAATTTTTAAATAATTCCCCAACTTTAAAGCTCATTGGCAGAATTATAACCATTGGGCCCGATTCACAAAGGTAAACTGAGACGAAAGTCTAATTTTACGACTTTTGGTATTCACAAAGGGCATTTACGAGTAGTTAGGTTAGACTTTTGTCTCAGTTTTGGTCTTAAGACATTAACTTAAGTTTAACTGAGACAAAAGTCTAACTTTACTATTTGTAAATACCCTTTGTGAATACTGAAAGTTGTAAATTTAGAATTTTGTCTCAGTTTACCCTTGTGAATCCGGCCCATTGTCATGGTACATTTACTACTTAGACACGTGCCCATATGCATTCTCTGTGTTACATAAACAACATCTCTGATAACTTGTTTTTGCAAATAGGTATGCCACCCATACATTTTACAAAACATGCATCAAGACCCTTATCATACACTGGTACTCCCAAATATGCTTTGAAAAATGTTGGTATACCTAGAGCTTGCTGTTAAAGTCTTATCTGTTCTTACTGTAGGGCACTCATGTTATCACCATTAGGGACAAAAGGGTGAGTTTACAAAACCATAAATCAAACTTGTAATGTATAGGTTGCACAAGGACTCGGTCCTAGTTTTAACTCACTAACCCCCAGATGCATCAAAGTTATGTTTTGCGAGTCCTTAATAACGAATTTTAAGGATTCGCTATTAAAGACTCGCAAAACGGGATGCATGTAGGAATCGCAATATTATTTGCGATTTCTACTGATTCCTTATTTGCGATTCGCTAATTGCATATCGCAAATAAGGAATGGCTTTCCCATTCATTCCTATGGGCCTAAAGGCCCATAGGAATGAATGGGAAGTCATTCCTTATTTGCAATTAGCAATTAGCGAATCGCAAATGTGCTGCAATTTCAAGGGGGCCAGGGTGTCCAAAGGACACCCTGTTGCACCCCTGAAATGGTAATGTTCACTGGTGTTGCGCACACACATGTCCCAAGGACATGTGTGTGTGTAACATACAACTTAGAAAAATGCACTAAAGTGCATATTTCTAAGTTTTTGCTATTTTACCACGTAGTATGACTTCACGGTAAATACGGCCCCAGATTGCGAATTCGCAATCTTGGAATGGTTCATGCATTGCATTTAAGGAATCGCAAATTGCGATTCCTTAAATGCAATCGCAATTTGAGAACTCGCAATTATTTGCGAATTCTTAAATTTGCGATTGCCTGCACCCTTGATGCATCTCAAATGCCATTTTTGCGGGCGCAAACGGCCGAATTTTGCGATTCTCACCGTTTGCGCTCACAAAAATGCTTGATGCATCTACCTGCATGCTCCATCAATGGCCAGGAGGCATACTTTGTGTCTGATTTAGAATTTAGTGGACATTCTGTCAAAACAAGGCTGATATCCTGACTGCCATGTTACATGTACAATAGGCGATAGTGCGAAAGGGACATCTACCCCGTTTGTGACAGAGTATCTCATCCTCCAAACACTAAATAAGGGCCATTGTGTCTGATTTAGAGTTAAGCGGACAGGTCACACCATCACAACTCTGAAGGATATCCAGTCTGCCTTATTATAAGTGCATTATATCCTACGGCATGGCGTCGAGATATTCATTACGTTTATGACGGAGTAAGGTATCTGCCAAACTCTAAACCAGGTCCTTTGTCTTTTAACCACCGCAAGTTCATGCAGCCTAACATCTTCCAACTCCTGATTAATGCTGCTGACACCATCCAATGAAATGTGACAGATGCACGCGCTCCCACCTGGAAGAGCCTCGTTCTGAGTGCATGTGTGGACGTGACTCAGTTGTCACTCAGTAGATACAGTGAATCTAGTTAATCTGTGTGCATATATCACGACTGACAAATAAATTTGATGCAGCGCAAACATAACTTCATCCAATATTTATTCAAACATCAATGAAGCAAATGATGGGGAAAGAAGTGACCTAATTTGTACTCATTTTTTAAATACTTCCCAACCATATAACTAACTTTATTTGCTGACAACATTAGTAAGAATAAAAATGCTGCCAAAGAATGACAAAAGCATGTCACGCAAAAGGGGATGCAAAACACAGTGGGGCTAATTTACGAACCCCCTGTGCCGCCTGAGTGTCACTTTTTGTGATGCTTCGGCGGTGCAGATTATGAAATCATATCTATGAGGCCATGAAAAGGCACTTGGCGTGGCTTTGGACAGCCTCATAGGTAAGGAGTAAAGCAAGGCAGCACAAAGCACTGCCTGTCCTTACTCTGTGCCCGGGAGGCGCTCCATGGGTGGTGCCGTGGATTTTTCAATGCAGCTCCCATGGATTTTGACCCTGTCCCAGATTTACAAGATCATGTGAACAGGGGGAAGCGTCAAATCCGTACACCATTCTCAGTTAGGGATGAGCACCCAGGGAAGACAAAATTAAATATTGAGCTTTGACAGTAGGTTTAGACAACTAACTAAGGGGCATATTATAAAGGGCCTTATCTCTGCTTTTTTGGCTTTAAAATCCAAAAAGGAGATAATGTTTTCGCCCTATTAACAAGGCAGTGCTAACATGCATTAGCACGTGAGCAGCCTTGTTACCGACGCCTTGCTTTGTATCTCTAATGAGATGCAAAGAGGGCATTTCGTGTCAAAATAACACAGAAAATGTTGCTAACTGCACTTCTTCGTATTACCAAGCCAGGACACCCATAGCGATAAAAAAAGCCACGCTAAGCGCGGTTATCGCCATAACCTAACGTCTGCAAAATGTCAGGCTTATCTATATTTATAAAGGGAGGTGGATTCTGAGGTTAAGTCTACATCTCCCTATTACCAAGAATTCCCTTATCACCGCATATGTATCGCTGGATTTCCAGCGATGTCCCCTTATTTTGCCGCTATCGCTGGATTTGTTATTGCTGTGGAGATAAATGTTGATGATAATGCGTTATCTCAGCGTTTTAATCCAGCGATAGCCGGCGATAAAATAAATAGCGCTATCGCCCTCAGCAATATTTATCGCTGTTTGTTGATAATATGCCCCTATCTTCTTTGTGTGAGGACAAATTGGAGAAACCCACTGCTGCCGAAGCAGTTTCTTGTCAAGTTTAGTGATACAGTATGAAGCAGTAACAAGTTCAGGGTGATTCATCGAGTTCAATGAGGGTTTTACATAAGCCATCAATTTGATCTTACTGGGCACCTAGCAACACCGCTGTCCCTGATTATTCCATAAGTCAAAGAAGCCTTGTGCAAACTCTAAACTAACAACCAAAGAACTAACAGATGAAGATGAGTGGTATCCTCAAGGAAAGGAAAGGAAAGAAACCTCAGCTTGGGATAACAGCTGTATGAAGCAGTAGATTGGGGTAAGGCTAGCAAGCGTTGCAAAATACATCTCTCTTCTGTTTGGGGTCCAGGAACAAGTGCAGTACCCCAAAATCTATTGATGGATGTGGCCACTGAGACACATTTACTCAAATTATTTTAATAAGATCTATCAGCTTTGTCCCAATCTTCTTTGCAAAGTGAATGAGTTACAATCGCAAACTATTGATCAGTTATTGACACCCAAGATGGGATGTCATTTGATGCACAAAGGGGAAGCTGTCCCTGCAGACATATTTCATTTGAAAATCATATCGGGAAGATTTCGGGGGAAGAGACTGTGGGCCATATTATCAAGCAAGGGCGATACATTATCACCGCATTTATCAGCAGGAAACTGCCGCTAAAGCAGCGAGTCCCCTTGGTGTGCTGCTCTCCATGAAAGGAAAAGGACAGGAATGCACCGTATTTAACATCATACAACACCTTCCTGTCCTTTCCTTGCATTGGCGCACTTAAGGCAGCTTAGCGCCAACGTAGGCACCCTTGCACTACAGTGCAAGGGGGCCTGGCTACAAGGAGAATCTCTCACGGCATTTTCCTCTTTCTGTGTGTTCTGCACATTGCACCCTCTGCCCTAAGAAGGACCCTGAGACAACGCAACCGTGACACACCTGCCTAGGGTTCAGAAATGTGAGAAAAAGGCAACGGTGTGACTTCATGGGGCATAGGTGAACAGATTTACAAAGGTAAGCCAAGAGTTTTTCCTACCTTTGCCTGCCGACAAAAAAGAGGGATTTTTGTAAAAATACACAACTATTGATCAGTCAAAATCTAATCATTTGGTTGAATATCAGAATGTCATAAAAACATCATCTAACATCAATATTGCTTCCTTAACATTGTCCCAGTTTGTTTAGATTTTCTGTTAATAACTTCAATGGAGGGATGTTCTTATAATGACGCCATTGGAGGGATGTTCTATTACTGACCCCATTGGAGGGATGTTCTATTACTGACCCCATTGGACGGATGTTCTAATAATGCCCCATTGGAGGGATGTTCTATTACTGACCCCATTGGAGGGATGTTCTATTACTGACCCCATTAGAGGGATGTTCTATTACTGACCCCGTTGGAGGGATGTTCTATTACTGACCCCGTTGGAGGGATGTTCTATTACTGACCCCATTGGAGGGATGTTCTATTACTGACCCCATTGGAGGGATGTTCTATTACTGACCCCATTGGAGGGATGTTCTATTACTGACCCCGTTGGAGGGATGTTCTATTACTGACCCCATTGGAGGGATGTTCTATTACTGACCCCATTGGAGTGATGCTCTTGTAAACAATATTAAGGAAAGATATTTATGGCCACTGTTGCTCTGGCCAGTGATAGTCTTTCTAGATATGCTGTCCCCACAGCTGTCGTTTATCCGACAGATTAAATGTCAGGCAGGTTTGTCGAACTGCAACGCTACACCGCTTCGGAGCTGAACTAGGGTTGATTGAAATAAAACACACTTAAGGACACATAAAGAGGATTGCTTTTCGAAATGAAAAGCATCTTCGTGCATGTTCCTCGCTTATGAAAATAGCTTTGCTGCAAACCAGAAATCTTAATAAATGATGTAGTCAATGGGGTCAACTTCCCATGGTAATGAGTCTGTTATTGGGTGCGCGGCGCAGCTGGGGAGGGTCATTGACCCCAGGAAGGTGGGTGCTGGATTCCGAGGTGAAATGTGACCCCCCACCCCCCTCGCCACCGCAGTCCCTTCACTTTTCTTCCACCACCTGCAGAATGAGCTGAGAGGTGCTCCGCTGCCCAGGACTCAGGGTATTATTGAGATGTACTGACTGCTGGTTCTCTTCACTCTATTGGCTGCTTGTATTTTTAGGTCTAGCATTAGACAAGACTTGCTGACATTAATAATATGATATGAATAATATACTTTTGGATAGGGCTAAGCTGTCTTCATTCATTGATCTGCTATTGTGTCATTCACATTTTCACTTCCGGTCACAACAGCATACTTCATGGCGCAATAGGGCTGCCCACTTCAGCCATTGGCTAACATCGCTGTGTCAAACGACATCCGTTTTTTTCACAAAGAGCACATCCGCGCTCAAAGTAGTTCCCTTCCGTGCCAGTGGCTCCCGTAGCGATGTGTGTTTTTTGTGCATCAAAACACCTTTTTTTATTTTTTCCAATTGTAAAATATTCCTCATTTTCATTTAAGGTCATATGAGCTAAGAAGACAGTTTTTTTGCATGAGACTGCACGTTTTGCATCAATTTCTTTTTGATAGCTCCTGATAGGAAATCAATTCAAATTGTATTTTGCAACTTGTAGGTAAACAATTACCATAAAGTCAATGGAAACATTGCGTTTTCTAGATTATGTGAACATATTAAACGACATTGCCATATTACTCACCTAAAACATTTTTTAGACTTCATCTAAGGTTAATCCTGCTTTCCTTGCAGAACTCCTTGTGGCATGCAAGTAAGCACAGTTCTTCACACCTCAAAATCTTGGAAGTAGAGCGGCCAACTGCCCACCTTTAAAGGATTTTTAGCACAATGGACATCCTTTCAGTTTAGTCCTACGTGTGTAGCCTTCCTCCTGTAGCTTTTAAATCAGCAGGTAAACCTGTCAAAGTAATCATTTTGGACAGGAAAGAAGACTACTTTTAAATATTAAATAAGTAACTGCTTAGTTGACCTTGGGGTCCACGTGCCAGGGTGCTTAATATTTAAAAATGCTGTGTGCACGGACTTATCTGGCCCCTAAAATGGTTTTCACTCTGAAGGGCTTTAGCTGTCCTATCAGTAAAACTAACGATAAAATCACAACTTTGAAAATTCTGGTTTTGGGTAAGCTACAGAAAGACTCCAGGCACTATTTTTTATTGTTCATTAAAAATCCAATTCAGTGAAGTCAGAATATTAATAAGTTTACTGCAAAAGTGATTTTTAAAGGGTTAGACTTTGTCTGCCTGAACCTCTGATAGGTGATTTAGCATTTAGAAATGTTATTAGCTTTAAAGAGACCAGGTTGAGCCCTCACTGTTCACTGTTCAGTATAAATGGAGACCTGGGGAAGAGAAGCCTTTTGTCCCCCTGCTCTCAGGAGCCGGTTTCGCCCCCTCCCAGTGGGAGGCGCAGCTGCCCCAGTAGTAGTTTTGTGCACCTAAAGAGGGCAGGCACACAAGCTCCCTCAAGGGGCAGATGATTCTGCCATATTGGATCTGCCTCGGTATATCACACCTTGTGATAGTTTGCAGTAAGGCAAACAGGATGTACTTCTAAATTGGGAAGCTGTGCCATTGGAACCTTATTCCTCATTGGTTAGGCAGTGTCCAGGAGTCATCTTCTGGCTAGTAAAGATTTAAAAAGTGGCACCTCACCCACAGCTCATCGGAACGCGTTCTGGATCTGTGGAAGAACAGATAAGGAAAAGACGAGCTGTTTTAGCCCCAGTCACTTTAAGAATTTGTATACATTGAGCTTTGGATAAATCAAAAAACAGTTATACCCTATATGCAAAGGAACCCAAAGCAATATTAAAATGATGCTGCCTAATATTAATACTATTTGAGTGCTTAAACATTCTGGGAAGAGCCACTCCTATTCACCATGGCTTTTGGATAAAAGCAATGATGCAAAAGCTGGATACACTTTGGACAACTACATATCCCAGAATGCCTCTTAATGGGTACAATGGGAGACATTCTCATGATACACGCAAACCTTCACTACATGGCCCATAATGCTCAAGTCAGCAGGACGAGGAGCCGTATTTTAGTGTTTGTTTGTTTGTTTGTTTCAACTTTATTTCGGCTAATATAGCCATAAAAGCAGGAAGTACAAAAAAGAAAAGGGACATTTACAGACAAGTATATACAGTACCCTATACCAACAAATAGTCACATGATCAGGTTACAATAAATAGAGTGGGGCAAACAAACAATTGATCCATATCAATAATTTTACAAGTACCACATTAAAATCAAGATCTCACTTTGTAATTTAAATAAAAAAGTTATTTTTCATGATTTAAAAACCACATTTACAGGATAAGATCAATGCATTCTATGGTAACTTATGCAGGGTGGAGAAGACTACGAAGCCCATTATTATGTTACAGGTTGTGACCTAGCTATTTTCTAATTAGGTACACGTTAAATAAAAACCTACTTATGCAAACCACTATCAATTGTGAAGTATTAGACTTAATTATACGCTCTGCGTCTTTGTAGGACCTAACGCCCATATTTTTACGGAGGGGGTCGAATCCAACGGTCCCTAGGTGACTTATAGACCGGACAAAAAAACATTAAGTGGACGTCGTCTTCTTTTGCCTTTAGAGAGCCGAGGATACAAAGGCCACTATCATTTTTAGCCCCCACCCACAGGTATTTGCATTCGTCTGGAGCACCCCATATCTAAATTGCAAGTATAAAGTTTTTGCTAATGGTGGTCCTATCTCGTCCATGAATAGTTCAAATGCAGCATTATCCTTTACAATCAGGAATTTCTGGGTCAATATGCCAATGGATGAACTATGGAGTAGCTCACCATTGACATAAGACCAGAAAGTGGACTTTAGGAGCTTTTTACTCAGGGGTGTCATATTCTGAGGTTCTTCACAAAAATGGGACAACCCTAGCCTGATACACCAAAAGGAAATATGTTTTAACCATGCAATTTTCTTATATTCATCACTCTGAATAATTTCTATCAATCCACTTTTATAGTTACACGGCTCCGGAGTTGTCCAGAGCCTTACCCAATACAACAATGGCCTTAAGATTGCTTGGTAATCTGTCCGTTTGAGATCAATATCCAGGAACACTGGGACTAGGGGAGTTCTAGTTGGTAATTTGAGCAACCTTCGTATAAAGTGATTTTCTTCCCGTTCAAAGTTGCTTTTACAGCAATGCCCCCAAACCTCAGCGCCATAAAGTGCTGCTGATTGGGCCTTTGCCTTAAATACTTCAAGTGCCGGCGTGATAGCTTTAGAATGACTTGCGCAATGCACTTTTAGGATGGGCATCGAGTTTTGTTTGAAGGACAATCTACTTTTTACCAGATGCCCCTTCCATGAAAGGGTATTATCCAACATAATACCTAGATAGTTGAAACTCCCCACATACTCCAGTTTTTGATTATTTAAGGCCAAATTCTTCCTAAAGGACTTTTGTGGGTTTATGGACATGTATTTTGTTTTAGATGAATTTATTTCTAACCCCTTCTCTACACAGTAACCATAGAATGAATTCACCAGATTTTGGAGACCCTACGGACTCTATGAGATGAGGATTGTATCATCGGCAAAAAGTAATGCCGTGATCGCCTCATTTCCTAGCTTCGGGGAGTCATGGTCGCAGTCCCTTAGATATGTAGGTATATCATTAACATATAATGAGAAAAGCGTAGGCGCCAGCACACAGCCTTGGCGCACGCCTCGACTCACAGGTATGGGCTTTGAAACTTCACCTCCCTTCCCCCATCTGACTTTGGCGTAGTTCCCTGTGTGTAGTCTAATGAGTTCGTTGAGTAGCTCACCGGGGACCCCCATATTTCTTAGTGTTTTTCACAGGAGATTACGTGGGACGAGGTCGAAGGCGGCCTTCAAGTCTATAAACGCCACGTACAAACTGCCCTTTCTTATATTAATGTACTTCCAGCAGATGCACGTGAACCTAAATACTTGATCCACCGTACTGGTTTTTGATCTAAACCCTGCCTGATATTTAGTCAGTATCTGAGTCCCCTCTATCCATTTTAAAAGTCTATTTAAAATATGTCTGGCAAAAACCTTCTGTAAAAGATCAATTAAAGTAATTGGGCGGTAATTGCCCGGATCATAACGATCCCCTTTTTTAAAAATTGTTACGATTTCTGCCCCTTTCCAACTATCGGGAATTGGCGTTCCAGCCACTATAGAGTTACATAAAAAGTTAATATAAGGCCCCCATGCTTCCACGTCGTGCTTCAATAAGTCGCCGGGGATCTTATCAGGTCCTGGGGCTTTGCCTGCTTTGATGGCCTGCAGTGCCTGCATGGTCTCCTCTATACTGAATCGTAAGGGAACAATACTCAATGCTAAGTTCTCTCTTGGTCTTGTATGGGCAACCCTTCTTAATCGTGTGAATAAAGTTTAGTAAAATGGTCACACCATGTTTTTTCGTCTAGGTAGAGGTCCTTAGATGATCTACCCTTTCTATTCCCCTTCGATATTAAACTCCAAAAGGTACCCTGATCTCTCAATTTAGCTGCAGTTAGTAGATCATCCCATAATGCGTCATCCCGCGCTTTTTTCGCCTGAGTCAGGATTTTATTATATGCATGCCTGCTATCTCTTATGCACTGGAAATTATTGGTTTTAACAGCCTGAATCAAGTGGGACTTAGCTAGACGACATTCTTTATTGTACCAAGGATTATCTAACTCTAAGTGACTTTCATTTGAGTTCTTATCCCTTTTGCAAATTTTACTCAAAAAGGGAGTTAGAGCATCTGGCGAGATGCAATGGTGTCGGAAAAAGTATTATAAATATTTACCATCATTGCATCTTTAACCAGGATGTAGGGCCATCTCAGAGCACGCCTATCATTTGATACCTGAGGTTCCCCCAAAGAACTATTTAATGCGACCTCTTCAGCTGATTTAGATATAAAAGGCTGAGGATTTAGCCATAGTTGAAGTGGAAGATGGTCACTCTCTGTCCTAATATCTATTTTAAAGTCAATAATTAAATACCGTAGACGCAGAGAGACCAGTATAAAGTCTATATTGAGGTTCCGTAAAAATTATTACGATGTTCTGGGCATTGCCGAATATGGATAAGTTTGGTATCTACGAACCGCAAATGACGAGTTCGGCAAGTGTGCGAAATTTCGCTACACTACCTGCCAGGGTTCGTCTAATATTACGCGTTCTTCATCTGAACCCTCGGGTTCCATTTTAGATACGGCATCCATTTTGTTTCTTGCCCTCACGTAGTCAGCGAGCAGGTAACTGTTCGCTTCTTGACCCTCTAGTTCCCAGCCTTGCGGAAGACGCATATTCCTTTCATGCGTCTTTATGGCCGGAGGAATGATACAGTGAAGGCAGATGGCTCAGCTTGAGGGTAATCTGGTCGTGCCGGTCTATTGTGACAGCCGTGCAGGCGATGGGATCCAGCTCTTTGATCCTAAGATCATGCTTCCGATATTACCCCCACACTCTTTTCTCTACACGTGTCTGACTTCCTTGCAGCTGTTCTTGTCTCTTCTTCTTTGTCATTTACAACTCTAATGGGTGTGCCTAATGGTGGGAAGATGTACTTTTACAGTTGGGAACCGGCATAGCTATTGTAATGATGTTCCGGGATTCTGAACACATGAAAGCGACCCTTTTTGAAACCTACTGTGGGAACCGGATTATAATATTTTGTCCACATGTTATGCAATGGTAACACTCTGTATAAAAGAGAGCGACCTACAACCTCAATTTGAAGCAGACTCTCAGAACCTACACACTGTTGTACTTCTTGTGACTTTTGCCTCCCTGCAGTAATAAACGCTGATCTTTGACGCCGAAGGAAGTTTCCCGTGTCTCTGTAATTTGTGCGCCGAAACAGGTATCCCATGAAGGTTATAGGTGTTGTTCCCTGGCACCGCTGGTACTGTTAAAAGTCCAGTCCTTCAGTTGGCGCCCAACGTGGGGCGACTTCAGCGGTACCGGTCCAAAGCCTGATGATCGTGAGGAACTTCGTGTGAAATCTCCGAGGGAAGGTGCACCCCGCTTCATCGATCCTGTTGTCGAAATAAGTGGCCCGAAGTTATTCCCTGCGAAGATTCCCGCCTCCTGACGGCTGCGACGGACCGATGCCCTGACTGTCGACCTGTCTTCGACGCCCGGCGCAGACCTTACGTACAAGCGAGACGATAGACGGGCCTTCCTGGTGACGCCATTGAAGTTCTGAGTTAAGTATTTTGTGGGTCGCTCCCAGTCCTTAGTGGTTGTTCTAGCTTCTTGAAAGCTTTGTTGTTAGCCTTTAAGGCTTTGTTGTAATAGCTCACCGAGCTTTGTAATAGCCTCCTCAGGCTTTGTGGTTAGCTCTCCGAGCTTTGTGATAGCCTTAAGGCTTTGTTGTATTGCATGGTTCCATTGCATTTGTGGTTCTTAGTATTGGTTCTTAGTATTATTTGACAGTTGCAATTGCCAAAAACCGAGGGTTTTGACTTACACGAGGTTTAATTACTTCGGTAATCCTTGAAGTTTGATACTAGGTTAGTGTGCACGATGCCTAGCCATAGTGGTTTGTTTCATATTTTCCAATGTTGCGCAATGGATTCCCGGTTGGAGGACTCGTGTCCGATACCTCCATTTGGAACTCCGATACATGATCTTTATAGTCGACATGGTGTGGGTCCTATAATATATAATGATTACTGGGTCCGCTATACAAAGAAAGACGGTGACCTTAGATGGCCACCACATGGAACTTTTGAACTTTCGATTTTAGATAATCTTGAGGCTAAATTATTTTTAAAGAAAGCTAGGCCAGCTATGTTTGATTCTTTTCGAATATGGCGTAAAGAGGCCAAGCAGAAAGAAATCAAACAACTTAAAAAGGATCAAAAGCAAGGGTTCGTTCCGATAATGCAAACTATAAAAGAATGTAAACAGGACAAAGAAGAAAAGGAAATGGAAATCTCTACTAGATTGCATCATATGAAAATAGATAAATGTTACCCGGTTTTACCGAATAATCTAGAAAAGAAAGAAGAAGATTTAAAGGAGGATTCCTTGTTATCATATTTGATGAAATCACCACCTCCTTATGTACAGGGTGCTACTGCTCCTGTAGCTGCTCCTGTTATTCCTCCTGTAGTTCCCCTTGTTGCTCCAGTGGCTGCGGGCCAGCCCGTTGTTAACCCTACGTGTGTTTCACCACCTGTCCTTGTTCCTACTGCTCCTGTACCTGTACCTTCGCAGACTGTTGTTTCTGCTACTCCAACTATCTTGTCAGTTCCTACTATGCCTTCTTTCACCTCCAGTGTTGTTGCCCCTGTTTTTCTTTCCCCTTCTGTTCGTAAGCGTGTTCCTAACTCTGTTGCTACCCTTTATTCACCTCTTTCTGGTCCGTTATTTTCGTCTGATTCATCTGAAACTCCTCAGAGACGGAGTCAGATCCCTAGTGGTAGGGAGAAAGAGACATTAATAACCATGGCACATAGGTGGATAAGACATCCTGCTAATTACACTCCTCGTGTGGTCTTTGATACATTTTCTCAGTTTAATGAGCCTACGCAGAGATTTGTGTTTGAGGAGATGTGTAACTTTTTGAGGGAAGAATGGTATAATGATGATGTAGATAATGTACCGTCCGACATAATTGAACTTCAGAGTCACTTTTCCAACGGTATGATCATAGGTGAAGATGTACGACGTGCCGTGGAACGCTTATTAGCGTTTAGATCCACAGCACATTCTCGGGTGTCCTCAGATGATACCACCGAGAATTGGAAAGCGGTTCCTGGTCAATATCCCATGAGAGAGGTTCCGCCACTGTGGGTGCCTGGTGATCCTAATGCAAACCCTGTGGTTCTACCGCATTTTCGAAGAGTATGGATACATCTTCCATGGAAACGATCGGAAGTTTTGCAAGTGAAGCAATCCTTACCCGATCCGCGTAAAAATCCGGCTGGTTATTATAAGGAGTTATCACAACTGGTGGAAGCTTCTATTATGAACCTTGCCGACATCGACATGTTGTTTGGCAATATTGTACCGCAACCAGTTTGGGCCAAAATTCGTCAAGCCAACCACGCAGTTGAATTAGGGGGTGATTGGGCTGCACTGCTAGCGGCTGATGCATTACAAGTTGGTGGGGCTAAGCCCGACCAGCTAATCTTAGACTTGCCGCAGAAAATCATTACGCTCATGAAAACTATCATGCCAGCGATGAAGGTGAACTGGGATAAGTTATCAGCTTGTAAGCAAAAGAAAGACGAGAGTGTCTCGGATTTCTTTACAAGGTTTGAGGAAGCGTTTGTCGACCACAGCGGTCAGGACATGGGAGCTGAGGGAGGCCAGCGGTTATTTGTTGACAAATTTGTGTCGAATTTGTTGCCTGAATTAAGCAACAAACTGAAAAATTCAGAGAGTGCGTGGGCAGTTTCAACCCCTGCGCAAATACTAGCAACAGCCCAGTATTATGAGAATAGGGAAAAGGAAGAAAGTGATCGTGTAGAGAAGAAAACGAAGGAGCTAAAAACAAAGGTTTTGTTACAGCAAGCATACCCTCCACGATCAAACCAAACTGATTCACAACAGCAGTATCGACCACGAGCACAGCCCGATAGGACACAGCCGCGTTCTGACAACTTTGATTATAGATCTTCCCTTGGGTATAATCAGTGCGCATATTGTAAGAAAGAGGGACACCTAAAATATGATTGTCTTGCCTTACGGGACCGCCTAAATGGTGTGTCAGCACGAGGAAATCGTGGTAGTGGTCCCCAACAGGCATCACGAGGTAGAGGTCGTGGTTCATCCCACAATCAGAGTGAACGTTATCAAAATCAATCAGATGCAAATAATTGTTTTGACCAGCGAAATGCAGGGTCAGTCCGATCTGCACAGTATAATGTGGACGATTATTACGTAGAGCATGAGACTGTTGTAAATGACCATTACTAGGACAGCCAACGACAAAGAGAGGGAGTAGTGTCAGTTCCGGTCGATCAGAGTGGGCCTTACGTTGCAGTGGCTACATCGGGTGTAGTTGAGCCTTTTCTGTTAGACACTGGTGCGACGAAAAGTTCCATCATGCATTCGAAACTCCCTGGCGCACCTTTGTCTGGCTTAACGAACGTTTCCGTTGGATTCTCTGGCGCCCCTGTTAGCAACCCAGTCTCTAGTCCTTTGCCTCTTATGATTGGTCCTCGTGAGCTAACGGCTCCACTGATTCTATCTACAGGTTGTGGTGAAAATCTTTTGGGCCTGGATTTGTTGAAACGATTATATGCAACATTGTATTGTTCCCCCGAAGGAAGGAGCTTACATTGGGACGGAGAGTGATCTCTCCAATGTATTTATCGGTCGATAAATTCCCACCGGAATTGAATTCCCTCCCTGCGTCCTTATGGGCCACAGGTCCCAATGATGTGGGCCTGTTAGACATTCCACCCTATGTGATTCAATTGAAACCAAATGCGCAATTACCACGTTTACCTCAATATCGTATTTCTCTTGAGGGCGAACGAGCGCTGTTAGCAATCGTTCATGATCTCATTGGAAAAGGTGTTGTTGAAGAAACTCGTGGAAACGTGTGTAATAGCCCTGTATTACCAATTCTGAAACGAACTGACCCAACTAAACATCCTGTGTATCGTTTTGTAATAGACTTAAGAGAAGTAAACAAAATAGTGGTTCCACAATTTCCTGTAGTTCCCGACATTACGGCTTTACTAACAATGATTCCGGCATCTGCCTCCTGGTTCACAGTGATCGATCTAAAGAATGCTTTCTTTAGCATCCCAATTGCAGAGGAAAGCAGAGACCTATTCGGATTCTCATTAGGTGGTCGCAGTTTTAGGTTAAAACGCGCTCCACAGGGCTACTGTGAGAGTCCGTCAATCTACAGCCAAGCACTTAAAGGTCAACTTGATGCCTTTGTATTACCTAAAGGTGCAGCTTTGATTCAATACGTTGATGATCTTTTAGTGGCAGCTGATACAGAAGCTATTTGCAAAACGGCTACAGTATCATTGTTACATTATCTACATAACTTACACCACAAGGTATCGCCTTCAAAGCTACAGTATTGTTGTCAAGAAGTTACCTATCTAGGTCACTTATTGTCAAGAGAAGGGAGAAGGTTGACCCCAGAGAGAATTGCAGCGATTACCCGAATGACTGTGCCAAAAACCCAGAGAGAAGTTCGTGCCTTTTTAGGTATTACGTCCTATTGCAGACAATGGATTCCAAATTTTTCACTGTTGGCGAAACCATTGATAGCCCTTACGTGCAAGGATGTTTCATCCCCATTGCCTTGGACTGAAGAGTGTCAGAAAAGTTTTTCTGAATTACGTGATGCGTTGTGTTCGGCTCCTGTGTTGGGCACTCCTGATTACAGTAAGCCGTTTACACTATACGTTCACGAGAGGGATGGTTGTGCGTTGAGTGTTCTGACACAACCTTTTGGTGGTAAGCAACGCCCATGTGCCTATTTTTCTTCGACTTTAGACCCAGTAGCAAGAGCCTTGCCAAGTTGTTTAAGAGCAACAGCGGCAGCTGCGGCGTCCATTCGACAGTCCGCAGGTTTAGTTATGGATAATATGCTCACGGCAATGGTTCCGCATGCAGTTGACACTCTATTGAATCGAACGAAAACTCAACATCTGACGAGCGCAAGATTGTCTGGATATGAGTTGACGTTGCTGGCCAGTCACATACGGATAAAACGATGTAATGTGTTGAATCCAGCAACATTGCTGCCGATTGACACAGAATCAAATGGTGAAGCAGTACATGACTGCTATCTCAGAACTGAGGAGGAAACTAAGGGTCGTATTGACCTAAAAGATACTCCATTGACAGATCCCGATGGTACTTTGTATGTGGATGGTTCTTGTTTCAAGTTGCCGAACGGTGATGTGACGACTGCATATGCTGTAGTTACATTGAGAACGATTGTGGAAAGCGAAAGACTAAGTCAGAATTCGGCTCAGGCTGCCGAGTTAATCGCATTGACGAGAGCGTGTGTGTTGTCTAAAGATAAACGGGTGAATGTGTTTACAGATAGTCAGTATGCGTTTGGTGTGGCACATAGTTTTGGACGACTATGGAGAGAGAGAGGATTCCTTACGTCGCATGGCACGAAGATTCAACATGGTCAGCTTGTAAATGATCTTTTAGATGCACTCACATTGCCTAAACAAGTGGCCATAGTCAAATGTAGCGCACATCAGAAAGTAACGGACGATGTGGGTCGTGGTAATGCGTTTGCGGATGAAACGGCTAAAGAGACGGCTAAAGATTTGACAAACAGAATGTATGTTACGAGCTCAGTGAGATGGCCAACAGAGACTGGTATGTGTGAAGACACATTTGAAAGTGTGAAAGGAATACAGAATGAAGCCACTGAGACGGAAAGGACTAAATGGAGAGAGAGCACGGGAAGATTAGATGAGAATGGATGTTGGGTTGATCTATCAGAGAAACAGAGATGGATGTTACCGGATGCGTATGTGCTCGCTGTTGTTACAATGGCTCATGGTATGGCGCACATCAACACGAAAGGTATATGCAAGTTGTTGTCTCATGTATGGAAGAATGATGGGATTACTAAGTGTGCTGAGAGAGTGGTTAAAAATTGTATGGTGTGTTTGATGCACAATCCTGGTAAGGGCACCCCCACTCCACCTGGTCATTTTGCCCCTCCTACATACCCTTTCGAAGTTATCCAGTTGGACTTTATCCACATGGACCGATGTAATAACTTGAAGTATGTGTTGGTTGTGGTGTGTGCATTCTCTAGGTGGATTGAGGCCTACCCCCTTAAGGATAATACGGCTTTATCCACGGCAAAAATTTTGCTCAAAGAGTATTTTCCCCGCTACGGAATGCCTCGGGTCGTATGGTCGGACAACGGAAGTGAGTTTGTTGGGAGTGTGATGAAGAGTGTGTGTCGCGGTTTAGGGATAGTACAAAAATTTCATAGTGCAAACCATCCACAATCAGCAGGCTTGGTGGAGGGATATAATGGCACCCTAAAAATGAAATTGGCTAAAATTCAGGCAACAACTGGTTTATCTTGGCCCGACGCTTTGCCTCTGGCTCTCCTGTCGACCAGGGCAACTGTACACTCTCGAGTAGGGCTCAGCCCATATGAGATTGTGTTCGGTCGTCCTGCTAATATATGGGGAGTCCCAAGACCTAAGGAAGTTGACAGAATTGAATACCCTATGTTGATTGATTATCTCTATGATCTGACTGCTAAATTGAGTTTGATTCATCAACAGGTCTTTGAGTCTCTGCCATCACAAACAGAGGGTCCTGGTCATCGACTTCAACCAGGGGACTGGATCCTCGTCAGAAACTACGGACGAAAACGAAACCTTGAACCAAGATTTGTGGGCCCGTTTCAGGTACAGCTGGCTACGAGAACGGCGGTTCGACTGCACGGACGTCGGAACTGGGTACATGCTACCCACACGAAGAGAGTCCCGCTTCCTTTGCCATCGGACACCTGGATAAGAAGAGGTCTTTCTTCATCTGAGACCGACACTGCACCACGTTTCGTTCCATTCAGCGAAGCTCGGCTTGTATCTGACACCGTTGCTGACTCCTCTCAAACAATTTCCTCCACGTCAACCTTGGAAAATTTGACTGTTGAACAATTGCCTGAACAATTGAACACTCCTTTGCCGTCCAATCCATTGTTTGAAGATCAGACTTGCCCTGGAAGTAGCCGATATTTTCTTCGTCCACGAACAAGCCATAAATAAAAAGATTTTTTTGTTTATAGGTTCTACGTTACTCTGAAAACAGTGGACATTATATATATTGTGTATCTTTTTCTTTTTCGTACAGCCAAGAACATTATCTAGCTAGAACCTACCATCCAGGTTGACCGTAAGGCCGTGCGGGTACTTCCTTCTGTTTAGCAGCTATCGACACAAGGTTGGTTTCTATTATCAATTTCTGGGAATTCCTGGGAATTGATAACCGCTACTCAGAACGAAGTGCGTCAAGAACGTCGCGGACGGTCGTTAGGGGATGGAATCATCATTGTCTGAGCTGTCGAAAAGAGAAGAAATGTTGGCGCAAAGATCTACATTGCAGAAAATATGTCATACAAAATGGTTTTTCTCACAAGTAATCATACTGTTTCTCACCATATCTATGCTATTGGTAGGAGGAATATATTATGGGTCTCAGTTCTTATTGTCTTCTGCTACACCTACTCTTCCATCTCATGATCAATATTTCATTTCTACTGTTTCTCCACATTCCTTTTATCCTCTGCCTCAACACGAACAAATCAGACATGCGGAATTCAGAAACAACTCCTTTATACAACTCCTGCATCAGCATCAGTTAGTGGTAAACACTACCAATTGTTGGGTGTGTGGGTTAATGCCACATACTATGGATAAAGGTATTCCGTACCTAGTTCTGCCTTATAGTGCACAAGGGTCAGCTCGAGCATTACAAACTATGTTCCGTAGCGCACTAGATTCCTACCCCCATCGAGAACCACGCTCAGCAAACTCTGGTCCTGGCCCGTACCACAAGACTCTGGCGAGAGCTATTGCAGACTTAGATAGAGATATTTTTGACGCATCACTCATCCCAGAGGAAGAGGTGCGAGCATATAAGGAACTAAGTGAAGCTGAGTACAGCTTATCAGTGGGTGAGAGGCAGCTTAAAAGCTCGCCACCGATATGGATTGTACCTCACCTTGGTAATTTCTGCTTGAAAGGTCTTGGTCGAAATCCGAGAGCTCAGTTTGGGGAGAGTGCTTGTACCGAGACATATGTCTTACCGACACTCTCCTCCCCTGTCTTCCTACCTGCCAAGGGTACCTACTTTGTATGTTATGATCGAGCCTATACGTGGTTACCTCATGACTTCTCGGGTACCTGCTATATTGCAAATCTTTTGCCTCCGACCTTCACTGTGGCCTCTGATTATCACAGAAATAGAATTGTAAGAGGTGTGATTAGCAAAGAAGATACTTCCGGACAAGAGGCGGGAGACTTCTTTAAGGGTTTCCTACCGTTCTGGGGACCGATGGTTAATAGCAGGAACCTGAGACAGTTAACTCGTGTAGTAGAATCAACTGCCAACATAACTGCAAATGCCCTTGGAAATTTAACAGCCGAAGTCCAGGCGGATAGACTGATGACGTTGCAGAACCGTATGGTTCTAGATATCGTTCTAGCAGATAGAGGTGGGGTTTGTAAAGTCATCCATTCGAGCTGCTGCATATTCATACCTGATAACGCTCCAACGGTTTATCAAGCCATCTCTAAGTTGCACAAAATTTCGGAGTCCATACACGTGGACGAAGGAAATTGGACGCTTCTGGGATGGTTTTGGGGTCTGATATCGACTTGGGGTTGGAAGATTCTGATGATCATAGGGATTGTTGTGACATTTCTGTTCTCATGTTGTCTTTGTGTGCAATGTGGTCCTGCCTTATGTGGCCTTTGTGCTACGACGTGTATAAGACAGCCCGTTGTCACCAAAGAGGCATTGAAGGATCGAATAATGTATCAACAACATCTGAGTGATCTGATGAGTATCGAAATCGATTATGATTCCGACTAGTGCTTGCCTACATGAGGGCAAAAGGACTGTCTGAGGTTCCGTAAAAATTATTACGATGTTCTGGGCATTGCCGAATATGGATAAGTTTGGTATCTACGAACCGCAAATGACGAGTTCGGCAAGTGTGCGAAATTTCGCTACACTACCTGCCAGGGTTCGTCTAATATTACGCGTTCTTCATCTGAACCCTCGGGTTCCATTTTAGATACGGCATCCATTTTGTTTCTTGCCCTCACGTAGTCAGCGAGCAGGTAACTGTTCGCTTCTTGACCCTCTAGTTCCCAGCCTTGCGGAAGACGCATATTCCTTTCATGCGTCTTTATGGCCGGAGGAATGATACAGTGAAGGCAGATGGCTCAGCTTGAGGGTAATCTGGTCGTGCCGGTCTATTGTGACAGCCGTGCAGGCGATGGGATCCAGCTCTTTGATCCTAAGATCATGCTTCCGATATTACCCCCACACTCTTTTCTCTACACGTGTCTGACTTCCTTGCAGCTGTTCTTGTCTCTTCTTCTTTGTCATTTACAACTCTAATGGGTGTGCCTAATGGTGGGAAGATGTACTTTTACAGTTGGGAACCGGCATAGCTATTGTAATGATGTTCCGGGATTCTGAACACATGAAAGCGACCCTTTTTGAAACCTACTGTGGGAACCGGATTATAATATTTTGTCCACATGTTATGCAATGGTAACACTCTGTATAAAAGAGAGCGACCTACAACCTCAATTTGAAGCAGACTCTCAGAACCTACACACTGTTGTACTTCTTGTGACTTTTGCCTCCCTGCAGTAATAAACGCTGATCTTTGACGCCGAAGGAAGTTTTCCGTGTCTCTGTAATTTGTGCGCCGAAACAGGTATCCCATGAAGGTTATAGGTGTTGTTCCCTGGCACCGCTGGTACTGTTAAAAGTCCAGTCCTTCAATATGTGACTTACAGTTACCTTTACAAAAAGTTGGGGCTGCTGGTCTATCAGACTGTAAGCGGCCATTACATGCCCTTAAGTCGTGGCCCACGGTCAGCTGTAGAATTTGAATTGCTGCTACGGTATTTTTAACTGACCCAGTGGAATCCAAAATCGGGATATCATTTGCCATGTCCTGTTCATCGAGTAGGTTATCGAGGCCCAACACTGGTTCATATTTACAGTTGAAGTCCCCTCCTACTACCACCAGCGCAATTGGTCCTAGTGTATCTAAAAAGGAGTCCAGTAGCTCTACTAACTTAGATTCCTTATTGGATGGATGTGGTCTATTATATATGTTTATTAGATATACAGATTCTGTTTTCCTTGTCACCATCTTTAGTCCCAATAAATCAGGGGAAGGAATGGACAATGGAGCAACTTCTATTTCTAAATTAACTGTTACCCAGATCACCAGCCCCCCCGACGCTCTCCCTCTTACTGAGGGAATTGCGTCACAATGAAAAGTTTTATACCCGAGCCTATGCGGAGTTTCTAAGGCCCAAGTTTCCTGGAGGAGGATGACATCATAATCCTCAAGGTAGGTGCACCAAACTGTGTCCCGTAGATTTCTAGCTAAGCCTGCTATATTCCATGATATTAATCTTACGGGTAAATTTTCCTTGAGACTGAGTGGGGCTGCATCCAACAATATATCTTGCATAGGTGTACTATCTAGAGGAATAGTTATAATACTTGTTCCTTCCATTGGAATGTTTCCAGTAATGTTTCCCTCAAGCGCGGTACTACTGATACAGCATAATCTGACCTCTCCTGGGCTGCCATTGCTATCCCCAGCACAATTAGAAATCTGATCACTCACCGCTGCCATTAAAGCAGAGCCAGGTCTAGGGCTATCATTATAATTCAATGTGGGCGCCACTGTCCGCGATTGCTCAAACTCTATGTTATTCATATTTAGCTTCCCAACCTGAGTATTTGAAGTTACCCCCAAGCCAAGGCTGCCAACCGACAAGAGTCAATCATTCTGATCCAAGGTACTCAATGCATGATATCTATTATGAGTTGGGATCTCGAAGGTTGGGCATGTGCTGGAATTTGAAGGCCTGTTTGTGGTATTATGCAGAGGAACCTTGGCTAAATGGCTATAGAAATATCCCAAGGGATGCACACCCACACTATTCTCACCCAGTTTCAAGGATGCTGCTCTAAGTAGCACAGTCGCAACGAGTTGAGGGTGTCTAAAATTGATAATAATACATTCACCCCTACAAGTTTTCCTGGCATTACCAATCCAGGGTACCCGTCTAGTTGTTAATATCTGGTCTGAATAGTTTATCGGAAACCCACAGTTCTTATTCAGCCAGGAAACAGTTTTGTGTTTAAGTGAATCGTGTGATTCCTGGCGGAAGATAGGCTGTGTAGAGTCTAAGGGTGGGACATTGGAAAGTACGACAACATATGGTTCACAATCTGGTGGGAGATTAGTAAGGCGCATTTTCCTCGGTGGGACTGATGGCCCCACTATACTCGTTGGGACCACTTTAATCTGTGTAGTCTGGCCGTCCGATCGGCCCGTCTCCCTGACTTTAGCCGTACTTACCCTCCCCACCAATGGCTTCTGTACAACATTATCAGGTAGGTTGTCCCTTTCCCTTGATTTCAAGCTCTCATCACTAGTTATCTGGGTTAGAAGACCTCCCAATCTAGACACTTCAGCTGTCAGGAAATCTATATTTGCCACTAGAGGCTTAACAACAATTTCTAATTTAACCTCAAGCATCTTGGCTATATGGTCCAAAAAGTCAGTATTCATGTTGGTGCCACTGATAATGGTCATGGTCTCCTTGTGACCAACGGTGCTCCTCTGCACTGTTTCAGATAATTTCTTGTGGTGTGTTCCTCCCCGATTAGACTGTGTTTTCCTACATTTCCTTACTGCTCTCTTAACTGGAGAGCACCATAGTGAAGCATCCATGGAATCATCTGGTAAATCCTGGTCTGGTACGTCCTGATCTACAACTGATATTGCCGGAATTTCCACTAGTGGGACATCAGTAATAACATCAGTAATAGGAGGAGAGGCCAAAATTGAACCAATACTGGCACCAGGAGGTGTAGTAATTATCACTGGCAGATTTTCCCGACCCAGTGATTTTCTTCGATCATTATTAATCTTACTCACCATTTTGACTAGATAATTGTCCACAGTTGATTTGTTCTTAGCCATTAGTATTAACTAGATATTAACCCCAAAAACATTAGTACCATTAGAATCACGGCTAGTTGGGAATAGGCACACAAAACAATAACTATAACCTTGCAAAGTACTTCCTATCTAATAGTGTGAAACAAAGGGTAATTTTAAAAACGATATAAACAGTCATACAAATATGTCCAGATGCTTACTTTTTAGGTATAGCAACAACCAGGGTGGGTGGCCCTGCCCTGCCTTGGTCTGCCCGGACTGCACAGACTGCCCCGCCCTTGTCCCGGGCTTCTCCTGGGACGCTCCCGTGTGCTCCCGCGCTAGCGGGTATGGTTATTGGTTAAGAGGCTGCTGTGCGGTGGGCGGCGCTCAGGGAGGCAACCAGGTGTTTAATCTGCCCGTGTGCTCCTGGGCGTTGTAGACCCTCCGATGTTCAATCAGCGCCCTCTGGCCCTGAAGATGGCAAAGCGACGTCCGTGTGGCTCCCCAGCAACCAGGGCAGACAAGGTCAACAGAGTCTGTGCCCCCAAGCCTCTACGACGCTGCGGCACCCGCGCCAGCGGGTGTGGCGAGGAGTTAAGAGGCTGCTGTGCGGTGGGCGGCGCTCAGGGAGGCAATCAGGTGTATAATCTGCCCATGTGCTCCTGGGCGTTGTAGTCCCTCCAATGTTCAATCAGTGCCCTCCGGCCCTGAAGATGGCAAAGCGACGTCCGTGTGGCCCCCCAGCAACCAGCGCAGACAAGGTCAACAGAGTCTGTGCCCCCAAGCCTCTACGACGCTGCGGTATTTTAGTGAAGCAAATGATGGACTTGCCAACCACGATAATGATCAAGTAGGTCGAAGCACATTGGTTTTTATCCTGTTTTTGTGCCCCGATGAAAATACCTCATGCTTCTGGAGTGCAGCCTTAAAGCTACATCCACGCAGTTGGTGTACTTCTAGCTTCATCCTCCAGCCCCCTCCAGACACAAGCATGGCTGGGACGTAGGTATGTAAAATTGCTCCCTAGGTATGACTGCTGTACTGCTTAGGGTTGTAGGGATCACCTTACAGTATCTCTGAGTGCTCTGTGCAGTAGTGGGGGTTGAGTGGTGAAGGAGGGATGTTCACAGGTTTCAGGAAACCTGTCTACGTGTGGACCTTGAGATGAGTTGGGATGCGTGAGTTTTAAGACCAGGCATGTTGCCACGCGCAATTTAGTACGTGGCTTGGCTGCTACGCGCCATTGAGTACGCGGCTTGGTGGTGGCTGGAGGTCTGTGGTGGAATGCAACAATGTTGCAATGTAAGGCCAAGTGCAGTCAATGTGAGTTGGAGACCTGCATGTCAGGGCTCAGGGCCCGCTCAAGCAGTGGTGGCTGGTGACCTTTTAAAGTGGTGGTGTGGGGATAAAGATCCATCTCAAATTTTAGGGAGCAAGCAAGTGAGTCTGACTTCATGAAAATAAATTTGGGGGAACGGGTTGTCAATCACAAAAAATGTTAAGAAAAAACTATGCACCTTAACACAAGACTCATGCACCTCCGCACTGTCAATTTTAATATGGGAAAAAGTGGCGTACCAGCGGCGCAAGAGGGTTGTGAATAAGCCCCTATATATTTGAGGGCACAATTGTTCAGATAGGGCTTGAGATGCATGTCCGACTCTGCAAAAGGTTTAAAGTAATATTCAGTAGAGGTTGAAATTGGCTCCAGCGAGGTACTGCTGAACGCGCAAAAGAATGTTTTCATTGCAGAACATTCCTGGAACCTTCGAGTTTCAGTTCTAGGAAAGTTCTTGACACTAAGACCTCAAGAATCCTCTGTGAGACTTTGATCCTTACATAATTAAATGGTTGCAGCGTCTTTACAGCCGTGTAAATGCCATGCCAGTTTCAGGAAGCAAATAAACCCATGGTTGTTCTGCTGTTTCTCTAGTTAGGGCTTAAGCGTGCTACTTGCTCATTGCTCAGCGCCATGAAACCCTTTGTGAACCACGTGTGCTTTATATAACACTAACCTAGGGGCCTACGCTGGACATGCCATAGTAAACAGGGTCAGCTCCAGGGGAGACCTTTAGTGCGTGGGCTTAATGGAGCAGGGTTTTGAGAAAGTAAAGCGTGCTCGAATTAATTCCATAGTAACATTTACTTATGGTGTGATGCGTGAATAATATGCACTAACACGAACATAATGGGAAAATGCTTTGAGCTTGCGTGCACTAATGCTAAGACTAATGCATAAAAGACAAGGCTGCATTTTCGTTCTGCTTTTAATTTTAACAAAAATAATTGTGTTTTTGCACATTAATGCTCTTGCTAGGAAAAACAACATTGGATTAGTACAATGGTGGTAGGTTAACAGTGAGAAGTACATGTCTTGAAATTAATAATGTCTGTTTTTCATTTACTTTAGGAAAGTATTTGCCTATATTTTTGCATGAATATTAGTAGTTAAAAATGGTCAAAAGATGAAATAATATGCTGAAAATCGAGAGTGGAGATAAAGTCATGGGCTGATCTTCACTAAAGTACGTTGCGTGTCTGCCAAGTAACGGAAAGACGGTTATTGGAATGAAAGGATATGTACAAACTTCTTCCGACGAAAGTGGCAGTGCTGAATAATAAAAATATAGAACATTGAAACATGTTGCTGTCTAGAGGAAATGTGTGGATAGTGTAATGTGAAAGAATACAAGACAAAGAGCGTATTAGAAAATATTATCGTGACTATGGTGGTGTGATGGAACACCTTCCGAATCAACCAATAAGAGACCACGTTTTTGTAAATGTTTTAACCACTGTGGGTTGGACATGTAGGTTTTAGGGTATAACTGGGGTGCCCTTAGGGGTGTGGTTAGGTCGGCATTTGGAGAAGCTTAGAGGGAGATCGTCACTATCCATTGGTTTGCTGAGGCCTACCTGCTTCCTGTTCCTGTCCTGTTGCAATGCATCCTGACACTCTTTGTTCCCTTTAATCAATCTCAGTGGACCCCCTACTATCCCTGTGGCCAAGGGGTGGTATTTTCTTTACATTCCTTGGGTTAGTATTAGCCAAATGATTCATACTTTGCATAATCAATTGCAAATGTATTTTGTCTCTGAAACATTTGTCTCATCGCCTATCCACTCCTTCATGTGCATTTATTCATTTTGATATGCGTTTGATACTGTTTGCATGGATATATGTTCTCTCTCTCAGTGATGGATACATTGTTTTCTTTGTAAATCTGTACATGTATGAGCTCTTATTCTTACAGTATTTGGTGATAAACAATATTAACCTTATCCGAGTTTGTGGTTATTCAGAAATTATAGTTAGATAGATAGTTATTATTATTACCATCAACTTCTCAACTTTAGGTCGATCGACCAGAGGAAAGAAGTTGGTATGCAGGCTCAGTTAGGGCCATATTATCAACAAAAGGCGATATATTATCGCCGCTTTTATCGGCAGGAAACTGCCGATAAAGCGGCGATAATGGGCTTGATAATATGCCCTTGTGAATTCCTATAGCAGCCCAGGTGAACCCTAGAACCTGGGCTGCTATGGGAATTCACAAGGGCCCTTTATCAAGTCCATTATCGCCGCTTTATCGGCAGTTTCCTGCCAAAAAAAGCGGCGATGATGTATCGCCTTTTGTTGATAATATGCCCCTTAGTTATTTAGAGTATTAGATACAAGCCTGTATAATGAACAACTGAATTATTAGGGTTCATTTAGTCTTGAAACTAAAAATATAGCGTCTTTCAGCGGATCATGTGGGGTGAGTTGTGTTATGGGCACGTGAATGTGTTGTTATTGATTAGCGATCCCTGTTTGGTGCTGGATTCGTTTTTGGTAGCAGAGGATGGTTAATTATTGATTAGGTTGGTAATAATGATTGATTATTGATTATTAGTTTCCTAACATGAAAAGTTAGTGTTATGTTCTATGTTGTCTGGAAAAGCGGGTATGGAGTTACCTGAGATCCCAGGATAATAATATTTTAGCCTGAAGTAGGCAGAAGAAGAATGTGGATGTTATCACACTGGAGAAGTACTTTGTCTGTTGTCGTAACACTGAACAGCGAAAGGCTGTGGGTGTTATATTAGGGACTATTCGTCTGAGAGTATCTTTTTGTGTGTTATAGTGAAAGGTCCACGTCTGTTGTCGTAACACTGAACAGCGAAAGGCTGTGGGTGTTATATTAGGGACTATTCGTCTGAGAGTAGATTTTTGTGTGTTATAGTGAAAGGTCCACTTCTGAAACTCTAGCCTTATACCCAAAGGAGTACCAAGACCTCTTTCCATGTGAAAGTCCTCTTCCGAAACTTTGGCCTTATCCCAAGAGGATAGTCCTCCTGTACCTTGTTTGGGTGTAGAATAGCGCTGGTTGTTGTTTTACTTGAAGTGAAAGAATTCTAATTTTGAGGTGAAGACTAGCTCTTTATTTAGTGGTACAGACAAGTTAGCATTGTTTTTGTTATTATTAACAAAAGTGTGGTTACTAAATACCTAGAAAATACATTTTCATATTGTTTTGTAAAGGGAGGGTCAGTGGAAGGAGTCATACTGGCATTGGTCAGATAGTGGGAGCTTAGAGAGCCTTGATTGGTTGACTATTGTAAGCTGTATTTGTATTGGTCGAGATATTGCTTACGTAATAGTGCTCTGATTGGTTGGTTAGTTTGAGTCACCCTGGTATTGGACGATTGTTAACACATAGAAGTTGTAGAAGTACGAAGAGTTTGTTATTGCTTACTGAATAATATTTTAGCTTGAAGAGTTAGGAAAATAAAGTTGATTAATAAGATAAAAGGTTTCTTTAAAAAAGACAAACCCATAGTGACTAGAGAGGGAATTCTTATTCCACCACTGTTGGAAGCATGAGTCCCCGTCCTGCACCACTGTCACCAAGCGCGGAACCAAGGACTCCCCACTCAAGGTTAGGCAGAGTTATGACATAGTTTGAGATAGCCCTGCTCACCCCCTTAGTAGCTTGGCACGAGAAGCCAGGTCTATCTCCAAGGCACGAGTGTACAGTATTTGCAACCACGCCCACAGCAACCCAGTGGTGACACCAAAAATGGACTGCACACAAGTTTGATTAAACGAGTATAAACTTTATATAAAAAGATGTACGATCCGACCACACGATTCAGATATCAACATATAATAAAGGGTAATATTCGTTCCAGCTGGCTGATAGGCTCAAATCCCAACCACCACTTTCAAAATGCTATGCTGGTCGCAATGCTAGAATCACACATATTGCACTGGAAAAACAATAATTCAACAATACAATACAATCCTGTGCTGGGCGAAGGAGAAATAATACAATGCGTAACGATACACCCCGGTACCTTACAATGGAAGAAATAATGCAATGCGAACTGCTACAAGCCTGTACTGCGCAATGAAGGAATAATGCAATGCGTCACACCCCAATCCCCTACTTTGCAATTAATAAATAATGCAATGAGCACTGTTACAATCATGTACTTTGCAATGAAGAAATATTGCAATGCGGGCAGCTGCAATCCTGTACTTTGCAATGGAGAAATAATGCAATGCGTAGCGCTACAATCATGTACTTTATTATGCAGAAATAACATCAGGTGTCATAAGACAGTCCGGCAGTTCGTTAGCAGCAATATTGGCAAAGTGTATTACGACAATCACCCTCTTCGATAACAGTTACCCCCCACACGTATCCATGATGACATAAAGTGCGGCTTCTCACTCTGGCCCCAGTACTGCCACTCCGTTGGTCAGTACAGGCCCCAATCTAAGCCGAAGCAAAGGCTCACTTTGTCATAAGGACTGAGAGGCAGAGAGAGTGTCCCTCCGAGCCCGCGCCCCGCCCAGGTAGTGTTCCACGTTACCTGGGGGCGCAACCCCACTCTCCTCTCCTCCTTCAGCGAAGTAGGCCTTTCCGTGCAGAACTTTCTCAATGTGCCTCAGCGGCTCGGCCTGGCAGCTCAGCTCCTCCGGGGCTTCCGGTATCAGCCGCAACTGTTTGGAAGATCTCAGACGGCCGCTGGGCACACGTACCCCATGCCTCTGAGAATGCGTTACTCCGGGTGTTCGTTCACCATAGCACCTTCCTGGTCTCCTCTGGCATGAAGCCACACAAGCAACACTGTTGGGAATTCACGTTGACTCCGTGTGCACGTTCACCAGGCACTCCTTCCCGCGGTCTCAATTGGCAACAAGACATGTGCACCGTGCAACAGGGACTCACTTTCTTTCGGTGTACACGATGATCAGCCGATCACCTCCACAGTCCCAGGTTGCACCAAAGCATACACACCGATTCACTGAGACTTACTCCAACACTGGTGCCCCGATATCCAGGCGCTCTTCACCAACGCCTTCGGCCGCACTACTATTCGCTCAGCGTATCCAAGCCTCACTTTTCCTCTGGTGCACTCACTAAAACTGGCCAAGAAACTGGCTATCTCAGGCAGACCGTACAGCACCTGGAACCAAGACAAAACCAGACTGGAAACAGAACTGCAAGAAAGGAAATACCACTATGTGCTTTCAGGATCTAGAACAACAATCCCATCAACATCAGAAGGGCCCCAGTCTACGGTAAATCCAAAAGAAACTAAGGGTTGTATTTAACATACTTTTGAGCAACGCAGCAAGTCACTTTGCTGTGCTACACTCAGTGAAAGGAAAAGGACAGGAATACGCCGTATTTAACATCATACAGCACCTTCCTGTCCTGTCCTTGCCCTGGAGCACTTAAGGCATCTTAGCACCAATGTAGGCACCAACGCATGGCCTGCTTTACAAGGAGAATCTCTCGATGCATTTTCCTCTTTCTATGTGAGCTGCAGATTGCACCCTCTGCCCTAAGAAGGTCCCTGAGACGACACAACCATGACACACCTGGCTAGAATTCAGAGATGTGACAAAAAGGCAAGGGTGTGTCTTCGTGGGGCATAGGTGAACAGATCTACAAAGGTAAGCAAGACTTTTTCCCACTCTGCTACACCTATGCCTGCATGCCGAAAAAAAGCGGACTTTCCTAAAAATACAGAACTTTTGATCAGTCAAAATCTAATCATTTGGTTGAATATCAGAATGTCATTAAAAAATAATCATTTAAAATCAATATTGCATCTTTAACTTTGTCCCAATGGGTGTAGAATTTCTATTAATAACTTCAATGGAGGGATGTTCTAATATGACCCCATTTCTAGGGATCTTCTAATAATGACCCCATTGAAGGGATGTTCTAATAATGACCCTATTGGATGGATGTTCTATTACTGACCCCATTGAATGGATGTTCTAATAATGACCCTATTGGAGGGATGTTCTATTACTGACCCCATTGGAGGGATTTTCTAATAATGACCCCATTGGAGGGATGTCCTATTACTGACCCCATTGGAGGGATGTTCTATTACTGACCCCATTGGAGTGATGCTCTTGTAAACAATATTAAGGAAAGATATTTATGGCCACTGTTGCTCTGGCCAGTGATAGTCTTTCTAGATATGCTGTCCCCACAGCTGTCGTTTATCCGACAGATTAAATGTCAGGCAGGTTTGTCGAACTGCAACGCTACACCGCTTCGGAGCTGAACTAGGGTTGATTGAAATAAAACACACTTAAGGACACATAAAGAGGATTGCTTTTTGAAATGAAAAGCATCTTCGTGCATGTTCCTCACTTATGAAAATAGCTCTGCTGCAAACCAGAAATCTTAATAAATGATGTAGTCATTGGGGTCAACTTCTCATGGTAATGAGTCTGTAATTGGGTGCGCGGCGCAGCTGGGGAGGGTCATTGACCCCAGGAAGGTGGGTGCTGGATTCTCAGGTGAAATGTGACCCCCCACCCCCCTCGCCACCGCAGTCCCTTAACTTTTCTTCCATCACCTGCAGAATGAGCTGAGAGGTGCTCCGCTGCCCAGGACTCAGGGTATTATTGAGATGTACTGACTGCTGGTTCTCTTCACTCTATTTGCTGCTTGTATTTTAGGTCTAGCATTAGACAAGACTTGCTGACATTAATAATATGATATGAATAATATACTTTTGGATAGGGCTAAGCTGTCTTCATTCATTGATCTGCTATTGTGTCATTCACATTTTCACTTCCGGTCACAACAGCATACTTCATGGCGCAATTGGGCTGCCCACTTCAGCCATTGGCTAACATCGCTGTGACAAACACCACCCATCTTTTTCACAAAGAGCACCTCCGCGCTCAAAGTAGTTCCCTTCCGTGCCAGTGGCTCCCGTGGCGATGTGTGTTTTTGTGCATCAAAACACCTTTTTTTATTTTTTCCAATTGTAAGATATTCCTCATTTTCATTTAAGGTCATATGAGCTAAGATGACAGTTTTTTTTTGCATAAGACTGCAAGTTTTGCCTCAATTTCTTTTGATAGCTCCTGATAGGAAATCAATTCAAATTGTATTTTGCAACTTGTAGGTAAACAATTACCATAAAGTCAATGGAAACATTGCATTTTCTAGATTATGTGCACTTCTTAAATGGCATTGCCATATTACTCACCTAAAACATTTTTTAGACTTCATCTAAGGTTAATCCTGCTTTCCTAGCAAAGTAATTTTGTTTTTTTTACTTTGCTTTCCTAGCAGAACTCCTTGTGGCATGAAAGTAAGCACTGTTCTTCACACCTCAAAGTCTTGGAAGCGGTGTGGCCAACTTTAAAGGATTTTTAGCACAATGGGTATCCGACAGTTCAGTCCTACGTGTGTAACCTTCCTCCTGTAGTTTTTAAACCCGCAGGTAAACCTGTCAAAGTAATCATTTTGGACAGGAAAGAAGACTACTTATAAATATTAAATAAATTACTCCTAAATTGGCCTTGGGGTCCACATGGCAGGGTGCTTACTATTTAAAAGTGCTGCATGCAAGCACTTATCTAGCCCCTAAAAATGGTTTTCACTTTGAAGGGCTTTAGCTTTCCTATCAGAAAAACTAACCTTAAAAAAAATCTTAACTTTGATAATTCTGGTTTGGGGCAAGCTACCGAACGACATCAGGCACTATTTTTTATTGTTTATTAAAAATTCAATTCAGTGAAGTCAGAATATTAATAATTTTAACGCAAAAGTGATTTTTAAAGGGTTAGACTTTGTCTGCCTGAACCTCTGATAGGTGATTTAGCATTTAGAAATGGTATTAGCTGGAAAGAGACCAGGGTGAGCCCTCACTGTTCACTGTTCAGTGTAAATGGAGACCTGTGGAAGAGAAGTCTTTTGTCCCCCTGATCTCAGGAGACAGTTTGGCCCCCTCCCAGTGGGAGGCGCAGCTGCTCCCAGAAGTAGTTTTGTGCACCTAAAGAGGGCGGGAGGGCTCATTTTCCTAAACACACCCCTGGCAGACACACAAGCTCCTTCAAGGGGCAGATGATTCTGCCCTATTGAAGCTGCCTCGGTATGAGAGAGCGCAAACTGATTTAATTGTATGAGTACATCACACTTACCTGTAGTAAGCACAAAACATGAAGAGAAATGCCATGAGTGCTAATAGTATCTGCAAATATATCAAAAATGTATAGCTAATGTAGAGATTTAATAGAAGTGGAACTAATACAGAAATGTGTGACATTATATGATTTCATTAGACGTGATTATTTTTGAATCCATGCCGTGAAGCTGCTAAAGCATAAGATGGTATGTGGTTAAAAGCAGAACGTGGTAGGCCTCAGGGCCAGAGCTGGAGTTGAAAGGGAAGATGGTTCTTTTCATGACACAGATTATATTAACGTTTTTGGTCATTGCATAAATGGGCCAGGATTTATAAAAATGTTTACTGAATAATAAAATAAGAGTATTAACATGCTTTAATTAAATGAAGAAGTTGAGTGCTATAATCATAATGAGAAATATTGTAGGCCTGAAATGTTTTAGCATTGATTTACACGTACATGTCTGGGCTGAGAAATGTTGCAAGCCTTTTTAGAAGTCTATGAGAGTTGGGTTCTTGGCGGCAGATATCTGTCTGCAACAGGAAAGGGGGGATCCAATTATAAATGAATGAATAGAGGTCTGTTCAGTGGACGGCCCAGACATGGAGGAGGGTTCTGGAATGTTTAAGGGGTATCAGCGGGCCGGAGAAGAGACTGAGAAGCAAGGTCAACTCTAACGTCTGAGGCCCAATACAAAGCATCATGGAAAAAGCCTGAAGTTGCACCACGTGAGAGGCGTTTCGCAAGGGGCGTCTCAAATGTTGTTGACTGTTTTGTATTAGGGACAGCACCCCTGGGTGGAGTTAGAGCAGAGACCTGAGGACCCTTTAGAGAGCGGATGGGTAGGCAGTGAGGGGTCATGACTGGAGAACTTTAGGTTTTCACCAAGAGACTTAGAGTGGGTGACTTCCCTTGGGGGTCATTCATTGCTGACACCTTTGTTAGGTTGGGATTTGGTTAAGTAGGGATACCATCTAGAACAGGGTAGGGACGCCTAACCTGTGTTTGTTTTCCTCCAATCTAAATGAAGGAGCGATATGCGTCTATGCTGATAGCTTTACTATTTTTAGAACTTGTGTTAGTGATTTCTGTTGCTCGTCTGAGGGCTTTTCGAGAGCACATGTATGTAATTGGACCTGTGTATCTCGTGAATCTCATTCTGAGATGCCTGTATTTGCAGCTCATTATATCTTTACAATAAACTTTTGAAACCTAGAAGTTGTCCGTGATCTTTGAGAGTAGAGTCCTTTATTGGGTGAACTAACTTGCAGATAGGTGTACTGTTTTCTTCCAAGACAGGCAACAAAGGTTCAGTCGACCAGATCGAGGTTTGGATCAATAGATATAAGGTATCGATCAAAATCTCGCCCTTTCAGTTGGTAGCTATAGAGGATGGTTGCCTTCTTGAGGACGGTGACCTAGGCCAGGTTAGCTTACCCCAAGGCCCCTAGAAATCGATGATCGGAAGAACAGCCCGCAGAAGAAGATCCGGATGACGTGAGACAGAAAAAGCAGCAGTATCGGTCGAGAGTGAGTATAAAGGGTTATGCGTGTTAGATTGCGGTGTTTTGTATTGTATCTATGTTGTAATGTTTGGCGGAGTTGAATGTCTGTAGAGTGACTGTGGAACAGGTTGTGAGCGCGCGCAACCGGTGAAAATCTTAAGTTCAAGGAGAGCTTAAGTGGTTCGGGTGTATCGGACACCTAGAGTAATTGTCAACTAGTGTGAAGGGGGTCATGAGGTACCATTGATCACCCGAGAGACCGAGATAGGGGGAACGTAAGAGTGAGTGCGTGAGTAACGGACGCTGGTCGGAAGTTACTGTGTGTGTAAGCAACCTATCAGAGAGACGATAGACATCTCGTCAGTTGAGTTGACAATTACAGATAGACTGTGGACGTACAGTCGAGAGAAGTGACCGCTTGGTCGGAAGTAGTCATTTTTCGGTGTATGAATGGGACGCATGCATAACCGGGAGACGAGTTGAGAAAGGAGGGGTGCTGCTGCGAAGCGGAGAAAAGTGACGTCAGGTGGTGTCGCGCAGTGATTGGCTGACCGGCGAAAGACCGCGCTGTGATAGGCCAGCTAGCGAACACGTCAGACAGGGTCGCGACGTGATTGGCCGACAGGAGAAAGACCGCGCTGTGATAGGCCAAGCTAGCAAAGCCGCGACAGGATTGGTGGATTGTCATCAGGAAGTAAACAGAGTAGCGAGGCTGGATTTTGTGCGCATAATTATGAAGTGTTTTAAATGGTTGAAAGCGCTGTTTAGGAAAGAGAAGGGAGGATCGTATGAAGGGGAAGAAGCCCCGCCGGAGGGTACGCCAGCTCGTTATATGGCAGTAAATGTTGGGTTGCATACGATCCTTTGGATATCAGAGTGGAGTAAGATTACTGAAGGAAATGAGGAACTGACGTTCCCGAAGTACGGGACGTTCAGATTAGAGGTGTTACATCGATTGAAATCAGTCATGACCTCAAAGAGACCCTTGCCTAGACCAACCCAGTTCGAAGCCCTTGATGCCTGGCTTAGGGCAGCGCATGAAAGGAATATGAACAGACGACAAGAAAGGGTGAAACGCTCGGTAAGGGCAGTGCAGGATGCCAGGTGGGATGCGGATGCTAAAAGATGGAGAGTGCATAATTTGGAAATAAATAAACTGTACCCAGTGTTAGAGGCGCCAGTAAATAAAAGTCCCCTGGAAGAAGATGATGAGAGCGAAACAGAGGACAGCCTGATAAACAGATTACTGACAGACAGGCCACCCCCGTATAATAGAGCAGGGGGAGAGGTCGAGAATACTGAAGGAGCAAAGGGGGGCAATGCAGGAGAGCATAGACCGCTTCCCAGTTCAGAGTGGGATCCTGAGCCAAAGAAAGAGTTGCTCCAGCCTAGTCAGGTGCAACAGGTAGTCGGTAGGTTTGTGGTACAAAGAGCGCCGGAAACGGAAAGCGCCACATCCTACCCATTACCAGATGCACTACAGGTACCTGTTACCATAGGTCCTATAATATCGATATATGACCAAGAGAGAGCAAAAGGGGAAGAACGGAAACGGAAAGACAGAGAAAGAGCAGAACAGGCAAGGAGGAACGATACCACTAATTCCCCAAGTCAGATGCCGATACCCAGAGAGTGGAGCACCCCGATGCACACAGTAGGGGACCCAGGAGGAGATCCTGGGGGCCCTAGATGGCCAATGGATCTGAGGGGATCTGGACGAAAATCCTTTCAAGAGCTAAATGAGTACATGAAGCAGTGGGACGAGGCAGTGAAGGCTCAAAAGTGCATCAATGCGGCAGAAGCAGAAAGGGAAAGTCAGGACAGCCGAGCACGGACTCACTGCGGGGCTGGGGAGAGTAGTCCGGAGTGGGACTGTAGAGGGAGTAGGGGAGTCACCCATTGGGCCCGGAATGGAGGTAGAACAGATCTGGAAAACGGGGGCCCCGGGAGTGGAGGGGTGGCGTGCCCAATACTCAGTGAAGGGGAGAGGAGAGCGCAAGAGTACAGGAACAGCTTTAAGTGTCCACACTGTGTGCCTGGCACCAGAGAACAGAATGGGAGTTGTGAGAGGTCGCACCATAGTCCCTGTGATGACAGAAATGAGCGCAGCCCAGGGAATATGGGGAACCAGGAAGGATCGTATCGGATACTGAGCGATACGAGGCAAAGGGAGTGTAGCGACCAGAGGGAAAATAACAGAGAGATGTGCGGTGAGAGGAGAGAAGAAGACGAGAGTGGGCAGAGAGAGAGTAGGGATAACAGGCCCGTGTTCCATCACCTTCCAAGATCGGATGGCCGAGCATGGGACCTGGAGAGATGGGAGCAAGGGAGGCCACCCATTAACTCTCCTGAGCCCAAACGCAGAGCTCGAAGTTGGGATGGTAGGGAGACCAGCGAGCCCCCTTCGAAAGACATATTGCGAGCTGAGATAAAAGCCAAGAGACTTGATGTCTCCAGTTTAAGGTCAGACCTGGATGACATGGTAGATGGTACCCTGCCTTTAGAAAGAATGGAAATGTATGAGCAGGATGAAATACTGTATATGGCAAAGGACATCACTCGAAAGGCGAGAGCAGTCCATGAGAAGTTAGTCGAACTAGCAGGCAAATATATGGTGGACTTGTCAAGAACCAAAGCATTACAGGGTAACCACAGGCTACATTACTCAGATCGGGACCTAGATGAGAGGAGAACGATTGGGCTGAAAACACACATAAGGGAACTGATTACTGGAATTAGGACATGGAGGGCACTAGATAAGTGGGAAGAGAGGTGGTCCAAGAAAGGGACCGGCAGAAGAAGCATGATTGGTATGACACCAGGACAGCAGGGAATAGAAGCTTACCCTTTGCGTGAAGTTGCAAATGGGAACTATGTACATGTCCCTTGGAGTAGGGGAGATTTAGCTGCTTTTACCACTTCTTTCCCCAAGTTACGAGAGAACCCTGTGGAGTGGTACAAGCAAGTCGAGAGGTTTGTAAAAATTTCCAAGGTCCTATGGATAGATCTGAACACGTTGTTTGACATTGTAGTACCAGGCGATCTATGGACAGCATGCAAGGTTAGCGCTGAGTGGCCCACAACGGAGCCAGAGAGAGATGCCAAGACTAATGGGCCGTCCGAGATTGTGATGGCAAAATTCGAGAGAGTGATGACTTGGCTGAAAGAGAAGGTGCCAATGCAAGACATAGATTGGGTCAGAATAGACCGAACAAGACAGGAACCCAAAGAGACAGTTCATGAATATTACGAGAGATTGCTGAAGGCGTTTAAACAGTATAGCGGCTTGGATGTAATGGATCCAAAAGACATAGGGCAATTCGTGTCCAAGTTCGTCCTGGGACTGAGACCGGATATTAGTTTAATGATTCAGCAACACTCGATCTGTTGGCAAAGTAAACCCCTAGACGAAATATTGAGATATGCCAGGTACTGCTGTGATGAGATAGATTCCAAGGCTAAGAAACTAAAAGAAAAGTTGATGGTGGTACAGATGCAAGCAGCCGGGAAGGGGGGACCACAGCAACAGCAGCAAGGGACAGGTACAGGAGGAAAGAAGCAGTACAGTCAGAACAAGGGTAATGAGGAGAGTTCCACCTTTAGACCCAGAATAGACATCGCTACCTTGAAGAAAACGACTAGGTGCCACCAGTGTAACGAGCTGGGGCATTGGAAACGCGAGTGCCCCTACAATGTAGAGATAGGAGAGCAAGAGATAGAGGAGGAAGAGGTCCAGAGCGCACCTACAAGAGGGGTAACGCCATACCAAGGAAAGGTGCTCAAAGGGGGGGGGGCTCCTCCCCGAGCCCAGTTCCCGCAACCTCCTCGAGTAGGGAGTATGGGTAAGACCTATAGACAAATGCCCCTGTTTGTGGAAGGTGAAGAGTGCTATTATGTGGACCCATTAACCGGACAGAGAGTGGAAAGAGAAGACTGCACCCTTGGGGCAGCCTTAGAGGTAGATCAGAGGGGACCCTATGTGGAAGCAGAAGTAGCAGGGTGCCCTACGACATTTCTGGTGGACACAGGAGCCACTAGATCTACGATCAGATCAGCTGCAGTTCCAGACCTGCCCATGTCTGGAGAGACCATACAGGTGGTAGGGGTCGCAAACAGGAGAATAACCAGCCAATTGACAGAACCGGTACAGGTGAAAATAGGGAAGTACAGCGATGAGCACCAATTTGTGGTTTGCGATTCAAGCCCTGTGTGTCTGCTAGGAAGAGACCTGTTGTGTAAATTGAATTGTACTATATATTGTACACCTCAGGGAGTGGAGGTATTGACTAATGATGATGATGCAGATTTCAAAGTTGCGAATTCAAGGATATGTGTGGAGCTGTACCCTACTTTGACAGTAGACGAGCTTCCCTGGGACTTGAGAGAGACAGTGGCATCAGAAGTATGGGATTTCACTGGGGAAGAAATTGGATTGGTCAAAGGGGTAGACCCAGTGAAAATTGTAGTGAAGCCGCATGCTGAGTTCCCAAGAACACCCCAATATAAATTGACTCCAGAAACGATTGCAGGCATAAAACCCGTGATCGAGTCTATGATTAAACAGGGAATACTGAAAGAAATCGTGGGTAGTCCATGCAACTCCCCGATTATGGGTCTGCAGAAACCAAATGGGAAATTTCGGATAGTGCAGGACCTTCGAAAGATTAATAACATAGTCGTTTCATGTTGTCCAGTGGTACCGAATCCATCAGTGATACTGTTTCAGATTCCATTCCAAGCAGAATGGTTCACTGTGATCGATCTTTGTCAGGCTTTCTTTTCGATCCCTTTGGACGAAGATAGCCATTTTCTTTTCGCATTTAAGCTGGAAAATCGCGTCCTAACATGGTGTCGTATCCCTCAGGGGTATACAGAGAGTCCATCGATCTTTAACCAGCTTCTGAAGAAAAATCTTGAAAGTCTAGTGCTGCCCCAGAAGTCAGTTCTGGTCCAGTACATAGACGACCTCCTTGTGGCGTCAGAAACAGAAGAAGCTTGCAGGGAAGACTCCATTGCTTTGTTAAATCACCTAGCTGCCAATGGGCATAAGGTGTCCCCGGGAAAATTGCAGTACTGCCTGACAGAGGTGCAGTACTTGGGACACAGAATTGAGAAAGGCAAACGAAAGGTGTCACCAGACAGGATAGAGGCGATCATGAAAATGAACGCGCCTAAGACACAGAGAGAGGTCAGGATGTTCCTAGGGATGGTGGGTTATTGCCGACAGTGGATCGTGAACTTTTCACTGAAAGCAAAGCCCTTGCAAAAACTGACGCACAAGGAGGTGAGTGATCCGGTACCATGGGACAAAGACTGTTTGATGGCGTTCCTACAGTTGAGAGAGGACCTGTGTCGCGCTCCGGCATTGGGAATGCCTGATTACAATAAACAATTTTTTCTTTACTGTTGTGAGAGAGAAGGTTGCGCGTTGTCTGTGTTGGTCCAAATCCATGGGAATGCCCGTAGACCAGTTGCTTATTTCTCGGCTACTTTAGACCCAGTAGCCGCAGCGTTGCCCGGATGTCTCAAATCCGTTGCTGCAACGGGTGTCAGCATTGAGAGATGTGAAAATATCGTCATGGGGCACCCGTTAGAGGTGTGCGTTCCACATTCTGTTGAACTATTGATGACCAGGACCAAAACACAGCATCTGACCAACAGTAGGCTCACGCGCTATGAGCAGGTTATTCTTGCTGCAGAGAATGTGACCCTCAAGAGATGCTCTGTTTTGAACCCTGCTACCTTAATGCCACTTCCAAATGATATTGATGATGATGATGAATATACAGACCATGACTGTCTCGATGTGACTGAACTATGCACCAAACCCAGACCCGACATCGTAGATGAGCCACTGACCGACCCAGACGAAGTTTTCTTTGTCGATGGCTCATGTGTAAGAGACGAAGTTGGGCAATTGAGAGCAGCTTATGCTGTTTGTACAATTGAAGGAGTTGTGGAAGCTGGGTGCCTGGAAGGAGTACACTCCGCTCAGGTAGCCGAGATTATTGCCCTGACACGTGCTTGCTTAGCAGGCAATCAAATTCGAGTCACCATATACACCGACAGCCAGTATGGGTATGGGGTAGTTCATGATTACGGGCAGTTATGGTCTCAAAGAGGGTTCATGACTTCTTCAGGCTCTCCCATTCGCAATGGAGAGTTTGTGCGCCTGTTGTTAGAAGCATTGCAATGTCCAGCAAGTATCGCAGTTGTAAAGTGCATCGCACATACCAGAAATGAGGACTTTGTTTCGAAAGGCAATAGATATGCTGATGAAGTTGCGCGGTATTGCGCGGAACAAGGTTACTCTTTCACAGAGGTGGATGTGGGTGGAATAAATGTAAGAACTGAATTAGCCATGATACTGGAAACTGTTGATACTTGGGATGAACTGTCAATCATGCAAGAAAATGCTCCTGATTCTGAAAAAGAAACATGGGAAAGGGCAGGATGTGTAATGGGTGAGACTCATTTTTGGGTCTCAGCAGACGGCAGAGCAGTGTTGCCCAATGAGATGGTGAGTCCAATGGCTAGACTCATACATGGTCCCGTACACTTAGGGAGAGATGCTATGCTGAGAGTGTTTAGACAGACTTGGTACAATCCTAAGTTTAGAATAGCAGCAGAAGCAGTGTGCCAGCGTTGTGTGACCTGCCAGCAGCTGAACGTAGGAAAAAGAACACCAGTTGCACTAAGTCACATAGGAAGGTCTGGAGGTCCATTCAACAGAATGCAGATAGATTTCATTGAAATGCCAAGATGCAACCGCCTCCGCTATGTCCTGGTGGTTGTTTGTGTGTTCTCCAGATGGGTTGAGGCATACCCTACACGTAGGTGCGACACCCTCACAGTGGCTAAGTTACTGCTTAGAGAACTTATCCCTCGTTTCGGGGTGCCGGCCTTTTTGGAATCAGATAGGGGAACACATTTTAACAGCGAGCTTGTGAAGATGATTTGTGTTGCACTAAATATTGATCAAAAGCTACATTGCAGTTACCGACCAGAAGCTTCAGGAATTGTGGAACAAATCAATGGCACGATCAAGTCCAGAATAGCTAAAGTTTGCTCCTCAACGACTCTGAGTTGGCCTGATGCCCTGCCATTAGTTCTCATGAGCCTTCGTAGTACCCCAGACAGAAGAACAGGGTTGTCACCACATGAGGTGTTAATGGGGAGAGCAATGAGGCTGCCATCTATTCCAGCTACTGCACTGTTAAATATCACAGATGATATGATCCTGGACTATTGTAAGGGGCTGTCTGACGCCATGCGTTCTGTGTCCCTTCAGGTGCAGGCTGCAGAGGTTCCAGCGTGCCAGGGCCCTTGCCATGACCTGTATCCTGGGGACTGGGTCCTGGTGAAGAAACATGTGAGAAGAAGCTGCTTGGATATTCGTTGGCGTGGGCCCTACCAGGTCATCCTGATCACAAACACGGCTGTAAAGGTGGGAGGCCTGCCCAATTGGATCCACGCGTCACATACGAAAAGGGTTCCAGCACCTCTGGAAACAGCTCCTCTCTCGGATGGACGTCCAGCTGAGGACCAAGAAGCCATAGAGGGGGCTAGTCAAGCTGTAGAGGTGCCCGCGGAAGCAGGGAACGAGGCTGACCAAGCTGAGGACGGTCAGTACAACAGCGAAACTGAAGACGCTACAGAAGGAGAAAGTAGCTGGGAGTACGAGTCTGACCCTGACAGGTCTGAAAGAGAGCGAGAACAGACCAGAAGGAGAAGGAGTAGAAGGGCACGTGGAGAAGCAAATTGGCCGCAAAGAAGGAGCTCTAGCCTGAGGTCAACCCCAGAAGCAACCCTTCCTCCGATATCAGAAGACTCAGACCCAGAAGAAGGTGCTCAGGGCGCTGAAGCACCGGACCGAAGAAGGTCAAGAAGAGTGCGTGTGCCTAACAGAAGATACTCCACACCTGAGTGGACATATCTGGCGACAAATGTCTGTGAAACCGGAGACAGGGAGGATCCGAGCGGTGGTGGTGTCCAGTTCTGAGCCCATTATCACCGTGGAAATACGACTGTTGGTACCCGGTGTCGAACAAGAAGGGTCACTAACATTCGTGCTCCCCAGACCTCCCCGCCTCAGCAAGTTAAAACATATGTTTCTTACAGAATTGCAATTCCCCGACTTTGGTACAACGATAACAGCACATGAAGAGCACACTCTTCGCTTGGAAATATTGAACTATGCTATTGAAGCTGCAACCACAAATCTGATAGTTGACTGTTAAAGGATTGTAAATAAAGCAAGCAGAAAAAGAAGATTACCTAGCGCCCAGGAAGCAGAGAATTTTAGGGAATCCCTTGAGTTGATGGAGAAGGGCTAGGGTTGTCTTTTTGAACTGTTAAAGGACTTTTTGCGAAAAAGGCTGTCAGCCTCCAGCTGTGTGGATTCTAAAGACAAAAAGGATTTAAAAAAAGGACTGTAAAGGAACGAGAGTAAAGGAACTTTTTGCAAAGATAAAGAGAGAGCTATGGTATCTGACGAAATGGAGGCCGGCACCCCGAACCGCAGAGCTAAATGTATAATAGGTACACTAATAGTAGGAGTGGTAATATTAATAGCTTTAGTGGTAACAATTTCTTATGTAAAGGGACATGAAGAAGAGGTAAAGGTAACTGATGTGAGTTCTGTAGTAACGCTTACACCTATTGTTGCTGGTGAGAAAAGGGAAAACACTCAAGAGAAAGCGTTATTGGCTGCAGAAGCCCGCAGGTTACATGTAGACGAGTCCCAAGGAGACTTTAGGTCAAATGCTTATGCTAAACTTTTATATGAATACGTGGATGCCATGGAGGTTAAGGATTGCTACGTCTGCATGCAGTTGCCTGCGTCTGTAGATGAAGGAATTCGCTATCATCACCTCCCTCTGACATATGGCATTACATGTAGCTTATTGCTTAGTATATTTTATGAGAGAGATAGTTTTGAATACTATTTCTCAAATTATGATTCAGTGTTGCCGGAAGTCCCAAATTATAAGCAGATGAACAAATGGGATTACTGGAAGAGTGAAGACAGATTGGCCAAGTTCTTCATTCCTTGGATTACCTTAGATACTTCACATGCCCGTAGAAATAATCTGACATGCAAGGTGTCAGAAGTCGAGAAAAAGTTCATAGGGCAGGTGGATGATCGTTACAGGAGACAAAAGATTTTGAAAAAATCAGGACAAGGGAAATTAGATTGGACCGAGGAAGAGAAGTCACATAAGAGAAAGGGTAGTAGTGGTCCAATAGCTTTAGATAAAGCGCAGAGAGGAAAGCTATGTCTTCACCGAGCCAAAACGTATTATGAAAATGTATACGTGGGTGAAGTTGACTGTGAACATGCTTTTAATTTAGAGTACTACACTAAGGATTTCCTGAAGGGAATGCAAGTGATTCCAAATGTGTATTTTGTATGTGGAAGAAATGCTTACGTGAGACTACCTGACAACTGGTATGGATCATGTTACTTGGCAATTGTCTTCCCCAAAATATATCATGCACAAGACTTAGTGATCATTGAGGGTCAGACATCATCGAGGGGAAGGAGAGATGTAGGTGATGCCGAAATGGTTGGAGATGTCTTTGGAGCTATGTTCCCTCTTTTGGGGATAATCCTTAATGATGTTAAAATTAGACGATTGGCAACAGTTGTCGACAGGTTGTCTGCCAGCACTGCTCAGTCCTTAATGCTGGTAGAAGGAGAGATGCAATCAATAAGGGCTATGGTTCTTCAAAATCGGCTTGCATTAGATGTCCTATTAGCAAAAGAGGGCGGAGTCTGTAAGGCTTTGAAGGTCCAGGAATGTTGCACTTACATTCCAGACCTTTCGAAGCCCCTTGAGAAAGTTATTAAGAACATAACTAATATTCACAAAGAGATCGAAGACTTGAGTAGAGAAAATGTCTGGGAAAAGGTGGGCCACGGAATGAGTACAGTTGGAGGGTGGTTTTCCGCCTTAGGCAAAAGCTTTGTATGGTACATCCTAAAGCCTATCATCATAATATTGATCTGTGGGATAATATTGTGGGGATTGGTGAGGGTATTCAAATGGTACAGAGCAAGAAGGTCAGAAAGGGCCCAAAGAGAGCAGCTGCAGAGATTGGCTGCCATACAAGATAATCAGTACAGGAGTCTGAGAGCTCTGGAAGCGCAGAGAATGCCAGCAATAACTGCAGTTTAAATGTTAGTGATGACCCCGAGAGGTCATCAAAGGGGGGAACTGAGAGAGCGCAAACTGATTTAATTGTATGAGTACATCACACTTACCTGTAGTAAGCACAAAACATGAAGAGAAATGCCATGAGTGCTAATAGTATCTGCAAATATATCAAAAATGTATAGCTAATGTAGAGATTTAATAGAAGTGGAACTAATACAGAAATGTGTGACATTATATGATTTCATTAGACGTGATTATTTTTGAATCCATGCCGTGAAGCTGCTAAAGCATAAGATGGTATGTGGTTAAAAGCAGAACGTGGTAGGCCTCAGGGCCAGAGCTGGAGTTGAAAGGGAAGATGGTTCTTTTCATGACACAGATTATATTAACGTTTTTGGTCATTGCATAAATGGGCCAGGATTTATAAAAATGTTTACTGAATAATAAAATAAGAGTATTAACATGCTTTAATTAAATGAAGAAGTTGAGTGCTATAATCATAATGAGAAATATTGTAGGCCTGAAATGTTTTAGCATTGATTTACACGTACATGTCTGGGCTGAGAAATGTTGCAAGCCTTTTTAGAAGTCTATGAGAGTTGGGTTCTTGGCGGCAGATATCTGTCTGCAACAGGAAAGGGGGGATCCAATTATAAATGAATGAATAGAGGTCTGTTCAGTGGACGGCCCAGACATGGAGGAGGGTTCTGGAATGTTTAAGGGGTATCAGCGGGCCGGAGAAGAGACTGAGAAGCAAGGTCAACTCTAACGTCTGAGGCCCAATACAAAGCATCATGGAAAAAGCCTGAAGTTGCACCACGTGAGAGGCGTTTCGCAAGGGGCGTCTCAAATGTTGTTGACTGTTTTGTATTAGGGACAGCACCCCTGGGTGGAGTTAGAGCAGAGACCTGAGGACCCTTTAGAGAGCGGATGGGTAGGCAGTGAGGGGTCATGACTGGAGAACTTTAGGTTTTCACCAAGAGACTTAGAGTGGGTGACTTCCCTTGGGGGTCATTCATTGCTGACACCTTTGTTAGGTTGGGATTTGGTTAAGTAGGGATACCATCTAGAACAGGGTAGGGACGCCTAACCTGTGTTTGTTTTCCTCCAATCTAAATGAAGGAGCGATATGCGTCTATGCTGATAGCTTTACTATTTTTAGAACTTGTGTTAGTGATTTCTGTTGCTCGTCTGAGGGCTTTTCGAGAGCACATGTATGTAATTGGACCTGTGTATCTCGTGAATCTCATTCTGAGATGCCTGTATTTGCAGCTCATTATATCTTTACAATAAACTTTTGAAACCTAGAAGTTGTCCGTGATCTTTGAGAGTAGAGTCCTTTATTGGGTGAACTAACTTGCAGATAGGTGTACTGTTTTCTTCCAAGACAGGCAACAAAGGTTCAGTCGACCAGATCGAGGTTTGGATCAATAGATATAAGGTATCGATCAAAATCTCGCCCTTTCAGGTATATCACACCTTGTGATAGTTTGCAGTAAGGCAAACAGGATGTACTTCTAAATTGGGAAGCTGTGCCATTGGAACCTTATTCCTCATTGGTTAGTCAGTGTCCAGGAGTCATCCTCTGGCTAGTAAATATTTAAAAAGTGGCACCTCATCCACAGCTCATCAGAACGCGTTCTGGATCTGCGGAAAAACAGATAAGGAAAGGACGAGCTGTTTGACCCCAAGTCTCTCTAAGAATATGTGTACATTGAGCTTTGGATGAATCAAAAACAGTTATACCCTATATGCAAAGGAACCCAAAGCAATATTACAATGATGCTGCATAATATCAATAGAATTTGAGGGCTTAAATATTCCGGGAAGAGACACTCCTATTCACCAAGGCTTTTGGATAAAAGCAATGATGCAAAAGCTGGATACACTTTGGATAACTACATATCCCAGAAAGCCTCTTAATGTAAATGTATGTGTCTTGTAAAGCGCACTGCTGCCCTGAGGCGTCGTGGCGCTGTAGACTGCTGGGGAACCCGTCCTGGCTTTCCCTGTGAGATGGTCCCTACTGGGTACCTCCAAGGTGAAACCAGGCATCCCCAGCAAATGTGGGGGGCCGTTGTGGAGATGAGTCAAGCTAATGCCTAGAGTTGCCGAGTGTGATCCCTGGTTAGAGTAGGCACCGAGGCGAGAATTATTGAGTCCGCCGACCCTGGTCCACAACCCTGCCGCGTCGGGAATTGAACCCTGGTCCCGGGCCGCTCTTTGCTTCTGGGTCTGCCGCCTCTAACCAGTGAGCCTCACCACATTGGGTACAATGGGAGACTTTCTCATCGATACACACAAACCTTCACTACATGGCCCATAATGCTCTTAGTCAGCAGGACGGGGAGCCATATTTGAGTGAAGCAAATGATGGACTTGCCAACCACGACAAAGATCAAGTAGGTGGAAACACATTGGTTTTTATCCTGTATTTGTAGCCTGATGAAAATACCTCACGCTTCTGGAGTGCAGCCTTTAAAGTTACATCTAGGTAGTTGTGTTACTACTAGCTTCATCCCCTAGCCCCCCAGACACGAGCGTGGAGGGGACGCAGGCAGGTAAAACTGCTCCCTGGGCATGGCTGCTGTAGTGTTCATGGTTGTAGGGGTCTCTGAGTGTTCTGTGAATTGGGGGGGGGGGGGTGAGTGAGTGGTGCAGTGGGGGAGTCCATGGGTTTCGGGAAACCTGCCTACGTGTGGACCTTGAGATGAGTCGGGATCCGCGAGTTGTAAGACCAGACATGTTTCCAAACCGTTGAGTACGCGGTTGTCACGCGCCGTTGAGTACGTGGCTTGGCTGCTACGCATCATTGAGTACGCGGCTTGGTGGTGGATGGGGGTCTGTGGTGGAATGCAACAATGTTGCAATGTAAGGCCAAGTGCAGTCAATGTGAGGTAGAGAAATGCATGTTAGGGCCCAGGGCCCGCTCAAGCAGTGGTGGCTGGTGACCTTTTAAAGTGGTGGTGGGGGATAAACTCCCATCTCCAATATTAGGGATCAAGCGAGTGAGGCTGACACAGTGAAAATAAGTTTGGGGAAACGGGTTGTCAACAGCGAAAAATGTGAAAAAAAACTATGGAGCTTATTACAAGCCCTGTGCGCCGCGAGAGCAGTTTTAATGTGGGAAAAAGTGGCGTCTCAGCAGCGCAAGGGGTTTGTAAATAAGCCCCTATGTATTTGAGGGCACAATTGTTCAGATAGGGCTTGAGATGCATGTCCGACTCTGCAAAAGGTTTAAAGTAATATTCAGTAGAGGTTGAAATTGGCTCCAGCGAGGTTTTGCTGAACGCGCAAAAGAATGTTTTCATTGCAGAACATTCCTGGAACCTTCGAGTTTCAGTTCTTGGAGAGTTCTTGACACTAAGACCTCAAGAATCCTCTGTGACACTTTGATCCTTAGATAATTAAATGGTTGCAGCATCTTGACAGCTGTGTCAGTGTCATGCCAGTTTATGAAGCAAATAAACCCACGGCTGTTCTGCTGTTTCTCTACTTAGGGCTTTAAGATCGATGCTTGCTCACTGCTCAGCGCCAAGAAACCCTTTTTGATCACTGTGTGCTATATATAGCACTAATCCAGAGACCTACGCTGGACATGCCCTGGTAAACAGGTCAGCTCCAGGGGAGGCCTTTAGGGCGTGGTCTCTCCGCTCAGAACCTTGGAACCTGGCCCTGTGACGTCAGCAGGAATCACTGACGTCAGAGAGCGCCAACAAAACTGGGTCATTGGCGTCGATCTGTGAAACTGCCAGTGCTTGGACGACCAGAGGTGAGTTGAGAGATAAACCCTGGGGCCCAAGTGACAAAGGTTTCAGCGCTTTTTCAGGTGATACAACTGAACATTTAGAAAGGTGACCCCTGGCTTGAAGCAATGCTTGTTGGTTCCATCCACACCTGTTTACCCTCATGCCTGTGGTTTTCTTGTATGCTGGGCTGGCGCATCCACCCCCGTCATGCAGAGTTTGCATGGATGCCTCTTATTGGATGCTACAATGTGATGGCTGCACTGCGTGTCAGGTCACGTGACACTCCAATGCAGAGGTGGAAACAAGCATTGCCTTCCGGATGGACTTCTACACTAGCTCATGTATGCGAACGTATTTATAATATCTGTGGTCCCGCTCACAGCCGCACCCGAGCACTTCACAGGTCTTTAAAAGACCTTGTACATGTCAATGGGGCTTTGTTGTTGTTTCACCCCTTCTAAGAGCCCCTGCAGCTCGACTCTGCCGATTGCCTAAAGATTCAGCCCCCCCCCGAAATTTTTTCTTAGCCCCCCCCCAAAAAAATTTGACTCTAGTTGCGCCTCTGTGGCATACTGTACTCGCACTGACAGGTTGTCAGTGTATTTTTTATTTTGAAGTGTTTCTTCTTCATAAAATGATGTTGTGCCAAAATTCTGTAGAAAAACTCCTTTTGGGAAAGTTATTTCGTCAAGCACCAATGCACTCCACTTAAATTCGTCTGTCAGCCGCACACTGCTCTTATAATGACTGCTGAACATGACCCAGCTCTGAACATTGTCTGCAAAATAGAGGTGCTTCCAGGAATCACAAGTGACATGAAATAAGCATTTCTTCAGCTTCACTATAGTACCTGGTGATTCAGTACCCGTGACACATTAAATGAATACCTGCATGTTAGATCATCTGCGGCGTACCCCAGGGATCCTCCCTCAGCCCGACGCTGTTCAACATTTACATGGCCCGCTCGCACACGTAGCCCGACAGCACGACCTCAACATAATCTCCTATCGCCGACGACACTCAGCTGATACTCTTCCTCACCAAGGACCTGATCACCGCCTAAGCCAACCTCCACGAAGGAATGAAGGCCGTCGCCGACTGGATGAAGACAAGCTGTCTGAAGCTGAACTCGGACAAGACGGAGGTCCTCATTCTCGGCTCCAACCCTTCAGCCTGCGACGACTCCTGGTGGCCGACGGCACTGGGGGCGACACACACCGACCACGCACGCAACCTGGGAATCATCCTGGACTCAACGCTCTCAATGACCAAGCAAGTCAACGCCATCTCCTCCTCCTGCTTCAACACCCTCCGCATGCTTTGCAAGATCTACAGATGGATCCCGACAGATACAAGAAAGACAGTCACCCAGGCCCTTGTCAGCAGCAGACTCGACTGCGGAAATGCCCTCTACGCGGGAGCCCCAACCAAGCTCATCAAACGACTACAACGCATCCAAAAACACCTCAACACGACTGATCCTCGACGTACCACGCCAGGCCACATCATCCCCCACCTGAGAAACCTGCACTGGCTCCCCGTCAACAAGAGAATATCCTTCAAGCTCCTCACCCACACACACAAGGCACTCCACAAGACCAGCCCAGCCTACCTCAACAGACGGCTCTCCTTCTACATCCCCAACTGCCAGTTACGCTCCGCCGACTTCTCACTCGCCACCATCCCGCGCATCCGAAGAACAACCACCGGTGGGACATCCTTCTCCCACCTCGCCGCCAAGACATGGAACACCCTCCCACTGAGCCTACGACAGACCCAAGACCTGCTGACCTTCAGGAGGATACTCAATACCTGGCTGTTCGGTCAGTAGCGGCTCCCCCCCACCAGCGTCTTGAGACCCTCGCAGGTATGTAGTGCACTTTACAAATGATTTATTGATTGAACTGGGGGTCTCTAGTTGGCTGAGGTGGGTACCTTAGTCCAAATAGGGACCCTTGCTTCTAACTCAGGGAAAGGAAGGACACCTTCTCAGATAGACCCTGCTCACCCCCTCGGTAGCTTGGCACAAGCAGCCAGGCTTATCTCCAAGGCAAATGTGTAAAGTATTTGCAACCATGCTCTAAGTAACCAAGTGATAACGCCACCAATGGACTCCACACGAGTTTCATGAAAACAATTATATGTTTATAAAAAAAGGTTATACAATGAGACCACACAATAAAAATCCAACATATGCGTACTTGTAATATTTCACCATGCCAGTTATCAGGCCAACACAACCCTTGTAGGTTCTTGCAGTATTAATGATCAATTCTCAATGATCCAATGCAGTCCTAATGCAATGCTATGCAGTTCATAATGCAAGAATCAGGCAATTCGAAATGTAAAAATAATGCAGTTCGTAATGCAACAATCAGGCAGTTCGTAATGCAGAAATAATACAATTCGTAATGCAACAATCAGGCCATTCGTAATGCAAAAATAATGCAATTTGTAATGTAACAATCAGGCAATTCGCAATGCAAAAATAATGCAATTCGTAATGCAACAATCATGCAGTTCGTAATGCAAAAATAATGCGAAAAAAAGCAACAATCATGCAGTTCGTAATGCCAAAATAATGTTCTCTGGCACCGATCGCTGTGCTCTGGACCGTCCCAATGCCACTTTTACCGACTCGCGGCCAGCTACTGCCAAAATATGCCCCCAACACTGTTATGATGGAAAACAAAGTGAAGCTCCACACTCTGGCCCCGGTACTGCCACTCCTCGGCAAGTACGAGCCGCGATACGGACTTGTGTGGAGGCTAGTGCTGCAAAGATGGCAAAGGCCAAGAGCTTTTCTCTCGTAGCCCGCACCCTCCCCCAGGCGGCAACACACGCACGCACGCTAGATGCACATTACCTGGGGGTACGATCTCACTCTCCTCTCCTCTTCTCTCCTCGCAGCATGGGCCTCTGATGCGACTTCGTTGATCTTGGGCAGTGGAACTCAAACCCCCGGCGGTGAAGGTCTCTCTTTGGCAAAGGCAGGCTCGGGCCAGCGGTGGTGAATTCTCACAGCTCCTATGGGGATGCCGGTCCGGGTCAATGGCATTGATGATCGCAGCACTTCTGGTCATGCGGTCGATCAAAGCAGAGAACAAGGCTGCTCCGGGACACACAGTCATGGGGTAATTGCTCACGAAGGTCTCAGGCAGTAACAGGGCACACGCACACAGTGTCGCTGAGACTCACTTGGACTCCAGGTGCACACGATCACATGGCAATCCTCACAAAGGTCTCACGCTGCACGAAGCACACGCACACAGAATCGCTGAGACTCACTTGGACTCCGGGTGCACATGATCACAGGACAATCCTCACAAAAGTATCAGGCTGCAACAGGGCCCACGCACGCAGCGTCGCTGAGACTCACTTGAGCTCCGGGTGCACACGTTCACAGGGCAATCCTCAAGAAGGTCTCACGCTGCACAAAGCACACACACAAAGTGTCGCTGAGACTCACTTGGACTTCGGGTACACACGATCACAAGACAATCCTCACAAAAGTCTCAGGCCGCAACAGGACCCAAGCACGCAGCGTCACTGAGACTCACTTCCGCTCTGGGTGCACATGATCACAGGGCAATCCTCACGAAGGTCTCACGCTGCACGAAGCACACGCACACAGCGTCGCTGAGACTGACCCCTGTCCAAACCAGTTCTGGATGTCACCCTGCCAGTGACACCTTCTTCCTTTGATAGTGGGGGTCTGGATCCTCAATCACTCAGCAGGAGATGGAGCCAGTGTTTTATGGCAGCAGCCCAGGCCTCTTTACCTCCAGGGGCTACTCCTCCCCCCTACACTCCAGATGCAGGTCAGCCTGTTGCTGTCTCACCTCCTCCCCTGGGTCAAGACATTTCCCAGATCCTAGCACATTCAAATCCAGACAGTCAATCCACAACCAGGCAGATACACACAGAATTGTTAGAACAAAGAAACCAGCCACTTCTAAAAGGATGGTTTCTAAACACACAATTTATAAACCACCTTAACAAAAAGATGTGTAATTAAATTGTGAGTTCAGGCACACTAAACTTCACCTCTCCATCTTAAGCCTATGGGAAGATAGGCTGGAAGCATATTACACATCCGGCCCCATTCTGTCCTACGGGCAAGATGGCCTTGCAACAGTGAAAAAAGAATTTGCCAGTTTTTCCCTGTCAGAACATGGTACACATCTTAGTGATGAAGCAAAGCTTCGTATTTGCGACTTGCTGTATTCATGAACCTCGTTCATGTGTAACAACGTAATAATTTGTAGGTCTTACTAATGTTTATTTTTATGTTTAAACGAGGTCTACGAAGCTTGCCTATGTGTTTTACTAAAATAATTAATTCGAGTCTTTAAAATGGTCGCTGCTTTAAAATAAGTGTCGGCGCATGCGTCAGTCACACTCACGTGTCCTGATGTGTTTGCAGGTTTGGAGGGAAATAGTTGCGCATGCGTAATGCATAGCTTTGCCAGTAACGTGGTACTGCTCGTGCCACTGCTCTTGTGCTCGTATACATGTAGCTAACATTTAGACTGCATAAGTATATTTCTTAGTGATAAGTTGAAAGTACAAACCTTGTGATGTGTTTTCATAATGTTATTTCTATGTATTAATTTGTTCTCGCTTACTTTTCATGTACCGCGGGGAATGGGGGTCTGACTGAGCCGAAAGCCATCTTGGAGGGTACTTGTGCGCAGACTCGGCAAGAGCGATCTTGGCATTGAATTGCTGCCAAAGAAGGTTGATACCAGTAGCCACCCTGGGAAGCAGCACCTTCGACCCGCAGCATCACGATATTGTTCTATTTTGTTGCTAAAATGTATTCTTTCCCTGTACTCTGCGCAATTTTCTCATGGGAACCCCAATCTCGCTAGGCGGTACCCAGAGATGTAAATAAGGCCTCCAAATAGTGTGTTCTGATTGGTGTGTTACCCAAATCTTATCTTAGGACCAATCCAAATTGAGGGATTCTGACACTTTGCAACATTGGGGGGTGGTACACCGTCCCCAAACTGTATATCTACCCTGGGTTCACCTAGGGAAATTGTCCGACTTGTCTGGTTTAGCTGACCTGTCACTGACCCATCATACTCAATAGGTGACTGAAGATACAGAGAGCTGCGGAGCACTCTGTCCGAAATTGACCATAGACTAAGGTTTTACTGAACCTTAAAGTGCTGGCGAAGCACTTTGCTGGGAGTTCGCTGACCCAATCGGGGTCTTGATCGATAGCTGCAGAGAGGGTGGAGCGCAGGCGTTGCTTCCAAACTGCGGGTGCGGTCCTGTCCTGAGCGGTCCTGTCCTGAGGGTTTCCTGTCCTGTCCTGAGGGTCCTGTCCTGAGGGTTTCCTGTCCTGCCCTGGGTGTCCATTCTGCACCTGCTGTCCATTGAGGGGTATCCTTCCTTGAGGGTTTCTTGTCTTAACTGACCCATGGCCAGGGTTTGGTTTCCACACCAGTCTAGGTAAATATTGCTCTAAAATCTTTTAAACTTGCACCTTTCTATTTTTCTGTCTTTTGCTTCAATAAAGAGACACCTTTGCACATGTTGATTTTTTCCATGCTTTTGCCGCAAATTATTGAAACGTAAAGACATTGCATATTTCCATAACGTATTCCCATGTTCCCCTACCTATTAGAAATCATATTTTGCATTGCAGTTTGTCATTTCCTGATATGGTCTAGAACGGCTTTTCTTAGACTGTCCAAAGAACTATTGCCCTAAATGCATAGAGTTTCCTGTTGCATCTCATATTAGCATTTCCATGATTACCCTGACTTTATTTCTCTATAGGTATGTACTTTTCGTTATCCTGATTATTGATTGCCTTATTCTTGTAAATCTAATGCTTACTGAGAACGAACTTTAGATAAAGATTTTAAAACTTCCAGTTGTCCGTGGTCATTTACAACAGTATTGAATGTCATTTTGGGTTTGTATTTTGCTGCCTTTCCTTTACAGCTAGCTCCCTGATCCGTTGTGGTCATAGGTACCCGTGTCGGTGTATGGTAAGTCGGGTACGCTGAGTAATAACAATAGGGAAGTCACAGAAATTGGTAGCAGCCCGTGAAGTCACCCGGTCAATGTATATTGTGAATTGAAATATATGGGCCCGAAGCCGGAAACGGCGAAATTATTGGTTGGGTGACCTCGTGCGCTCTATCAGTTTTTCTGGCTAGCAGAGGATGGTTAGGGACTAGTTAAAGGTTAGGCAGGATTAGTTAGACTAGTTAAGTCGGTAGCTGCTAGTATATTAATGCTGCTACAAGAGCGGCCATTCCGAGGGACCTGATCATTCTCTTGTGAATACGCTGCTTTGAAATTCATGAATTGTTTTATCATTGTTATTCTTGTTCTTATATTGTTATATGTATTAATCCATGCATTTGTAAACCGTCTCGTTCATTGTTGTCCGAACTCCCCGGGGAATTGAAAAGGCAAGTGGTGAATAGAATCCATTGCCTTGAGGTCGCAGGCTTAAGGAAAGTTAGGTGCAGGTTAGGATAACCGGGAAGCACTAACTAGGGCTTTTCTGAATACATGTGTGAATAAATGTCAGTAACGAGGTTCAGTGGCAAAATTCCCATAGTGGCGTAACCTAGTAAGGGTCACATCGGAAGAGTAGCAGGTTCCTCGGAGCTTGGGTGAAAGCAGAGGGGTCCGCTGGGAAACCTTAGACTCGGATATATCCCGGAGAAGTGGATGAGTTTAGGGGAATAACAGGTTCACCGATGCTAGAGTGAAGGGTAGGCGGAAGAGATCTACCCGCAGCACGTGAAAAGTAAATGGAAGTAGTTTACTTGCAGTAAAATAACTCTTTCTCTGTCTAGACACTTGAGCACTGTGGCGAATGTGTATTTGTTGTAAAATAACCAAGCACTAACACTTTAGAAAGAAAGAAAGTTTCCGTTACCTTGTGAAGGGAGGGAGTCAGCCGCGAAGCGTCTCTGACGTCACTCCGTGCCGCGCTGGGATTGGTAGAAGCAGCGGGCGGGTAGCGGGGCTGGAATTGTAAAGGAGGGGTGAAGCGCCGGAGCATGAGGACAGTCTCACGAAGGGGCCGCGCACCCATTGGCCGAAATTATTTGAACGCGTGCACCCCATTGGTCGCACGGAATTGCAAGACGCGTTCTGATTGGAGGTAACTTTGTAAACAAAGTTAAGCGTAGAAATCGTATGTGGCACTCGTATTGTCCAGAGACTAGACCTGATCCAAGAAGCCAGGGGTTTGAAAGGGATCAGTGGAAAGCCAAGAGATACAATATTATGTACGGAACTAAGAGAAAAATGTCCCTTGTAAATAGGGTAAAGAATTATTTCAAAACGGACAAACCGATTAAATCCAGAGAGGGCGTTATTGTCCCACCACCCAATACTCCCGCCTCGTTCATGATGTTTGACCGAGGGTACAATACCTGTGTGTGGTTGGAAAATTGGGTGAAGTACACAAAAGATGACGGAATATTGGCTTTTCTGTTAGACGGTACTTTCAATGGTAGGATTTTATTTAATTTGAGAACCCGAATGAATGAATTGCATCCCAGACCGAGACTAACGCAGTATGAGGCATTAGAGGAATGGGAGATTGAGGCTTTTGAAAGAGAGAAACCCCGGATGGACAAAGGTCTGACCAAGTGGTACCCAAGGCTGAAACAAGAGACCAGGGATAAAAGAATGAAACAGTGGAGACAGAGCATGATTGTTGAGGGTCTGTTTCCCATGATGCCAGCGGGTACCCCTTCTGCGGGAGAGAAAAAGACAGAAAAGAGTAAGCATTGGGGAGCGCTTGGGGAGTCAGACGATGAATTATTAGATGACATTTTTACGCGAAGCCCGCCCCCTTATAATGAGGGAGCCCGACCTTCCAGTGCAGGAGAAAATCCCCGACGTCCATCTATTAAGGAGGAGGACAGATCCCTAGGTAGAGGGGGAGGAGGTCAGGTACTGCCCTATTTTGAGAATCCCAGACCCGCGGAGGTACGAGATATATATCCGAGAGTGCCCGTGAGCCCGGAGGAAAAATATTCCAGCAAAGGAGTCTTTTTCCCCAGACCTCTTTATGAAAACGAAGAAAAGCCATTAAGTTCAGGAATGCCCTTTTTGCAGCCTCCATATGGGGAAGAGCGTAGACCATTTGGCACAGGAACTTTGTTCCCAAAACTAAATTATGGTGGAGGACCAAGTGAGACGCATCCTACTGCCCCGAGTTTTACCCCTCACCTGACCCCACAGATAATACCTGACCGAACCTTAGGAAGAGTACTAGATGAAAGGGAGCAAGAGGCCATAGCTAGACAGAGGACAGAAATAATTCAGAAAATCTCCCAGTTAAATGCCAGTCCCGAGGCTTTGACTATTCCGGTAACAATCGGACCAGTGGTTCCGTTGTATGGGAATATTCAGGGAAGTCCAAACCCTCCAGTTATGAACCCAATCATGGCCCCGCCGAGGCAGGAGCCCCTACTGATAGACGATCAGTCCAGTGAGTGCGAGTCCGAAGTTGTGTTCTTGGACCTGCCAAACAAACAGACCGGGAAGGGAATGCAGAAGAGGCAAAATCCTTTTAATGCGAAAGAAATTAAATTAGAATCAACGTCAGGTACTAGGAGTGTCTCTCTGGTAACTCCGGAAGAAATTGAAAATTGGAGTCGTGAATTAGAAAGACAGACTCCGCAAACGAAACCTTTAGACCTTTACAAACTGAGGGTAGAAATAGAGGAATTAATGGCAGGAAATGTGGGATTAGACAGATTAAATACCTACTCTGAAGAAGAGTTGTTGTTTATGTGTAAAAGCCTTACCAGAAGTACCAGAGTGCTCCACGAAAAACTGACAGACACTGCAGCTAGTATGGGGGTAGATATTTCAAGATCCAAGCCCTTGCAAAAGCCTTACAGAGCTGAATTTTCAGACAAAGATATAGAGAACTTGAATGTGTCAGGGAAGAAGTTGCAGATTAAAGAGCTGCTAGCAATTTTGCAGAAATGGGGAGACGTGGAAAAATGGAAAAGCAGGTGGGCTCGAAAGAAAGATGAGGCTCGATCCAGACAAGCGACCCCTGAGTTCCCTTTGAGAGAAGTAGACAAGCCCGAAACGTTATGTCCCATGCGTGAAGTACCAGGTGGGAGGTATGTGCATGTTCCATGGTCCAGACAGGATATTGTGTCCTTTACTAACGATTTCCCGAAACTGCGCGAAAAGCCAGTTGACTGGTACCGGCAGGTGGAAAGGTTCGTAAAGGTGCAAAAATGCCTGTGGAAAGACCTGGATGGATTTTTCGATATTGTGGTCCCGGTAGATCTATGGACCGAGTGTAAAATAGCCATAGGCTGGCCTAGTGAGGAGTACCCGAGGGACTCTAACACAGGGGAGCCGTCGATTGAAGTGATGAAAAAATACGAACAAGTAATGTGCATTTGAAAAATAAGGTGCCCGCAAAGGAAACTGATTGGACCAGGATAGATAGAACCACGCAGGAAAGAGACGAGACAGTGCACTCCTATTATGAAAGGCTGTTGCAGGTGTTTAAAACATACAGTGGTATAGATAACATCGAGATGAAGGATATGACGCATTTCATTTACAGGTTTGTAAACGGTTTAAGGCCTGAAATTTGTCAGTGGATAAAAGATAACAAAATCTGTTGGCACTCCAAAAAGATAGACGAGGTCCTGCGGTACGCAAAGTACTGCGAGGATGAGATGGCAGAAAAGAAAAAGGCTCTCAAGGAAAAGGTCATGTGGGCTCAAGTGAAGCTCGCAGAACAGCAGGAAAAACAGTTGAGTAACATGGTCAAAACTACTCAGAACCAAGGTCCTGGGGGTGGGGGAGGAGGTAAGCCCCGGCCCAAAATGAGCAGGGAAGAGGCTATGAAGAAATTTCCCTGTCACCAGTGCGGAGAAATTGGACACTGGCGTAACGAGTGTCCTTATTTGCCTGACGATAACCCCAAAACACCTGATTTAACTCCACAGACGCAGAAAGAAAGACCAAGAAAGATCCAACCACAGGTAAAAACGGTTCAGGTGCCCCGAGCTCCAAAGCAAGTACATAGGGGAAAAGGCACAGAGGGTGATGAGATAGAAGTCTGGGAAAGCAATGAGAACAGAAATGCAGCAACTTCGCAGTATTTGTTAAACGATACCTTCCTTTGTGATGACCAGTACTGACGGGGCCTGAGAGGGGAGGACGAGGAGTGCGTACTTGGTGCCTCCTTGCCGGTAGACCAGTCCGGACCATACATTGAAGGGAAGGTTGACGGAAATGATGTCACTTTTCTGTTGGACACTGGTGCTACCCGTTCTACTGTGAGAACAGTGGACGTTCCAAACCTACCCCTCTCGGGAGAAGGCATCCAAGTAGTGGGTGTATCTAATCAATTGATTAGTACTCCTGTTACCAAGCCCATGGAGATCTCAATTGGAAACTTTAAGGAAATGCATAGATTTGTCGTTTGCGACACCAGTCCAGTGAACTTACTGGGACGTGATTTGCTGTGCAAAATGAACTGTACCATCTTTTGCACACCAAAGGGTGTTGAAATTCAGACCCCAGATGAAGACGGCATTTATAAATTAATGTTAATTAGACCTGACTCAGAAATTAAACGAATGACCATGCAGGATTTGCCCAAAGAACTCCAAGAAGCAGTGAAGCCAGAGGTATGGGACTTTACTGGGAAAGATGTAGGGTTAATGAAAAACGTGGACCCCATACAGATAGCAATTAAGGACAATGCAGTATACCCCAATACTAAACCCTACAGGATGAATGCAGAAGTAAGAGCAGGTATCACTCTGGAAATACAGAAATTACTAGAAGGAAACATCATACAGGAGGTAATGAGTAGCCCATGTAACTCCCCGATTATGGGCATCAAGAAGCCTAGTGGCAAGTACAGAGTAGTGCAGGACCTACGAAAAATCAACAAAATAGTGGTCCCCTGCTGCCCTATTGTCCCGAACCCAGCAGTGATTCTGTATCAGATTCCCTGGGATGCTGAGTGGTTCACTGTGATAGACCCGTGTCATGCATTCTTTTCCATTCCCTTGCATCCAGATAGCAAATTTCTTTTCTCATTTGCCTTCAATGGTCACGTGTATGTCTGGAACCGGGTCCCTCGAGGGTACACAGAGAGCCCCTCTATCTTTAATCAGATCTTGAAAAATGTTTGGAAACTTTGGTCTTACCTGGGAACTCTGTCCTAGTGCAATACATAGACGACCTCTTGATGGCGTCTAAAAGTCATAGGGATTGTGTGATTGACACCATTGCCCTACTGAATCACCTGAGTGAGAAGGGACATAAAGTGGCCCCTGACAAATTACAGTTCTGTGCAAAATCAGTGAAATATCTGGGGCACCAGATAGAGAAAGGTGTCAGGAAAGTGACATCCGAAAGGGTGAGAATAATTCAAAAGATGCAGTTACCCCGTACTCAGAAAGAGATCAGGATGTTCCTGGGAGTGATAGGATACTGTAGGCAGTGGATTCTGGGATTTGCAGTCCTAGCTAGGCCCTTGATAAAAATGACCAAGAGAGGAACACCGGATATTGTAGAATGGGATGATGAAAGCTTATCAGCCTTCACCAAACTACGAGATTGTCTGTGTACAGCCCCTGCATTGGGAATGCCAGACTATTCCAAGGAATTTGCCCTATTCTGTGACACTCGCGATAATTGCGCATTGTCAGTCCTGACACAAGAACATGGCACGACCAGAAGGCCTGTGGCATATTTCTCTGCCACCCTGGATCCAGTGGCGGCTGGATTACCAGGTTGTCTGAAAGCAGTAGCTGCTACCTGCGCAAGTTTAGAGCAGAGTGAGTCCATTGTCATGGGACATCCTGTAACTGTGTATGTTCCACATGGAGTGGTAATATTACTGACCAGAACGAAAACTCAGTATCTCACCCCTAGGCGGCTGACTAAATACGAGAGGATTCTTGTGGGTGCTGCAAATGTAAACATTGTTAGGTGCAGTATTCTGAACCCCGCCACTTTGCTCCCCGACCCAAAGGATATGGAAGGTGGGGTGGATGATGAGCATGATTGCATTGATTTAACAGAATTCAACACCAAGCCACGCCCAGACATTAAAGAAACACCATTGCCTGTGCATGATAAGGAACTATTTGTGGATGGTTCATGTCTAAGACGTGAACAAGGAGGCCTGAGTGCTGCCTATGCGGTAGTTTCCTTAACGAAAATTGAAGAAGCAGGTTATCTATTTGACGTAAAGTCTGCACAAGTAGCCGAATTGATAGCTATGATAAAAGCTTGCAAAATTGGGAAAAACCTAAGCATAACAGTGTATACTGACAGTCAGTACTGTTACGGGGTTGTGCATGACTTTGGCCAGTTGTGGCTACAGAGGGAGTTCCTGACTTCATCAGGTACCCCTATTCGAAATGGAAAAGTGGTTCAAGACCTTTTAGAGGCAATCCAGTTACCAAAGGAACTGGCAGTGGTAAAGTGCGTTGCTCATAAGAAGGGCATGGACACTGTATCACTGGGAAATGATTTTGCTGATCGAGTGGCCCAATGGTGCGCCAGAGATCGGTATATCATAAATCCAAAACGAGGGGGGCCAGGAACCAGCTGCCAACTTCAGGTGTTTGAAGAAGTGCCTACATGGGATGAAGTGAAAGAGTGGCAGCAGGCGGCACCCTGGCAAGAGAGAGAGAAATGGAAGGAAGATGGGTGTAGACCAAGGCGTGTGGATGGTGTCATCTGAGGCCCAACTGGTATGCCTGTGTTACCTAGACACTTACTTAGCACGATGGCGAGATTTATACATGAAGGATCACACATTGGTAGGGACGCCATGATTCTAGTGTTCCAACAGACTTGGTACAGTAAAAAGTTCAGGAAAGTAGCAGAGTCCCTCTGCCAGAGGTGCCTGCCATGTCAAAGGATGAACGCAGGCAAGAAAACTGTGGTGGAACTGGGGAAAATTGGGAGATCAGGGGGTCCCTTTGTGAGAATGCAGATTGATTTCATCACCATGCCCCGTTGTGAAGGGAAGCGATATGTCCTTGTCATGGTCTGTTTATTTTCGAAGTGGGTGGAAGCTTTCCCTACTCCCCAGAATGACGCGCTGACCGTAGCCAAGTGTTTACTGAAAGAACTGATACCTAGGTTCGGGGTTCCAGTCACTATTGAATCAGATAGAGGCAAACATTTTCAGAATGAAGTGATCGACGAACTCTGTAAGGCCTTTGGAATCTCACAAAAGCTCCACTGTGCATACCGTCCAGAGGCTTCTGGAATAGTGGAACAAGTAAATGGAACTATCAAAAACAGACTAGCAAAACTGTGTGATGCATCTGGCATGACCTGGGTGAAGGCCCTGCCCTTGGTCCTGATGGGACTCCGAAGTGTTCCTGACCGTAAGACAGGCCTAAGTCCCCATGAAATCATTATGGGAAGAGTGATGAGACAAGCATGGGTGCCAGGAAGCAAACTGTTGAGTATTACTGATGATTTGGTGCTTGAATACTGCAAGAGATTGGGTGACCAAGTGCGTTCTATCTCTCGCCAGATCGGAGAAGACGCCATCCTCAATCCAACGACCCCTCTCCACAAACTGGTCCCGGGAGACTGGGTCAAGATAAAGAAGCATACTCGGAAGAGCTGCCTGGAGCCCAGGTGGGGAGAGAAGCGTCAGGTGATCCTGGTAACTACCACAGCAGTAAAGTGTGCAGGGGTTCCACGTTGGATACACGCCAGCCACACCCAGAAGGTATTACCAGACGAGGAGCCTGAAGAAGAAGGGCGTCCAGCAGAGGACTCTGCAGGAGCCAGACCGGAAGTAGCTGACGACGTACAGCCCAGTACCAGTCGAGCTGCAGAATCAGCAGACGTTGGCCCAAGAATAGTTGACAACGAACTACCAAGAGCCCAGCCTGCTGAAGGGGTCCAAGAAGCTGAGCCAGAAGTAGCTGAAGACGAGCTGCCGAGCATATGGCCAGAGGAGTGGATACCATTGATTGATCTCACTGAAGACCCCATTCGAACCAGTGAGAGACTTTGGGAAGGTAGAGAGTGGACTAGAGAGGAAAAGAAAGGCACAGGCGAAGAACCTCAGGATCTTGAGATTCACATCAAAACTGAGGAAGGAGAAGGTCAGACAGGGACAGAGCAAGTGATTGATACAGAACAAGTGAACACTACAGAGCAAGTGATTGATACTCCTCCACTGACTCCTGATGTCGGGAAGGGACAGACTAGACATAGCGTGATAGTTCGAGCAGAAGAAAGTCCAGAGATCGAAGTGCTTGAACAGGATCAGATAGGATTAGAAGAACGTGTTCAGGAAACAGAAACAGAGACATTTGAAAGGCAAACACAGAACTGTCCTGAACAAGGCCAGATTAGTGACCAGGCAGAAGAAATAGAAGCTAGCCCTGGAATTAGTCAGATAGAAGAGGAAGAAACTGAAACAGAATTGCCACAAACTAATGAAAACAAGAGGGCAAGAGAAGAAAACGAAGTCCAAGTGCCAACTAAAAGACTTAAGAAAAGAAAGCACGTAGAGCCTGGCTTTGTAAAGAAATTGAGACTAAGGATAAAGACAGTGGAAGAAAAACGTGCTGAAGAAAGAAGAAGTGCTCGCATAGCAGAACAACCAGAAGATACTTCCAAGAGAAGGAGTGATCGAATAAAAAGACAAAACAAAAAGTACAAGTCTCCTGAATGGACGCTCGTTTTGGAGGAATTTGAAGATCTTGATCTAACTGACGAAAGCGACGGAGAACCCGTCCCTGAGTACTCTGCCGAGGAAGAAGACGAGCCAACGTGAATTTGCACAAAGTAAGCTGCTCGTGTAAAGTCACAAAGAGGGTTCGAGGAACTTCTTCTGAGCCAAAATGTCTGATTCAAACGTGAATGGTAGACCTAGTTGCAGTCGTTGCAAAACATGCTGCAAGGTATGTGTATGTAGTATAGTTATAGTAATATTACTCTGGATAGGACTAACAGTTTTCATTCCTTTTGCGGTGAGCAAAAATACTAATATTGACCCTACTGAGATTGTAAATACTGAGACTGAAGAACTGACAACACAAAGTGTAGCAAGACATGAGAGAGCACTCAGACAAACAAAACAAGACCTAGAAGCATCAGATGAGGAAGGACTACATTACCACGGAGTTAGAAACAAGACGCATTTAAACGTTTTCGCAAACTTGTTAATACACTATGTAGAGACTATGGAAATTGAAGATTGCTATGTCTGCATGAAGCTACCTACCTCTGTAGCTGAAGGCGTGACATACCATCACCTGCCCCTGACATATGGAATCTCCTGTAGCATTTTAGCTAGTTTATTTTACAAAAGAGGACCGTTACAGTACTATTACTCTAACAATGACGTGATCTTTTCTGAACTTCCTATACGTGGGAACTTGAATCCTGTACATACTAAAAGTGACGTTACTCGCTATATGGGCGAATACTTTCTGACTATATGTAATATCGACATAGGTGACGCACACAGAGATAACTTGACTTGTTCTTTGCGTGAGCAGGAAAAGATGTTCCTGAACATGGCAGAGAAGAGGAGAATAAAAATAAAAAGAAAGGCAGATGACGAAACACAGAAAAGGCCAAAATGGGCAGAGAACATGGAAGGCACCTCAAATGGTGGAGCAGGTCCTGCACTGTTGCTGGATTTTGAAAAGAAGGGCAAGCTATGTCTTCACCGCGAGAAGACTAGCTACTATAATAACATTTCATTGGTTCCAGTGAATGCGAACATAATTACAAGGTAATTGGAGGATGGGGTTTCAAAAATGGGTCAGAGCCTGTGTTTCCTGGAATTTATTATATTTGTGGGGACAAGGCTTATTTCAAATTGCCGGATCACTGGTATGGAAGCTGCTACTTTGGCATTGTCTTCCCGAAAATATACCATGTGAACAAAGTTGCTGGAAGCAGTGAAAATACTAATGGCTTAGTGCGTAGTAAAAGAGAAAGCATAGGTGAAATAATGGGTAGTATTTTCAGTGCACTGATACCTGGAGTGGGAGTGGTTCTAAACACTCACAGAATTTGAAAATTGTCTACTATAGTGGATGTGTTGTCTACTGACACAGCTCATGGATTTCTGCTGGTCAATACCGAAATGGTTGCGATCAGATCAATGGTTTTGCAGAACAGACTTGCTCTTGACACCTTATTAGCAAAAGAGGGCGGAGTCTGCCGGATGTTGAAGGCGCAACATTGTTGCACTTATATTCCGGACAAAAGTGTGCAGCTCAAAAGATATGTGAAAAACATTACTAATTTGGAAAGGGAACTCAAACCACTCGAGGTTGATAGTGCCTGGAAGAGACTGGTAGATGGTCTCTCAAATGTAGGTCATTGGTTTGCTAGCTTAGGTAAAAGCTTATTGTTCAAGGTCCTGATGCCAATTGGAATCATAGGTCTTATCCTATTTTTCATATTTGTCTGTTGCAAGTGTCGTAAACACACCGGAAAGCATCAAGTGAATGCCAGAGGAGTGAAACGAAGTGTGGATGAGCTTGAATTAGAGGAAATGAATAATCAGATATACAAAAGGGTGAAGAATTCTCACCCTACCAAAGATGAAAAAGAGAAATTGAACCGCTTGCTGGAAGAGATAGAGATGTATAAGGTGTGAGAAGTTGGCATCTGGTTCCATTTATTTTGTGATGATAGTAAATATCATCAAAGAGGGGATTGATGAAGCAAAGCTTCGTATTTGCGACTTGCTGTATTCATGAACCTCGTTCATGTGTAACAACGTAATAATTTGTACGTCTTACTAATGTTTATTTTTATGTTTAAACGAGGTCTACGAAGCTTGCCTATGTGTTTTACTAAAATAATTAATTTGAGTCTTTAAAATGGCCGCTGCTTTAAAATAAGTGTCGGCGCATGCGTCAGTCACACTCACGTGTCCTGATGTGTTTGCAGGTTTGGAGGGAAATAGTTGCGCATGCGTAATGCATAGCTTTGCCAGTAACGTGGTACTGCTCGTGCCACTGCTCTTGTGCTCGTATACATGTAGCTAACATTTAGACTGCATAAGTATATTTCTTAGTGATAAGTTGAAAGTACAAACCTTGTGATGTGTTTTCATAATGTTATTTCTATGTATTAATTTGTTCTCGCTTACTTTTCATGTACCGCGGGGAATGGGGGTCTGACTGAGCCGAAAGCCATCTTGGAGGGTACTTGTGCGCAGACTCGGCAAGAGCGATCTTGGCATTGAATTGCTGCCAAAGAAGGTTGATACCAGTAGCCACCCTGGGAAGCAGCACCTTCGACCCGCAGCATCACGATATTGTTCTATTTTGTTGCTAAAATGTATTCTTTCCCTGTACTCTGCGCAATTTTCTCATGGGAACCCCAATCTCGCTAGGCGGTACCCAGAGATGTAAATAAGGCCTCCAAATAGTGTGTTCTGATTGGTGTGTTACCCAAATCTTATCTTAGGACCAATCCAAATTGAGGGATTCTGACACTTTGCAACATTGGGGGGTGGTACACCGTCCCCAAACTGTATATCTACCCTGGGTTCACCTAGGGAAATTGTCCGACTTGTCTGGTTTAGCTGACCTGTCACTGACCCATCATACTCAATAGGTGACTGAAGATACAGAGAGCTGCGGAGCACTCTGTCCGAAATTGACCATAGACTAAGGTTTTACTGAACCTTAAAGTGCTGGCGAAGCACTTTGCTGGGAGTTCGCTGACCCATTCGGGGTCTTGATCGATAGCTGCAGAGAGGGTGGAGCGCAGGCGTTGCTTCCAAACTGCGGGTGCGGTCCTGTCCTGAGCGGTCCTGTCCTGAGGGTTTCCTGTCCTGTCCTGAGGGTCCTGTCCTGAGGGTTTCCTGTCCTGCCCTGGGTGTCCATTCTGCACCTGCTGTCCATTGAGGGGTATCCTTCCTTGAGGGTTTCTTGTCTTAACTGACCCGTGGCCAGGGTTTGGTTTCCACACCAGTCTAGGTAAATATTGCTCTAAAATCTTTTAAACTTGCACCTTTCTATTTTTCTGTCTTTTGCTTCAATAAAGAGACACCTTTGCACATGTTGATTTTTTCCATGCTTTTGCCGCAAATTATTGAAACGTAAAGACATTGCATATTTCCATAACGTATTCCCATGTTCCCCTACCTGTTAGAAATCATATTTTGCATTGCAGTTTGTCATTTCCTGATATGGTCTAGAACGGCTTTTCTTAGACTGTCCAAAGAACTATTGCCCTAAATGCATAGAGTTTCCTGTTGCATCTCATATTAGCATTTCCATGATTACCCTGACTTTATTTCTCTATAGTTATGTACTTTTCGTTATCCTGATTATTGATTGCCTTATTCTTGTAAATCTAATGCTTACTGAGAACGAACTTTAGATAAAGATTTTAAAACTTCCAGTTGTCCGTGGTCATTTACAACAGTATTGAATGTCATTTTGGGTTTGTATTTTGCTGCCTTTCCTTTACAGCTAGCTCCCTGATCCGTTGTGGTCATAGGTACCCGTGTCGGTGTATGGTAAGTCGGGTACGCTGAGTAATAACAATAGGGAATTCACACAAATTGGTAGCAGCCCGTGAAGTCACCCCGTCAATGTATATTGTGAATTGAAATTTATGGGCCCGAAGCCGGAAACGGCGAAATTATTGGTTGGGTGACCTCGCGCGCTCTATCATTAGTACATGTCCTATGTTTCACATACATTGTACCTTGCCCAGGGGGGTACCTTGAGCCTACCATAGAGGTGTCTGATGTGCATAAAAAGGGAAGGGTAAGGTCTGGCAAGTGTGTGCACTTGTGAGGACTATAGGGCAGTTTAACAAACTGCGCTCAGACTCTGCAGTGGCAGGCCTGAGTTCTTTCTTTAGTGCTACTTGTGTGGGTGGCACAATTAGTGCTGCAGGCCCTCTAGTAGCATTTGCATTACCAGCCCCGGCACACATAGAGCACTTTACGAGGGACTTTACTAGTAAGGCAAACATACCAATCATGGGCAACCAAATGCCATTACACTTTACACAGGGAGCACTTGCACTTTGACACTGATCAGTAGTGACAAAGTGCCCAAAGCATCTAAGTTGGTAACACCATGTCAGAAAAAAGGTCTAGGGGGAAGGCAGAAAGTTTAGGGAACTAAAACACAGGCCAGTCAGTCAGTCATACCAACTTAATTCACATTACTTAAAACGCATTTCAGTACAATAAATACACATAACTCTTTTGACACTAAAAACTATTTCTAAAAAACAGACATATTTGTACCATATTCAATACTAAGATGCAGATAAAATCTATTATTTCAAATAATAATAGTTGAGAATCTCAAAACGACCTACATTTATTCCCTCCTTCTGGATCGTCTAAATCTAAATGAAAACGCCTAAGGAAAGACGGGACTAAAAAGATGATCTCTGCCCCACATCTCCCCTAAGAATTGTCATTATAAGCCAGGCCTCTCAATCTTGATATTATAACAAAGATTAAGAAGAAGAAGAAACTCTGCCCTAACCACAGTTGCAACGGCTAAAAAACTCTGCGACGATTTAAAATTGCTCAGAGAAAAGAAGCAATCGTATTACATACATAGAGATCTGCCAATTGCTGAATAAAATATAAAGCTGGAAAACACTGTCTAAAAGCATGTTTACGTAGAAGGAGAATGATATACTTCTTTATCTCCTGGCTATACAAAATGCAAAAGAATAAAAAAGGCTTATTAGACCGAATAGATTTTCTGTCACATGGACAGTGCAACAATTGATTCAGTGCATAAGTCTTTTCGGGGAAACCAATCATAAAAGGGATCAAATTTAGACAAAAGGCCATTAAAACAAATTGGTACTGTAGGTTTTGAACAAAGGACAAAATGAAAATGCACTCTGATTTGCAGGTGGTAGTGTCTGGTATAAAATGACTGTGCTTTTGTCTTTATTCGCACCCACTCTGTCATTTAGTGCCTTTGCCAGGATTTTTCTTTTTAAGTTAAGCTTCAGAAATTAATGCACAGCAGTGGGGTTTCACACATATCATGCAGTCCCAACAATGCCAGAGGAGAACCTACATAACTCGACCATGTGATTCTCAGTGCAAACCCCATTTTTAGGATGTCCCCATAGCACTGATTGGTTGAGTCTAACACTATCCCCTTTCCATATTGAGTGCCACAACAGCAGAGGGGCCATCTCAATTGAATCACTAATGAACGGTAAGCTCACTTTGGTGTGATAAATAAGGTTCGAGTAAGTATGAGGGGCAGATAAAAGTCTTTTTGCAAAAAGAGTCCGCCACACGCTGAATTGCTCCAATGCTCGCCGTTCCCCAAATTGCTGCCCCATAGGAGAGAGCAAATTTTGCTTTAGCTAAATAGATTTTAAAACATTTCCATGATGGGTTATGAACGTATTATTTGGGAGAATCTAAAAATTGTGGCTATGCTTTTTTCCATGAGGTTGACTCTATTAATCACCATATCCTTCTACTTTAGTTAACAATCAGATAATACGTGAATTTATCCACCACTTCTATATATCTATTCGCTTTGGAGAATTACAGGGGTTTCTTGAATCCAGGCCATTCGGTTAATACAATTGTTATGAATTTGTTAACATGTTAAGCAAGGCTAGCCATAAAGCGAGTGTACACCCCCATGAGGCTCTGCAATGCCAATGGGGTTCTAGCTAAAAGCACTGCATCGTCTGCGTAGAGGAGTATTGGGAAGGGGGCCTTCTCGACATAAGGAGTGTCCTTAGCGCTCTCTAGCAATACAGATTCCAGTTTATTAGTATAGAGGGCAAATACGAATGCTGCATTGTCACAGCCTTGTCTCACTCCTTTTTAAATATTAAAGGGCTTAGTACACTCTCCTTGTTTCCCATAACAAACACACAAACAGCTGCTGTCGCACCCAGATACAGCTGCCTTATAAAGGGAATTATTGATTTATCTACCCCATGCTCTCCATTATGGCCCATAGCTTGCTATGGACCACAGAGTCAGATGTGACAAGAAGATAAATAAAGGCCCTACAGAGTGGAGGTTTTTTCACCAGAGTGTATTTGTCAGTCACCATCATTGGGCTGAAGCATTGATCAATCGTGCCTTTGCCTTTCTTGAAGCCGTATTGGGCCCCAGAAAGGATCTCCTTTTACTCTGCCCATTCTTCTAGCCTATTTGGTAATAGGTGCCCCATTTGTTCGGATCTGCAGTCGATTAGGGAGATTGGCCTATAACTTTTCGGAAGAGATCTATCCCCTTTTTAAAAATGGGAAAGATTGTTCAATGTCTCCAAGAAGTCAGCGGACCTGATTTTGCTACAGAATTAAAAACATTTGACAGTACGAAAAGGTCCAGAACCCCCACAGGTTGCCCTATCCTGTCCTGATGAAGATCCGCACGGCCAAGGATTAAAACACCCTCAAGCCCTTAAGATGGGTCGAAACATCGACTCCCTTTTCTGTACAGCCTGGACCGCATAATTCCCCCTCACGTGCCATAATAGAAAGGATGTCTAGTTTTCGTTGGAAACCATATGATTTACATTGTATATTGTAAAACGCGGCCAGACTTTTGTAGGACGGTAATTGAAAACCAGTCCATGTGTTCAAATATATCCAGCTTCCCTATGTCACTCTTTTTAAATATCCTTCTTCACTCACCCACTCACCCTTGAACACTCTTGCTACATGCACGTTCCATCTGGAGCAACCTTCCTTGCAACAACTACTCAGAAAATGACCAAAATTGTTTTTGTTTCACCAAATATCATGAAAACAAATGCATGGTGATTTAGATTATGGTTTGTTGCACTTTTTCCTGGTTCATATTAAGTAATGTATTGAATACCCTGAGCTACAGTACTGGTCCTTTAGAGCTCATAACTATTGAATGACACTACTGAGTAGGGATCATTTCCCAGCACTAAATGAAGGTCTAGGACCATTGTTTTTTGTATCCAATCACACCCATGTCCTTGACGTATTGGGTTACCCCATTGTTTGTAATGGCTGACTTTGGAACAGGGCAACCAGGTTCGAGTCTCTTCATCAGCTCAACATCCTGTGGTTCTGGGCAAAATCACTCAATCTCACTGTGCCTAAAAAAATGAAGGTGTCCTTTTGCAATGCAGCTGATGCTCATGTAAAGCACTCTAATTTCTTTGGGTCGAGTTTGTGCTTTATTTAATTGCAAAACAAATAAGCACACAAAATTTAATATGAGCCATTTTGCCCTTTACATTTCTGCCCTGCAAACTTCCTAAATCGCCTTCACCTGTGCAGGCTCGTGCTAGTGGGTCGGTGCCCTGGTGCCCCCATGCAGCAGCCGCCACTGACACAAGGAATGCATGAGAAAGCTTTTCACTTTCCCTACATGGAAAGCAAAACATGGAAATGTCAGCCTTTTTTTTCCACCTGCAGAGTGGAATTGAACCTGACCCGCTGCTCTGTTGATGGGAAATGAAACTAAAAACAACAGCTGCTTGTAGAAACACAGCGAGAGACTGCACAACGTGTTTGCCTGACTGATAAGTGTATTAAAAATTGCCCGGACCCCAGACAGTGCGCTTCAAAGTAACTTTCCCAGCAGTGAGTCCTGTGTGCCCTACCTACCTGCAGGGCACTTTTGTCACACAGCAGCACACACGAGTTCCCTGCAGAGAAAGTTTCTTCAGAGGGAACTGTCAGGGGCTGGCCGATGTAATTAAGTTGATGCAATTACCATTGCGGTAAATAACATTATCCATTGCCTTGTGTACAACTTTTCAAATACAAACACAACAATGCACCATATTGAGAGACCTTAGTTATTCTTTCTTATCTAGAGAATTTACTACTGAAAAGCAGCATTTATGCTCAGAAGACAATGCTCAGGACACCCTGAATCGTCACCAGAAATTCACACATCCTCCCATGGCAGCCTGCAGACAGGCACCTGGTCTGCACAGACCCTAGTTAGAAGCAATCAGGAGGCAGAAGCTGCCAGCAGCACACGTGCACGGATCCCCCATCCAAACACCTCAGAGACAATGAGTACACATTCAGAAGCCATACAACAGGGGGCCAACACGCTTTGTATCCCTGAGATCTTCATGGTCCTCCTATCACAGTGTGTCCTTGAGATCTTCATGGTCCTCCTATCACAGTGTGTCCCTGAGATCTTTATGGTCCTCATATCACAGTGTGTCCTTACGATCTTCATGGTCCTCCTATCACAGTGTGTCCTTGAGATCGTCTTGGTCCTCCTATCACAGTGTTTCCTTGAGATCTTCATGGTCCTCCTATCACAGTGTGTCCTTGAGATCTTCATGGTCCTCCTATCACAGTGTGTCCCTGAGATCTTTATGGTCCTCATATCACAGTATGTCCTTGAGATCGTCTTGGTCCTCCTATCACAGTGTTTCCTTGAGATCTTCATGGTCCTCCTATCACAGTGTGTCCTTGAGATCTTCTTGGTCCTAGTGTGTCCTTGAGATCTTCATGGTCCTCCTATCACAGTGTGTCCTTGAGATCGTCTTGGTCCTCCTATCACAGTGTTTCCTTAAGATCTTCATGGTCCTCCTATCACAGTGTTTCCTTGAGATCTTCATGGTCCTCCTATCACAGGGGTATCCCTGAGATCTTCATGGTCCTCCTATCACAGTGTGTCCTTGAGATCTTCTTGGTCCTAGTGTGTCCTTGAGATCTTCATGGTCCTCCTATCACAGGGTGTCCTTGAGATCGTCTTGGTCCTCCTATCACAGTGTTTCCTTAAGATCTTCATGGTCCTCCTATCACAGTGTTTCCTTGAGATCCTCATGGTCCTCCTATCACAGGGGTATCCCTGAGATCTTCATGGTCCTCCTATCACAGTGTGTCCTTGAGATCTTCTTGGTCCTAGTGTGTCCTTGAGATCTTCATGGTCCTCCTATCACAGTGTGTCCTTGAGATCTTCTTGGTCCTCCTATCACAGTGTGTCCTTGAGATCTTCTTGGTCCTCCTATCACAGGGGTATCCCTGAGATCTTCATGGTCCTCCTATCACAGTTTGTCCTTGAGATATTCTTGGTCCTCCTATCACAATGTGTCCTTGAGATCTTCTTGGTCCTCCTATCACAGGGGTATCCCTGAGATCTTCATGGTCCTCCTATCACAGTGTGTCCTTGAGATCTTCATGGTCCGCCTATCACAGTGTGTCCTTGAGATCTTATTGGTCCTCCTATCACAGGGTTTCCCTGAGATCTTCATGGTCCTCCTATCACAGTGTGTCCCTGAGATCGTCATGGTCCTCCTATCACAGTGTGTCTGTTGAAAATTAGTACGTTTTGGTGAACATTATCTGCGCCATCTTGCCTCTTCCCCTGATGCCACACTTTTGTCGTGCGCACCCGCCATCTTAGATGCCCCGATCAGAACGAACCCTTTTACATGCCGCTGGCCCCTGACATAGCCCTTCGCCTTCACTAAGCCTGCACGCTGACCACCCCCCCCTGCTTGCACCTGCCTCGAGTCATAAACCCCTCTTCGGCGCTGCTCTGCCCCAAGCCCTCATCCTGTTCCCAGCGCGACACCTCCCCGCTTCCCTTTCATGATCTCCGGCCCTTAGAGGCAAACCCCCTTTTCTCCCTGTGTGCCCGTTTTGTCTTCCCCGTTCCCAGGCCGACACCCAGCTCTGCCGATACCATTCCTTGCCCCTCCCCATACAATAGAAAGCTTCCCCCATCAAAGGATCCCCGGGTTGATCAAAGCCCCCACTCCATGAGATCCGATCAAACCCCCCACATTCCGTGAATCGGCGGAATCTCCAGCTGCGTGATACTCATCACCTGTTATGACCAGGGTGGGGACTTCAACTGTAAATGTGTGTGGGAACGGGCCCCAAAGGGGGATTCCGGGAATGTCTTACCGTATATCAAAGCTTTGTCACATGTATGTAAACTGTAATAAAAACCACAAACACTGTATATAAGGGGCCAGGCCTCAAACGTAAGTTAGAGCACCTCAGAACGATACCTTCTGTCCGTTTCGTTGTGTTCTCCTCCGGAGAGAATAAAAAACCTTGTTTCCTGCTTTCCAGTCTCCAGCGCCTGCCTCTTCATTTGATTAAATAACTAGAGGGTCACAGAGGCAATACCGCCGGGCAAATATCGATTGTCCCCGACCCGACTCAGGTTTTTACAATTGGCGTCCCAAGCGTGGGGCCCATCAGCGACTCGTGGATCCAGTGGGAGAGGTCCCGACGACAGAGTGAACGACTGCAACGATCGGGAGAGCTCTTGCCCAATAGACCCTCGTCTGGCAGCCGATCATCCGAACTTCACTAGTTCCGAACAGACCTCTCTCGAGTGATCTACGGTCCTGACTGGGAACCATCAGGAGTGCCGTGAGAAATACGAGAAAAAGAGGACGATCGGGCGCTGGATTCGGAAGACAAGAAACTGTCCATACGGTCCGGGTAAGGTCGTGTTACCACGACAAGTTGCGAAAAATTGCTTGATTGCTTGTTTGTTTAAAAATACTAGTATTGCTCCTTTTTATTTGTTTGGAGATTCACTGTCTGCAAACGGAGAAACAACGGGCTCTCTCTCTTTGCAAGCAGTGGAGGATAGGTAGGGCAGCAACCGTGCTTATTTTTTCTCCCCCACGCAATAATTACTTGAAACTGAACTGTTGTTCGCAAAACTATTGTTTCCTGGAGATTCCCTGTCTGCAAACAGGGAAGAGACCACCCTTTTTGCAGATAGTGAAAAGGGTAGGTAACGCAGATCTTTGCGGACCTACTCATTCTCCCCATTGTTATTTATTGGTCGTTTGGTTATCATTTTTTTTGATCCATGAGGTATTCACTGCCTGCAAACAACGTCGAATAGAAATATTCTGTACGGTCTTTGCACCTAGTGATAAGATAGGCAGTGCTGACTTTTTAGTCCCTCGTTACGAGCCGTCATGTCTGTCTTCTCCCCACTGATAAATAGCCTGTTTAGCCCGGACCGCGTATTAGAGGTGGACCATATAGCTCCACTAGAAGGCACCCCTAATAAGGACATGTTCATAAACTATGGATTAGTCACCATAGCCTATAATAAATTGTGGCACAGGTATACCGAAGAGAGTCAAGACAAACAGTGGCCACTGACAGGATCCTTTGACCTTGATAAAATAGAAACGTTAGAAATAGCCCTTCGAAATAATAAGACAACGCCAATTATGCTCGACAGTCTCGGTATGTGGCGCAGAGAGGCTACGAAACGACAGAGAAAAGACGAGGACAAACCAAGTAGAGAAATATACCGACAGGACAACCCCAGGACACCGCTACCCACAACTTATCCCCCGACACTGTGCAAAAGACGACTAGACTTAGGGCCAGACCAATGCGCTTTTTGTAGGTATGTCGGACACTGGAAAGCCCAATGCCCGACTCTACTGAGCGTGAGTAAAGGCAAAGGGCCGACAGGAACGACAGACCGGCAGTACGGGAAAAAGCGCGAGACAAAGAAGAACCCGACTTACATAGACAGACCAGACAGAACCACCACGTTTGATTATGCCCGATGGCACAGATTTCGCCAGGAAAATTTCAGCGGCATGCTCAAGTTCTCCTAGGTCGGGCAACGTCAAGACGGGAACCCAGCCTCGTTTCAAATTCGCAGACAGAAAGAGATAATTATGACCAATAACTGTTTTATATTTGTCTTGGGTCTTTGTATGTCGTACTTGTACTGTCCCCCGTCTGAGTTTGTGTGTATGTAATGTACAAATCTGCGTCATCCCTCTACACGTGTTTCCGTGTTACTCAACCTCTGTTAGCAGAAACTTAGCATAAAAGCAACCTTGAAAGAAAGAAATGGTAAAACAAAATCCGTAGACCATTAATGAACTTGAACTTTTAATTTAACACAACAAACAAGGAATAATAACGGTAAACTGTAGAAAATGAAAGTCAAACAGAACATTCGCCCCCCCCATTCTGGAACCTTCCAAAGTTGGGCAGGGTTACGGCTACGCCCAACCAACGGCAACCCATATAAGGCGGGCCCGGCCGCCAACTCTTGGTCAGGAAATCTTAACGTATGGGGGAGCCGGAGGAGAGGCAGGAGCCAGCAGCCCGGGCTGTTGTAGGTAGTCCCGCCACATGTCCAGAGGAGAACGAGGCACCTTTTTTCCTTTTCTCTTCCGTAACAGCCGCAGCAGCTCTGGACGGCGGGATGTCCTGCACGTACCTCCACAACAATTTGTCCAAGTTGGGCTGGGAGGGAGAGGCGACGCGGACGAGCCTCTCCCACCTCCACCGGTAGGAGGTTTCCCAGCCCCCGGCCCGACGCCGAACACCCCCAGTCAGGCGATGGTGCCCATACTTCCACAGCACCGAACACACCATGGCGGCACCCCAGTACTTGCGCAGCACCGAACGTGCAATGGTGGCCATACTCCCACAGCACCGAGCACAGGACTTGGGGAACACCGGATGTGGAGAAACCTTCATGCGGGGCGATGAAAAGGAGCGGCATGGAGTGCACCGGGAGAAGGAGACGATGCGAACCAGTCTCCCTCGCCCCCCAGGTGGGGGCATCACAGCTGCACCCCAGCCGAACGTCCCGCTTTCACAAAACAGGGACCTCTTCCTTTCACTCCGAAGGGTCTCTTCCACTCTTGCAAACTCGACGAGAGTGGCCCCGGTAGGGCCTCAAAATGGCGTCTGGGTCCGCTGGAAGACGGGCCCCGGCCACTAGAGTAACTTTGACCAGCCATATAACTCGAACATTTGCCCCCTGGAGCACGAACCCCCATCTCCGACAGCATCTCCGCAGCCTTGAAGATCCTACAAAGGTCCCCGACGGAACCTTCGGCCTTTGCAGGTTTCCGGTAAGGGACGGCTGCCTTGTTCGCCAACGAAACAAACATGACATTGCCACTCCTTCTGTTAGCATGAATTCTAGAACTGCCGAAAAGGACTCTGGTCCAAACTGCCAGTAAATGGGAAACATTTCCCCTGATGCTGCTTCCGGACTGAGCCGGCCCCGCCCAAAATGGCGCTGGTATCAATCGGAACTTACGAACACCTCGTGGTGTTCCTTCGCACTAATATAAACTTGATGTTCTGAGATTTTATATGATCCTTTGTACACTTGGCTAGAAAAGACAAGGAGAACTCACTCGACGAACAGTATGAAAGGATCCCCGTTACAAATGTTGATTACAAATGTACAATGTATTATATTTTTTATAACTGATGTAAACCTCATTTACGACGCTCACGTACGGTATGCATATAGGAAATCTGAGTACAACTATTATGATTATGCTTCTAAATTATGAAAATGAATGCCCCCGAACCCCCAGCCAATTAATAGATGTTTTAGTTTCTTACAAATGAATGAGTAAAACTTTCCGATGTTTTTATTGCTGCAAACGACACCCCCCACTGTACGCACTTTAGCCATTGCCACGACCGGCCAAATACGACCGCACCCTCATAATCCACATGCTGAAATGATTTTGCAAAATAAAATTTTTGAAACTATGAACGGGTATTGCATGCTTTATTTTAAAAATATGGGATCGGTGGGAAAGTTCTTTTCTGTGCACCCTACTCTGCTCTCTCTTTAAGGTTAAAAGAAGATGGTTGCCCAGCCCTGGAGGACGGATCGGATCGACAACACGACACTCCGCCTTCAAAGTACGCGACTGACTCATGAACTCTCGCGTAGAGGAAGACCTTGGCTTCCAAGGATGGGTAAAACGAACGGTGTAAATGAGGGAATGTAAAAGGAGGGTGAAATGAAATAATATAAATGTTATAAAGTACCACGTTCCAAAGTATCAGGGACCCAAGAACCGAAGAACCTTAGAACGCCACAGCGTTGAAAGAGGTTTAAGGATCCCGATAGTGAGATACATCCTTTGACTAGATACCTCGCACTAGGCACCTCTGGTTTCCTTTTTACGTTTCCCCGCACATGACCTATATGAACACACTACCCCCCCCCCCTCGACTCCAGAAACCATATCCCCGGGGACCCTGCCCCAAGGAGGAAAGACGAGTAAGAGGTAAGTAAAGGACTTATGAATCCATGTATTTGAATGCGCGCGAATGCTGTCTCCCCCACCCCCCTTTTTTTCCTCCCTCTGCAGGTTACATCAGAGATTACAGCCAAGGTGTGGCGAAGATCTGAAGCCTTGCCATGTCTAATACACGAAACGGACTAGCGCCGCAAGGTGGTGTCTAAGCACGCCTGCAAACTACTCACGTATCGAACAAACCCGAAAGAAATTAGCACAACCTGATAAAAAGTGATCACCCTTAAACCAGACCGGACGAATGAACCCATGTCACGTATGATGCGAAACTATGAGGGAATGTGTGTGTGTGACTGAGGCGTCGACCCAACTGGTCGAAGGACCGAGAATGCGAGAAGTGCGACAAAATGGTACCTCCTTTCTTCTTTCCCTTTTTTCTCAAAGCACGTCCCCTCTACCCTGTCTAATGCTCAAACTGCATGATTACAAGATTCTAACGCAGACCCGTGAATGCCCTTTACTGTGTAATGCACTAAATAGCCTTTCTTGAATACACTGCCACCCTCTCTGTTGCACGTGTACTATTTAGCCTGCCGTTGCACTCTCTCTCTCTCCCTCTCTCTCTCTCTCTCTCTCTCTCTCTCTCTCTCTCTCTCTCTCTCTCTCTCTCTCTCTCTCTCTCTCTCTCTCTCTCCCTCTATTTTTGCACTCCCACTCTTCCGAGTGGTTAGCCCCGAAATTGGCAGACCGCCACCCCTAGCACACCACCTAATTGGCTTCAAATACCGTCAGTATTTGCACAAAAACTTGTCTTTAATACAATCACCCTGAGGCCGCGTCGTTACCTCTCCTTTTCCGCTAGAAGTCAATGAACCCAGGTTGGGCCGTAAGGGAAAGGACAGGTAAGACGACAGAGGTTCCCTAATCTGACCCGAAATAAGGGAACTACATGTCAACGGCTCCTATGGTATAAAACAAGGACCTCAGAATACGCGACCCTCCCCTCCCCGAATTTTCGCAATACCCAAGCCGGAAAAATGATCACCCCCGTTACCTCCCCTGTATCAGCCGCCCAAAAACTGGGATTATGAAACTACCCCCCATTTCCGGTTGTGAGAGATGGGTCGATTTATGCCCTTACCACAAGTTTCCTATGTCCCTGGTTGTTTCCCATAAAACCCCTGTCCTTCCTAATTAAGTAATCGGGCTGTAAAAGGTTACGTAGGATCCAGAATGATGTTTTACAAGGTTAACAGACTAGTCCAAGGTAAAGAAATCATCAAAATGAACCCCGCAGTAGTTGCAAAGCAGGATGCACCGATAGAAAGGAAATGTTTAGCCATGTTCGTCTCTCAGCAAAATACCTGTGTAGTACCATGTTGACGACTCACTGTACCCTTTTGTAAATATAAAACTCTAGAGAACGGCATATCTTTGCCAGATTTGTCTCACGAAGGTGGGTTACCATCAGATGAACTGTCATGCCTGTAATAAATAATTATGAAGGAAAGTCATAGTAAATCCAACAGGCCCGTCACCGGTCATTCATATGCCAGTTGTGAACACTAACATAACGGGCATTTTCATTCTTTGCCTGGAGCTGGGAGAGAAATAGACTTTTTGATTATCTTCATCTGCAAACTCTCTAAAGACTGTCTTTTCAAACTTGTTTAAGGGTACTGCTGTTGGAGGAGAGAAGGACCGGATGTGGGAGCACGAGGCCTGACTGCAGACTAAGGAACACCTGCGACATTAGCCAAGGCGAGACCACGACAGAAAAGAGCTGCAGGACGAGGCACTGTTTTCGACAACATGAGAAGAAAGGGTCGACCTGATGCCCCTGCTCGATGTCCAGTGTCTATCGACAAGTCCCCGCTCTCTGAATTCCGTCACACGCCCGCCTATCTGAAGTCTCTCGTTCCCCTAGTTTGTTCCTAATTTGGCCTTGCTCCATCCCCCTTTTTCTCTGACCTACCCTATGGACTGTTTTGTACGCTCTTCTTCCATTTGAACTTTCTGACAATCACCTCAAAGGACACAGGGCGAAAAGGACCTTTCCGACCAGAAACGCGAGGAAAGGGTCGTGCCCTGCAACGCAGAACTTAGAACAGAGCTGGACTCGTAGCTCCACCGCCGGTGCTCAACAGCGCCAACGAAAGGCAACAAAGAATGAACATTTGACATCCCCAATCGCCGTTTCTGCTATGCCTCATTTCTCTCCCAGCCGCCATTGTATTGATCCTTGCTCCAATCCGAATCTGAAATATGTAATAACCTGCCAGTTCACGTTATGATCGCTGCAGAACCGTTTTTTGTATTACATTCCTATGACTTTCCTGCTGAACAAGTTTATCAAAGTTTATCAAATAGGCCCACCTCCTAAAAACTAGAAATGTCAAAATGTATTGTTTACAACTCTTTTTCATCTAGGGTTCCTACCGTTTTCTTTCTCAGGCCCACCACAGTAGAACCGAGTAGAAAATGAACCAGCAAGATGTCTTGAATATGTTAAAGGGAGGACTGTTGAAAATTAGTACGTTTTGGTGAACATTATCTGCGCCATCTTGCCTCTTCCCCTGATGCCACACTTTTGTCGTGCGCACCCGCCATCTTAGATGCCCCGATCAGAACGAACCCTTTTACATGCCGCTGGCCCCTGACATAGCCCTTCGCCTTCACTAAGCCTGCACGCTGACCACCCCCCCCTGCTTGCACCTGCCTCGAGTCATAAACCCCTCTTCGGCGCTGCTCTGCCCCAAGCCCTCATCCTGTTCCCAGCGCGACACCTCCCCGCTTCCCTTTCATGATCTCCGGCCCTTAGAGGCAAACCCCCTTTTCTCCCTGTGTGCCCGTTTTGTCTTCCCCGTTCCCAGGCCGACACCCAGCTCTGCCGATACCATTCCTTGCCCCTCCCCATACAATAGAAAGCTTCCCCCATCAAAGGATCCCCGGGTTGATCAAAGCCCCCACTCCATGAGATCCGATCAAACCCCCCACATTCCGTGAATCGGCGGAATCTCCAGCTGCGTGATACTCATCACCTGTTATGACCAGGGTGGGGACTTCAACTGTAAATGTGTGTGGGAACGGGCCCCAAAGGGGGATTCCGGGAATGTCTTTCCGTATATCAAAGCTTTGTCACATGTATGTAAACTGTAATAAAAACCACAAACACTGTATATAAGGGGCCAGGCCTCAAACGTAAGTTAGAGCACCTCAGAACGATACCTTCTGTCCGTTTCGTTGTGTTCTCCTCCGGAGAGAATAAAAAACCTTGTTTCCTGCTTTCCAGTCTCCAGCGCCTGCCTCTTCATTTGATTAAATAACTAGAGGGTCACAGAGGCAATACCGCCGGGCAAATATCGATTGTCCCCGACCCGACTCAGGTTTTTACATGTCCTTGAGATCTTCTTGGTCCTCCTATCACAGTGTGTCCCTGAGATCTTCATGGTCCTCTTATCACAGTGTGTCCTTGAGATCTTCTTGGTCCTCCGATCACAGTGTGTCCTTGAGATCTTCTTGGTCCTCCTATCACAGTGTGTCCTTGAGATCTTCTTGGTCCTCCTATCACAGGGGTATCCCTGAGATCTTCATGATCCTCCTATCACAGTGTGTCCTCCTTGAGATCTTCTTGGTCCTCCTATCACAGTGTGTCCTTGAGATCTTCATGGTCCTCCTATCACAGTGTGTCCTTGAGATCTTCTTGGTCCTCCTATCACAGTGTGTCCTTGAGATCTTCTTGGTCCTCCTATCACAGGGGTATCCCTGAGATCTTCATGATCCTCCTATCACAGTGTGTCCTCCTTGAGATCTTCTTGGTCCTCCTATCACAGTGTGTCCTTGAGATCTTCTTGGTCCTAGTGTGTCCTTGAGATCTTCATGGTCCTCCTATCACAGTGTGTCCTTGAGATCGTCTTGGTCCTCCTATCACAGTGTTTCCTTAAGATCTTCATGGTCCTCCTATCACAGTGTGTCCTTGAGATCTTCTTGGTCCTCCTATCACAGTGTTTCCTTGAGATCTTCATGGTCCTCCTATCACAGGGGTATCCCTGAGATCTTCATGGTCCTCCTATCACAGTGTGTCCTTGAGATCTTCTTGGTCCTAGTGTGTCCTTGAGATCTTCATGGTCCTCCTATCACAGTGTGTCCTTGAGATCTTCTTGGTCCTCCTATCACAGTGTGTCCTTGAGATCTTCTTGGTCCTCCTATCACAGGGGTATCCCTGAGATCGTCATGCTCCTCCTATCACAGTGTTTCCTTAAAATCTCCATGGTCCTCCTATCACAATGGTATCCCTGAGATCTTCATGGTCCTCCTATCACAGTTTGTCCTTGAGATATTCTTGGTCCTCCTATCACAATGTGTCCTTGAGATCTTCTTGGTCCTCCTATCACAGTGTGTCCTTGAGATCTTCATGGTCCGCCTATCACAGTGTGTCCTTGAGATCTTATTGGTCCTCCTATCACAGGGTTTCCCTGAGATCTTCATGGTCCTCCTATCACAGTGTGTCCCTGAGATCGTCATGGTCCTCCTATCACAGTGTGTCCTTGAGATCTTCTTGGTCCTCCTATCACAGTGTGTCCCTGAGATCTTCATGGTCCTCTTATCACAGTGTGTCCTTGAGATCTTCATGGTCCTCCTATCACAGTGTGTCCCTGAGATCTTCATGGTCCTCCTATCACAGTGTGTCCTTGAGATCTTCTTGGTCCTCCGATCACAGTGTGTCCTTGAGATCTTCTTGGTCCTCCTATCACAGTGTGTCCTTGAGATCTTCTTGGTCCTCCTATCACAGGGGTATCCCTGAGATCTTCATGATCCTCCTATCACAGTGTGTCCTCCTTGAGATCTTCTTGGTCCTCCTATCACAGTGTGTCCTTGAGATCTTCTTGGTCCCTGCATCAAATTTTCTCTCTAAAAAGCTTATTTTCTCTCCTGTAAATAGGTGAATATTTTATTTGCATAAACTCATTTGAAGTGTATTTGAAGTGTATTTTATCTTGTAATTGTGTTGTCCTTTGGGGCAAATCAGCCAAATATTGTCCTTTACCTTCCACTCACACTACTGGACCATGTTGAACCTTGCCATCCTCTCACACTACTGGACTGTGTTGATCCTTGCCATCCTGTCACACTACTAGACCATGGTGAATATTACCATACTCACACTCCTGGAGGGTGGTGAACAGTAGCATCCTCTCATACTCCTGGACCATGGTAAACCTTACCATCCTCTCACACTACTGGATCATGGTGAACCATACCATCCTCTCACACTAATGGACCATAGTGAACATCACCTTCCAATCACACTACTGGACTAGGTGAACCTTAATAGCAACTGACACTACTGGACCATGATGAACTTTACCATCCATTCGCACTACTGGATGGTGGTGAACCTTACCATCCTTTCACACTACTGGACCGTGGTGAAACTTACCATCCTCTCACACTACTGGACAAGGATGAACCTTACCATCCTTTCACACTACTGGACCGTGGTGAACCTTACCATCCTTTCACACTACTGGACTGTGGTGAACCTTATACCATCCTTTCACACTACTGGACCGTGGTGAACCTTACCATCCTTTCACACTACTGGACTGTGGTGAACCTTATACCATCCTTTCACACTACTGGACCGTGGTGAACCTTACCATCCTTTCACACTACTGGATGGTGGTGAACCTTACCATCCTTTCACACTACTGGACCTTGGTGAACCTTACCATCCTCTGACACTACTGGACAAGGATGAACCTTACCATCCTTTCACACTACTGGACCGTGGTGAACCTTACCATCCTTTCACACTACTGGACCGTGGTGAACCTTACCATCCTTTCACAATACTGGACCGTGGTGAACCTTACCATCCTTTCACACTACTGGACCGTAGTGAACCTGACCATCCTTTCACACTACTGGACTGTGGTGAACCTTACCATCCTCTCACACTACTGGACCATGGTGACCCTTACCATCCTCTCACACTACTAGGACGTTCTAAACCTTACCATCATCTCACACTACTGGACTGTGGTGAAATAATTTGCTTTTTTACAGCTTCACTTTTTCGGTTGTAAACTTATAGTACAAATGAAACCATTTACAATGAAAGGAGCTTATTCCTCAAGTGTACAGTGAGGCATCAAGACAACAGAATAAAAAATGCAGGGCATGAAAGTAATAGCATGAACATTAAAACAAATTGTACTGAGAAAGAGAAATTACATTTTTAACTTAGACAGGTGAATGCAGAATGTAAAATAAGTACATGCAATTTTGACTATGAAGTAGTTGAGACATTCTTGAGTAGCTTGCCCAACTGTGTAGGTTTACATTTTTGCATTATTTTGGGCGTGTCGAGCTCTATCCCACGATATCAGCTTTGCACCTGTGTAACTCTTTGATTTCGGTTTCGTTTCAGTTGCCCATGTGCTGCTCGCGAGACTTGCTGTATTCCTTCTGTGGAGATTGAACAACGCCTACACATGCCCACCGCTTTAAATTGGTTGCTTTGTCTGCCTTTACAAATTGCATTGCTCTCATTGGCAAATAGTGTACATTTGTCCCGCCTTATGGTTGTTTTGGTCCCGCCCTGGTTACTGGCCATGGTACATGGATACTTTCATTAGTAGCTATATGTTATGCTCAAGAGCACTACTTTTTCATTAGCCCTCTTTTTGCTGCTTGTTTTTTTGTTTCTTTTTTAATTTACTTTGAAGGTGAGCATGGCGCCTGCCTCACGGACACCGTGCTTTGTGTTTTAACACACTTTTAATTATTAACTTTCAACGTGAGCGCTACATAAAATACTCAAAAATCAAGGAACAAATAGACTGCTGCCATTCATGGGTAGAGACAGCATTATTAATATAGAATAGCTTACGTAATATAAAAATGTTCACATTTTAAGTCACCAGCTCAATTACATCCAAAAACAGTTATAACTTCAACTTCATAATTAAAATATAGAGGCGCCATCTAGTGTTTACGATTATTAACATTTAATGCTGGTTGAGCCACTAAAATATTGCATTGCAATAAAGTAACAAATGTTTGTTCTTTAATAAACTCAAACTTAAAAAAAAATAAAGTAACAAATGAGCCAGGCAGTGTCAGCTTCCCTTTGATTCCTCCATTCACTTCCGGTTCGAAGATGCAAACATTGAGTACTGTTTGCGGAGAGTGACACTGGACTATTGACTGCAACAGCAGGAGGCGGATTAGGAAAAACTGCCTTTTGCAGGTCAATAAACGCTTCACTTCTCAGTGCCACTTTTTATCTTTTTAAAATATCGCACGGTTAGGTGTCTGTGAGCGTGTGCGGTTTCCGTGTAAAACTCCTACACAGCTGGAATTCACTTTTTTTAAGTTTTAAAAAATAGAAATTTTATTGAAAAGGGAAAAAGAAGAAGAGGGGGGTAAAGGAAGGGGAAGATATAGCAAAAAGTAATACACATTACATCTTTTAAACCTTAAAAATACATTATTAAGAAATTTAATAACAATATAAAGAAGATAAGGAAGTATAGAATACAAGTCTGTTCAAAAATCTAAAAATGCAAAAATACAGTGAAAATGTCAGTATAAACAGTCATAAAAATAAGAACAAAACGGAATGTCAAGGAGATTTCGACACTTCTTGCTCAGTGACTTTACATACATAAGAAAGCTAAGCATGACAATCAATAAAATCTGTAACTGGAGACCATAAAAGAGAACGTTTAAGAGCTAAAGAAACTGGGAATAAGCTCAAATTCTCTTAAGTGAACTCATTTCTTCGGTTAAGGAGTAACATTAGATTGCAGTACACATTATGTAGCCGCAAGTTGGGCAGCATTCCTATATGCCACAGTGAGCCTGTCATTCTCTCGCCAATGAGCTGAGCTCTTCGGACTCTTCTGTGCCGTCTCTTTGCATACCGGTCATAAAAACAAAGCCCTTTCCACTGCCCGACCGCCACCCACAGGGCACAGCGAGGCACACAGTCCGGTCTAACAGAGTAGAAAACAGCACCTGCAGTATACCATAAAGCACTGACCAATATACCACCGACCAGTCCCTACTTCGGCTGCACCTGCAGTTTCCATATATACCCTTTCAGTATATATTCTGCTGTATTCCATTCAGCACATGACTTAATGTCGACCAATACGTAGTTGAGAGGGCACGTGCAGCATATCCTATACAACAGACATATTTACACTTCCGAGCTGTAACGCTGGTCACCCCTATTTAATAGTATGTACCTGCAATATGGCAGATGACACTGCTCAACATGCTACTGTATTCTTGAGTGTGTACCTGCAGTGTAGCCTCAGAAGTGTACCTGTACTAAAGTACAAGGCATTGACAAAAACCTACCTAGAGTGCACATGCAGCAAACAAAATACCACTAACCTCTCCCTGTTAACATCGCTTTTATCAGGCAGAGCCCAAAGAGTACACCTAGGTAAGTTTTAGTCAGCACCTTTTATCCTACCTTGAGGGGTTCTGCAGGGCTCCTTGTTTAGCCCTACGCTTTTTATTACCATGTATGTCTCCGAACTTGCACCGCTGACCAGAAGATTTAACTTGATTCCGGCTTCGTATGCCGACGATACCCAGTTGGTAATTTTGACAGTGGATAAGGATGTTAACCACTCCCTCTAATTACATGGCTGTATGATCACACTAAGCAGTTGGAAGTGTAGGCATTGCTTGAAGTTGAATTCAAGCAAAACTGAGGTGGTTTTGCTTGGAAACCTCTTTCCAACTTGGTCTCCAGCTTGATGGCCAGACAGCCTTGGTCCCCCTCCCACACCAGTAGTCAAAGCCAAGAATCTTGGTGTCATTATAGATGAGAAACTTAACTTTAAGTACCAGATCTCCAAGGTTGTGTCGTCCTCGTATTTTACCATTAAAACCTTAAGACAAATTCTCTTATTCATTCCTAAAAACACCAGAAAGACAGTTGCAACCTCTCTCGTTTTATCGAAATTAGACTACTGCAATGGTCTATATATCAACCTCCAATCCAACCTACTTAGAAGGCTGCAGGCGGTACAAAATGCGCCGCTAGACTAGTCCTGGATGCTCCCAATATCAGTCTGTTAGGACAGGTATCCAGGATCTGCATTGGCTGCCTGTATGCCAGCATGCTAAATTTAAGGCTCTCTGCTTTGCCCACAAGGCACTGCACAGAGAAGGTCCAAAATTTCTACGGACATTTTCAGCTGGTATTCCCCAAATAGACCCCTGCGATCAGCCAATGCCAACTTGATGCCGACTGCTAGAATCAAAAAGACAAATTGGGGTGGGAGGAGTTTCAGCTATAATAGTATCAAGGAGTGGAACTCCCTTCCAATACATCTTAGGATGATTCTCACCCTTCTGGAATTTAGAAGACAACTCAAGACATGGCTTTTTAGAAGCTAGCTGTCCTGGCATAGTATGCAGAACCGTAAGCGTCAAGACACCCATGAGTATGAGTGTGCTATGTAAGTTGCAATAACATAACATAACATAACATAACATAACATAACTGCAATATGGCATTAAAGTGCAGGTACTCTCCCTTTCAAAATAAAGAAGCAGGTATTTATTACCTGCCTATTTAAACAACGCCAATTGGGCATGTTACTCGTCAGTAATTATCTGCAGCGACATGCATATATTTATATGTACATAGTGCGTAACTCTCCCACTCGCCGCTTTATCTTTGTGCCCCTCTTGGGCCTTGAACCACTGTACAAATGTCACATCAATGCAGTGCAATACAGTTAAGTCACCTGTTGACCCATTCCCATGGAGAAGGGCACCTGGGTTTGCTTAATTCCCCTTTGAAGTGCTCGAGGTGCCCTCACTCGGACACCCAGGGTACTCGATGACAACAGCCTCTCACAGGCGGCTAATGTCTAGTTCCACTGGAGAACCGTAGCCTTAAGGCCCGGCGGCGCAGGGTATGCCTAAAATCCCCGGGATTCACCTGCCTTGTCAAATACAGAGACACGGACTCTTCGTCTGGCGTAGAAGATGGTATTTATTAGCTGCAGCTAGTACAGTGGTCTTAGAAGTCGTCAGTATAACGAGGTTCAAAAGAGACTGCCACTTAACTCCGTGGCGCACAGGTTTATATACGGTACAATACAATGCGAAATACAATTACACAAGAGCATGCGACATAGGCAAACGTTATGGACAATGCTTTAAGTCTAAAAGCAACTCAAGTTTCCCGGTATGTTTGTTATTCGACCCCTTGAGTAAATTACGAGTGAATCCACACAATTCGATTTACAAGTAGAGAAAACACAGCTGCATGTTGTAGAAGGACAACCGTGAAACAGGAGAATGCATGAGACATGTAGCGAAGGACAGCAGATAAGATAACCTGGAGGAAAGAATGGTGTGAGCCAACAAATAGCCCGGTGGGGATTAATCAGCTCAGACAGGAATTAGTGTACTCGGCCAGGCCCTGACACTAGTTAGTAAACATAAGCAAAGAAGCCACCTGACACGTGAATGCAGAAACGACAAAAACATCGCGCTCGCCGCGCTGCCTGAGTGAGGGCAACACAAAATGGTGGCAATTTACACAATGGAGGCTGAGTACGAACGAATTCGTAATTTACAGAACCTCAGACCCTCCTTTTGCCATTACTCAGGCAAAGACAAACCAACTCATGCTAATCTGAGTCGGACTCAGCATCGATGTTCATAAAGTCCTCAAGCTGCTGTTGCACCATCATCCTAATATTCTGTCCTCTGAGTTGCAGGACGTGGAACGCATAAAGTAGCCAGCAGGCCACATACTGCGGGACCACACTGGACACACAGACAACAAGAGAATATGATGGCCAAAATTGCTCCCAGGAACGTTAGGATCTTCCATCCCCAGGTTGACAATATTCTCCAAAACCATCCCATGAAAGACCAATCCCCTTCGTCCTGATGAATCGACTCGGAGATGGTATGCAATTTGGAAATGGCTTGATATACTGCCGGAGCGTCGTCTGGAATATAAATGCAACAGCTAGATCCGATCAATTTACAGACACCTCCTCGGTCTGCTAGGATCACATCTAACGCAATTCGATTTTGTAACGTCATAAGACGATCAGCCTGAAGCTCTGCTGTAATGTTACCTATCGCACCTGCAGTAACATTAATAGTGGTCTCAACCACACGAACCAATTGCCTGATGTTTCTGCTGTTGACCATTGGGCCCCAAAAGGGGAGGAATCCTTTAAGGAAATCCCCTCCCTCTTGTACTGCCGTGTCCTTGGCATCGAATATACCTCGGCTATATCTAATTCTGTGGTGGTCTGAAGGAGTCGAATATGTAGGGGGAAGAAGGAAAGCTATATAACAGGTTCCAGAAAAGTTGGAAGGGAGCCAGGTGTAAGCTCTATCTTTACAAACAAAATAAGTTCCTTGTGACGGAACCAATGGAGGGAAATCAGGGGACGAGAAAATGTAGGTGTGTAAACAACCCTGTTTATTGTCAGTTTTCTTACTGTTGACTTGGAGACAGAGATTACCTTGATGGGGTACAGTCCATATTGGAGAAGACTCACCCATCTTAGTTTTGTCACCAAGACTAGAAACATTCCATCCTTCATAAGCTCTCTTCTCATCTAACAGAATTTTTCCCTTTTCTACAATCTTAGCCATCACCATTATACCTTTGATCAAAGAGCTGTGGCTAAAATCCAATCCAGTCCCGGAAATCTTTACAGGATTTCTAAGTCTGTTGTGGTATGCGGCCGAAAACATAGTCAGGTAGGCCCAAGCTGAACCTTCATATGAAAAAGGGAGACCCAAAAACGGCATCCCCTTTTGTGCATTGTGTGGCATAAGACCGCACACCCAACAGTCAGTCAACTGGTGTTGGTGTAACAACTGGATAAACGTATTATTCATATATTCAGCTCTCCTTATCTGTTCATGAGGGGGTAGAGTATGCATTTTATGTGAAAAGACAGAAAGATGAGAGGGCAAAGAAGTTGTAGAATTAGCAACATTTCTCGGATGTAGAACATGGACAATCCAACCAATGCAGGCTAATAAAATACACAAAAACATGAAAATACACAAAGTCACGCCAAATCGACTACGCAATAATTTACAATATTTCAATCTCATTTCCTGCTTCCTATTTTCCCTACCTATTGTTATTGTACCATCCATCTTTATCTAAAAAAATGTCGCTCACGGCAATCTTCCTCGATCACTCAGCTATATACTTCTGTATATCCTGAGGCGCTAGCCGCTTACTAAAAGAACAGAAAATCAGGTTACAGTCTGAGTCTCCTACCGTGACCCTGCGACGGAGACGGATGGCACTCCTAATACTAAATACTACATAAAAAAACAAAAAGGACAACAAAATGACAAAGCAACCAAAAAATGTCTTTAAGTGGTATGAGAAAGAAAACATTTTCAAAGTGTTCAGTTCTTCTGGTCAACTCTCGACCTCAGGTTATAGCGTGTTTTGCTCGGCACGGTATGGTCTTGAAATAGGGTTTTCGGATTCGTAGTGTCTATTCGAAGGTGCGCAGGCACAGCGGCTTGAAGAATATCGTCATCTGCTTTCTCAGACTGAGTTCCATAAATTTGGGCGTCACTGAAAGGCACAAAACAAGGGACCGCTGCAGTATCCGATTCTCTTACAGCACTGCGAATCCACTGGTCAAAGGGTAATGGCAATGGCACTATTTTGCAGTGTACGCCATGCACCCAGTTTCGCTTGCCGACCACTTTCACAGCCGTGCGGGTGACGAGCAAAACTTGCGTAGGCGTAGACCAACGAGGCTCCAGATTCTTGGTCCGTTGGAAATTTTTGATGCAGACCCAGTCACCGGGCAAAATGGCGTAACCTGGGTCCGTGGAGGCCTCTGGCAAACCACTTTGTACCTGTTGACGAATAATACTTAATTTAGTAGTCAAATCATGCAAATAGTCAATTAACAAAGGATGTGGTATGTCAGAATATCTCTTGGGGCGAGGGACACCCCAAACATTAGCTGGGCGTCCAAATACCACTTCATATGGGCTAAATCCCATACGAGAGTGTACAGTAGTTCTGTTTGACAAAAGAGCTAGGGGCAAGGCATCTGGCCAGGCAAGACCCGTACTGGCTTGAATCTTAGCTAGTTTAAGTTTGAGCATACCATTATAACACTCAACCAAACCTGCTGACTGTGGATGGTTTGCCGCATGGAATTTTTGTCTCATCCCAAGACCAGAACATACTTTCTGCATAATTTGACCCACGAATTCATTTCCATTGTCACTCCAGACAATTCGCGGCTGTTAGATCTGGGGGTCTCTAGTTGGCAGAAGTAGGTACCACTGTCCAAATAGGGACCCTTGCTTCTAGTCAGGGCAAGGAGATAACCCTCTGAGATAACCCCTGCTCACCCTCTAGGTAGCTTGGCACGAGCAGTCTAGGCTAACCAGAGGCAATGCGTAAAGTATTTGTACCAACACTCACAGTAACACAGTGAAAACACCACAAACTGACTCCACAACAGTTTAGAAAAATAAAGGTATTTTAATCTAAACTACACAAGACCAAAACGACAAAAATCCAACATACACAGTTCAAGAATATGGTTTCAAAAAGAGTTCTTAAGGTTGCGTTAGAATTCTCTACGTTGCAATAGAATTCTCTACTGATGCGTGAAAAGTTCACAGTTGCGTCACGTTTACTCACAGTACCTTTTAGTTGCAACAAAGTTCCAAAAGCAGAAGCTGGTGCGGTGGAAAACAAGCGATGCGTTGCTCCTGAGACCCTGGGGAGGCGATGCGACAGCCCCGCTGCAGCAGCGGGCGTGTTGCGACGAATCCGGTCTGTATGGGGAGGAAGGCCACTTGTATGGATTCCGATGCGTAGGTTCCGTAGGAAGTCTGTTCTCGCAAAGGCACGATGCGACGATCTCGTAGGGGCTGCAACGATCTCCGGGGCAACGATGCGCGGTCCAGCGGGGATCCTCTCTCTCGCAGCTCCTCGATGCGTTGATTCTGCGACGATGCTCGCAGCGACGTGATGCGGTCCGCAAGCAAGCAGTGCGGCTTTCTCACCCAGCGACGACAGGCTCTGCGACGATACTCGCAGCGATGTTAGATTCTCCCGCACCGGTCTGGTGCATCCCGCAAACGAAGGATGCGACGTCTCTGGCAGCGGCGTCAGGCGCTACGACAATCTCGACCTCCGTAGCGGCGGGAAACTCCTCGCACTGTCGGGGATGCGCTCCGCAAGCGAGCGATGCAACACTTTTCAGTTACAAAAGTCACTCAAGCTTAGTTTCAAGCTTCCCAGCACTGGTACAACTTCCAGAGGCCCCACAACTGGATCAAGCACTCTAGGAAGGACAGAACTCTCTCAGCAGAGTTCAGGGAAGCTTGGGTGAAGTCCTTTTGTTCCTGGGACTTCAAAACAGGGAGCCAGCTCTTCTCAGGCCCTTGGAGATTCCTTCAAGACAGGGGACACAGCTCAGCAGCAAAGTCCTTCCCCTCTCCTTGGCAGCAAAGCAACAGGTCAGTCCAGCAGAGCAACAGCAGGACAATCTTCCTTCTTCAGTTTCAGCTTTCTCCTTGGCAGAGGTTCCTTCTTGATTTCCAGGATGATCTAATTTTCTGTTGTCAGGGTTCCTGTACTTATACCCCTAAAGTCTTTGTTCTCTTGGTGCATGTGGGCCCTGAGCCCGGTCTGAACCAGTTCTGGGTGGATCCTGAGCACTTTGTTTTGCTGGCTGCATCTTTCCTTTCAGAGTGAGGGGCAGGGTCCTCAGCCGCCCAGCAGGGGGGCGGAGCCAGCATTGTGGAAGGCAGGCACAGCCCTATTCAGCCCAGGTGCTAACTCCTCCCACCACTCCAGTTGCAACTGCAGTCATTCAGCCTAGTGCTGACTCATCCATCCTGCTGGGGAATTCCCCAGCCCCTGTCACTCACAAACCAGACAGTCAATACACAAACAGGCCCAGGCACACAGAAGGTCAGACAAGAGAACAGCAACTTTCTAAAATTGCTGTTCTCAAACACAGGATTTAAAAACAACCTTTCCTAAAAGATGTGTTATTAAATTCTGAGTTCAGGGATACTAGATACTTATGTCCTATCTTGTTCCTATGGGAAGAAATGCTGTTAACCACTGTAGCCAGCATCCCCCATGTTAACCTATGAGCAAGATAGCCTTACAGTAGTGAAAAACGAAAATGGCTGCCATTCACTACCAGAGCATGTCACCTGCACCAGTACATGCTCTACCTTTCACATACACTGCACCCTGCCCAGGGGGGTACCTTGGGCCTTCCATAGGGGTGACTGATGTGCACAAAAAGGGAAGGGTTAGGCCTGGTCAGTGGGGACACTGACCAGGAAGACATGGCAGTTCTAAACTGCACACAGGCACTGCAGTGTCAGGCCTGAGACATCATTTTAGAGCTACTCCTGTGGGTGGCACAATCAGTGCTGCAGGCCCACTAGTAGCATTTGTCATCACCAGCCCTGGCACACCCAGTGCACTTTACTAGGGACTTCATGGTGATACAAACATGCCAAACATGTATATCCAACCAGAGTAACAATTTACACAGGGAGCACTTACACTCTGGCACTGATCAGCAGTGGCAGAGTGTCCAAAGCATCTAAACCAGCAAAAACGAAATCCAGCACAGCATCAAAAATACAGGAGGTAGAGGCAAAAAGATAGGGGGAAACCACGCCAAAGATGCCAGGTCTAACAGCGGCAAACCAAATCTGGGGAAGAACTCTTTAAGTAACATTTTAGCGGTTGACAGAGCAGTGTTATCTTTCAAGGGGTAGGCCTCTATCCAACGGGAAAAGGGACATACCACCACCAGAACATACTTAAGGTTGTTGCATCGATCCATATGAATGTAATCGATCTGCAACACTTCAAAAGGATACGACGGGGGAGAAAAATTACCTGCCGGAGTTGGGGTACCCTTTCCTGGGTTATGTATTAGACAAACAATACAATGCTTAACCACGTTCTCTGCACATTTTGGAATTCCTTCATTCTGCCACACAGTAGCCAAGAGCTTACAAATGCCTTTCGCACTAATGTGAGCTGGACCATAAGCCATAGTTACAACCAGCATTACATAAGCGTCCGGTAATAACCATCGCTGATGTTCCGACAATTCCGTCCAACAACCTGTCGAGTCTAATATTCCCGTACTTTCTTTCCACATTCTTAATTCCTTCTCAGTCGCTTCTCCCTGAATCGTTTTAACACTCTCAATCGTATCTTCACACATTCCAATTTCCCTAACCGAGTTTGCAGGACCTGCCACATACATTCGACTAGCTGTGTTTCTAGCTGTAGTTTTTGCTACCTCGTCTGCAAACGCATTTCCACGACCCACATCAACTGTGACTTTCCTATGTGCGCTGCACTTTATGATTGCTATCTGTGCAGGTAAGGTAAGTGACTCGAGAAGATCAGTCACTAACTGACCATGCTGGATCTTTGTCCCGTGAGAGGTAAAGAATCCTCTCTCCCTCCATAATCTACCAAAGCTATGTGCAACGCCAAAAGCATACTGACTATCTGTGTACACATTCACTCTCTTTCCTTTTGACAACACACACTCTCTAGTCAAGGCTATCAATTCAGCTGCTTGGGCTGAATTATGTCCGATACGTGCCGTCTCAACAATTGTACATAAGGTGGTAACAGCATAGGCAGAAGTAGTCTCCCCATTTGGAAGCTTGAAACAAGAACCGTCTACCCATAGGATCCCATCCGGGTCCTTGAGCGGAGTGTCCTTCAAATCAATTCTACCCTTCGTTTCTTCTTCCGTTCGAAGAAAACAATCATGTTTCTCCTGAACATCTTTCTCATCTGGCAGTGGCAACAATGTAGCTGGATTTAACGTGTTACATCTTTTGATGTGCACATGACTCGCCAGAAGTGTCAGCTCGTATCCAGACAAACGAGCACTCGTAAGATGCTGTGTTCTGGTTCTATTCAACAAAGTATCCACTGCATGCGGAACCATAACAATGAGTGTGTTATCCAATACTAATCCGGCCGACTGTCTAATAGAAATTGCCGCAGCTGCCGTAGCTCTGAGACAACTGGGCAAAGCTTTAGCTACTGGGTCTAGTGTAGCAGAGAAATAGGCACATGGCCTCTGCTTATCTCCAAATTTCTGGGTCAAAACTGACAATGCGCAACCCTCTCTCTTGTGAACGTACAGTGTAAAAGACTTACTGTAATCTGGGGTACCCAACACCGGAGCAGAACACAAAGCAGCACGTAGGTCAACAAAGCTTTTCTGACATTCATCCGTCTAAGGGAGCGGATGTGGCGTATCTTTCAACGTTAGGTCCAACAGTGGTCTAGCCAAAATTGGAAAATTGGGAATCCATTGTCTACAGTAGGAAGTTATACCCAAAAAGGCACGCACTTCTCTCTGCGTGGTGGGTACAGACATTTGTGAAATAGCGTGAATACGTTCTGGGGTCAATCGCCTTCCCTCCTTCGACAAGAGATGACCTAGATAGGTAACCTCTTGGCGGGCATATTGCAACTTAGAGGGGACACCTTATGTTGTAGAGCAGACAAATGGTGCAACAACGCAACAGTCACTTCCTTACATACATCTTCTGTATCAGCAGCCACCAACAAATCATCCACATACTGAATAAGTCTAGCGCCAGGAGGCAAAGAAAAGGCATCAAGTTGTGACTTAAGAGCCTTGCTATAGATAGAGGGACTTTCACAATAGCCTTGAGGAGCTCTCTTAAATCTAAAACTTCGGCCACCGAGAGAGAAACCAAAGATATCCCTACTTTCTTCAGCAATAGAAATACTAAAGAAAGCATTCTTGAGGTCTATAACTGAAAACCAAGCTGCCGAAGCAGGAATCATCGTCAACAAAGCTGTAATGTCCGGAACAACAGGAAACTGTGGCATCACAATTTTATTGACCTCTCTAAGGTCAATAACAAATCTGTAAACAGGAGGTTGTGAAGGATCAGTTCTCTTAAGGATCGGAAGAATAGGACTATTACAAACATTGATACACATTTTCTTTAACTGTAACAACATATGGTGGAATCGCAAGACAACCCACGTCATTTGGGCCCGTAGCCCAAAGACTTTCAGGAAGAGAAAGCAACTCAGGTGGCAACTTGTCCCGAGACAGATACACTGAAGATGTCATTTTCTTTCCCAACGTAAGATGCACAACCGAAGGGGAACAATACAATGTTGCATGTAATCTTTTCAACAAATCCAGACCCAGCAAGTTCTCGCCGCACCAGTTGTCAGAATAAGCGGAGCACTCAAGTCATATGGACCAATTGAAACAGGCAAGGGACAAGAAACCGGATTACAAACTGGGGCGCCCGAAAATCCTACCGAAGTATTGATTAAGCCAGACAAAGGTGCCCCAGGGAGTTTAGTATGCATAATAGAACTTCTCATCGCACCAGTATCCAAAAGAAACGGTTCTGAAACACCCATAGTATTGATCGTGACATATGGCCCATTTTGATCTACTGGAATTGACACAACTCCCTCACTTCGTCCATGGCTGTCCTATTCGATCTGAAAATCATCAGCCCTTTCTTCACAATAATCGTCATTATAATACTGTGTGGACTGAACTCTCTGTTGATCAAAATAGTTCATAGTAGATGGAGGAATAGAACGCTGCTCCTGAGAGGACACACCTCGTCCTCTACCTCTAGATCCTGACTGTGAATTACCACGACCTCGTGGAGCAGACATCCCATTATTACGCTGCAATAGAACCGGACAACTATTCTTAAAATGTCCCTCTTCTCTACAATATGCGCATTGATTAGGACCCAACGGAAGACGTGGCGTGAAGTACTCAGGTTTCTGAAGCACTTTCTGAAACTGTGGGGGTTGGGAAAAGTGAGGCTGCGCAGATCGCGGAGGATAAGCTTGCTGTAAAAGCACCTTCGTTTTCAAATCTTTATTTTTCTTCTCTTGTTTCTCTTTCTCCTCCTTATCTCTATTCTCATAATACTGTGCAGTAGCCAGTATTTTAGCAGGGGAAGAGACAGCCCATGCACTTTCAGAACTCTTTAGTTTATTCGATAATTCAGGAAGTAAGTTATATACAAACTTGTCCACAAACAACCGCTGGCCACCCTCTACACTCAAATCCTGACCACTGTGATCAATAAACGTCTCTTCAAAACGGGTGAAGAAATCCAAAACGCTTTCGTCTTTCTTTTGCTTACATGCGGCCAGCTTATCCCAATTAACTCGCACCACGGGCATCATAGTTTTCATCAATTCTATTATTCTGCCTGGTAGGGCCGTAATCAGATCATCGGGTTTCGCACCACCCACTTGACCTGCATCAGCGGCTCTAATAGCGGCCCAATCACCACCTAATTCAGCATTATGATTTTCCCTACGAATCCGTGCCCAAAAGGCTTGTGGAACAACATTCCCAAACAACATATCGATATCGGCCAAATTCATAATACAAGTGTCAACTGTTTGAGACAATTCCTTATAATATCCAGCCGGATTTTTACGAGGGTCCGGAAGAGTTTGTTTAAGCGCCAATACTTCAGACCTTTTCCAGGGTTCGTGGACCCATATACGCTGGAAATGAGCAGGGACAGGAGGTGGACCAACTACTGCGTCCCTCCATACGGGAGGAACTTCACGCATCGGATAATTCTTAATGCCTGTTCTTTTGGCAGGATCAGTCTCGGAAAAGGATAAGGACAAAAACATTGTTCGAAACACAATGAGTTTATTCACTGCGTCTTCAACTCGTGGCCCTACAATAAAACCTTTATTGAAGTCGGTTTGTAACTTCAATAGTTCTGAAGGAACTGTATCTAACTCCATATCTTCCCAACCTTTAATAAGAGTTTGACACATGACATTAAAACATATCTCTGTGTGGGCTCTACCCATTGGTGAAAAGAACTCATAATATCTTCTGTACTATAGTCTAGTCCTCTCTCAATCCATTTACGAGCGAGGGAACCCAAAACTACCTTCTCGTCTGTAAGAGGAAGCTGACAACGGGATTGCCGTCTAGAGAAAGCTGGAGACAGATTCAAAGACCCGAGGAGAGGAGAAAAGTAATTCGAGACAGCCTCAGCTAGTCTCCTGTGTGATGTAGGGGAATCCCTCGAGAGAATGGGAGGCAATACAGATGCAGAAGGTAACGGAGACTGAAATGTAGCCGACTGAGGAACGAGAGTGGGAATTGGTAGAGGTGGGGGCTGAATTGTAGGCTGTAAAGGCGGAGCAGAAACAGGCAGGAAAGCATTAATGGGCTGAGCCGGTGGCTGAATAATTGGCAATTGAGCAACCAGTGGTTGAGCGATAGGAGGGGGTAACAAAGGTGCGTTAGGATTTTGGGCATAGGGCGGAGGTGAATTCAATAAACAAGACATTAATGAATCTTCTTCTAATTCCTTACTTTTATCTGGAGAGGAAGTAGGCAACACCGGATAGCATCTATCTATCGCCATGCGATGTTGTCTCTCTAATATTTCATTTGCAACATCTGCTTCATTATTTTTAAACTTTTGAGCAGCCTCTATAATTGACATATTTTGTGCTTTCTTATCCTTTTTTGCTTGCTTAATTTCTTTCTGTTTGGCTTCCTTACGCCAAAGGCGAAAAGAGTCAAACATTGCTGGCCGGGCTTTTCTTCCAAATTATCTAATATGGCGGAATCAAAACTACCATTTTGGGGCCAACTCAAAACTCCACTATTTTTCGTGTATCGGACCCATGTCTCGTTAAAGGTAATGGGACCAATACCATGTTTAGAATAGAGCTCACAAGTGGGAGTTCCAACTGGAGGAATCGGACATGAATCTTGCAACTGGGAATCCCTTGTACAACCTAAAGAACAAATTCTTTTGAATTTACTCACTCCAGGCATCGTTACTTCTCTAGACTGTTTACAAACAACAAGGGGTATAAATCACTGAAACAGTACAAATGTACTTACCCCTTGGCTTCGGGTATTGCAATACCTGAATAAAGGATTGTGGGAGCGACCCACCAAATACTTAACTAAGGATCGTCCTACACCAGCGAAGGTCCGTCTATCGTCTCGCTTTACCAAACATCATCAGAAGGGTCCAAGGCAGGGGGACAGTCAGGGCAGCAGTCTTCAGTAGCCGTCGGAAAGGAGTAGCCGCGCTGTCAAAGACCTTCAGTCCACTTACAACATACAGGGGTCGATCACGTGGTGCGCGTCCTCCAGAATTCTCTTGCGGGGCTCCTCACGACCCTCGGGCTTAACCGCTACCTCTGAAGTCGCCCCACATTGGGCGCCAGTTGGAGAACCATAGCCTTAAGGCCCGGCGGCGCAGTGTACGCCTAAAATCCCTGGGATTCACCTGCCTTGTCAAATACAGAAAAGAACAAGTGATGGACTGAATGTGGATCAATGTCACACACTCCCCCAGTCAAAAGATCTGGGCCCAAATCCATCGTTTTTTTGCACTCCACACCACCCTGGGTCAGATAATGGCTTTATGCAAATCAGCTCTGACCCTGTTGCCCCATGGGAACAGTCCAGTCCGAACTACAACAGCCATATCTTTCCCAGACCGGAATCAAGCATCTGAGGACCGGACCGGTTTCGAGGTAACACCTCTCTTCAGCCCGGCTAGCTTGACTCCAAGTGGTGTGGAGTGCCTGGGACCCACGTCTGGGCATCCCCAGCGCACTTAGGGCGGCAATTGCAAAAAAGAACAAGTGATGGACTGAATGTGGATCAATGTCACACACTCCCCCAGTCAAAAGATCTGGGCCCAAATCCATCGTTTTTTTGCACTCCACACCACCCTGGGTCAGATAATGGCTTTATGCAAATCAGCTCTGACCCTGTTGCCCCATGGGAACAGTCCAGTTGTCAAATACAGAGACACGGACTCCTCGTCTGGCGAAGAAGATGGTATTTATTAGCTGCAGCTAGTACAGTGGTCTTAGAGGTCGTCAGTGTAACGAGGTTCAAAAGAGACTGCCACTTAACTCCGTGGCGCACAGGTTTATATACGGTACAATACAATGCAAAATACAATTACACAAGAGCATGCGACATAGGCAAATGTTATGGACAATGCTTTAAGTCTAAAAGCAACTCAAGTTTCCCGGTATGTTTGTTATTCGACCCCTTGAGTAAATTACGAGTGAATCCACACAATTCGATTTACAAGTAGAGAAAACACAGCTGCATGTTGTAGAAGGACAATCGTGAAACAGGAGAATGCATGAGACATGTAGCAAAGGACAGCAGATAAGATAACCTGGAGGAAAGAATGGTGTGAGCCAACAAAAAGCCCGGACGGGGATTAATCAGCTCAGACAGGAATTAGTGTACTCGGCCAGGCCCTGACACTCGTTAGTAAACATAAGCAAATAAGCCACCTGACACGTGAATGCAGAAACAACAAAAACATCGCGCTCGCCGCGCTGCCTGAGTGAGGACAACACAAAATGGCGGCAATTTACAAAATGGAGGCTGAGCACGAACGAATTCGTAATTTACAGAACCTCACCACGCAGCTTCCACCTCTCTCTAAAGGCTTGCAGAATACTTTTTTATTTCTTTGCTACACATTTCCCCATTCTTTACCATTCTTCTGTGTATGTGTGTGTGTGTGTTTATAAGAGGAGCTTTAACTTCTAATCCCCATGCCGTACATATTCTACTTGTCAGATACTACACCGCTGTTGCCTACGCTGTATCATTTCTGTGGGAAGAGAATCATTTCTGCTGTTGTGTGTTTGTGTTGCTCTGCTGCTGCTGTCTATGCAGCCTGTGTCTCATGACGGCGTGGTTCCGTCATAAGCACACAACGGGTTAAGGCACTCTAGTGTCAATATCTCTCATGGGTGGGATCCATTATGTGTAGACAAAACATCCAGTTTATACAGGATAACTACTGTGTGAACAGTAACGCAATTGTCAATGGTAATTACATTAATTGTATAGCTCTTCAATTCCAGGTGGCACAGTACCCAGGATAATGTGCAGCCTGGCTAAACACTTATAAGTTCCCAAAGTCGAGACCGATTGGCTAAGCCAATGCTTGTTCTGCTTTAGCTTTCATGCTCATGGGTTGCTACAGGACCACTCCCATCGCTCGACTCTGCGATTCACAGAATATTTTTCTTTTCATTAATAAACATTTTCAGGCTCTAATTGGTTGTGAGTTCAAATCTCACTGACAGGAGCATTTGCTACTACAGAAATGCTGTCATATAGTGTCTCGGTTGTAAAAAATTGCGACTATCTTCAAGAGTATTAAAATGATTGACATTATAAATGAGCTTTTGATACACCAGGGATGTGCTAATATAGACGCAACTTATAGGGATGTTAACGTCAACTGTTTTCTGAGAAGAATTAGATTTAATCATTCTTTTTAAATCGATGTCCTTCTGGAAATGGTTTTGTTTCTGCTTTATTGTTTGATCTTAATAAATCCAATATGACACATATTTTGATTTTTAATTTGACTCCTCTGGATTGAAGCTTGTGACCTGCAGCTTGAAGTTACAAAGAGGACTCAAGTTGTTTGTGACACCTTCAGCCTGTCCTGGCTTTTTAGTCAATATCACTTTACACTGGTATTTTGAGACCATTCTTTCAATATTAAAAGTGAAAATACAAGATCCAAAATGCAATGTGCTGCTGGTGCAGAAGCCCAGTTTGGCTGAGGGTGCTACACAGGACAGACGACAATTCTATGGCTTTCTACATGCTCATCTCCTTCCTGCAGAGGCAGCTTTTCTCAGGACATTTTTTTATCCAAAACTAAGAGACCTCCATGCTTGAATATATTTGAAAGGCTTTAGCTCCAGCTTTTCTCAGTATCTTTTTATCCAGCACTCAGAGACCTGCATGCTTGAATAAATTTGAAAGGATTTACCTCCAGCTTTTCTCAGGATTTTTTTTATCCAACATTCAGAGGCCTCCATGCTTGAATAGAGTTAAAAGGATTTAGAGGAATCTTTCTCAGGACATTTTTATCTACCACTCAGAGGGGCATATTATCAATGAATGGCGTTAAAAGTATCGCCGCTTTAGCTGCAGGAAACTGCCACTAAAACAGCAATAATGGGCTTGATATTAGGCCGTAGAGAATTCCAATAGAAGCCAATGTTAACACCAGAACATAGGTTTCTATTGGAATTCTCAAGGGTGTATTATCAAGCCCATTATCGCTGTTTTAGCGGCAGTTTCCTGCCGCTAAAGCGGCAATAATTTTAATGCCGTTCCTTGATAATATACCCCCCCAGGCGTCTATGCTGGAACAGATTTGAAAGGATTTAGCGACAGCTTTTCTCAGGACCTTTTTATCCAGCGCTCAGAGGCCTCCATGCTTGGAAAGCGTGAAAGGAGTTAAGAATATGCCGCTGCTGTCCCCATGTGTCACTCTTCTTCAGTTAGATGGCCTTTAAATGTGTAGCTGGCAGGTAGCTTTTCCAATGCCTTGCACATGTGTATAAGATGAAGGATGCATGAGTAGCATGTTTTTATGACTTGGTGTGTACGTTGCATATTCGTATGAACAAGAGGACAGGTGAGTGTGCTACAGGCCCATTCCTGGTAACGGAGGACCCCCCCCCCCCCCATAGGACAGAAGAAGCCACAAACTCCTATGTGATGGAGGATGCACAAGTCACACACTGATGTGAGGACAGAGGATTCACAAGGTGTGCAACTGGATCTCATTCCTCTTCCGGAGTCGCAATCCTAGAGTATTCATATGAGAGGGAGATCACGTTGGTCATGTCTTCTTATTGGAAGAAACCCACTCATTGGGATGGGACAGAGGACAAATACATAATGCCTTCATGAGAGATGGAGGCCTCCTAAGGTACATTGGGGCATATTATCTATAGATTGCGATAATTATCGCAAAGCATAGCGCCTTTTTTATAACACCAGGTATCGGTAGATCACATTGCCGTGTTAGCGGCACATTAGCAACGCTTTGCTGACAGGCGAAGTACAATCCAGCGATAGACAGCGATAATGATCATTAGCGTGTGAAATCCAGCGATGATTTCACAGCGCTAATGAAAAGCTTGGTAATCGGGAAGTGTGGACTTATCCATACAATCCACCTCCCATAGGCAATAATGATAAGTCGGGTTTTATTATGGCGTTAGGATCCTGCCATAATGAGGGCTTAGCGCGCCTTTTTTCTTTGCTTTGCTGTTCAGGGACAGCGTTGGTAATAGCGTGATGTTGGTTTAGCCAGCATTACACATGTTGCCCTAGGAGGGAACGCCTACCTTGCATCTCATTAGCGATGTAAATTGTTAAGATGCGCAGCATTAGGAATTTGGCTGCTTACATGTGCTAATGCATGTTAGCACCGCCTTCCTATTAGGGGGATTACAATATCGCCGCTTTAGCAGCAAAAAGTGCCGCTAAAGCAGTGATACTGCCCTTGATAATATGCCCCAAAGTCATTTGAGGCAGAGGATTTGAGTAACGATACTGTGTGGGGCAAGGGAAGCACAAGTCACATGCTCATGTGAGATGGAGCACACACAGGTCACATATTTGTATGAGACAGAGACTGTGAGATACATGTTCATATGGGACGGTGGACGCGTAACTCATATATTCAAGTAGGATAGAGGATATACGAGTCATTTGTTTGTATGAGAGAGAGACTGCAAGTTACATACTCATGTGGGATGGAAGATGTGTAAATGATTTGATCAACAATTTTATATAGCGCTCAAATGCCCTGAGGCGTCTTGGCACTGCTGCTGTTCTAAACAAGAAGAAGAAGGTGAGGCAAGAGTAAGGCAGCTCTATTGACTAAAAAGCCAGGTCTTCAGGGATATTTGGAAAGACAGGAGGTCTGGGCACTTCCTCAGAATCGCAGGGAGGGAGTTCCATGGTCCTATGGGCTTCAGGACAAAATTCCTACCTCCCCAGGAGGCTCTTTTGACCTTAGGTGATACTAAGGATTTAGCATCTAAGGATCCGAGTGTCCTAGCAGGGGTGTACCAGACAAATTTCTTGCGAAGATAGTAATGATCAATATTCTGCAGTGCCTTAAAAGCAGTACAGAGTGCCTTAAATTCAATCCTTTTTGCCATTGCAAGCCAATGCAGCTTGATCAAGGCCTGTGATCCTGAATGATATTTTAGAATTCTGGTGAAAAGCCGAGCTGAGACGTTCTGCAGCATTTTTAGTTTTCGGATGGATTTTTTACGAATGCCAATGAAAAGGGTGTTCCCATAGTCCAGTTTAGCTAGGACTAAGGTTGTAACCACCATTTCTTGAAGGTGTTAGGGGATAAAAGGACAGATCTTTCTAATTATTCTTAAAGTGAAGACTACTGATGAGGCGGGAGCACCGACCTGATCTTCAAAATTGATCCTATCATCAAAAAGGATTGCTAAGTTCTTCACTTGCATCACTGGTGTGGGTGGAACCCCCATATCCTGCGGCCACCAGCCGGGTGACCAGAAGGAGTTGTTTTACCAAAAAAGAAGGACCTCAGTCTTTCGGGAGGTAAGCTTCAGGCAGTTTAATCTCATCCAGCATTCTACCCGAAACATACAGGAGCTAAACCTTTGAACAGTCTCCTCATGATTGCTTGAAATGGACACCACAATTTGGGTGTCATCGGCATAGGACACAACAGAGAGACCCAATGATTGTATCTGTGTTGCCAGTGGAGTAACATAGATATTAAAAAGAGTAGGGCTCAATGAAGAGTCCTGGGGTACCCCACAAGGCAGGCAAAACTGCTCTGAGATAAAATTGCCCTTAGCAACATGGTTCATTCTATTAGTTAGAAAATATGTTATCTGTGTGCAAGGCCACCTATTCCTAGCTCAGCAAGTCGGCCAATTAGGATGTTTTGATGGACCGTGTTAAAGGACGCAGAGGGATCTAAAAATGTTAAAGCGTCCTGACCTCCTCGATTTAGAATGGACCTCATTTCTTCTGATGCAGCTATCAGCGCTGTCTCTGTACTGTGTGCCTTTCTAAAACCATATTGAGTGCAATCCGATAGGTTGTTATTGTCAATATATATCTGATAAATCCACTCTAAAGGGCAGTCTTGAGAGGGCTTTTATATGCTCAGCTCTGGAGGATCTAAATACTTTTTTTAGCAAAGGTAGAATGGAGTGTTTCTTCCACTTGGAGGGAAAGTGTCCAGTATTGATGATTTTGTTAACAATCATACATCATATGTTCATGTGCGACAGAGGACACAAACGTCACATATGTGCATGAAGCAGAGGGTGTGAGTCACATATTCATGTGGAGTGGTGGATTCATTAGTCATATGTGAATGTAAGCTAGAGGTCAAGCATGTCATATACTTGTATGAGATAAAAGATGCAAATCACGTATTTGTATGGGACGTCAGATATGTAAGTCACATTTTCGCATGATGCAGAGGAGATGTGGGGCTCATGTTCATATGAGACTGAGGACACGTAAGTCATATATTCATCTGTAATAGAGGACAGGGCAAGCCACATAGATGGAGGAAGCAAGTGACGTATTTGCATGAGACAGACAATGTGACTCACATATTCGTGTGAGAAAGAGGACACGTAAGTCAAGTATTAATGTGAGCTCGAGAGCATGCAAGTCACATGTTCATATGAGATGAAGGATGCCTAACTCATAAATTCACGTGAGATGGAGGACATGCAAATCACATATGCCTAGATGACATAGAACGCAAGTCAAATATTCTTATGAGATGGGGACACAGAAGTGATATATCCATGTGAGCTAGAGGACATGCACATCACATATCTCTGTAAGGCCCAGGATGCAAGTCACACATTTGTATGAGCCAGGGGACACATATGTCTTATATTCAGGTGAGCTATAGGCACACAAGTCACATACTTGTCTAAGACACAGGACGCACGTCACATATGCGTATGAGACATGGGACGCGAGTCACACATTCGTATGAGACAGAGAACATATAAGTAAAATATTTATGTAAAGTACACGACATGCAAGTCACATACTCCTATGAGATAGGGGACACGAGTCACATATTTGTATGAGACAGAGAACACATACGTCACATATTTATGTAAACTACAGGACATGCAAGTCACATACGCATATGAGACAGGGGTCGCGAGTCACAGATTCATATGAGACAGAGAACACATAAGTCACATATTTATGTAAAGTACACGACATGCAAGTCACATACGGGTATGAGACAGGGGAAAAGGGGTCACATATTCTTATGAGACAGAGGGCATTAGTCACACATTCGTATGAGACAGATAATACTTAAGTCATATATTTATGTAAAGTAGAGGACATGCAAGTCACATACACTTATGAGACAGGAGACGCAAGTCACATATTCTTATGAGACAGAGGACATGAGTCACATTCGTATGAGACCGAGAATACATAAGTCATATATTTATGTAAAGTACACAACATGCAAGTCACATACTCGTATAAGACAGGGGACACGAGTCACATATTCATATGAGACAGAAAACACATAAGTCACATATTTATGTAAAGTACACAACATGCAAGTCACATACGCGCATGAGACTGCGGACGCGAGTCACAGATTCATATGAGACAGAGCACACATAAGTCACATATTTATGTAAAGTACACGACATACAAGTCACATACACGTATGAGACAGGAGACACAAGTCACATATTCTTATGAGACAGAGGACATGAGTCACATTCGTATGAGACCGAGAATACATAAGTCACATATTTATGTAAAGTACACAACATGCAAGTCACATACTCATATAAGACAGGGGACACGAGTCACATATTCATATGAGACAGAAAACACATATGTCACATATTTATGTAAAGTACACAACATGCAAGTCACATACGCGCATGAGACTGCGGACGCGAGTCACAGATTCATATGAGACAGAGCACACATAAGTCACATATTTATGTAAAGTACACGACATGCAAGTCACATACGGGTATGAGACAGGCAACACGGGTCACATATTCTTATGAGACAGAGGACATGAGGACATGAGTCACACATTTGTATGAGACAATGAATACATAAGTCATATATTTATGTAAAGTACAGGACATGTAAGTCACAGATGCGTATGAGACAGTGGACGCGTGTCACACATTCATATGAGACTGGGGACGCGAGTCACATATTCGTATGAGACAGGGGACGCGACTCACACATTCGCATTGGATGCAGATGCACAAATCACATACTGGCATGAGATGGAAAATGCATGAACCGCAGGGACACTGGCAGATCTGCTGCTTCAGGAGGAGGAAGAGTGTCCCTGGGTTTCAATCATGTCTGTTTCCCTTCTGGGGTTTCTACTTTAACATTTTCATTTGAAGTATCATTTAAACCTTTCAGCAATTATTTCTTAAATATTTGCCCTGCAGGTGTCTGCAAGGCACCAAAACCTGAAGCAAGTGAATTTCAATTAGCTGGTTTGGAACAGAGGAAAAAGCTTTGCAATTGCTTTCAAGTGAATATATTTCTGTGAATAAAATGGAAGAATTAAATTAAGCATAATGTTATCAAGACTATAAAAGAGTTTTCAGATTAAAGTGTTACACACTGCAAGCCTACACTATTTTGTGTACAATCTACAAGTCGATCATTACACACAGATTTTACTTTGCTGCCTGGAAGGGGCTTGGAACGCAATGATGTATCCTCCCTTTAGTTTTTCCTAGGTATAACCTGGCGCACTCATGTGTTAAGGAACTTTGGGGCATATTATCAAGGAATGGGTTATAATTATCGCTGCTTTAGCGGTAGAAAACTGATGCTAAAGCGGCGATAATGGGCTTGATAATATGCCCTTGTGAATTCCCATAGAAGCCCATGTTCTGGTGTGACCATGGGCTTCTATGGGAATTCTCTACGGCATATTCTCTGCTGTGTGACTAATTTCCCTCCTGAGGCGGAAGCCGGGAGGTTGCTGTATCGCTTACTTTGTGTATTTTTAACCGTAATATCAGCTTGATTTAATAAGTTTTTAACCTGTATCACCAGCTTGACTTGAAAAGCTTTTTACTTGTTCGTCCCCCACCCCCATTGCTGTGTCATTATCCTCTTACTGTGTTGCCTCACCTTGCTCATTTATCCCGGCACCCCAGCTTGATTCGCTAAGCCTCGTTATACCTGTTACCATCAGCCCCCATTTCCTTCGCTACCCGGGCCACCCTCAGCTGAGCATAGACGCTGAGTCGGCAGGTCCCGGGCAGGCGAAAAAACATAGCGGCCATATTGGGTGGGTGGAAGCGTTCTGACGCGGTCCAGTTGCCCCACAAAAGGAGCAATTCCCAGCCGGCTGGAGACTCTGCTGTGTGACTAATTTCCCTCCTGAGGCGGAAGCCGGGAGGTTGCTGTATCGCTTACTTTGTGTATTTTTAACCGTAATATTAGCTGGATATAATAAGTTTTTAACCTGTATCATCAGCTTGACTTGAAAAGCTTTTTACTTGTTCGTCCCCCACCCCCATTGCTGTGTCATTATCCTCTTACTGTGTTGCCTCACCTTGCTCATTTATCCCGGCACCCCAGCTTGATTCGCTAAGCCTCGTTATACCTGTTACCATCAGCCCCCATTTCCTTCGCTACCCGGGTCACCCTCAGCTGAGCATAGACGCTGAGTCAGCAGGTCCCGGGCAGGCGAAGCAACATAGCGGCCATATTGGGTGGGTGGAAGCATTCTGACGCGGTCCAGTTGCCGCATAAAAGGAAACGGTCATGCCTCCGCGCAGCGGACGCGCTCAGCGTACGCGCCGGATCGATGCCGGACTCGTGCCAGAGTCTTGCCCATCTGCGCCTGTCCGCGACCAAGACGCGGCCGTGGCCAGAAGCACCGCCGGTGCCGGTGATGGCTCATTAACCTCCATCACATATGGAAGGGAGACTCTGCTCAGACTAAAGCCGACCCACTGTACTATTGGGGAAACTTTGCTACCAGACCTTTTGACCTCATTCTATCCGTGCCTCCCTTGTAACTCGGGAAGGGGAATAGATAAATTAGAGACTCGTTGCCCTCTCCTGAAAGTGCCTGCTCAGCCCGCCCCTGCTAGAAAAAACTTGATTCTCAAGGCGGGACTGATTAATTGTCGCTCCTTGGTTAAACATTCGTTAGACATAGCCCAGACCCTGATGGACAACAAGTGGGATCTTCTCTTCCTGACGGAAACCTGGCTCGGGGAGGAATCTAATCCAGCCCTGTGTCTGGCAATTCCCCCTGACTATAATATTTTATGCGCCAACAGACAGAGTCACAATCATGGTGGTGGTGTCGCTATCGTCTATAGGGCTCAATGGACTATCTCTTCCTTCCCTTTTACCCAAATCGAATCCATAGAAGCATTACCATTTTGTATCAAACTGGCTTCTAATATCACATTCTCTGGTTTGTTAGTATACCGCCCTCCAAAATTTAAGACATCCTTTCTCCAGGTCCTTCTGGACTTTGTGCTCCAGGCCTGCTCCCGCTATGCGAACTTCACCTTGCTCGGTGATTTTAACATTCATGCGGAGAATGATTCTGACCCGATTAGCTCTAATTTCCTTTCTACCCTAACAGATGGCGGATTAATTCAATTGATCTCCTGCCCTACTCATAATGCCGGTCATACACTTGACCTCATCTGTTCCAACGTGACAGATATTTCTATTAACGATCCTTACCCAGTGATTTGGTCAGACCATTTTTTTATTCCCTTTTCCATTCCTTTAAATCACCAGGACAGACCCATGTTACGGCCAAGATGGTTGGCCGCAACTGGAGTAAGATCTCTCTGGACAGTATAGCTACTCATCTCTTCACTACTGCCCCTATGGATGGCCCGGATTTGGACACCAGACTTATTAACTTCAATAGCTGGACATCTTCCGCTATTGATTTCATCGCCCCCCACTAGGCCTATAAAAACTTTTCGCGCTGCCCCCTCCTCACCCTGGTAATCAGATGAACTCCGTAAGAATAAATCCGCGTGCAAATTGTTGGAGCATCAATGGAGACTCCCCTACTGCCCTAATAGCAAACTCAAATATAAAAAAGCTCTTAAAGACTATCGGAAGAAAATAATTGATCACAAAAGAAATTATTTTGAGGAGAGAATAAGTAAAGCACAAGGCTCCACAAGAGAAATTTTTAATACAGTTAGAGCTTTTACTGACCCCATGGCCCTTAAACGAAAATCCCCGGTATCACAATCCCTTTGCACCCGCCTCTCTGATAACTTGAGGAAAAAATTGCAACCATCTATGACTCTTTTTCTTGTAAGAACCATCTAGGCACCACTGAAAAACCGGTTGTCCATCTTGATACCACACCGGTGTTTTCGGACTTCGATGAGATCACCCTTGACCGTACTTTGGCAGAACTTCAAAAATGTAGATCTGGCTCACCAAACGATCCATGGCCGGCTAGGCAATACAAAGCTCTGGCCCCGCTTCTTAATCCTACACTAAACGGCATATGGAACGATTCTCTCAAGACAGGTATTTTTCCAGACTCCTGGAAACATGCCAAACTGGTTCCAATTCTAAGGAAAGCCAGTGCAGACCCAGATGAACCCGCCAACTACAGGCCCATCTCCTTGCTGCCTGCCCCTGCCAAAGTCCTTGAAAAGCTGGTACTTCAGCAAGTAGCAGGTTTTCTTGAAACCCATGACCTTCTACACGACTCACAACATGGGTTTAGACCAGGCCATAGCACAGAGTCCGCCTTGATAGAGATGGCTGACTCTGTGGGATGGAGGCTGGACGGGGGCTCGAGGGCGGTGTTGGTGCTGCTCGACTTGTCGGCAGCATTCAACACCGTCTCTCACCCTGTCCTGCTCGATCGTCTCCGGTCTAAAGGCATTCAAGGCAAGGTAATGGACTGGCTGTCCTCTTTCCTTTCCAATTGGACTCAGGCAGTTTTCACCCCCCCCTTCACTTCTGCAGTCGCCTGCTTAAGTGGGCAGTCCCTCAGGGCTCTTCACTGAGTCCTCTTTTATTTAAAGTTTATTTCTCCCCCCTGGCTGAGCTTATATCTCAGTCAGGAATCAAGGCAACTTCTTATGCTGATGATATTCAGCTTTTATTCTCTTACGAAACTCTTACCCAAACTACATTCGATCCATTAAAAAACTGCCTCCGGAACATCGCCCGTTGGATGGATGACAACTTCCTGCGATTAAATGCCGGAAAAACCGAGGTCCTTTTTTTCCACCAACCCTCCCCGCTGGATTCGAACCTCTGGTGGCCCCTTGACTTGAGTCTCCCCTCCTCCCCCAAGGACTCAGTAAAAAACCTAGGGGTCAGATGGGACTCATGTCTCTCGTTCCACAACCAAGTACAGACAGTATCTGCTGCTTGTTTTTCAAAAATCCGGATGGTTAAGAAATTTATTAATTTCCTCCCTAGTAACACCAGGAAACCATTGTACAGGCACTAATAACTTCACACTTAGACTATGCCAATGGCCTGTACCTAGGGCTCGCTTTCAGGTTGTGCTACCGACTTCAGACAGTCCAGAATGCGGCAGTCCGACTGGTTTGTGGCATTTCTCTCCGAGAACACATTTCACCACATCGACGCAGTCTACATTGGCTCCCTATCCAAAAGAGGGCAGAATTCAAAGCCCTTACTTTGGCACATCGTGCTATCAAGGGAAAAGGATCTGCCTATCTTTCTTCTTGTCTCCGTCCTTATAGAAACGCTAGAAATCTCCGGTCCAGCTCAAAACACCTGTTGTCAACCCCTAGATTTAAAAAAGTCCGCTCCGGAGGAAAAACTTTCCAGGTATGTGCATCATCCCAATGGAATAAACTCCCGATCTCCATTCGGATGATTCAGGAGGAGATGCCTTTTCGGAAAGCGCTGAAAACCTTCCTCTTTTGTTAAAATCACTGATGTAAGACACAGCAAACCTGCATAAGTGCAGGGACACCCCGTTGGGGTAGCTGCACACTATATAAAACACACTAAATAAAAATAAATATTATCAAGCCCATTATCGCTGCTTTAGCTGCAGTTTTTTGCCGCTAAAGCGGCAACAATTATAACGCCATGCTTGATAATATGCCCCAACAACACTACAGACAGGACAACAACGCGTTGGTAAACACCCCGGGCCACCTGTTAGAGGATTTTCATACTTATTTAGGGGCATTTTAACAAGCGGCAGCGATAATTATAGCTGACCGCTGTTAGCGTGAGTAAATCTATTGGCGGCTATCGCTGGCGATAATCTCCATGTCAGCGTTGTATTAACAACGCTTAACGTCATGGAGATAAAAATCCCAGCGATAGCTGGGATTATCGCAGTTTTCAATGGAATATCGCTGGTTTTCCAGCGATATTCCACTGAAAACGGCGATAACCTTGTTGATAGGGCAGGGTAATCTTAGCCATGTAATCCACCTCCCATTGAATTACATGGCTAAATCAGGTCACAAGCAGGTGATAGGAAAGTAGCGTTAACTGTGGTTAGCACTACTTTTCCTAACACTCTGCTTGTTAGCGTGCAGCTTGATAATAAGAGAAATGTGGCTTAGCTACATTTCTCCTATTATTTTGCTCTGGAATGCCCACTTTGCATCTCATTAGAGATGCAAAGCTGGGCGTTGTTGAAAGGCTCGCTAAATCAGCTAAACACGAGATAGATAGTGTGTCTTTGCTGATAAGGCGATGAAATTATCGCTGCTTTTTGGCTGATAATTTAATATCGCCTCCTTGGTAATATGCCCTTATTTATTTATTTTTTGCAACTTTATATAGCACAGACATGGTTTGGAGGGATCAGACTGCTTCAAAATGAAAAAATTTCAAAAAGGGGGTGGTGATAGACAGAGTATCTGAGTTAATCAGAACACTCCTACCCAGTCAACAGATCAGGGCTTGATCCATCACCGTTTTTTAGCTCACTGCACCATCCCAGTTCAGAACCTGGCTATATGCAAATTAGTCTGTCCCTGGCCCAGTGCATCATGGGAACAGGGCAGACCAAACTACCAAGCCAATTCTTCACTGGAAAGGAAACAAGCTTCCGGGGACCGGTTTCTGGCATTACGGCCGTCTTCGGCCCGGCTTGCTTGAATCCTGATGGTGCAATGAGCAAGGGACTCACGTCTGAGCATACCCTTCCACACTAATGGTGGCCAAAATAATTTCAAAAAGGGGGTGGTGATGGACAGAGTATCTGAGTTAATCAGAACACTCCTACCCAGTCAACAGATCAGGGCTTGATCCATCACCGTTTTTTAGCTCAATGCACCATCCCAGTTCAGAACCTGGCTATATGCAAATTAGTCTGTCCCTGGCCGAGTGCATCATGGGAACAGGGCAGACCAAACTACCAAGCCAATTCTTCACTGGAAAGGAAACAAGCTTCCGGGGACCGGTTTCTGGCATTACAGCCGTCTTCGGCCCGGCTTGCTTGAATCCTGATGGTGCAATGAGCAAGGGACTCACGTCTGAGCATACCCTTCCACACTAATGGTGGCCAAAATAATTTCAAAAAGGGGGTGGTGATGGACAGAGTATCTGAGTTAATCAGAACACTCCTACCCAGTCAACAGATCAGGGCTTGATCCATCACCGTTTTTTAGCTCACTGCACCATCCCAGTTCAGAACCTGGCTATATGCAAATTAGTCTGTCCCTGGCCCAGTGCATCAAGGGGACAGGGCAGACCAAACTACCAAGCCAATTCTTCATTGGAAAGGAAACAAGCTTCCGGGGACCGGTTTCTGGCATTACAGCCGTCTTCGGCCCGGCTTGCTTGAATCCTGATGGTGCAATGAGCAAGGGACTCACGTCTGAGCATACCCTTCCACACTAATGGTGGCCAAAATAATTTCAAAAAGGGGGTGGTGATGGACAGAGTATCTGAGTTAATCAGAACACTCCTACCCAGTCAACAGATCAGGGCTTGATCCATCACCGTTTTTTAGCTCACTGCACCATCCCAGTTCAGAACCTGGCTATATGCAAATTAGTCTGTCCCTGGCCCAGTGCATCATGGGAACAGGGCAGACCAAACTACCAAGCCAATTCTTCACTGGAAAGGAAACAAGCTTCCGGGGACCGGTTTCTGGCATTACAGCCGTCTTCGGCCCGGCTTGCTTGAATCCTGATGGTGCAATGAGCAAGGGACTCACGTCTGAGCATACCCTTCCACACTAATGGTGGCCAAAATAATTTCAAAAAGGGGGTGGTGATGGACAGAGTATCTGAGTTAATCAGAAAACTCCTACCCAGTCAACAGATCAGGGCTTGATCCATCACCGTTTTTTAGCTCACTGCACCATCCCAGTTCAGAACCTGGCTATATGCAAATTAGTCTGTCCCTGGCCCAGTGCATCATGGGAACAGGGCAGACCAAACTACCAAGCCAATTCTTCACTGGAAAGGAAACAAGCTTTCGGGGACCGGTTTCTGGCATTACAGCCGTCTTCGGCCCGGCTTGCTTGAATCCTGATGGTGCAATGAGCAAGGGACTCACGTCTGAAATGAAGCCATAAATGAAACCAGAAAATATCAATAACAAATTAAAATATATATGAACAATAAAGGTGGAGTGATCGCCAGGCTAGCCTCTTCCAAGAGGTAGAGCCCTTCACACATATTCAAAGCAGGACATTGCAATGAAAAGCAGGTATGGAGCACCACATAAGGGTCATTGATAGTTTGTTCAAGTAGAGGTTGGTACCCGATTAGAGGGAGCGCGAGGAGGTAGGACTATTTTAGGACAGGTGTCGCTCAAAGAGGAGATCTTTGAGGTCTTTTTTGAAGGTGACATGATGTGTGGTCAGGCAATGGATTGGTGGGAGGGTTTTCTATATCCTTGTGGTGCTTCTGGAGCAGGATTGCTTCATGTATCGCCCATGCCTAAATATGGGCGTTCAAGGAGGAGCTATTGAGAATTTCCTAAATCTCGGTCGGCACCAAGATTTTCAGTTTCTCTGAGAGGTCTGAGTGCAAAGAGGAGTGAAGACAGTGGTGCAGGCAGTTTTAAACTGAGCGTTCACCTTTATGGGAAGCCACTAGAGGGTGTGTAGAAGGGGGGATGTGATTGGATGTCTTGTGACTCAACACAAAGTGGTCTTCTGCATGTAGGACTGCTCTGAGTGGACCCAGGTGGATTTTGGGAATTCCAGAAAGGAGAGTAATCTTACAGCCGAGACTGCAGAGCACGAGTGTCTGGAGAAACGATTTAACCCCTTTGCCGTGCTGCAAATTCCGCTGTGGTGCGAGGGGTGGCGGGGCTGGGCGTGGCGCTCTGGTACCCAGGACGGCTCCCGGCCGTCATGAGTCACAGTAGGCATGTGCTCATGACAGCCGGGAGCCGTGCGAACTTCGCCCGAACTCCGCACACTGATTAATTCTCCCGCACAGGTGGGGTATTAACCGCTCGTGGGTGGAGCGGCAACGTTCAGACGGCTCCTGGCCGGTGCACAGACATAATATCGACTCCAAAATATCGTTTGGACAGAATATTGAGTTTTAAATATCGTTTGGACAAAATATCGACAGGACAGAATATCGACAGTCAAAATATCGTTTTTAAGGTAAGTGAAGTAATATCGACTGTAAATAATATAGAAAGTGAAAATATCCAAGTATATAATCTAGAGAGTAAAAAATATCGTTTTTTAAATAATATTTAATTATTTATAGTGTTTTTATGTTATAATATGTGTGAAAAGTGTCATTTTATGTTATAATTATTTTTAATTAATGATTTTTTTTTAATTATTGTGTAATTTTATTCTGTAGCGGGTTGTGGGTTTATAGGGGAATAGGGTGGGAAGTAATTTAATTATAATTAATTAAATATGTAAATTTATTAATTGGTAGTAATAATTAATTAATTGGTAATTAAATAATATTTGTTAATTATTTAAAATTTAATTGGTAATTAATGTAATTTAATTGATTAATTGCTAATTATGTAAATTAAAATAATTTATTTCCTGTAGCGGGTTGTGGGTTTATAGGGGAATAGGGTGGGAAGTAATTTAATTATAATTAATTAAATATGTAAATGTATTAATTGGTAGTAATATTTAATTAATTGGTAATTAAATAATATTTGTTAATTATTTAAAATGTAATTGGTAATTAATTTAATTTAATTGATTAATTGCTAATTATGTTAAATTAAAGGGGTATTTTTAGGGTTCAGGGTCAGTTTTTGGTTTTTGGGTAAAGGGGTATTTTTAGGGTTCAGGGTCAGTTTTTAGTTTTTGGGTAAAGGGGTATTTTTTGGGTTCAGGGTCAGTTTTTAGTTTTTGGGTAAAGGGGTATTTTTAGGGTTCAGGGTCAGTTTTTAGTTTTTGGGTAAAGGGGTATTTTTAGGGTTCAGGGTCAGTTTTTAGTTTTTGGGTAAAGGGGTATTTTTAGGGTTCAGGGTCAGTTTTTAGTTTTTGGGTTAAGGGGTATTTTTAGGGTTCAGGGTCAGTTTTGGGTTTTTGGGTAAAGGGGTATTTTTAGGGTTCAGGGTCAGTTTTTAGTTTTTGGGTAAAGGGGTATTTTTAGGGTTCAGGGTCAGTTTTGGGTTTTTGGGTAAAGGGTTTCTTTTAGGGTTCAGGGTCAGTTTTGGGTTTTTGGGGTACAGGGGTACAGTGTAAAAATAAAGTAAAATTAAATTTACATTAATTTAATTTAATGAAATGAAATTAAATTAAATTATATTAAATTAATTTTAAATAATTTAAATTATAAAAATTATTATATACTTACCAATACTTACGTTGTAATGGTAGTGCGTTGTAAAAGTTGCGTTGTAACGTCATATATCCACTGTTGCACTCCTTGGAGTGGGAATAGTAATTTTAACCCCTACGCTATCCAACGCTTTCCCTACTGTTGCACCCACTGGAGTGGGAATAGTAATTTTTACTCTATTGTATTTGTACGTTAATAATATTGGCTATTATTTAATAACATTTTGTTACTATATATATATATGTTTTAAGAAATATGAGTAAAAAAATATTATTTTTTTACTTTCATTAATTATTTAATTATTAAAAGTTATTTTAAGTATTGTTAAGTATATTTTAGTAATTAATTTTTTATATTAATGTAATTAAACATTGTTTTTATTAAAGTCGATATTTTTTACAACTATATTTTTGTAAACGATATTTTTAACTCGATATTTTTGTACTTACCTGTTTGTAGATAGAAACTCGATATTTTGTCTCTCGATATTTTGTCAACGATATTTTTGTTGGTCGATATTCTGTCCCTCGATATTATTTCAGTGATCCCTCCTGGCCGTCATGAGCACACGCCTACTGTGACTCATGACGGCCAGGAGCCGTTCTGAGCATGAATGTGGTTAAAGTCTTGTTCTGGGATGGAGTTCCTGGTTCCCAAAGCAGCCTTAGCTAGAACCGGACACTCTTAGGAGATATGTCTCTGGAGGTTAAGAAATCTGTTGAGGGTGAACCCTGGAGATTTGGCATTCTAAATGATGGAGGGGAGGCCTACATTGTCTGTGGGGAGGTCTTGGATTGAAGAGTTCGCTTCTTTGGAGAGATGAGAATTGTTATTATCAGTTAATTAGTTAATGAAAACCATAAACATGCAGGAGTATAAGGAATCTCCTTACACTCAGGACTTAATCAACAACAATACATTTGAAATCAATAAACCTCTGCTTCACCCTGACAAAGGACCAACAGATCATACAAAAGTGCATAGTACCAGCCTCAGAAAACCTTATGCACAGGGACACTTACTATCAATGAATCCCTGCATCAACCTGACTGTGTACCAATAAATCATAATAAAAGAATGTTTTGTGAAGCAGCAGTAAAATACTAGAGAAACTTAAACAGTACAAAATAGGGCTCCTGAAGCCTGTGCAGAGGCAGGGGTGTAACACAGGCCCCCACATTCCCCAAGTTCCAGGGGGTCCCCTCAGCACAGCACTCTGGCCGGAGAGCTCCTGATTGACCCCGGAGGGGGCCCCTCTACGTCCCTTGCAGGGAGGCCCCCTCAAGTTTTGTTACGCCAGTGTGCAGAGGGGGTCAAGGTAGAGATTGAAAAGTGTTGGGGAAAGAATCAAACCTTGGAGGACCCCTTTTTGCAGACTGACTGGGTCTGACACAGCATTTCCTAATTTTTACAATTTGGGAAGGGTTTGTCAGCTATGAAGTGGTCCCCTTAAGGATGACACCATCAAACCCTTACATTGCTTTTGGGTGTCGAACAAAGCCTGGTAGTTGACTGTGTCACCTGCAGCGGAGAGGATGAGTGGCATAGTAGACAGGAGCTATGCGGGGGACGTCATCCACAATGTGCAGAATTGCAGTCTCAGGGGCAGATTTACAAGAACTGGTGCACCTCTGCATATCAGCAGAGATGCACCAGTTAATTTGCATCAAGCAAAAAAAACCTTACGCCACCATGGATGCGTCGCATTTGCTATACGGTGCAAGGATTAATAGATGCATGATGCCTCTATTGGCGCAATGGCAATGCATTGCTAGAGTCGTGTCGCAAGCAAGTCCAGCAATGCTTCGGAATGCCTATTTCTATTATGCTGCGTCACTCCTTTCGCCTTACCAGGCACCCAGCCCCCAGCCTCAACCAGTAGCTGTTGCACCCAGCCCCCACCAGCTGCTGTTGCACCCAGCCCCCACCAGCTGCTGTTGCATCCAGCCCCCACCCACAGCTGCTGCACCCACCCCACCTGCACCCGAAATGCGGCGTAAGGAGAACAGCAAAAAAGTAATCTCTCAAACGTTTTACTAGGTCTCTGCCCGCATCTCTCCGGCTCCACCCAGAGCCCTAAAAGTAGCCTCGTTACATTTACCTTCTGATTCGAGCAGGTGGTAAAGGTGAGTAGATTTGGGCTTATTACTTTCCCCCAAGTGAGAAAACCCCTTGGATTTGGACCCAGTATTCCCTGGTCTACATGCTAATCTCGATTCTAGGGAGCCAGGCACACATGTGTCACACACCACATACAAGCAGCCACACCACACAGTCGCAAACACACACCAGTTTGCAGACCCGACCCACAGACACCGGGAATGTCAGCGTAAGCTGGAGCACACCTAGAGAAGGGTCCTACTTCAACAAAATGGCGCTCACTTCTTTGAGCTCTAGTGGATGAAAGGCTGAGTCACTCCAGCTGGGATTGAACGAAGTCACAACAAAAACCTGCAGCAAGTGCTCAATCCACTGAGCCATCTCTCCATCAGATGTCATTTCAACTTGCTGTCTTCTTTGCGTATGTCTTGTGAGTAAAATGCTCAGGTGTACAGTGCACCAGGGTGGCTATACGCTGAATTTGCAGTGCATACATGCATAGTGTGAATGCAGCCATTCCCTTTATGTACCAGGCTCAGAGCACAGCTGCAGGCATGGCCAGCAGCGATATCCTGTGGGCTTTACATACGTGTGTTTTATGCACAGGTCATAGCCTGCAGTGTTGACTTATGCACAGCACAAATATACCTAGAATCCATATGTCAAAGACTATTGCAGGGCCCATGACCAGGCCCTCTGCACATAACATAACACGTGCTTGTTACATTCACAGCGTTGCTGATGGCCACGCCTCTATATATGCTGCACATAGGTCATGGCAATGCTGGGTGCCTGGTAATTGCATGAAAAGAACTATGGCCTTGTCCTGTGCATGCAAAACCTTTACATGGCGCCTATATCTTGTGACCTATGGGTATGGCCTGTGTATACTGTACACAGGGTCATGCCTCAAGCACAGTAACCTGTTCAAAATATACACAGGGGTGCTCTGTGTGTTATCACATCCAGGGCATGGCCAGCGACCTTCGCCATGTATACTGTGTATAGGCGCAGTCACCATGCCCTATGTCTGGTAAGTCTACTTGAAGTGCTCACTGAGACTGGCCTGCAATCTTATTTTTGAGATTTATAAAGCGCTCAAATACCAAAGGGTGTTTCGGCGCTACGGACAGCAAGCAGATACCATGATGAGTGTGTTATTGGTTGATCAGCCAGGTTATTATCATCTTTCTAAAGATTAGCAAGGACTGACAGGATCTGATCTCTAAAGGAAAAGCATTCCAAAGCTTTGCAGTGGTGACAACAAAGTGCCTATCGCCCCAGGAAACAGATTTGGTAGGCGGTACTTTTAGCTGAAATGCGGTGGATAAGCGAAGTGCCCTGTTCAGAATATGGGTAGCTAGAAGATCAATTAAAAATTGGGGTCTAGTTTTACGGGAGGCCTTAAAAGCAATACATAACGCCTTCAACTTTGTGCGATTGTTCACAGAAAGCCAAAGATACTTCTTGATGACATAAGAGATGGACTTGAACTTGGGGGTTCCAGATAGCATTCTGACTGCCGCGTTCTGAACTGTTTGAAGTTTTTGAATGACCTTAATCTGCGCATTCGCAAAAAGCCCATTACAATAATCTATGGAGGACATGACCAATGTGCTGACCAGGGTTTTTCCAGCATTCGATGGGAGAAATAGCAAAATCTTTTTGATAATTCTCAGTTTTTTAAATGAGGCCAAAACCTCTTTTGCTCCATATTGAAATTGAAGTTGAACTGTTCACCAGACTTTGGGGCCCATTAGGATGGCGGGGGTATTGCCCCCGCCAGGCTGGCGGTAGCCACCACCAGCCTGGCAGGGGCAATCTGCCCGCCATCCGCACCTGAATTCCCCCCGCCATATTAGGATGGCGGGGGGGACCGCGTCGGACGGAAAGACCATCCACCGTTTTTCCACCATGGTCGCCTTGCGACCGGGGCAGAAAAGGTTTAATATGGTGGCGGTGTCTAATAGACACCGCCAGCCATATTATAATGGGCTTTTTTGGATGGCTTTCCGCAGCGGCAAAGGCATGCGGTCTTCACTCCGGGGGCCCCCTGCGGGCCCCCAGAGTGAAGGAAAGGTGGGGGGTGCACATGGGGGGTACCCCCCACCTTTGCATTTGCATAAACAAAGCGGCAGGCACCGCGCGGTGCCTGCCGCTTTGTCTATGCAAATGCATTAATGTATTTTTAGCATTGTGGCGGGCGGTGCAGAGAGCACCGCCCGCCACAATGCTAAAAATACAGGATGTGCCCGCCACTGTGGCCGGCACATCCTAATACTCCCCACGGGACCCCCGCCATTATGGCGGGCGGTTCCAAACCCCGGTAGGATGACGGGCGGACAACGTCCGCCCGTCATCCTAATAGGCCCCATGGTGTTTTGGCTTCCAGAACCTGAATAGAAAACAGACATTATGGGACCCTGTAATTATCCTCCCCTCCACGCCTTTAATAAACTCCACCTGCAGTAAGTTGGTATAATAAACGGATAAACATTCATTTCAAAGAATGTCTGCGAAAGCTGCAAGTCACCAAAGAAATGCACCTGAAACAGGAAATGAGGCGAGGTCACACAGCTCCCTGTAATATTGACATTGTGAGGGTCAGAGGGTGGAAGGTCACAGTGAGGGAACTGACCTGATAGTTACACACCCCTGGCCCCGATCACATGATGCACGCATGAATTAGCAGCTGATACCCCAGAAGCATGCAGTGCACCTCAGGCGATGGACACATGATGCCCTGCCTTCTGCCACAAAGGGAACACCTGAGAGCACAGACTCAGCAACAAAGTGAACCAGAATCCAGCTGAGGGGCCACAACTCGGCGGCATCACTATGGCTCAGAAAAGGATTCTGACTTGGAGATGTTCAGTCATAACCCCTCAGGTAGGAGCTTAGACAAAATGGCTCCTCAGCCAAGCAAACACACCAGCTGCCTGAACCCATGGTTGCATTTCTACTCAGCAGGATTACTATTACCACAACACATCATCAGTGGGAGAAACTGACCTTTTGTATATGAGTAATAGTTGTCTCCATATTTGTGATGCATGTAGCTCTATCTGCTGCTCCATCTGAGAGATATTGCCCTCAGGTGCAGGTATCTCGCGCCTCTTTCTTTCCAATTCTTTTAATCTCCCTTATGCATCTTGCCTCCTCCCCTCCTCCTTTACAGATATACTGAAACATAGAGTGTTTAAACCATAGCGAGGGTGGGAACGCAGCACCGTAACATATACTGTTTACCAGCACAAGTATGAAGGAACAGAATCCAATTACAATACATAAAGCTGCTCCAATACTTTGGGAAGGATTTCAGAGAACTGTAGCGAGAAAAGTGCCAAGCAAAATATGCATCAATGCACTGACGTTGATTTGATAAGAGACCAGCATGATTCCATTAGCATATAAAGTACCTCGCTTTATAAAATCTATTATAATGTCATCAGAGCCTTTCACAAACAGGTAAACAAGCAAGGAATTGATTGTAAAAAAGAAGTCATCTGGCAACATATAGACTTTGGAAAGAAACATCACAAATATAAAGAACAATGGCTATTCGGGGTTCGGTCTTGGGGTTCCACAGCTAATGCAGAGGGATGTGCTTGTTACCAGGAGATATGTTGCTGTTTATTTCTACCCTGACTTACAGTAGCATTATTGTCCCCTGCCAAGGGTAATACCAGTCACTACAGCCCTTCTCCTTGAGAGTAAAACAATATATGGGGGCTGAAAATGGTAGAGAGAAACCTGCAATCAATCAATCATATGTGAAGCCCATCACTGTCTCCCTGGGAGTATCTGGGCACTGTTCTTCCGTTGAAAAGCCAAGTCTTGAATCTCTTTCTGAAGTCTGCCAGCGAGGAGGAGTTGGAGGGCAGGGTTGTTCCAGGTCTTGGCAGCGATGTAGGAGAAGGAGGGACTACCGATCTGGCTGCGATGGATGCAGGGTGTGTATGCGCTGGTAAGTGAAGAGGAGCAAATGTGTCTGAAGGGCTGGTGGAAGTTCAGTCGATGGTTGATGTAGGCAGGTCCTAGGTCGTGGAGAGCTTTGCAGCCATACATAAGGACCTTGAGCTAGCATCTCCTATTGATGGGGAGCTCAGGTAGGGGTGATGTGGATTTGTTTGGAGAGGTCAAGGATGAGTCTGACTGCAACATTCTGTATGGTCTGGAGTCCTCTGAGAAGCTGGGTAGAGATGCCAGTGTAGAGGGTGTTGCCGTCGTCGAGGCAGCTGGTGATGAAGGCCTGAGTGACAGTCTTTCTGATGTTGGTTGGTCTTAGACCTGGCATCCTTGGCGTGGTTTCCCCTGACTTTTTACCTCTACCTCCTGTATTTTTGACACTGTGCTGGTTTTCGTTTTTTGCTGGTAGATGCTTTGGGCACTTTATCACTGCTGATCAGTGCCAAAGTGCAAGTGCTCCCTGTGTAAATTGTTGTTGTGATTGGTTATCCATGATTGGCTTACTTGTTTTACCTGTAGGTCCCTAGTAAAGTGCACTGGGTGTGCCAGCGCTGGTAATTCAAATGCTACTAGTGTGCCTGCAGCACTGATTGTGCCACCCACATGTGTAGCACTGAAAAGAGGCCTGCCACCGCAGTGCCTGTGCGCAGTTTGTTCACTGCCCTGATGACCTGACCAGTGCACCCACTCGCCAGGCCTGACCCCTCCATTTTCTTACCAGGACCCCTCACACATAGAGAACAAAGACGTTTGGGGTATAAATATGAGAGCTGAAACCCCTGAAAGTTAGACTACTTCGTGATCAAGAGGAATACCTGCCAAAGAAGATCAGCTGAAGAGACTAAGGAGAAATACTGCCCGTGCTGTGTGTCTGGGGTTGGCCTGCAGTTTGCTGTTTCTACTGAGGAGAGGACCAAGGGACTTTGCTGTGTGCTGTGTCCCCTGCTTGAAGAAGGACTTTTCTTTGTGCTGTGTCAATCTGAAGAAAAGTCTCCAAGGGCCTGAGAAGAGCCTCCTGTTTCTGAAGTCCCAGGCATAAAAGGAGTTCACTCCCAGCTTCCCTGAACTTCCTTGCTGGGAGTTGCAGTCTGCCAGGAGGGCCTGTAACTGTGTGTGAGGCCTTTTTGCTGTGGGGAGCTGGAAGCGTGACACAACAAGAGAGAAGCTTGACGCCACTGCTGCTGCCGGCCTTCGCCATCGCATCACCTGGGAAGCGTGCCCCCTCCACAGAGGGTGCCGTCGATGTAAAAACCATGTTACAACACAAGCAATTACAACGCATGCTTTTACAAGGTGTTTTTTACATTGCAACTACCATTACATCTAGTGATTCTACAATGCATGCCATTACAACACATTTTTTAAAACTACCATTACAACGCATTCCATTACAACACATATCACTACAACGCATAATACTTTAGGGTAACAGTAGGGTAAGTGTTGGATAGTGTAGGGGTAAAAATTACTAATCGTACTCCAGTGAGTTCAACAGGAGGGTAGGGGTTGGATAGTGTAGGGGTAAAAATTACTATTCCCATGTACCCCAAAACCCATACCCACCCTAAAACTAAAACATCTCCATTACTTACCTTATAATGCATTGTAATGGCATGCGTTGTAATAGTATGCGTGACATGGTTTGTAGTGACATGCATTGTAGTGGCATGCGACGCAAAGGCAGTTGCGTTGTAATGACTGCGTTGCAAAGGTAGTGAGTTGTAATCACTGCGTTGTAATGGATGTTTCCCATGACGTGGTGGTATGTACTCCAGTGGGCGGGGATGGACATTCTAGGGACGTAAAATATCATAGAAATTTGGTAAATACCCAAAATGTATGATTTTGTGGGTTTAACAGATGCTTCCAGGTCACAGTGTCACCTTCTATCAACTTATGTTAACCGCATGATTAAAACCATAGCGTGGGTAGGAACGCGGAAACAACACCCCCAAAACTGTTGGGGTACAGCAATAGGGTTATTCCACATAGAAAATATTTTTTTACAAACTTGACTTTGTATTTGGTATGAAGGACTGTGATGGTCAGGGGACAAAACAACACAAATCAATCTGTGGTGCTGCGGAGCTTCGTGCTTAGACCACGGGGTTGATTTAAAAACAACGGAATGTTGATTTACCAGTGAAAGTGCAGTGAAGCGTCGGCGTCTGCTCTTGGGTGGCAGCGGGTGAACACTTCTGGCAGACTTAAAATGTACCAGCCATTGATCAGAGATCTGCACACTTGGCCCACATCTACAAGAGGCCTCTGGAGCCTGCCTCTCAATCAAATACATGAGGCGGCGCAAACCCACCCTCCGTGGCTGTGCATGGCCTCATAGATATGGAGTAAGGCAAGGCTCTACGTCATGGAGGCGTTCCATGGGTTGCTGTGGGTGTTACCACTCGACATCCATGGGTTTTGACACAGCCCCAGATTTACAGCATCACGTAAACCTGATTTGTGCCTCCCTAGAGCAGGCTTAACGAGGAGAAATGTTTACAATTCTCTTTGCTTTTTCCTCTTTTCACATGTGCTGCATTCTGCAGCACACATAGAACGAGGAAATGCCTTTTGTGATTCCTTTTGTGCAGGAAGGTTTCCCTTCCTGCAAAAAAGCAATCATGCCAGCAAAACAGACACCCTTGTGCCATGCTGCAAGGTTGCCTGCATTGGCTAACGGTTGCAACTTGTGCTCTGGCACTGTCTGAAAGGACAGGAATGCAAATATTTTTAATATTTGTAGATACGGTGCATTCCTGCCCTTTTGAATTGGCATAGGGCAGCACAGCTAAATGACTTGCAGCACTGCCCTACGTCAGCTCTTTGTAAATGAGACCCTTAATGTCAAGAGGATTCCAGACGTGATAATGTCCATGATAAAAAATACATTTAGGTGGTGATAAAAAGGAAGCTCTAATCTCCTGTTTCTTTGGTTCTGCTGAGGTTGGATTGTCGTCTTGTTTCTTTACCGGTCTAAATACAGCATCATGCAATTAGAAAATCTATTTTAACGAGATAGAGAGTACATTATGCCAGGAAGACGCTAGGTACAGGGTCGGACTGGGACAGAAAATAGGCCCAGTCACCAAAAATGTAAGTGGTCCCCATTAATGAATGAGAGAGCCTACAAAGTGGCCATGTTTGCAAACAGGGCAGTTTTGAACTTGTGAAGAAGACACGCTGTATAAATAATTCTCAAGATTTGGAAGACTGCATGGATTTGAGTTTGCTGCAGACAATGCTTGCTTTAATGTCAGGGATATCACCGTAAAAAACACAAATGGCAGGCCCACAAACAGCGAAAGGAACAGCACACACACTGACCTGTCAGACTAGCCCTTTGGGCACTGCCAGATTGCACTATAGGCATTTCCTGCAGTCACCTGTCAAAGACAAGCAGAGATCATTTTAAGGGTAAAGCTGTTCATTTATTTGAGAGTTTCACTCTAGAGCGGCTAGGTGGCTCTAGAGCAGGGGGTGCCACAGGGCTCTGCCCTGAGCCCCACTCTGTTTAACCTGTATATGGCCCCTCTGGCTGGGGTGGTACAGGCATCTGGAGTGGAGTTAGTTTCTTACGCTGATCACACCCAACTGCTGATATCACTCTCCCAGGCTCCCTCGGCCGAGGCCTCCAACTTTAGGGCATGCATGCAGGAGCTTGCCTCCTGGATGAATAAAAACTGCCTAAAGTTAAATGGAGGAAAGACCGAGGTGACGGTAGTAGGCGGGAGTACACTCAGCTGGTCAGTTAACTGGTGGCCTCAATGCTTAGGTACCACACCCACTCCCTGTAAGGAGGCTAAGAATTTAGGGATATGGGTGGACCCCACACTTTCATATGAAACGCATATTCGGCGGCTGGTAGGGAAATACTTTGGTGTCCTAAAAATTTTAAATAAAACATTGGATCTGCTCCCACTAGGGGCCAGGCAAGCGCTGACACAAGCACTTATCACGTCCCGCCTGGATTACGGGAACGTGCTGTACTTGGGAGCGACTGAAAAGAATCTTGGACGCCTACAAGTTTTACAAAATGCTGCAGCTAGACTGGTAATGAGATTACCCAGAAGAGCGGCCTCCAAGCCTACCCTGGCAGCTCTTCACTGGCTCATTATTAAGAAACGGATCCTGTTCAAATCCCTGCTGATTTGCCATCGGATTCTCTGGCACAAGGCTCCCTCTTACCTAGGCGATCTGGTTACTAGGTATGTGCCAGGTAGAGCGCTGAGATCAGTAGGGACAGGACAGCTAGTTATTCCTAGGTTTCAGAAAGCCAGGATGGGTGGCCGCTCCTTCAGATTCCTAGCTGCACAAAGTTGGAATAAGCTCCCTAAATATCTTAGGCTTGAAAGCCCTGAGTCCAGGTTCAGGAACCTTCTCAAAACCCACTTGTTCACTTCTTAGTGCTGAGCAAGCCTTGGTGTCCTCTCCTTACTTCTGGTAGGTCTCTATATCTCCACAGCGCGGGGACACGCCGGGAAGGCGTTACCAGGCGCTATAGAAGCTTCTTTATTATTATTTACTGCACCAGTGAAGGCTGGGCACATGGCCTACACAAGTGCATTTGGACTGCTGGACCGCTGCATGCTCTTCCGAATGTCACATTCAAAGTTTGGAACTTCCTGTGGTGCTGAGAGCCCTGTTCTTCCAAGGGACAGGGGTCACTATTCAATAGAAGGGATGAAGGTGTTCCCCCAAGTTGTTGCATTCACATCTGTTCCTAGTGAGTTGTGCCCCATTTCCAGCTCCATTAATATTTAGACGATGGTGTGTGCCCCAATGTGACCAGTCCCTTTGAAGTGTCAGAAACTTAAGAATTGTTCACACTCACTTTTGGTTACAGAATGACGTTCCTGGCCATAGGCACAAAGCAGCTCCTCTTAATGGCTTAAGGGTTGTGCGGCCCCTTGTTTTTTAACCTGTTTATTAGGTCTAGCCTAGCTGCAGCGCGCATGCGCTGCTCGCTCTGCGAGGCATGCAGTAGGCGAGTATGCTGTGGAAGCCTCTCCAACTCTCCTCCCATATTTTCCATTGGCTGGTGTCATTGTCCTTGGTAAATGATGGCTTCCGATTGATTATGAGGCTTGTTAGTCCCTCCTTGTTACCGCCTTCTCACTGATTGTTACCTCCCATGAAGACTAGATCTTTTATATGTGGCGTTAAACGGTGCCCTTCATAAGTTGGTAAGCACTTTTTTCTTTAATTTTCTTCCCTATTCCACCCACGACATCTCAGCAGGCCCTCTGGTTTTACTAATGCATATATTTAAATTATAGTGCATGCACTTCAACTATAGCTGAGGCGCTTATTTATTTACTTAATAACTGGCCGCTTTCTTAATTTATTTATTTGAATTATAGCGCATCCGCTTAAACTATAGCGGACATGCTTATTTATTTATTTTATTAATAGTGCAGGCCTCTTTCGTTAGGTCTGAGCAAAGGGGGGGCGCAACGCACAGCGCTGGAGGGCATGCCAAATACGCAGCACTGCTATTTCCACTACCCCACTGAAGCAGGAAAAAAACCATTTGCAATGTAATAGGACTCACATTTATGCGCGTTCAGTCTATTGGCATTGTGAATGACAATGCCTTTTATTTATGTTTTAAAAACCAAAACATAATTAAAACGCATTGTCATTTACAATGCCAATAGCTCAAACTTGCGTAAATGCTCGACCTATTGCATATGCTTTTTTTTTTTTTTTTATTATATCAAGAATGTATAATAGTCTATTAATCACTCTTGGTATAATAAAAATGCTGCTTCAGTATGACAATAGTCTTTATCTGAGGGTTGGCACATGCATCAGCCTTGAGAGGGACATCACCAGGGCTGGAGAAAATCCATCCCTGACCTTGGGACCCTGACATGACCCTGTGCCTCCCCCATTTGTGACGTGGTAAGCGTCACAGCTAAATGTAGACATGGGCATTGCAGGCTTAAGCTCTGCAGTGCCCATGACACATGCCAATCAGCTGTCACCCCACTCTTTCCCAGCTTATCACAGAGTTGGAAAAGAGTGGGGCGAAAGAGCAGAAATTAAAACCTCACATCTGGGACTGTGCAGTGGCATGCCCCAGGGCTGGAAGCTGAAAAGAATGAGTCCAAACGAGCCCTGCAGCAAGGCACGTCAAAAGAAAAAAAGCTTTAAGGCTTTTAAATGTTGTGTGCTCTGCATATGGGTAAGTGTGTGTGTGTGTGTGAGAGAGAGAGAGAGAGAGAGAGAGAAAATCAGTGGAGGGAGTCTGTGAGCAACAATAAGTGATAGAGTGAGTATGAGGGCGAGTCAATGGTAGTGAGTGAGGGAGTTTGACTGAGTGAAATTGTGAGGGAGAATGATAGTGAGTGTTACTGTGTGTAAGACTTAGTGAGTCACAGTCTGAGTGAGTCAGAATGATTGAGGCAGAGCGAGAATCAGTGAGACATTTTTTCAGAGTGAGTCTGAATGAGTGGGATTGAGTAGGAGGGAATGAGCAAGAATGATTAAGGCAGGGTCTTTCAAAGAGATTGAATGAATCAGAGAATGAGTGATAAATGAGTGGGACTAAGTGAGAGTGACTAAGGATGAGTGGGACTGAGTGGGTAACAGGCCAAATGAGTCAAGGAACGAGTGGGACTGAGTGATTCAGCAAATGAATGAGACAGAGGGAGTAGGAAAGACTGGGATTGAGTGCAAACGAGTTATACTGAGCGGGCCCGATTCAAAGAACTAACTTAAGACAAAATCCTAAATTTACAACTTTTGGTATTCACAGAAGTTAGGATTTTGTCCTAAGTTTGTCTTAAGACAAACTTAAGACAGACTTAAGACAGACTTAAGATAGAATTAAGACAAACTTAAGACAGAATTAAGACAAACTTAAGTCAGACTTAAGACAGACTTAAGACCGACTTAAGACAAAATCCTAACTTAAGTCTGTCTTAAGTCTGTATTAAGTCTGTCTTAAGTCTGGCCTAAGTCTTTCTTAAGTCTGTCTTAAGTCTGTCTTAAGTTTGTCTTAAGACAAACTTAAGACAAAATCCTAACTTCTGTGAATACCAAAAGTAGTAAATTTAGGATTTTGTCTTTTTTGCAGAGTTTTATATAGCGCGAACTAGAACCGAACCGAATCAGTTATCAGAGCGCTTTACATAGCACCAGTTACGTTACATGAGGACACACTTTCATTTTTTTAGGCACGTGGAGATTAAGTGATTTGCCCAGAATCACAGGGGGTTTTTGGTGTCGTTACCGAGACTCGAACCCAGATCCCCAGGTCCGAGGTCGAGCGCCTTAGCCGTTAGGCCAACCCCTCTCCCCAAGTTACGGTCTTAAGTTAGTTCTTTGAATCGGACCACAGTGACTAGAGGCGTCAGAGTGAGCATGAGTGATAGATGGGTAAGAGTAAGATTGATTAAGTGAGAATGAGTGGCGTGGAGTGAGGACGAATGAGATTGAGTAAAACATAGTTAGACTAACTGAGAATGAGTGAAATTAAGTGAGTGAGCCAGAGTGGCACTTAATAAGCCCCCTCTGAACCTCCACACACGTAAATCACTTCTTGGATATTATGTTATTGCAACAATATTAAACATGGAAAAAATGGCTTGATCTACTGTGGCTGACACAAATTAAGCATGAAGAACTCTACAATGAGGTAGCGAAGAAAGTAAATTAGCTAAGAAGATCCTCAGTCTAAATCCAGACAAAAAATAGGAAAATAAAAGTGATAGAAGGTTTGACTCATTTTACTACTCTATCACCAAAGATATGGCAGGTGCCAGTGAATCTTTAATACATTTACAATATATAAGTAATTTAGATGAAGACTTGGAGCGGTTTAATGAAGATGTGCCCACACTTAATGGTTTGCTTTATGTGCAGCTGACTTTTCTTTACATTATTGTAGGTTGGAGAAATTAGCAGGGTAGAAGAATAACAACGTGAAACAACATCAGGGAGCAGGGGTGGGGACAGGAAGGTGAGGGCAGGGCCGGCTTTAGTGCTGATGGTGCCCCCCCACCCATGACCACCATCTCCACGGATTCCCACATTATCATCCTCCACCAGTGCCCCTCATCTCTCCAAATCCCCTCACTCACACATGCATTTCATTGGTTTTAAAGCACTGGTTGAAGTTGACTTTACTATTAGGAATATATTTCTACTCAAATTAAAACTTTTCTGCAAAATTAGGAATAGATAATGACTGGTGCCAAAAACATATAACTTCGTAACCTGTATTATGCAGTTCGTATGCAGCACTTTGATGACAGTTCATAAGTCACTGTGCTATATTAGGGTTGCAACTTAAGTACTAAAAGTAACAAAAGGCTCTCTGTGACAAAAGCAGTAACCCACTGAGATATCCACATAAAACGCAGTACTGTGATCTGTGTGGTACATGACCCTTCTGTGCTACTTTATGATGAGTTAGGTTGCCATAACCTTTTATATTTTCCCAGCAGGAACATTATTCCCCAGAGTTATCTTGACACTTTTATTGCTGCCTGAAAACTGCTGGACACACAAGGAACTCTGCAGAAGGTGCTTATAAACGCGTAAGTCTAATTCACTCACACCTGTGGGCCGTCATGTCCACTCTCCTGCTCTGATGTACAACTCATTGATACACTAACACAGAGAGGATCCTGGGCTCATAGAGCATCTTCCCAACCTCTCCCATTGTGGTATAGGGACATCTCCCTACTAATGCACTCATACACCATTGAGCCATTATGTACACTTTCCTACTCTGGTGTGCAACCAATTGTTACACTAATCCTCCAGGGCCCCTGGGGCCATAAGGCTCCCGCTACCTCCCTTCCCGCTCTGGTGTAGGGCCATCTTTCTACTAATTCACTCACACCCCATAGGGTGTCATGTCCACTTCCCTGCTCTAATGTACGACCTATTGTTAAACTAACACACCGGGCCCCTGGGTTTGTAGAACCACCCCCCACCCTTCCCCTCTTGTTGTGGTGCAGTGCCATCTCCTTACTAATGCACTCAAACCCCATGGGCTGTTATGTCCACTCCCCTGCTCTGATGTGCGACCCATTATTACACTAACACACCAAGGTCCCTGGGTTCATAGTAAACTTTCCCTTGGTGTAGCACCATCTCTCTACTAATACACTCACATCCCAAGAGTCATGACCACTCGACTCCCCTGCTCTATTGTGTGACCCATTTTTACACTAACACACATGGGTCCGTGAGCTCATAGTGCACCCCCTGCCGTGGTGTAGGGCCATCTCCCAACTAATGCACTCACATCCCATGAGTCATGATCACTCCCCTGCTCTGATGTGTGACCCATTGTAACACTAACTCACCAGGTCCCCAGGGCTCATAGGGCACACCCCTACCACCGCTGTGGTGTAGGGCCATCTCCCTACTAAAGCACTGACAGCCTGTTATACTTATAGGGCCTATCTAGTATATTGGAATATTCGGAGGACAAAGTCACATGTTATGTTTCAAAGTGGAACGTTCCTCTTTGGTCATGGTAGTTGAGGATGGAGGGTTGGAAGACATATTGAGGGGGCGGAAGTAGTTTTTGGGGAGAAGTTGGGACAACTCAAAGGTTATGTCCATCTAATTGTTTGAAGAAGGAATGACATACCTGTCCTACATAAATTAAGGAGGGCACTCATTGTGGTTTGAGAGGAAGTAAAAGGGCTCATAAGGGAGATGTTGGAAGCAGCTGTGATTGAACCCGTGGAAGCGTCGTGCTGGGTGTCCCCTGTGGTGATCACTAAAAAAGCAGATGAAATGCTCAGACTTTGTGTGGACTTGAGGTCCCTAAATCGGTGTGTGGTCTCTATGTTAAAGGATGCTAAGTTCTTTGCGAAGCTGAACCTTAAAAGGGCCTACTATCACATAAGACTGCATGAGGACTCCAAACATCTCATGGCTTTTATCACCTCTGAGGGAACATTCCAATTCACACGGTTGTTGTTTGGATTGTCATCCGCTGCCATTGGTTTTCAGCGGATGATAACTGAGATTTTTCAAGGTATCATCAACAAAGTGTTATCCATAATGACATTTTAGTTTTCAGAAAGTCTGTTGAAGAACACAACAAGAACTTGAAATTGGTTTTGAAAAAACTAGCCGATCTAGGTTTGACTCTCTACAAGGAAAAGTGTTTGTGGTACAAAAACGATTGTAAACGATTGAATTGCTAATCTGTTTATTTTAAAAACTGTAAAATATTTTAACCAGGTGCTATTTTAGATCTCCGCCCCCCCACCTCAAGGCGAGATTAATTCGCCGAGGCTTTTGCACGTTCTCTTCCCACAGCGCCGCTGTACTCAGGCGCTGGGAAGCTTTCAGCCTTACTTTGGGCGCCATCTTTAATTGGGAAGGCTGGCCGGTTTGCTCTGCGCCCCTCCCACCCTCCCAGGGTATTTAAAGGCGTTACCCTTAATCCCCAGCAACTGCTTGATGTTTTCCCTCTGAGGCGGAAGCCGGAGGTTTGCTTTGCTCACCTGCACTTTGTGGCACAAAAACGATTGTAAACGATTGAATTGCTAATCTGTTTATTTTAAAAACTGTAAAATATTTTAACCAGGTGCTATTTTAGATCTCCGCCCCCCCACCTCAAGGCGAGATTAATTTGCCGAGGCTTTTGCACGTTCTCTTCCCACAGCGCCGCTGTACTCAGGCGCTGGGAAGCTTTCAGCATTACTTTGGGCGCCATCTTTAATTGGGAAGGCTGGCCGGTTTGCTCTGCGCCCCTCCCACCCTCCTCCCGCCCCGCCCAACTATGTATATTAACAACCGTTTCGCCCGACCGCGCCGGCGGCGCGCCGAAGGCGCGCCAAAGGCAAGCCCGTCTGCGCCAGTCCGCGCCTGGCCCGGGCCTAGGGCCACCCCCCCTGGTGCGCCTCCTCTGCCCCCACGTATCCATTACTCTGCCGCCCAGCTCCAACATCTTCGCCCTACGATCAGTCACACATGTCTAATATCCCACCCAAATTCTCTCCTTACAAGCCCAGTTACATACTGCCCAGACTGCCACGTCATGATACCTTCCACCCGCAAACCATCCCCCGGTGGTAAGCATCACTCTACGGAAACCCATACCATTGCGCTCACGAACGTCCGCTCGCTTGGCAAACACAGCCAAGACATTCATGAGCTGATCCTTGATCATAAAATAGATCTTCTGTTTATGACAGAAACATGGATGGGCCAAGCGTCCGACCCGGATCTAGTCATAGCCGTTCCTGCGGAGTTTACCACCCACAGACTGGATAGGCAAACAAAGAAAAAAGGTGGTGGTATTGCCATCATTGCTCGTGACACCTACACAGTAAGGTTCACAATGATTCCACAGACCTCCTGTGAAGCCTTAGAATTTGCAATCAAACTATCCCCTTCTTATACCTTTAAAGGGATTCTCCTTTATCGACCTCCGGGGCCCAGGAACGATTTCTTTGGTGCTCTTAGGTCCTTTTTGGAAACATCTGCGCTTGACAATTCCCTCACTATTTTAGGTGATTTTAATTTTCATTTTGACGTTCCTGACAACCCCGATACTGCTACGCTCTTAGTCGACATGTCCACCTTTGGCCTTCTTCCCCTGGTTCACGCCCCTACGCATGAAGGAGGTCACACGTTAGATGGCATTTTTTCCAATGCCATGGGCCTACTAGTCACACAAATACTCCCTTTAACTTGGTCTGATCACCATCTCATCCTGGCATCGCTACAAGTACACGACTCCTTGGTCGACAAATCAAACCCCAATCCCCGCCAACCCTACCTGGCTTGGGATGACATAGATGAATGCAGGCTGGAAACCCTGCTTAAAGACACCTTCCCCACCCTATCTCCCGACCCTAACACTGCTACTTCCCAATTCCACAACTGGGTTAGCTCAGCAGCCAAAGACTTGGTTCAAGTCAAACAACGGTCACGTAACAGATCTACCCCGTCGGCCCCGTGGTACACGGAGGAATTACGTACACAAAAGCAACAGTGTCGTAACAGAGAGAGACACTGGCGGAAGGATTACACTCCCGAAGCCAAATCTTGGTACAAAGAGTCAGTAGCAAAATACAAAAATCTCATTTTTGACGCTAAGAAAAAGTATTACTGCAACAAAATAGAAACTGCACAAAACTCGAACAAATCCCTATATGAGACCACCAAACAATTAGCAGGTCTCTCTGTTGATCTCACACCTCCCCCGTCCCAAGCTCTCTGTGATGCTTTGTCCAAGTTTTTCTTCAGCAAAGTTGACGATATCTATCGGGTCTTCGCCAACAACGCAACCCCTTCCCACAGGCCTTCAATTCACCTTGACGGACCTATCTTTTCTCAGTTCAGAGAGGTGACCTGTTCTCAGGTGCTAAACATCGTATCCTCCATTAATTCAGGCTCGGCCCTAGACCCTTGTCCCCTGAAGGTTCTGCGGCCAATCATGGATGCAGTTCTCCCGGCCATAACCGATATCTGCAACTCCATGTTTGGCACAGGCACTTACCCTGAGACATTAAAGAAAACCCTTATTAAACCGCTCCTCAAAAAACCCACCCTTGATAAGGAAGAAGTCAAAAGTTATCGCCCCATCGCCAGTCTTCCACTACTAGCGAAAGTAGTGGAAAAAATCATGAATGCCCAACTCTCGTTATTTATTGAGGAAAACAAATGTCTGGACGAATCGCAGTTTGGCTTCCGCCGATTCCATGGAACGGAGACCGCCTTGGTCAAAGCGGCGGACGATATCAGATCCATTCGGGATGCGGGAGGCACAGCTGTCCTGATACTATTGGATCTATCGGCGGCCTTCGACACGGTCGACCATATCACCTTGGTCGACCGTGTCGAGAGCATAGGCATCCGAGGCAACGCCAAAAAACTCCTTGCCTCCTTCCTGGCTAATAGGACCCAGGTCGTCACTGTTGGACCTTTTGAATCCTCCCCCTGTCACTGCCATGTGGAGTTCCCCAAGGCTCATCCCTCAGTCCGACACTATTCAACATTTATGTGTCGGACCTTGCCAAAGTCATCAGGGCACATGGGATGAGCCTCACGTCCTATGCAGATGACACTCAATTGGTCCTCGCCGTCAAGAATGATGGGCCTCAAAAAGCCAACATGTTCAATCAGGGCATGCTGGCAATTGGGAACTGGATGGCCCATAACTGCCTGAAATTAAACTCCGATAAATCGGAAGTTGTAATTTTTGGCAATCTTTCCCCGGAGTGGTCCCCCCTTTGGTGGCCTTCACCCATGGGCCTGCCCCCAGACCCGGTTAACAAGGTGAGGAACCTGGGAGTCTTGTTCGACAATCGTCTGAACTTTTTACCACATGCTAACCAGATTTCCTCCTCAGCCTTTTATAAATTAAGGCTCATTAAGAAAATTCTGCCCTTTCTACCCGAAAATGCCGCCAAAACATTGGTGAGCTCCCTGGTACTCTCCACCCTAGACTACTGTAACGCTTTGTTTCTAGGTGCCCAGGAGAGAGTGCTATTGAAAATGCAGGCTATTCAGAACGCGGCCGCCAGGCTCCTAGGGCGAATTCCCAAATACCAACCGGTGTCACCCACCATAAGACAACTTCACTGGCTACCGGTGAAGATGAGGATTAAGTTCAAGTCCCTGTGTTTGCCGGACCAGTGTTCTTCACCCAGAACCTTACCCCCTATTGCCCTGCTAGAACACTGCGCTCCTCCAGTTCCTTTGAACTGGTGGTCCCCCGAACCAAATCTGTTAACTGGGGTGACCGCAGATTTCTCGTAGCCGCTCCGAAGTTGTGGAACACACTGCCTCACTCAATCAAGACCAGCACTTCCCTCTGGTCCTTCCGCAAAAACCTCAAAACATGGCTTTTTAATCAATGAACTTCAGCTCCCCTTGTTGGCTAAACATTGCAGTTACTTTGCGCCGAGATGCCCAAGGGCCTTCGTTCGCGCTTTATAAATGCTGTTATAAATAAATATAAATAAATAAATTTATGGTTGAACAAATTGAGTACTTGGGGTATACCATCTCTGCAGCGGGAATTAAACCAAAGAAAAACGTACTTAGTGCCATTGACTTAGCGCCTTCTCCAAGGGTAAAGACCAATTAAGATCCATCATGGGATTGATTGAATATTATGCCAAGTTTGTGGAGAATTTCTCAGACAATACTGTTTATTTGTGAGGTCTACTCAAAAAGGGGTACATTTTGTGTGGGACAAACAACAGCAGGAGTGTTTCACCAACATCAAAAAGCAGATGTTTTAGCTCCATTTGATGTGAAACACAAATCTATAGTTACAGTGGATGCCAGTGCAACAGGACTTTGGGCCATTCTTTATCAAAAACATATAGGAGGTGATAGAACTGCGAATTTTGGTTCCAGGACACTTACCTCATCGGAACAGAATTATTCTGTCATCGAAAGGGAGGCACTAGCAGCGGCTTGGGGTGTGGAATATTTTTGCACGTATGTGTGGGGCATGAAATTTCTGCTTTGGACAGATCACAATGCTGTTCAGATCTTGCTACACACAGTCATTCTAATTGGTCATGGAGACTGTGCAACCTTTTGTCTCCTACTTTCCAGATATATGTATTAGTGAATGTGCTATGAGTGCATATGAGGTGGAATGGATGTGAGGTAGTATGTATGAATTTTTATGCTGTGCCTTCTTACTCAGGGGCTATTAATGTAAGACTGTTTGTATTCAAATTGTATGTAATAATCATGCAATTGTGTCTGGAAATGTCTAAAATATTGGTTTTATATTAAAAAAATCAAAATAAAGTAAAAAGATTTTTGATAAAACAAAGTAGCTAAATAAATAATGTTAATATTTTCAAATATGGTTTTCTTCTTGTATTTTGTTGTTGTTTAGCACATGTTGAATTTAATTTCAGACTTGTAAAATAAATTTAGGTCACAAGGGAGTCATTTCAGATTGTGTAGTTGTTTTCCCTTCTTCTTCCTGACCATCGATTAACCTGTTTAGATGGTCCTCTACTTTTACCTGCCTCAGACAGACCATAATCCCATAGTGAAAATTCTTTCACCCGGGGGTGTTGGTAAGGGTTCTGCCAGATTAGAAAAGTTAGCTGCCAAACTCCAGGAATAACAGTATGACGTTGAACCCACACACGGTTGGAGGAATGCATTGTTGGCTTGTTTGACCAGATTATCGCTGGATTGGAAGGTTGTTAATGGTCCTTCTGTGTTAGATTCTGACAATGATTTTAATGTTGCCACTGTGGAAGACGTAGTCAGGGTTGGCGAGGTTGCGTTCACCACCAAGGAGTGGTGCCAAGAAATGGAATTGGATGGCGTGCTGAAAAATGTTATGCCTTTGCTAAATAGAGTTTCTAGGAGAGAGAGCTGTGTGACTGCCTCAGTACGCCCGTATGCTAAAGTTCTGGATGAGTTGTTCCTTTATGGTGAAAATGTTTTAATGAGAGGTGAAAGGTTTGTTGCTCCATTTGGATTGAGGAGGAACCTACTGGCACTTGGGCCTGAGGCTTGTTAGACCTAGCGCCATTGTCGTGGGTCTCACCTGCATTTTTTGCTTTTGCCTCCTAGTTTTTGCTGTTTGTTGTACTCCGTTTTACTGGTCTAGATGCTTTGAGCAATTTGCCACTGCTGTTCAGTGCCAAAGTGCAAGTGCTCCCTTTGTAAATTGTTGTTATGGATAATTGATTCCATCATCGGCATATTTAATTTACTAGTCAGACCCTAGTACAGTGCACTGTGTGTGCCTGTAACCAAATGCTGCTAGAGGGCTGCAGCACTGATTGTGCCACCCACAGAAGCAGCCTGTAAAATGTAACTCTGCCCTGCCATTGCAGAGCCTGTGTGCAGTCAGGGACTGCCATGTCGACTTGGCAGGTGCACACTCTTGCCAGTCCCGAACCTTTCTTTTTTATGCATGTTAGTCACATAGGTATCCCTGTGGGCATGGTGCATTATATGTCAAAGTTAGGACAGAAATACAAAATGGATTCCACAAAACGGACAAGATAGTCTCTAAATGCAGGATGGCTTCCGCTAATGCCAACCTAATCGCTGCCAAATTACAGCAGATGAACCTTTTAGCATTAGCTGAAGACATTTGTTTATCTGGGGTAATCTAGATATGCACCCTGTACATTGATGCTCATAATCTCAGTGATCTCTTTATTTAACATTTGTTGTGCTTTCATTTCTGTAATATTTCTTTTGGCAGGTGTGCAAGCAGTGATGCACATGGAGCAAAGCATAGGACCACATTGTATACAAGTACAGCATGTAAATAGTATCGCCAGTAGTATACATAGAATAGTCAGTAGCTTCCAGCCCCAAGTAATAAAGAGTGTCCATATCCAGTTCGAAAATGTCCATGTACCAGTCACTGGGTGAATTTCTGCAGCAATCTTATGCAGTTTAGAGATTGCATCGTATACTGAAGGTGAGTGATCCGGAATGAAGACACAACAGCTGCTGCCAATGATGCGGCATGCACTACCTCGATCAGCCAGAATCACATCTAATACCATGCGATTCTGGAGTGCTACAATCCTCGCAACTTGCAGCTCCACTGTAATGTTCCCAAGTGCCATAGCTGTTTGATTTGTGACAGCTTCCACAACACAAGTCAATCGCCTGATCTTTCTGCTATTCAATGCAGCACAAACAAAAAAGAACAAACCTAAATTGAAATCGACATATTGTTGCAAAGTGGTATCAGTCTGATCAACCTCATCTGTACTTATTGTTCATCTGTATCGGTTCTTGGAAATGCTGTTGTACAATTTTAAATCCCGGTGATATGATGGAGGGGCTAAGAATTCAGGTGGTAACAAAAATTATATGTAACATACCCCGGACCGCCCAACAGGTAATTGAGAGTATCCTTTATTAGCGCACACAAAAAAGGTATTATGTGAAGACGTAAAACTGCTGTTATTAGCACCTTCAATGGTTAGAATTACTGTACACTCACTCCTTCCTACTGGAATTCTCCCAACACTACTAATACATAAATCTGCTTTAGCTCTTGTCACAGAAATTACAAAAGGTCCAATGTTTTTAATATTTCTCATATTTGTGAAGACATCTGGTGTCAAAATATTATCAGGTTGATAGTCCCTACCCACCTACTGAAGGCTTTCCGGGAAGCAAACAAAAGTGCCTTCCAGCTTGACACGAACCATTATGGGAAAACGTTAGAGGAATAAAAGGTGTTCCTCCTTTCTTTTGGTACGCAGGTATCATCCCACACACCCAACAGTTGGTAGTATTCGTGGCATTGTGTGTATGATCATATCTGAGCGGGTTGCACACCTTGTTGTTCCGTTTATTCCACATGTTGAGTTCATTATAAACCATTGTATTTATTGTGTAGCGTGCTCACTGGCGACGTGCCAAGCCCAAACAGCGCGTTTAAAACTAAACACAATCATATTGGGGCACATGGTGCCCCAATATGATTATGTATTGTGTGTATGATGCAACATCTGGATGAATGTGTTATTTAGGTAGGATTGTCAATGCTTCTGCTCATGATAGGGAAGCGTGAAGTAGTGATGTTCCACTGGAACTGGAGTAGTGGCAATAAAAAGCTGTCGAGCAGGAGCCACTTTCTCAACAAACCAGGTGATTATTGCCATAACCTCCAGAGCAACAACAAACCCTACAGCACAAATGATTCTTTTGTTATGCATTTTAGCAACAGCGATAATTGATCTTTCTACAAACTCGTTGAAACAATCGTTGGAGCGCTTATCCCTGGGCAGCCGTTGATTTCTTTACCACGGGCCAAGACAGGTGTCACTACACTACGCAGGACTGATCCCCACCCCTTGCCACATCGGCGTTCCTTTTCACTAGCACAGGGCGGTAGCTCAACCAGTCTTTTTCAGCACTGCAGATTCTTTCCTCGTTCTTAAGTGGTATCGCGATGCTCCAGGAATCATGTGGTCCAGGAAGCCTTCCGCAGATTCGTCAGGTCAGATATCTTGACCTTTCTCCGTCTCCAGAATCTCTTGATGGTCGGTCAATACAGCAGGTTCCACCAAGGCAGGCAATACACATTTGGAGTTTGTGCTATGGACCCAGTTCTTCTTGTTCGTCACTTGAACTGCTGTTCTTGTTGCCAGGAGCACCTGCTCCGGTCCTCGCCACCTCAGCTCCAAGATGTTCGATCTGTCGAAGACTTTGACCATCACATGGTCGCCATGACGGAGTTCATGGGCCTCACATATAGATCTGTCAGGAAGCGCTTCTCGAACCTGTTGATTAATAGAGATCAAACTGTTGGTTAACTGTGCCAAGTAATCATCTTTCATCAGAACACAAGGAACATCATGTATGGGGCGTGGCTTAAGAACTCCCCAAAAGTTCATTGGCCTTCCAAATACAATTTCATACGGGGTAAGGCCAGACTGTGAATGTGGCACCGATCTTCTGGATGGCAATGCCAAGGGTAATGCATCTGGCCACTTCAAAGACGTGGAAGCCAGTATTTTTGTCAACTTCAATTTCAAAGTAGCGTTGTACCTTTCCACTAATCCTGCTGATTGCGAGTTGAAGACTGCATGGAATTTCTGCTTGATCCCTAATCCTTTCAGGACTTTCTCAACAACTTGCCCAATAAAATGAGGTCTGTTGTCACTCCATAAAAGCTTACAAACACCATATCTAGGGAAAAACTCCTTTAGAAGCACCTTCGCTGTGGTGAGAGCAGTATTATCCTTTGTAGGGTATGCCTCTATCCATTTACTGAAGGCACATACCACCACTAGGACATATTTCAGATTGTTGCAGCATTCAAGTTGGATGTAATCCATATGCAAAACTTCAAAAGGTGCGGTTGGTGTAGCAAACCCTCCTGTAGGAGTCCGTGTCCCTTTTCCAGGATTATACTGCCAATAGATCAAACAGGACTGTACTACTCCTTTAGCTGTGCTGGCAATTTCAGGATGCTCCCAAACTTGCGTAAGCAATTTAGTTATTACTAGAGCTCCAACATGTGTCAGCTCATGTGCCATTTGAACCATAGGTTGTAAATAGGCTGCAGGCAATTTCCATTTATCCATGTCTTTGCTGCACCAACAACCCTCATCGGCCAATATTCCTTCTTTAGACCATTGCTCAAGTTCTTTCACAGAGGCAGATCTCTATATATCCAATACTTCCTCTCTAGCATCATGCCAACGCTCAGCTTGTGATTTCACTACACGGATGTAGTGCTTCGCTGCATCGCAGTCTCACGGGCTACGCGGTCTGCAAGGGAATTGCCTTGTCCTATTTGGTCAATGATTTTTTTGTGTGCGCTACACTTCATAATAGCAACTCTCTTTGGGTATGTAATTGCAGTCAAGAGATTATGCACTAATTCTCTGTGCATTGTCTGCATCCCGTGGGATGTAAGAAAGCCTCTTTCCTTCCAGAGTAGGCCAAAATCACTCCAAAAGCATAGCGGCTATCAGTGTAGATGTTCACACACAAGTCAGTGCTAAGTTCACACGCTCGTGTCAAAGCTATTAGTTCAGCTGCTTGAGCCGACTTCTGTGGTATGCGAGCTGTTTCCACTACTGTCTCAAGTGTCGTGATTGCATATGCAGCTGAGGTCGTACCATCTGGTAACTTCAAACAGGACCCATCCACCCACAGTTCCCCATCTACATCTGAAAGGGGCGTTTCTTGCAAATCGATGCAACCCTTTGCCTGTTCCTCAGTAAGAAATATACAATCATGAGGCTCTTTTGATTGAGATTCATTCACAGGATATGGCAACAAAGTAGCTGGATTGAGTGTCACACACCTCTTCAAGGTAATATGAGGTGCTAACAGTGTCAATTCATATCCTGTCAGGTGAGCACTAGTTAAGTGTTGTGTCTTAGTCTGATTCAAAAGTGCATCTACTGCATGGGATACTAGCACCAACAGTTTGTGTGACAAAACTATCCCTTCACTCTGACGTATGGACACAGCTGTCGCTGCAACTGAACAGAAGCACCCAGGCAATGCACAAGCAACAGGATCAAGAACTGCAGAAAAATATGCACAGGGGCGCTGCTTATCACCGTGTGTCTGTACTAAAACAGACAATGCACACCCATCTTTCTCGTGTACATAGAGTGTTAAAGCCTTCATGTAATCTGGTGCGCCTAACAATGTGCAAAAACCCCAATATCCATTGCCTACAAAACAACGTCAAACCAATAAATGCACGGGCATCTTTCTGTGTGGAAGGTACTGGTGTGTCTAAAATTACTTGAATGCGATCTGGTGTCAGTGCACAGCCCTCCTTAGACAGAAGGTGACCTAAGTAGGTAACCGTTGGTCTACAATATTGCAATTTCTTCCGTGATACTTTATGGTTGTGTGTAGCAAGAAAAGAAAGTAGAGACAAAGTACATTTTTCACACTGCTCAGGTGTATCAGCTGCCAACAAGATGTCATCAACATATTGTATGAGAGCCACTCCTTCAGACAAAGTAAACAAATTAAGTTGTCGTTTTAAGGTTTGACTATAAATACACGGATTCTCAGTGTACCCTTGAGGAACTCTACAAAATTTGTATGATCGATTATTCAAAGTGAAACCAAACAAATATCGGCTATCAGGATGAATAGGAATCGAGAAGAAAGCATTCTTCAAATCAATTACAGAAAATGTAGTTGCCGTTGGAGAGACTAGGGTAAGCAATGTCGTTATGTTAGAAACACAGGGTACTGCGGTACTACAATCTTGTTAACTTCTCTCAAATCAAGGATGAATCTGTAAATCCTAGTGTCAGTGTCTTTTTTTCAAACCCCCCACTTTAATCAAATCATGTACAATGCGTGTAAGTGCTTCTTCTCCTTCTCGAGAAATGTTATACTGAGGCAGTCTTGGAAATGAAGCACCCTCCTTGACACTAATATGATCTGTTGGAATAACCATTTGCCCTATATAGATGTCTGAAGTAGCCCACAAAGTACTAGGGAGTGAAGCTAATGCAATGTCCTCTTTAACAATACAGGATCTCCCAATCACAGGGTAGTTGTCATTCAAAATAACCTGGACTCCTTCCAGACAACATTGTATCGTAGCTCCGAAATATAAGAGCATATCAAGACACACAATATTATCTGGTGTGTTTGGAGAGAGCAAAAACGGACATGGAGCAGTAAACGTTTGACTGAAACTTGGTTGGGTGATTGTTCGGGCCCGGACATAGCCACTGCACTCCCTCCCAATTATGTAATCTTCAGGAGGGACAGGGTTAACGGAAGGGGGGGGTGGAGTCGCGATAGTGGTGGACAAGTGTCTTACTTGTTCCATTATTCAAATCGATGACATTCATGGGTGTGAGGCCTTGGGGTTCTCTCTATCCTTATCTCCATATCAATCTTGCTCGGGGCTACTGATTTATAGACCCCCTGGTCCTATTGTCTCCTTTCACAAAGAGCTGTTTGCGGTGGTCTCCGCACTTTGTTTAAAAACGGACCACTGCCTTCTCTTGGGGGACTTCAATATTCACATGGATTCGGGGGAGAATGCAGACTCTATTAAGATCTTTGACATTACATCTTCGCTGGGTCTTACTCCCTACCTTTCCGTCCCCACGCATAACAAAGGCAACACGCTCGATCAAATTTTCTCCACTATCCCAATTGATATTTCCACACCAGTTCCTGTCTTGTGGTCGGACCATTATCTAGTGAACTTCCAGATTTGCCAGTTTGACAAATCTCCCTCCAGTATGCACAGTCGCCTTCTTCAGCCTTCACAAGCCTATCATCGCGTCTCCTCTGACATGCTTGCCCAAGCTCTTTTAGCCCATCCTTGCCGGCTGTCTGGCAATCTTGAGGACGATCTCGATCTTTTACAATCCTGGTTTGTGGAGCGACTGGACAAATTAGCCCCGGTGTTGACTGTCCGTAAAACTGCCTGCAGGGCATCTGCCCCCTGGTTCACTGCTGCTTTGGCTGTAAAGCGGCGACAGTGTAAGAAAGCTGAAAGGGTTTGGCGCCGTCACTATGATTCTGCTGCCAAGTTGGCTTACAGGGAATCCACTAAATTGTATCATATTGACATTCTGTGTGAAAAGAAAACTTACTTGGCCAGAAGAATCGAGGCTGCCACTAACATCAGCAAAGAACTGTTTTTAATAGTTAAAGAGTTCACCTCTCCTACATTGAGCACGCCTACCTGCTGTCATTCTGAATCTTGGGTTACCCAATTAGCAGTTATTTTTGCTAATAAAATGAAGTCCATTCAGAACTCCTTTTCGTCCCCCGGCGTTGAAATAACTTCCTCCACTGCTGTTCTTTCTTCTCTGTCCCCGACTGACAAGAGCCCCTGCCTTTCAGAGTTCCCTCCTCTCTCTCTCACAGCCTCCCTAGTCCTTTTTAACAAACTAAAGTCAGGCTCCCCATTGGATTCCTGTCCGGCCAAATTTTTTGCCAAAACAGCACAATTAATCCCGTACTTAATTTATCCCTTAGTTCGGGGGTGGTTCCTCCAGCTTGGAAACAGGCCCTTCTTTTGCCGCTTCTAAAAAAGCCAAATCTGGATCCTCTGGTACAAGCCAACTACCGGCCTATTTCTCTCCTTCCCACATTTGCCAAGGTCGTGGAGAAACATGTCCATAACTCCCTATCCGTTTTTCTCGAGACCAACAACATCCTGCACTGCTCCCAGTCTGGCTTCCGCACTGATATGAGCACGGAGACAGTACTGCTAGAGGTAACGGAGGCAATTAAGGAGGTCTTGGATTCAGGGGGTAAGGTCATGTTGGTGATGCTCGATCTCTCTGCGGGCTTTGACACCGTCCCCCACAGGGGTCTCCTTTTAAGACTCTGGGAGATCGGTCTGCGGGGCACAGTGTTCAACTGGTTCGCGTCCTTTCTAGCAGACCGCCGTCAAACGGTCTGGGCCCCCCCCGTTCTCTGCCGTAGTGCCGCCTGTGGAGGCTGGAGTTCCGCAGGGTTCTATTTTGAGCCCTGCTCTCTTTAACATCTATATGACCCCCTTGGCGGCACTGGCGGAGTCTCATGGTACCCAGATCGTTTCTTACGCCGACGACACCCAGCTGATCTTTTCCTGTGAGAAGGGTTCTGATTTCAATGGGGAGAGTATCAGAGATTGCCTTGGGGCTGTTTTTCAATGGTTCCAGCTTAACAGCCTCAAGTGCAACTCGGATAAATCCGAGTTGCTCTTCTTCGGATGCTCTTCCGACCCTCTGTGGCAATCTTGGTGGCCCGAGGACATGTTTCATCCCTCCGCCGATTCTGTAACCGCCAAAAACCTGGGAGTGAAAATTGATAATGGCTTCACCTTGAAGCCCCAAATTTTTGGTTTATTCGGGAAATGCTTCCGCCTTCTTAAAATGCTACGTAAATTCCTCCCTTTACTTTCTTTGGCCCATAGAAAGACCACTGTGCAGGCATTAATAGGCTCTCACGTGGACTATTCCAACGTGCTCTATCTCGGACTTCCGGAGTACCTTCTAGCACGTTTGCAAATAGTCCAAAACTCTGCCGCACGAGCCATCTTCGGACTCCATCGTAGAGCCAGTGCTAAAGATCTCTTGAAAACCTTGCACTGGCTCCCAATTCGAAAACAAATTGTTTTTAAGACACTCACTTTGGCCATCAAGGCTCTTCACGGCACGGGCGCCAAATATATCAGTAAACGTTTGGTTTTTTACCAGCCATCCAGATCCCTTAGGTCAGCCTCCCTGGCCTTGGCTTCCGTTCCAGCTATTAGACGAGCCCGTATAGGAGGCCGCTCTTTTAGACGCTTGGCGCCTCAACTGTGGAACGCCCTGCCGGCTCCTCTGAGAAAGACTGTTAACCTGTTAGTCTTTAGAACAGATCTTAAGTCCTGGCTTTTTGTTCAGTAATATTCGGCATCTCTTTCCTGTCCCTGTACCGCCGCGGGTTCTCAAAGCGCCGGTACACTCCTCGGAGTAGCTGAGCGCTATATAAAACTCATATTAACATTAACATTAACATTAACATTAACATTAACATAACATTAACATTAACATGGAATGCAAATGGTTGTGACAGTGGGCTAAGGGAAGGTCTTCCATCGAAACCTATTGATGTAATAGTTAAGCCAGACAGGGGAGCCCTAGGAACCAACTATTTAGACAATGCGCTACAAGTAGCTCCTGTTTCAACCAGAAACTGATCAGTGGAACCCAAAACATGTGCTGTAACATAGGGACCCCTCTGATGTACTGGAACTTCAACTGATTCCTTACCTCATCCTAGGCAATCCTATGCTTAGGCAGAATCTTGAAAATCAGACGCACATAGTCGGACATTTGATATTGGTTCCTTCCATCAAAAGTGTTAAACCCATCCTGTCCACATGTATTAGCATCAAACCTAGCATGATCATTCGTGGTTCCTCTAGGCCCTGAATATCCTGAACGATTTCTCATTTATCCCTGACCATGTGGACTCTGCTGAGCACGCAGTACTGGACAGCCAATGTCCAAATTTCTTGCAGTACGCACACTGGTCAACAGACACATTCGAATGAGTATAGGGAGGAAAGGACGAACCATAAGATCCACGTCCACCTCTATCATTACCTCTATAAGGCGGACCATAAGCCTGAGCCAACATAACCTTTGTTTTCAACTCTTTCGTTTTTTTATCCTTATTTATCTTCGCTTCTAATTCCTGGCGTTCATAATACTGAGCCATAGTCAAAAGAGAAACCGGAGAAGAGGTAGTCCATGAACTCTCACTGGCCTTTAGGCGACTAGCTATTCCTGGCAAAAGGTTTGCGATATATTTATCGACAAACAGATGCCTGCCTGTGTCATCCGTCAATGACTGGCCACTAAAATCGTGGAATGCTTCTTCAAAGCGTGTGAAGAAGTCAGAAACTGATTCATCTACCTTTTGCTTGCAAGACGCTAACACTGTCCAATCTATCTTTTTAGAGGGCATAATCGCCTTTAACTTAACTAATATAGCTGCCGGAAGATTATAAATTAACTAACACGGTTTCTCTCCTGGTTCTCTATCTTCATCTAACTACTCTAAATCTTTCCATAATGCTCCAAATGTCGCACGATCATCAACTTTACGCACAGTTCTCCACATATCAGGCGGTAATATTAGTCCAAAAAACAGATCAATATCAGGCAAAGTCATAGTACAAGAGCTAATTGCACCCTCAACTTCCTCATAAAAGGATGCTGGATTCTTTCGCGGATCAGGTAATGCCATTTTAAGAGCCATGACATCTGCTCTATTCAAAGGAGTGGAAACCCAATTATAAATAAATTAACCCTTGGCATCTGATGAAGTCTTATCCTCACTTGTACCTGTTCCTTTATGAGGAACATATAAAGGCACGGCCTCCCGCATGGGTTTCACATTAATTACAACATTCTTATCTGTTTCAGGTGTAGAAGTTCGTGCCATGCTAATCTGGGATGTTGGTGCAGCTGCGTCTGCTGCCTTTTTCTCCTCTCGCCAACGGGATGCTTCAACACGCAGTTTAACCAAGCGTCTGATCATGTCAGCCACCTGGGAGAAGACAAAAAGACCTTCACGCAGTTGTTTACAATCATTTGCTACATCATCGGGCTTCATTTCTACCAAGTATTTCCTGAACCATTCAATAACTTCTGCGGCAAATGTATTGGTAAAATATATTTTCTCCCTTTCCTGCCAATCTTTTATACTATCTAAAAGTTCAGAAACAGTGGCAGTACTACGAACGGCTTTATGCGCAGCAGATCTAATGTCAGACGCACGCTCAGCAGATAACATTGAGCGAGTTTCTCGAGCTTTGTCCTGGTCTGTAGGAGAGTCATCATCCGACTCAAAAGGAGCAGAAGGAAGAGTATACGGAGGTGGACAACGATCTAATAAGAGAGACTCAGCTTGGGGTTTATTAAGAATTGGAAAGCGCCGGGACACTCTTGTTGAGTAGCCGTGCGCTATATAAATAAAATCATAACATAACATAACATAAAAAAGTCTACGAACAGAGTATTGGACATTTACCTGTAAATGACGCTCCCTATCTTCCCTCTCTTTAATTTCTTTAATGTCCCTATTTTTCATTACCAATGCTTTCGCATGAATGCTCTTACGTTGTTCTTTTTCAGTCAAGGCTTGTTTACGCTTCATTCGCTCGGGCACTTTTTTCTCCCACATTCGCACACAGTCAAACATGTCTTGCCTAGCCTTTCGCTTAAACATTCGTTGCTCCACATACTGAATCTTTCTCAAATCAAATGACCCATGCATAGGCCACTGCAACACAGGATCCTTACGAGTATATTTATTCCACAACGTGCTGTACATTATAAAAGAAATACCATACTTAATATACATGTCCCTATTAGGCGTCCCCTCCGGGGAGGCCGGTTGTGCTTCATCGAGTCTCAGACTGGTACCTGTACCAAAGCAACACATCCCAGAAGTGTGCTGGAAACAGGCGTGCCAATAATAGTGCAGTATTATAATCAAAGTAGCGCTTAAGGTACTCCTCTTCTGTTGCACCATTCACACAAATTCAAATAGAGAAAAATCTCCTCATTACCTGCCTATATAAATTAACCCTGGGCGAAGCACTACGCTACGCTCGCGTAGTTTGCGAAGTTAGCGCAACTTCGCACTACGCGAGCTGCACATAGCACAGTGCGAACACGCGTAGCGCAGCGGCAATTTTTTGCTTGTTCGCAGTCCTCAATGTCATGTTCGCGACCGCGAGCAAGCAAAATGACATCCCGGCGAGACTCTCAATGCGGGGAGGTCAGGTTTCTCATTGCGAGTGGTCGTGCATGCTCGCGACTGCTCGCAATGAGAAACTACCAGTTCGTGTTGAGAAAGCTGCCGCTCAAGGAAAAATCTACTGGAGCGGCAGAAAACTACAGCTCGCACTGTGCAAGATGCTGTTTTCAATGATTGCACAGTGCCGGATGCTTGTTCGCACTGTGCAATCATTGAAAATGCATCTTGCACAGCTACTTCGCGAACTACGCCCAGGGTTAATATAAATTGCAATTCATGTATACCTTACAAACAAATACTAATATTGGCCAATCCTTCAAATCAAAAGCCGCAGTAAGTGTTACTAAACTACCATACCAATCCAAGGCATCAAAAACCAACAGCAAGTGCCCCAGAACGACTGTCCAGGTTCCAACTGCCTAGTTATCAAATCGACCAAATGGTCACTGCACGGCGAATCAACAGAAGAGATCTCAGTCGTGAGCCGGCACCACCTGGATGGTCAGATCAGAAAGAAAGGAAAAACGCCATGGTTGCCAAGACTCGGGTCTCCTCTGGCAGCGATCGCGTCCAAAGCGAGATTCCAATCATTTGTCTTAAACACTCCTTCGGGCATCCGAGTTGCCGATGGGCCCACGTTGGGCGACAATTTGTGGTGGTGATCCTCAGCAAGGCCTACCAGTGCAAGGGATTTGCCCTTCTCCGCACAGAGTCCTCAGACCAATAGGAAAAAGTTGGCACAGAAACTGGAATAGAAAATACAAGATTTATTAAACCTCATGAGGTGGAAATACATTCACACAACAACCTTCGGTAATGTATGAAGTAGCACACTGAATGGAAGGAGCTTGATCCTTTTATACCCATACAGGGGCTCAAATGAAGGCGGTACAAGTACAAAATGCTGGTTTTAGTTACATATAAGGTCATACAGAAAATGCACAGTCAACAAGTGGGAGGAGCTAACAGTTGCTAATTCTAGTGAACACATCCTGACACTTACAGACTAACAGCAGCTGCATGGACAACTGCAAGCTCAACTGAGCATGTGCGAAGGTGGAAGATGCTAAATATAGTTTGTCTTTAGGCAGATTTCAAGAGTAGTTAACAGAAAGGTAAGACAGAGCACATGGCGAGCGCTTGGTAGCACATGTCAAACAAAATGGCTGACAGAAATACAAAATGGATTCCACAAAACGGACAAGATAGTCCCTAAATGCAGGATGGCATCCGCTAATGCTAACCTAATCGCTGCCAAATTACAACAGAACCCCCAACACTATATCAGGTGGTCCCCATTATATTTGTCGGTATTTATGATATGTATTAAACATTGTAATAAATGTATTTCATTTTCCCCCCTTACTTAGATCCTTTTCATATTTACAGATTTATATTTATTGTTATTTAGTATGTTTTTGAAAATATATAGATATATACACAATAGCATAAAAAATGTAGTGAAAATGATATTTTTTCCGATATTTTTGTGACTTACATGATAAATATTGCATAATGATATTTTATACTGATATTTTGGTTACAAAAATTTTTTTAGGGCAATATTTTGAGGGTCGATGTTTTGTCAGCAAACCGTTGCTTTGCCCCACTGCAGAATTGATGTGATACAGTTGCAAGAATTTTGATGTAGATGTCCAGAATGTGGAACATGCCAGCAGGTAATTTAGCAGCCTTCCTGGTCAATTAGAGTGAGAGAGCACAAGTTTGAAAAAAATGTATACGTACGCCATATTTACAAGCACGTAGTTAGTTTAAACATGTTTTGCACACGAGTGTTTTATATTCAGTAGTGAAATGTATAGAATGTTAAGTAGAGTAACTATAATTATAACGGTGTGAGATTAATGTAGAAATGTTGGAATATATGTGAAAACCTCATGTTCTCATGTTAAAAGAATCATGTCCGAATTAAATGTAACTTTGAAAATCCAGTATTATGTGTAGGCCTTAGGGCAATTCACGGCAAACCTGAACGTGCTGCTAAAATTAATGTGAGATAAGGTTGACATGGTTCTTCCAAATGTACTATTGAACTTAGGGTTAAAAGTATATGCTTTATAGATGTGTTATTTTAGAAACGTATGCTAGTTAAGAATGTTTGCTGTTTAAATCAAGTTAACGTTTTAAGAGTGCAGGGACCTGCTGCATGTAAATCAAGTAGGCCAGAGCCGATAATGTCATGTAGTTTAAATTGTCATGTGCTCGTTAGGGAAGAGGTCGAGAGGTGTCCAGCACAGAGCTTTGAGAGTGTTTTATGACTAAAGATATGGTGGAGTCTGGAATTTGAGGCCCACTGCAGGATGAGCTGTATGCAGGTGCGAGGGTCCTAATCAGCTCGAATGAAAGGGACTTTGTTCAGTGGCGCCTTGCGCAGGCCTGTAGGAGTTTCCAGGAATTTCAGGGGGTATCAGCGCACTGGAAGAAGAAGCCTGGGAACCAAGGTCAACTATAACGAGGGTCTTCAAGAGTACCATCATGGAGTTTGCCGCGCAAAGATGTACCACGTGAGGGGCGTCCCAAGGGGCGTTCCTATCAGAAATGTGATTTGGTATTAGGGAAAGAGACCCGGGAGGAGAGCAGAGGAGATGATTTTGGGAGCCTAAGGAAGCGGATGGGTAGGCAGATAGGCTGATCAGGAGAGACCCATTATCAGAGAAGAGACAAAGAGAAGTGCGTGATCTTCTTAGGAAGTCACCACGGCTGACACCTAGAGGGTTAAGATCTTGCTAAGTAGGGATGTCATTTAAAATAGTGTAGGGACAGACTAACCTAAATTTTCTTTTCTGTAATGACTTTGAGATTGCAACTTATATCTATTTTGACAACCCTTATCGTTTTTGAGCTTGTACTTATTATTTTGTTCTTCAGACTTAGATTATTCAAGAAGTTCATGTTTATAGTGATACCAATTTACCTTTTGAATCTCATTTTGAGAAGTTTGTATCTTCAGTTATCTTTGACTTTATATTAAAACTTTAAAACTTAAATTTGGTCAGTGGTCATTTAGAGTGGTGTAAGTTCTTAAATTGATTGACTTATTGCGAGATTACCTTTTACTCAAAGACAGGTACCAACGATTCAGTCGACATAGTTTGGGATTTGGTAAGATAATTAGTAACCAGTAATCCCGCGTTAGCAGTTGGTAGCAGAGTGAGGATGGTTATCTTCTTGAGGAAGGTAATCTAGAGAGGTTAGTTTACCCCAAGGCCCGAGACGCCGAGAGACGAGCAGCGGAAGAATCGTGTGCCGAAAGGTGCAGACGGTGCGAGAAAAGCAGCAGTATCGGAGAGTGAGTATAAAAAGGGTCATGCGTGAACAGATTGCGGTGTTTTGTGTTGTATTTGTATTGTAATGTCTTGCGGAGTTGAATGCCTGTAGTGTGAATGAGAGAAGGTTGTGAGCGCGCGCAACCTGGTAAACTGGTAACCTGGTAAACGGGTGAACTAGTGAAATCTTAAGTTCAGGCCAGAGCTTAAGTGGTTTTGGGTGTATCGAACATCCAGGGTAGTTGTCGACCATAGTACGGAGGTCACGAGGTACCATTGACCGCCGTGGATCCAAGATAGGGGGAGTGTAAGAGTGAGTGTATGAGTAACGGACGCTGGTCGAAAGTTACTGTGTGTGAGTAACCTATCGGAGAAGGCGATTGTCTGGAAGTAAACGGAAAGATATTTCGCCAGGTTAAGGTGACAACTACAGAAAGACTGTGGGCGTACAGTCAAGAAAGGTGATCGCTTGGACGGAAGTAATCATTTTTCAGAGTATGAATGGGACGCGTGCATGACCGAGGAGACGAGCTGAGAAAGGAGGGGAACTGCTGCGAAGGGGGTTGGTGTGACGTTAGCTAGAGCCGCGCTCTGGTTGGGCGGCTAGCGTGACGTCGGAGGAAAGTCGCGTACGGATAGGCCAGTTAGTGAGAACGGCGCTGAGATTGGTGGAGTGTCATCAGGAAGTAAACAAACGCGGAGAAAAGAGAAATCATGAAGTGTTTTAAGTGTTTGAAAGGGATTTTTAAACGTAAACGAAGTGAACATTATTACGGGGAAGAGGCTCCCCCAGAGGGTACGCCAGCTCATTATATGGCAACGAATGTTGGGCTGCATACCATACTATGGATTGGGGCTTGGAATAAGCTTACGGGAGGAAATGAGGAAATGCAGTTCCCGAAGTATGGAACGTTTAAGTTAGAGGTGTTACATCGGCTAAAGGCAACCATGTCCTCATTGAAACCCTCGCCCAGACCAACACAGTTTGAGGCTCTTAATGCATGGATTAAGGCTGCACACGACCGAAATTTGAACAGGCGTCAACAAAGACTGACGCGATCGGTAAGGGCAGTGCGAGATTCCAAATGGGATGAGGAGGAAAAGCGTTGGAGGGTACAGACTATTGAAGTGGAGAAAATGTATCCGATGAGGGAGGTGGCAGGAGGAGGAGGAAACCTCATGGAAGAAGACGAGGAAAGCGAGTCGGAGGACAATCTGATAAACAGATTGTTAATGGATAGACCACCTCCGAGAGTGGGGTTAATAGAAGATAGAGGGCTCGCAAGGGAAGATGGGAATGACATAGAGGGATATACACCACTCCCTATATCGGAATGGACACCTATCAAAGGCGGAGAAACACCTCCAAACAACACTGTACAGAGTGTAGTGGGAAGGTTTGTGGTGCAGAAAACGCCAACCACCGAAAGGGCTGAGTCTGTGGGATTACCAGACGCTCTTCAGGTGCCTGTTACCATAGGACCCATAGTTTCGATCTATAACCCTGAGAGAGATAGAGAGGAACAACAAAGGCAATTGGATAGAGAAAGGATCGAGATGGAAAGGAGGAATAATGTGACAAATGCATGGAAACAATTGCCAGGATCAGTAACATGGAATACCCCATTAGACACAACTGTCGGTCCCAATTCAGAACAGGGAGGTCCGAGAGGACCAATGGATCTAAGGGGACCACGGCCAAGACCCTATTCAGAATTAAGAGCTGATTTGAGGGAATGGGACGGGTCCATAGTATCCCGGAGTAACAGGACAAGGACGGAACCAGAGTGGGATACCAGGGGCAATGGGACGGTATCTCATTGTGGGGCCAGCGAGAGTAGTCAGGGCCGGGAAGGCCAAAGTCAGGAGAATAGAGGGGAGGCATGTCCTACAAATCAGAGAGAACAGCCGGAACAAAATACTAGGATAGTAGAGTGTGAGGAAATGTCCCGTCTCTGGGAGAAAGGGGGAGATGAAATGGTACGGGCTTTTCAGAATAGGTTTAGGTGCCTTCATCATACACTCGGGGAAGATGTCCAACATTGGAGGAAGGAGAATAGTGACAGGTCCCGCCATGCTTCGAGTAACCAAGAATCACAGGGAAACAGTGAAGAGAGGGGGAGCAATGGGATGCCTTACTATGCACCTGGAGAAAACAGGCAGATTGGGGAAGGCGGAAAAATGAGAAACAAGGAAGTATTTCATCATCCACCCCGAGAAGATGGAAAGGCATGGGACCTAGAGAGATGGGAACAGGGGAGGACTCCCTTTAACTCACCAGTGCCTAGGCGCAGGGCTAGGAGCTGGGACGGGAGGGAGGCAGAAGGTACTTCTGGACCAGAGGTGCTGAAAGCTGCGATAAAGGTTAAAAGGCTTGATGTCTCCAGCCTAAAATCCGATCTTGACGAGATTATAGAAGGAACGGTGCCTTTAGAAAGGATCGATTTGTACGAACAAGATGAGTTGCTGTTCATAGCGAAGGATACTACCAGGAGAGCTAGAGCATTCCACGAGAAACTGTCTAATTTGGCCGACAGATATGCTGTAGATTTATCTAGGACAAGGGCACTACAGAGTAACCATAGGTTACAATACTCAGATCAAGATCTAGATGAGAAAAGGACTACTGGATTGAAAACTCACATAAGGGAGTTGATAGCTGGGATACGAGTGTGGAGAGAGATCTGGATAAATGGGAAGAAAGGTGGTCGAAAAAGGGCACGGTTAGGCGAAGTACAAATGTGATGACCCCTGAGGGAAGGGTAATGCAGATGGAGGCATTCCCTTTGCGAGAAATATCAAATGGAAATTATGTACATGTGCCCTGGAGTAGAGGAGACTTAGCCGCATTTACCAACTCATTTCCGAAGTTGCGGGACAATCCAGTAGAGTGGTATAAGCAGGTAGAGAGGTTTGTTAAAATTTCGAAGGTATTGTGGATTGATTTGAACACGTTGTTTGACATCGTGGTCCCATCTGATCTGTGGACCCCTTGTAAGACTAGTGTCGAATGGCCAAATGCTGAACCATTGAGGGATGCTCGGACTAATGGACCGTCTGAGATTGTCATGCGAAAGTATGAAAGGGTAATAGCATGGCTGAAAGATAAGGTACCACCACAGGACATAGATTGGGTAAAAATAGACCGAACAAGGCAGGAACCCAATGAGACAGTTCACGAGTTTTATGAAAGATTATTGAAAACATTCAAGCAATACAGTGGACTAGATGTAATGGATCCCAAAGATATAGGGCAGTTTGTGTCAAAGTTTGTCTTGGGGTTGAGACCTGATATTTGTTTGATGATACAGCAACATTTAATCTGTTGGCAGAACAAACCACTAGATGAGATTTTACGATATGCGAGGTACTGCAGTGACGAGATAGATTCTAAAGCCAAGAATCTAAAGGAGAAATTGATGGTGGTGCAAATGCAGTCCGCTGGGAAGGGTGGCCAGCAGAAGCAGGGGATGGGACGAAAACCAAATGGTCAGAGCAAAGATAATGAAGAAGGGCAGAGACCTAGGATAGACTTTGCCACTTTAAAGAAAACGACAAAGTGTCATCAGTGTCACCAGGTGGGGCATTGGCGACGCGAGTGTCCCTTTAACCCTGAAAATGGAGAGCTAGAAGTAGAAGAGCAGGTCCAAGAAGACCCAGTGCAAAAGGTGACAGTTCCGAGCAGTAAGGTGGCCAAAGGGGGGACTTCGGCTCCACGGGCCCAATTCCCACAGCCACCGAAGATAGCAGCTGGAGGAAAGGTCTTTAAACAAATGCCTCTGTTTATCGAGGAAGAAAAATGTTATTACATTGATCCATTGACAGGACAACGGGTGAGCAGTGAAGAGGACTGTACCCTCGGGACAGTTCTAGAAGTGGATCAGAGAGGGCCATTTGTTGAGGCAGAAGTGGCAGGGTGTCCCACTACGTTCTTAGTGGACACTGGGGCTACTCGTTCGACTCTGAGATCAGCGGTAGTTCCAGACTTGCCAATGTCAGGAGAAACAATTCAAGTGGTAGGAGTCGCAAATAAAAGAATGACTAGTCCCTTGACAGAACCAGTGTCTGTGAAAATTGGAAACCACATGAACGAACATCAGTTTGTGGTTTGTGACTCGAGTCCGGTATGTCTGTTAGGAAGGGATTTGTTGTGCAAATTGAACTGCACCATATACTGCACCCCGCAAGGAGTGGAGGTACAGACTACCGACGAAGATGCTACTTTTAAGGTGCCAATTCCAAATCTTGTGTAGAACTATATCCTACTCTGACAATAGAAGATCTTCCCCAAGACCTACGAGATGCAGTGGCGTCAGAGGTATGGGATTTCACAGGAGAAGAAATAGGATTGATTAAGGGGGTAGAGCCGGTAAAAATATTGGTAAAACCAAATGTTGAGTTTCCGAGAACGCCTCAGTACAAATTGTCCCAGGAAACGATTGCGGGAATAAAACCTGTGATCGAGTCAATGATACAGCAGGGAATACTGAAAGAAATCGTGGGTAGTCCTTGTAACTCCCCGATTATGGGTTTGCAGAAACCTAGTGGGAAATTCAGGATAGTACAGGATTTACGAAAGATTAACAACATAGTCGTTTCATGTTGTCCCGTGGTACCGAATCCATCAGTGATATTGTTTCAAATACCATGTCAAGCAGAATGGTTCACAGTGATAGATCTTTGTCAGGCTTTCTTTTCAATCCCATTGGATGAAGAGAGCAGGTATCTTTTTGCTTTTAAAATGGAAGATCGCGTTTTAACATGGTGTCGAATCCCACAAGGATTCACAGATAGCCCATCCATCTTTAATCAGTTGCTGAAGAAGAATCTTGAGAATCTAGTACTGCCACAGAACTCGGTTCTGGTACAGTACATAGATGACCTACTTGTTGCGTCAGAAACAGAGGAAGCTTGTAAAGCAGACTCAATTGCCTTACTGAACCATTTAGCTGAAAATGGACATAAGGTATCTCCGAGCAAGTTGCAGTATTGTCTGACAGAAGTACAGTATCTAGGGCACAGGTTAGAAAAAGGGAAACGTAAGGTGTCCCCAGAGAGGATTGAGGCGATAATGAAAATGAATGCGCCTACAACTCAGAGAGAGGTTAGAATGTTCCTAGGAATGGTGGGTTACTGCTGACAGTGGATAGTTAACTTTTCACTGAAAGCAAAGCCCTTACAGAAACTGACGCACAAGGAGGTGAGTGATCCGGTACCATGGGATGAAGAATGTCTGGTGGCGTTTCTACAGCTGAGAGACGATTTGTGTCGTGCCCCAGCTTTGGGAATGCCCGATTACGAGAAGTCATTTTCACTGTATTGCTGTGAGAGAGAGGGATGTGCTTTGTCAGTCTTGGCACAGACCCACGGTAATGCCCGTAGACCAGTTGCATATTTTTCGGCTACATTAGATCCAGTAGCCGCAGCGTTGCCCGGATGTCTCAAATCCGTTGCTGCAACGGGTGTCAGCATTGAAAGGAGCGAGAGTATTGTGATGGGACATCCAGTAGTGGTGTATGTACCACATTCAGTTGAATTGTTAATGACCAGGACGAAGACGCAGCATCTGACCAATAGCAGGCTCACGCGTTACGAGCAAGTTATACTTGCCGCAGAAAACGTGACTCTCAGGAGATGCTCTGTCTTGAATCCTGCTACTTTGATGCCATTACCTACGGTAATAGAAGGCGAAGGATGTGAAGACCACGATTGCCTTGATGTGACTGAACTATGCACGAAACCCAGACCAGATATTGTGGATGAGCCATTGTCAGACCCCGATGAAATTTACTTTGTTGATGGCTCATGTTTAAGAGACGATACTGGTCGGTTGAGAGCAGCATATGCTGTTTGTACCATTACTGGAGTTGTGGAAGCCACTTGCCTGGAAGGAGTACATTCCGCACAGGTAGCAGAGATTATTGCCCTAACTCGTGCCTGCATAGCAGGAAATGGAAAGAGAGTCACCATCTACACGGACAGCCAATATGGTTTCGGTGTGGTTCATGATTTCGGGCAGTTGTGGTCTCAGAGGGGTTACATGACCTCCTCTGGTTCGCCCATTCGAAATGGAGAATTTGTGCGATTGCTGATAGAAGCATTACAAGGTCCTGTTGACATCGCAGTAGTGAAGTGTGTAGCTCATACTAAGAATACAGATTTTGTGTCACAAGGTAATAGATATGCTGATGAAGTCGCACGCTATTGTGCGGAACAAAGTTATTCTTTCTCAAAGGTGGAAATAGAAGGTGCAGAAGAAAAGACTGAATTAAGTATGATGTTAGAAACTGTAGACACTTGGGAGGATTTAAGAATAATGCAGGAGAACGCACCTGAAACAGAGAAAAAGGCATGGGAAATAGCAGGTTGTGTGCGAAGTGAAATGGATTTTTGGGTTTCAGCAGATGGGAGAGCTGTGTTACCTGAAGAATTAGCTAATCCCATGGCGAGAGAAATACATGGTCCAGTACATCTAGGAAGGGATGCTATGATGAGAGTTTTTAGGCAGACTTGGTATTGCCCGAAATTCAGAATAGCAGCAGAATCAGTATGTAAGCGATGTGTTACTTGCCAACAGCTGAACGTAGGCAAACGAACACCAGTCACACTGAGTCACATTGGGAGGTCGGGGGGGCCTTTCAATAGAATGCAACTAGATTTCATCGAAATGCCAAGAGTCAATCGCCTTCGGTATGTGTTGGTGATTGTATGCGTATTTTCCAGATGGGTTGAAGCGTACCCTACACGTAGGTGCGATACACTCACAGTGGCTAAATTGTTGCTCAGGGAGTTGATACCGCGCTTCGGGGTGCCTGCCTCTTTGGAATCTGACAGAGGAAAACATTTTAACAGCGAAATAGTGAAGATGTTGTGCTCCACACTGAATATCGATCAAAAGCTGCATTGTAGTTATCGACCAGAAGCTTCAGGAATTGTGGAACAAGTGAATGGCACTTTGAAGAATAGATTGGCTAAAGTAGTGGCATCCACATCCTTGAGTTGGCCAGATGCTCTTCCTTTAGTGCTCATGAGCATGCGCAGCACACCTGATAGGAGGACAGGTCTCTCTCCCCACGAGATCCTGATGGGGAGGGCCATGAGACTTCCTACAGTTCCAACTACTGCTCTATTGAATATTACAGATGATCTGATCTTGGATTATTGTAAAGGACTGTCTGACGCCATCCATTCTGTGTCCCTTCAGGTGCATGCAGTTGAAGTTCCAGCAGCGAGGAACCTGTGTCATGACCTGAACCCAGGGGACTGGGTCTTAGTTAAAAAACACGTCCGGAAGAACTGCCTAGATGTTCGCTGGCGTGGGCCCTTTCAGGTAATCCTGATAACGAACACCGCGGTGAAGTGCGGGGGGCTGCCAAATTGGATCCATGCTTCCCATACTCGCAGAGTTCCAGCACCTCTAGAAGGAACAGCTCCCATCCCAGACGAAAGCCCGGAAGTGGAAGAAGAGTCGCAAGAAGGGATAGAGGCGGCTGAGGGGGTGTCAGAAGAAGTTGGGAACGCAACGGATTCAGAAGAAGAGCAAAGGCAGGACGGCAGTGAGACAGAAGACGCAACTGAAGGAGAGAGCAGAAGTGAATACGACTCAGACTCAGATCCGTATCGGAGCGACCAAGAACCAAGTGGGAGGACAAGGAATAGGAGAATAAGGCTTGGAGCTGCCACTTGGCCAACTAGGAGAAGAAGGCTAAGTTTGAGGTCGGCCCAGGAAGAAACGCTTACTCCTATATCCGAAGACTCAGATCCAGAAGAAGATATCCAGGATCAAGCCGAGGAGGGTCTTAGAAGATCAAGGAGGGTGCGAGTGCCTAGTAGAAGATACTCTACTCCCGACTGGACCTACCTCGTTGCAGATGTCTGGGAGACACAGAACAGGGAGGATCAGGGAAGTGGAACTGATCAGAACTGACCCGATCATCACAGTGCAAATAAGGTTTCTACTACCAGGAGCGGAGACCGAAAGGTTGCTGACACTCAACATCGTTCATCCTGCTCTCCTGAGTGGAATAAGAAAATTGATTTTAGAGACAGTTGAGTTTCCAGTTTGCTGTTCACGATATCCAATATTGGAGGGAACTCTTCTTCGTTTGGAAATGCTTGAGAGAGTAGTAGAAATGCTAGGAGCGCTTATTGTTGTGGATTAATACCATATTGTGAATGTCTTCAAAGGGGCGCAGAACTGGAAAGGTGAAGAAAGTGATCTTGATTAGAACGGACCCCTTTGTAATTGTGGATGTAGAACTGATAGTACCAGGAGTGGAAATTGAAAAAACGCTAACTCTCAATTTTGTCCGTCCACTTGTCTTGAGCGAAATAAGGAGAATAATCCTAGAAAAAGTTGACTTTCCATGGTGTGGCACGAACTGCCCAGAACCTGAGGGAATGATACTTCGGATGGACATTTATGAAGACGTAGTATCACTCCTTGAGTCATACATAACTTCAGACGAAAATAAGACTTTTGAAAAGAAATTGTAAATTTGTTGCAAGATAACCTAGCGCCGAGTGGAAGAAGAAAAAAAAAATGGTAGGGGTTTCCTTTTAGCGGATGGAGAAGGGCTAGGGTTGTCTATTTCTACTGGACTTTGAATTGTTTTGCGGAAACAAATTGTCAAGCTTCCAAGTGTTCAAAGAAAGACATTGCAAGAGAGAAAGACTTTGTTTGAAAAGAAGAGGAAGTGAATGCTGGAAGAAAGTCAAAAACTACACTGTTTGAGAACATGGAGGCTGGCAACCCGAACCGCAGGGCAAAATGTATAGCTGTTACACTTTTAGGAGTAGTGGTTTCTCTTATAATTTTAGTGGTAACTGTTTCATTCCTAGTGGGACACGAGGGGGATGAAACCGCAGTCAAGGAGGATACGGGAGTGTCAACACCGAAAACTACCATTATTAAAGAGAAGGGAAACATCAATGAGAAAGACAAAGCATTGTTAGATGCAGAAATAAAAAGGCTTCACACCGACGAGTCACAGGGAAATTACAAGTCAAATGCTTATGCTAAATTGCTTTATGAATATGTTGATGCCATGGAAGTAAAGGATTGTTACGTTTGTATGCAATTACCAGCTTCAGTGGAGGAGGGTATCAGATACCATCATCTTCCGTTGACATATGGAATAACGTGCAGTGTATTGTTGAGCATGTTTTATGGACGAGAAGGATTCGAGTATTATTTCTCGAATTTCGACTCGACATTGCCAGAGGTTCCGAATTTCAAGCATTTGAACAAATGGGACTACTACAAAAGCGAAGACAGACTACACAAATGGTTTATTCCATGGAAAACGTTAGATACTTCACATGCTCGAAGGAACAATCTGACTTGTCAAATATCAGAAGTTGAGAAAAAGTTTATAGCACAGGTAGATACTAGATATAGGAGGCAGAAGATTTTGAAGGCATCAGGACAATGGGAAACAGATTGGACCAAGGAGGAAAGGGCACATCAAAGAAAGGGTAGTATTGGTCCAATTGCTTTGGATAAGGAGAAAAGGGGGAAACTGTGTATTCACAGGAGTCACTCCTATTATGAGAACTTTTATGTAGGTCAAGTCAATTGTGAGCATGCCTTTCAACTGGAGTATTACTCTAAGAACTTTTTGAAAGGGATGCAAGCAATACCAAATGTATATTTTGTATGTGGAAGAAATGCCTATGTGAAGTTACCAGATAATTGGTATGGATCATGCTATCTGGCTGTTGTCTTTCCTAAAATATATCATGTTGAGAATTTAGACACGCCTAAGAAGGAAATATCAACTAGATGGAAACGAGGGCTGGGTGCAGCAGAGGTAGTTGGAGATGTACTAGGTGCTGCATTCCCTTTCTTAGGATTGATAATGAATGACATTAAGATCAGGAGGTTAGCTACAGTCGTAGATAGGCTATCTGCCAGTACTGCAAGATCCTTGATGCTGATAGAAGGGGAGATGCAATCGATTAGGGCAATGGTTCTTCAGAACCGACTTGCTTTAGACGTTCTGTTAGCAAAAGAGGGAGGAGTCTGTAAGGCTTTGAAGGTCCAGGAATGCTGTACTTACATTCCAGACAATTCAAAACCTCTAGAGAAGTATATACAAAACATCACTGCCATACACTACGAAATTGAGGACCTAGCAAAGGTAAATGTGTGGGAAAAAGTAGGTCATGGAATGGGTAAAGTTGGAAGTTGGTTTGCCAACTTAGGAAAGGGTATCGTTTGGTACATACTGAAACCCATCATCATAATAGTGATTTGTGTAATCACTTTGTGGGGATTGGTGCGTTTGTATCAATGTTATAAAGCAAATAGGTTGCAGAGAACTATGAGGAAACAGGAGGAAGAGTTGACAGCAATGCAGGATTCTCAATACAAGAGTCTGAAAGCATTGGAGAGTATGAAAAGAGGTGGCACAACCATGACTTCACTTTGAAGGGTTCTACATTTTTAGTGTCTTGGTGATGATGACCCCTGAAGGTCATCAAAGGGGGGACTGAGAGAGCACAAGTTTGAAAAAAATTTATAAGTACGCCATATTTACAAGCACGTAGTTAGTTTAAACATGTTTTGCACACGAGTGTTTTATATTCAGTAGTGAAATGTATAGAATGTTAAGTAGAGTAACTATAATTATAACGGTGTGAGATTAATGTAGAAATGTTGGAATATATGTGAAAACCTCATGTTCTCATGTTAAAAGAATCATGTCCGAATTAAATGTAACTTTGAAAATCCAGTATTATGTGTAGGCCTTAGGGCAATTCACGGCAAACCTGAACGTGCTGCTAAAATTAATGTGAGATAAGGTTGACATGGTTCTTCCAAATGTACTATTGAACTTAGGGTTAAAAGTATATGCTTTATAGATGTGTTATTTTAGAAACGTATGCTAGTTAAGAATGTTTGCTGTTTAAATCAAGTTAACGTTTTAAGAGTGCAGGGACCTGCTGCATGTAAATCAAGTAGGCCAGAGCCGATAATGTCATGTAGTTTAAATTGTCATGTGCTCGTTAGGGAAGAGGTCGAGAGGTGTCCAGCACAGAGCTTTGAGAGTGTTTTATGACTAAAGATATGGTGGAGTCTGGAATTTGAGGCCCACTGCAGGATGAGCTGTATGCAGGTGCGAGGGTCCTAATCAGCTCGAATGAAAGGGACTTTGTTCAGTGGCGCCTTGCGCAGGCCTGTAGGAGTTTCCAGGAATTTCAGGGGGTATCAGCGCACTGGAAGAAGAAGCCTGGGAACCAAGGTCAACTATAACGAGGGTCTTCAAGAGTACCATCATGGAGTTTGCCGCGCAAAGATGTACCACGTGAGGGGCGTCCCAAGGGGCGTTCCTATCAGAAATGTGATTTGGTATTAGGGAAAGAGACCCGGGAGGAGAGCAGAGGAGATGATTTTGGGAGCCTAAGGAAGCGGATGGGTAGGCAGATAGGCTGATCAGGAGAGACCCATTATCAGAGAAGAGACAAAGAGAAGTGCGTGATCTTCTTAGGAAGTCACCACGGCTGACACCTAGAGGGTTAAGATCTTGCTAAGTAGGGATGTCATTTAAAATAGTGTAGGGACAGACTAACCTAAATTTTCTTTTCTGTAATGACTTTGAGATTGCAACTTATATCTATTTTGACAACCCTTATGGTTTTTGAGCTTGTACTTATTATTTTGTTCTTCAGACTTAGATTATTCAAGAAGTTCATGTTTATAGTGATACCAATTTACCTTTTGAATCTCATTTTGAGAAGTTTGTATCTTCAGTTATCTTTGACTTTATATTAAAACTTTAAAACTTAAATTTGGTCAGTGGTCATTTAGAGTGGTGTAAGTTCTTAAATTGATTGACTTATTGCGAGATTACCTTTTACTCAAAGACAGGTACCAACGATTCAGTCGACATAGTTTGGGATTTGGTAAGATAATTAGTAACCAGTAATCCCGCGTTAGCAAGAGCATTGTGCTTTTCTCTTTACAGTTTCTGCTAGCCTTGAAGTTCAAATATTTCTGTTCTACATCCTCACACTGGCCTATAGATGAACAAGTAGGTCTGCCAACAGAGCAATGCCCCGCGAGGCCTCTAGGGTGGCGCTAGAGCCTGTCAGATGTCAGGCTGAGACTCGAGTGCTCGCCACTGGTCTTTTAAAAGGTGGAAGCGCTGCCTTAGTTCCTTAATTGGACCAGTGGCCAGGCCTTGGGGGTTGAGAGCTGTTGAAGTTTAGTACATTTCTCGCTTGCAACCTCTGTAAATCTCAAGCACGGAAAGTCCTCGCGACCACACTCAACGTGCTGATTAATTGGACTGTTCACGCCCTGCAGATGTCACCTAAATGTCAGAAGAACAATTTGCCGCTTGTCATGAAAAGCAACGCTTTACTAATGGCGCGAGAAATACTGTTTTTCTGCGATCCGTCCTTAGCAAAATGTCAGTGGGAGAGAGAGGACTAGACTTTATTCCCTGTTCAGATGCAGGATGTGCCATAACGTTAAGAACACTGCAGACTGCGCCTGGAGGCACCAGGCCCTAACACGATTGCAAGGGCGGCCCTGCACCAGTGGTAGAGGCAGAGTTTATGCCCTTGGGTCAGTGCCGGAATAAACCTTGTGAAGGCTCCTGGGCAGTTGAAATTTTGGGGCCCACCTAGCAGATTTTTTTACAGACTGCCAGCTGCCAGAGATGAGCTTTTAAGAGACAAACTGTTATTTGAATCTAATGTGTCTGCTTTATGTACTTTAAGGGCCTGATTACGATGTCATTCGCAAACTAAACCTCCCAACTCCTTGTTGGAATCTGTTCCGACGGACTTGCAGTCTGAGGTTCCAACCGACTGATTATAATGCTTCTGAACGTCGGAAAGTCTCCCATTGACTTCTATGGAGCCTGTGTTCCAACCGACAACACAGGCTCCCTTTGAAAAAAGTGGTGGTTTCAGAAAACCTTGCACCCTGTGGTTGGCACCCCATGGCGCCTGTCACACTGTGCATGGTTCTACAGGGGGTCCCTTGGGTATCCCCATGGCCCCCAACTGGAGGCCTCAGGATGAAGGGGGGCCTGCTACAGGCCCCTCAAAGTCAGTTTTCAAAAGCATTCTCATGTCAGACAGACCAATTTGGAAAGGCTGTCTGAATACGACATTGTAATAAATTAGTCGGAAACACAGTCCATAGACCTGTACGATTTGGCTCCAACCAACTCGTCCTAACTGATTCAGAATGGCTGTACAGTTACCTTTCCATCATAATCGATTGGTCGGAAATGTTTCAGACCGACCAATTACCATGGGTTCCTACACAGATTAGGAAAATCCAAATGCCGTTCGGAGCCTTTCCGACCGGCATCATAATCAGGCCCTTAGTTGTATTTTGATCCTTTCTCTCAGGGCCCCCAAAAGGAGTGGGGCCCATAGGCCCATGCCTACTTTGCCTATATGGTAATCTGGAAATGCCCTGAGTGAATAATATAATGATTATGATTAAAGACATGAAGGCTACTATTAGGTATGTTCCTTTATTGCGTTCTCCCGCCTCCATAACAGTAATGAAAGTCAGAACTTTCAACAGTGTTCGAACACCTATAAAGGCTCAGACCCAATAACCATCTTCCTTCTTTTAAATTACATTGCACAATAGACAAAGCATTGAAAACGTATACTACAAATCTTGAAACAAAAACCCAGCATTACTCTCTATTGACTGCATCCTCTTCTGAGAACAATCTTTGTAAACATGACTCTCCAACAACTGTCCTTCTTGGACCCCGTGACCGGCTGCTCCACCTTACACTAAAATACCTGAAAAAATCGAAATATATGGCGGAGTCAAGGCTGTTTTAAGGGGTGTGGGCAGAGGGCTTCCACTCCCCACACTAGAGGTACAGGATCTATAGACATTTTGAAGCAAGCCTGTTTATTAAAGATGAGTCAGCTGAATCTTAACCCGTTGCATGCGTCGGACGGCCCCTGGCCATCCGACGTCACGATGGGCGTGTGCTTCGGACAGCGGGGGGCTGTCCGATTTGTGCATGCGTGGAATTTGCCCGCACCGCGGGGGAATTCCAGCCGCGCCCAAAGGGTTAAACCCACTAGGTGTGATCAGATGCTGGAGCGCTCGTGTTTTGCCTTTTCCTCAATTTGTTGTAACTTTGCAACAGGTGCCCTTGGTATTTGGGATGCCACAAAATGTTTGATCTAGCCGCTACAAAAACAGTTCATTTATTTGATACAATAATATGAGGTGTCTTGCAAGTAATAGATATTAATTTTTTATCTGAGGGGAGAGGTGTGGCGCAGCGGTCAGGGCGGCTGACTCAGGAGGGGGGGTCTTACGGTTTGAACCCCGGTTTCCGGCAGCAGCTCAGCCCAGCACCATGTGACTCTGGGCAATAGCTCACTTAATTTCCCGACGGCCCCCAGCGCTTTGAGACCCTTATGGGTGATTAGTTCACGCTTTAGAAATGCTGGATAATTATTATTAATATTATTCTCTTTAGGTGGTGGAGATTCTGCATTTTATGGCATTTTAGACACCAAACTCACCTGTAATTCCCCCAGACTATCAAATCCAGTGGCCCTCCTCTAACCACACCATGAATTTCCTTCTGTAGTCTTATCAACAATGCTAGGACCCCGGGCAACACCAATGAATGCTTCAATCACCATTTGCAACATCATTGGGAGCCACAATTATGGCTTCCACAATGACTTTACCAAAACAAATGCCCACCACATTGTTGCACACACAACAACACCAGCAGTTGGTTATTTGCTTATACAGGTAGTCATGTGGTGCAGAGGGATGCAAAGCATTGCGCCCTTTTACTTAATATTAAAAAGACCTGCGGACTAAGCACAAAATCCTGTGGTGCTGTGCGAGCACCCGAGGACGCAGAATTGTAGTGATGTAATGTTCATAACTTAAGAAATCATGCTTCAAGTGCATTACTTAGGGGCATGTTTATGAGAGCCTTGCGTCACGTTTGCACCACCAGAGTGGCACATGTGTTCCGCACGGCTCTGAGTCGGATTTATGAGGCTGCGTTGCGTGGCTTTGAGTGGCCTCATAAAGCTTGAGTAAGACAAGGCAGTGAACATCACGGTGTCACCTTACTCTGCACAAGGGAGGCGTTCCATGGGTTTAGCAGAGGGTGTTCCCACGCAAATCCCATGGGTTTTGACGCATTTCCAGATGTACAAGGACTTGAAACCCTGGGAACGAGTCAAAATCTGATGCTTCGCCAGGGCGGGTGTAACAAGGAGAATTATGTGTAATTCGCCTTTTTTTTTCCTCTCTCTATGTGTGCTGCATTCAGCACACATAGAAGGTAAACACACCTCTATGGATTGTTTTCATGCAGGAAGGTGCCACTTCCTGCACAAAAACAATCCTGCCTCCAACACAGGCAGCCTTGCATGGTGCAAGGGTGCTTGCGTTGGTGCTAGGCTCTCGAAACGGCCCCAGCGCTGGGAGAAAGGACAGGAATGCACCGTATTGGATAAATACAGAGCATTCCTGCCCTTTCACTTTGACATAGGGCAGCGCAGCAAGAAGTCTTGCTGTGCTGCCCTACGCAAAACCCCACAAATGAGGCCTTTAGTTTCTGTAGTCCATCTTTGATGTGACGTACTACATCGTATGATTAACTTTGCTGTTTCATTCTCTGGTAGAGTAAAGGTTATTAGGTTTCATGGGGCGATCGAAAGACTCTCTTCAGTGTCCTGAATGAACTGTGGGGCATATTAGCAACGCTTTACGATAAATATCGCAAAGCGCTCTTAGCGAGTATTATTCCATCGCCGGGTATTGCTGGATTCCATCGCCGAGATAGCACGTTATTAGCAATGTCTATCTCCACGGCGATGAAAAATCCAGCGATAGCGGCGAAAAGCGGGAATATCGCATGAATTACATCGATAATAACCCAGCTTTAGGGGGGTGGTTGCTGATAGGCCATGGTGATCTAAGCCACACAATCCACCCCCCATTGAGTTGAATGGACAAGCCAGGTTTTGAGCAGGTGTAAAAAACCTGTGATAACCGGGGTTAGCACGACTTTCATCGTCGCTAACTGGGTCCCAGGGTCGCATTGCTGATAGGAGTTAGGTGTGTTTGTGAGTGGATTCCTCTTGTTTTCGTGGGTCACGCCTACTTTGCATGTCATTAGCGATAAATATCGCTGACATGCAAAGTGGTAAGGGAAACAGTCGCTGTCAATGGAAAGCTGTCGTTAACAGCTGTTTGTAACAGCTTGTTAATTGGGCGATAATAATATCGCCACTTTAGCGGCAGAAAGTGCTGCTAAAGCGTTGTAAATGCCCTTGCTAATATGCCCTCATAATTTTCTCAAGTTTGAACATAGCAGTCTTATACGGAATTAAAATACTATATAACCAGTTTGTCTGCATGAAGAAGACGGTGGGAATGTCTAATCCCGTGTACTATAATAGTGAGAAAATCTTTGAATGTATTCTGTTGCAAATGTATCTCTTTGCTTGGTTTCAGTTGGTCACACGCGTGAGAATCCACGTACTACTGCTGTGAATGCAGGAACCTTTTATCTAAAACACAATAAAAGAATGTGATTTTGGGTGAAGATCCGGACACCCATTCCCCACTCGTAGAAGGTGATTCTATGCCAGTTTTATTTCAGCACTTTCCTCAGTTCTTCTTTCCTGTAACTTTTGGGATCAGTATGCTGAAGTAATTTCTGTTTGTATAATTGCATTTGCGCTTTTGTATTTTGAGTAATTTAGAAGTGAAGCTTTAACTTGAGACCTCGTGTCTGTCCTTTTTGACCTGGTTGATTGAACCCTGGGCCGCCTGACCACTGGGCTTCCAGGGAAAGGTGAACACCTGGGAGTTGAAGCAGACTGTGGCACTTGCCACAAGCAACACTATACATGGGCACTTCTGCAGCTACATGCATGCTCTCTTGTGTGGCCTTCCATCAGTGGAGCCTGGTGGAAGCTTCTCCAATTTTGTCTCATCCTTAAAAGGCTAGCATTGTACCAAGTGATGGCAGCGAGGGATAACTTCTCCCACACTGTCTACTTGGAATGATGAATGGGTGAATGACGTTCAGACCATATGGAAACTTTGTGAGCACTGATTTTTTAAGGATAGAGGTAGAATTAAAGACTGTCTGAGTGCAGTCTTTTCGTGGTTTCAGCACCAGAGCCTGAAATGCAACTCGGACAAGTCCGAGCTGCTCTTTTTTGGCTGTGCCCCTGACCCTGGTTGGATGTCGTGGTGGCCCCCGGACATGTTTCCACCTGAGAAACCTTCCTCCCAAGTAAAAAATCTGGGAGTTGTGTTTGACGACGATCTTTCCTTTCGTCCACACATTACGGGACTAGCGGGGAAATGCTTCGGCATCCTCAAGATGCTGAGGAAATTTCTCCCACTGCTCTCCCTACAATACCGTAAGAACATTGTTCAAGCGCTTGTGGGATCGCGTTTGGATTATGCTAACGCACTTTTTGCAGGACTGCCTAAACACCTGGTGTCCAGACTGCAAATTGTCCAAAATTCAGCGGCCAGAGCAATTTTTGGCCTACCGAGGAGGGTCAGCGCCTCCTTGTTGCGGGTCAGGTTGCATTGGCTTCCAATGCTTAGCAGAATCAGGTTTAAAATTCTTACGCTGGCTTTTAAAGCCCTCCACTCTACTGGCCCCGATTACCTCAAGAAGCGTATTGCTTTCTATGTTCCACGGAGGAAATTGAGATCTGCTGATTTGGCTAAAGTGGAGGTGCCAGTGATCAAACGAGTGCGGATGGGAGGTCGGTCTTTTCAGTTTATGGCAGCCCGATTCTGGAATGAGCTCCCTCTTTCTCTACGTAAGGCTAATAACCTTCTGGCCTTTAGGAAGGAGTTGAAGACCGTCCTCTTTTCTGTATAACCAGTGCATCTAGTGTATCCGCTTTTGGGTTTTCTGGGTTCTGTTCAGGCCTCTTTTGCTAAAGCGCCGGGACACCCTTTTCGGGTAGCCGTGCGCTCAAAAAGTGCGGTTGTAACATAACATAACATAACATAACAGGATGAGCAAAATGTGAGCTCTTGACCCATTGTATGTTGGATACAGAGACCCAGATAGGGACATGGAAAGACTATCAAAGAAGACAACGTATGCTTTCAGTGCTACTCAAGAGTCTAGATAGAAGAGTCTAGATAGAGTCACCAGCAAGAAATTAAAGTACCTTGCAGGCAACTCCATACAATCATTGCTGAGTTACACAATTCAAACTACACCCACACTCCTTGGAGTAATTCACTCAAAAAATGAGCTGGCAACATAACTATGGCTCCGAATCCGAGGTCCTGGAAAGCTGCCTCCCGACCAATACCCTGTCACACCATTACCCCTCAAGACTTCTCTTTTCAGCCTGCACCAGACTTCTTTTTTCACAAATGACCTCAAAGATCTACTCAAAGCAAGACCCATAGCTGACTCCCAAGCAGCTCTTTGCTCTCTACTGTCTTCGAAGATATCTTCTCACTTTCTAAGGGGCTCACCCGGGCAGAGCCACCATTAACGCCCACCTTCTCGGTGGAAACTTACCTAGTGACCTCAAGACACCATCCATCCAACCATCCATCCAACAACATATTTGCAGTCCACAATAATTGTTTGCATGAGTGTGAATGACTAAATGGTATGCAGTCATCATTGTGTGTGTGTGTATGATTGTTAGTTTGTGTGTGTGTGTGGTGTTGCTTGTGTGCGAGCAGGAGGTAGATCCTTCTCTCACATTGCAGCCAAGACATGGAACTAGTTACTGGCAGACATCAGACGAACCCCCTCCCTGAACACCTTCAGGAAGACCCTCAAGACCTGGCTCTTCGGCTAACCAGTGCAGCGGACCCGCTTACAATTCCATGATTGATTGATTGATTGATTGCCATGCTGCATGTGAGCCTCTTTTGGAGTTCTGTGTGGACATCATTCTTCTCTTTGCTACCCTTTGTTTGTAAAAAGTCCCATAGCTTTCCGCCTCTGGAACCATGATACCAGAGGACTTCTATAATGAGGAAGCTAACGTAGGCAGTTGAGATGATGGACCCTTCCATGTATGTTAACTTGTTTGGTGAAATAAACATTGTGTTTTACATGCCTTGTGAACATTTATCATTGGTACCCCCACCATCAAGTGCCTTCATACAGCACTCAACCTCCCTTATAAACTACAACACACTCTCAATCTCGGCCAGGCGGTACACGGCCTTTTAGGTCATTAGACCCTCATTAGTCACCTAAGATGGTCACAAGCCCTCACTCAGCCAGCACTGAGTTGCTGCCCTTCTACCACTGGCCTATGACATAGCACCCCACCTTACTGCAGATACTGAGCTATCTCAAGATGCAAAGATCTGCTCTGGATTGGATCTCATTACACTATATCATCATATATTTCCCAAAACCTCCCCCAATTCTAGTTTGGCCATAATGACTCACTGTGGCTTCCTGTCTATCTTTTTTTTTTAGCTCATTCTCCTTATGTCCTTATGTTCTCCATCCCATTCCTGAGCTTCAACTGCTACAACTAGGCTGGAGACACCCACATCATCTTTTTTTTTTTTTACAGAGTTTTATTTAGCACAAACTCGGCCCAGCATCGGGTATCAGTGCGCTTTACATAGCACCAGTTGCATTACACAAGGACACATTCATTTTTTTTAGGCACTGGGAGATTAAGTGATTTGCCCAGAATCACAGGATGTTCAGCGTCATTGCCGAGACTAGAACCCGGTTCCCCAGATTCGAGGCCAACCGCCCTAGCCGTTAGGCCAACTCCTCTCCCCAAACCTTTAAAATGGAACATCGTTTGGATCTGAACCACTTGTCCTGTCATTGGATGATTGGATCTCACAACATGCTACCTCCTGGCCCTGACAATCAAGACCTTTGTCTACTGCTGCAAACACAGTGAAGAACATTGAGACAATTATGACAGCGACAGCTGAGCATCCCATTTTCCCCAGGTAAATCAGATGAACAAAATCTTCTGATCACCCTTAGTACCCTATGCTGCACTGTCTCAGAACTTAGGTTCCATCACGGAGAATGAGCAACCATCCCTTTGAATTTCTTGTGCCTTGGCTATGCCAACAGACTACAGTTTGGGAAGTTAATTAATCTTTGTACTTTTAAGACTCTGAAACATTCTGACTGCGGCATCCTGCACCTTATACAACTCAACCCCTATGATCACACTAACTGTGCCTTTGAAACTCTTTACAACCTCCTATTTGTAAGGCTCTTCTCCTTTGAGGCCTTCCCTGTTGCCTACCAAGTCATTGTGGTGCTGAACTGATTGTCCCCTCTCACCTAACTTTCATGAAGGATAATCATATCTAGACTAGCCCCTGTAAGACATTGAAGTATTAGTTGAGGGGGTGAGAACCCACCACTTCAAATAATAATCACATTCCTTGTCAGGGTGAACCAAACAAGTCAATAAATAAACCTGTGCTCAATCATCTAGTAGCTCATCACAAACGCAGCCAGCCTTAACTTAGAGGCAGCGTGTAAAGCATCTATGTAGTACTTAAACCATATTAAAGTGAAATCACAAAACAAGAAGAATCCCAATTTTGAAAAATAGGGTACGTTTCAATAAATAAAATGACACCCAAGTGATAAAAATCAAATAATAGAACTGGAAGTATGAATTTCTAAAGCTTAAAGTTCAAAATAGCACCAAAAAGCATTAAGTTTCAACCATGGCCATCTGGTTGCGCTTGATCGGGACAAGGGTAAGGTTTAAGGCTAACCTTAGCAAGAGTTAGATATAGGGAGCAGGATTGTTCCGGTGAAAAGTTTTACCTTCGGACTTAGTAGCTGGAATGAAAGTCAAAACCACATAGCAGGCAAGGTAGTAGGCTGTGGTTGAAGTCTCCACAATTCCGGATAGTCACTGGACGAGGTCTCGGTGAAGCTGTTGACTTTTGGTGGAAAGCTCCAAGCGGGAGAAATTTGAATTTAGCACCAAGAGAAAGTTCCTCACCAGCCAGATACTTTTCTTGCCTTTGCCTCGTGAAGATTTCAACATTCAGCTTTATTCACTTTTTTGGAGCTCGGATTTTGCAGGGGGCAAAGCTAGAGGCTGTTGGCTTTACAAGGCTGGACACCTTATCTGTGAGTCCCGCTGGATCGGATCTGATTCTGCAAACAAGAACATAGCGTGAGGAACCTGAATCTTTGGCTGAGCAGCCATGCACCTTTGCCACGTCAGCTTGGCGGGTTGATCCTGGCATCCCGTCAGTTCCGGTGCTTAATTTGTAAAATATTAAGTGCCAGGACTCTGACCAGCAGACCACTGCAGCTTGGACCACCCATCACCTTTTTCATCGCTGCCAAAACAACTACTAACCATCTCCCTTGCATGAAAATGCAACAGTTCAGATTATTCCAAGTCCCCAAAGCTAAAGGAATGGCTGGGGAGGCCGATATTAGCAATTTTAATGTATATTGTATTCCTAAACAACCGTTAAATTAAATGAGCAGCACCACCATGTGGTAGACTGTTCCAAGTATGGTGTTGACAATTAGGCTTCAGTGCAATTATGTGCCGGTGCTGAGCACCAGAAAGCACGAGCTCAAATTAAGCACTCGTCAGGTCTCAGAGTAGAAAGTTGGTAACAAGTTTCTAAGTCCCAGGTTTCAGGAAATGAGAGGAGGAATATACTTTGACATCATCCAAGAGTCCAGGAACTTGGGGACAGCACTTGAGGGTCAGGCCTCATTCCAGCAGAGGCCAGCAGCAGAGTCCTGGGCAGGTTCAATTGGAACTGATCAGCTGGGATTGCAGGAAAAGGCCTGATGGAGCTTGTTGAGCCTTATGACCCTTGATATCCACTTCTTTGTCCTGGGTACAGGAGAGAGAGCAGGTCTTGTCTTCAATGCTCTTCTCAAGTCACAGACAGCATGTCTATAACTCCACATTTCCAGAAGTGATCTGAGGAGGGCACTGGGGTATCACACCACATTTGTGCTCAATTTCAGCCTGTGGGTGTGGGACACTCCTAGCCACTCCCTATCCTAGGCTCTTAAATGTTCTCAGGGCTGAACCGACTCACTTTTGAAGCATTACTGTGTGCTTTACTGTAAACGGTCTCACAATTCCCTAATCTACCTAAAGCCAACATGGCAGGACCGTTTTTCCCTTGTGCAGAGCTCCCTATGCGCACCCAGAGTTGTGGCTATGATAATGGGCAACTCTCCCTTGTGGTCATTCAAAACCAATTCTTAGGGCAGCTCCATGCCACTGGGATTGGTTTCTGGCTGGCTAGCAGAACATAGGGGGGCCGTCCCAGGTGTGAGCTACATCTGGCTGTGACAGGGTAGCATCCTTCGCAGTTAATTAAGATCATGGATACAACACAGATGTCATTCTATCAGGGGAAGATCAACCCCTTTCCCTTTGTCTCAGTTCTGGGAGCCACTTCAGACCTAATCAAGAAGCTATACGTCACCTGGCAGTGAGCACTGGCAGCAAAAGTCACATTTGGCTCAGGAAGGAAAATTACAACTTTCTAAAAGTTTATTTTTCAAAATAGTAATCTGAAATGTGACCTGGCTGTTAAGTTGGATTTTAAATTACTATTAATACGAGTCCTTGAACCATATTTCAAACTGCTCCCAAACTAAAATTTGACACTGTAAATTGGTATAGTGTAATCTAGTGTTTTCCTATGGGAGGGCCATTTTGGGATGTTTTCACTAAAAGCACATATAAAACATTAATATACATGTCCCACATGTTAAATATCATGCACCCTGCCCTATACGCATTTAGGGCCTACATTAGGGGTGATGAATAAGTCTTAACAAGGAATGCTTAAGCCAGGTCAACACTGAAAGTTTAAAAATGCATACCCAGACTGCAAGAGCAGATGTGCAGATATGATTTTCCGTGCTACTTGAGTTGGTGGAACCATGATAGCTTCATTTAACTACAGGCCTGGGCACCTGTAGCACCATACGCTAGGGATGTACAATTAAATGAAATGTGCCAATCAGGTGGGACCAATTTTAACATGTTTAGAGAGGAGAGCACACAGCCGTTACCATTGGCTAGCACGGGATAAGTGCACAGAGTCCTATGGCTTACTTAAAACAGGTTCAGCAATGCAAGCTAAAACTCTGGGGTGACCCTGCAGAAAGGGTAAAATTCCAACAGCCCCACATCTGGCAAAATTCCCAGTTTCAGAAAGTCCTGCATCAGCTGGTTGTCCGTTACAGTACACAGAAGACAACCCTGGAACTCTCTTTCCAGTAAGAATAAGAAACCTTGGCCCCCATTGGAAGTTCTGTAAAGAGATGCAAAGGGCTGGTTGAGGTGGAGCACCTGGCCCTGGCAGCCACCAAGGACCACTAGTCTTGTAAAGAGGCCCTGACCGATGCAACAATGTCGGATGAATATGCCTATGGTCAAGTTCCACACAGCCTTCCTCACAGCCTTTCCATGCCACTGGTACGCGTTCGCGATGTGCCATGTTTGGAACAAGACATGGGACAATGGTGGTGAGATGCACTCCCTTTTGTACGAATTGTTCAATTTCGACCTTATGTAGGCGTGCACGCTTGTTACGCGCTCCGCCCAATCGCCCTTGAATCATAAGTACAGACACGAGGGAACCGCGTGGTTCCCTTCCAAGCTGCGCTGCCATTACCAACGGATGAATCCAAGCAATCAAATTCCTAAACGATTCTTCAGTTAATCCACTTTTCACTTTGTTTTTTCATTATTTTCACCCTTGTTTCTTCAATTCATTTCACTCATTCTCTTGTCCATCCACGGTTTTCCAGAAAACCACAGGAGAATCAAATGTTTTCACATGCCACGATTTATTTAAAACACCCAATGCATTTCGGGACAACCCTTCATCAGGGGTATCTAAAAGAAAAAATTGTTTACAACCCATCAGTACCATAAAACAATTCCCGAAATGCATTGGGTGTTTTAAATAAATCATGGCATGTGAAAACATTTGATTCTCCTGTTGTTTTGTGGAAAACCGTGGATGGACAAGAGAATGAGTTAAATGAGTTGAAGAAACAAGGGTGAAAATAATGAAAAAACAAAGTGAAAAGTGGATTAACTGAAGAATCGTATAGGAATTTGATGGATTGGATTCATTCGTTGGTAATGGCAGCGCAGCTTGGCAGGGAACCACGCGGTTCCCTCGTGTCTGTTCTTATGTTTGGACCAAGACCATTGGAGCACTCCTCCAGCCATCTTGTCCAACGGATCAGCCAGTACAGCGCTTTAGGCCACACCACTGGCACGAGGAGCTACAGAACTATTACAATATAACATAAGGGGGTGGTCGAGGTGCACAGCAGGTGCTTGAATCTCAAAAGTATGTCCAACAAGAAGAGTATTAACCCTCTTCTCGCTGGACAGAGTGAAAGAGGAGAAGAAAATTACACTTTCTTGAGAAGTTGTCTCCACTAATCACTCTTACAGTCCTAATATGCACAATATTAACCCTCTCCGTGCTGGAGAACACGCAGGATGTCTCAAGTTTTAAATGCATAGGGCCTCTTTTATGAGGCTATGCGTCACTTTTACGCCGCTGGTGCGTCACTTTTTGTAACGCACCAGTGGCGTAAAAAAATGCGCCTTGTTGCGCCATATTTACAAAGTGACGCATCTAGGTAGATGCGTCACTTTGTATCCCCTGCGCTACATTATACCTACGCCAGGTATGCAGGGGGGGCGTTCTGACGCAAGACAGGGTCATAGAAGTGACGCAGTGAAATCTATAAGATTTCCCTGCACCACTTCTAGGACGCAAATGCATTAATATCTTACGCCTGCCTCACAGCAGGTGTAAGACTGACGAAGGCCCTTTCACATGGGGCTTGCCCCATGTGAAAGGACACATTGCTGGAGTTTCGTCACTTTGTAACACACTCCAGCAATGCATCACTTTTGCGCCATACAGATACGTCAGAAATACTGACGTATCTGTAACTCCTTGCGACATGATGCGTCATACTGTAAATATATGACCCTTTCACATGGGGCTTGCCCCATGTGAAAGGACACATTGCTGGAGTTTCGTCACTTTGTAACACACTCCAGCAATGCATCACTTTTGCGCCATACAGATACGTCAGAAATACTGACGTATCTGTAACTCCTTGCGACATGATGCGTCATACTGTAAATATGACGCATCATTGGTGTCGCAAGGAGGGTGCAGTGAAAAGTGACGCATCGCTGTTTTCACGCAGCGATGCGTCACTTTTCATAAATGAGGCCCATAGCCTTTAGTTATGTGCAGTGCAGTAAATTATTAACCCTCTGCGCGCCGCACAAAACTTACACATTGTCAGAGTCAGTCAGTATGTGAGCTGTGTAGTACTCGGAACATTAACCCTTCTCATGCTGGGCCCCCCGCAACAGCCTTTCTTCCGCTCACAAAGGGGCGTCGCAGATGAAAATGAATGTTTCTTTAATGTCGGCACTAATAACAAATTATGTTTCCTTAATAAACACACAGTTCTCTAATTAGATCCTGCGAGTAAATTGAGCGGCAGCAGGCTCCTATTAGCGCCCCAACACTTCACGGAATAATAACACGAAAACGCTAATTGTGTTTCCAATCAGCAGTTACTTGTAATTTGAAAAGGCAGCTCCGGAAACTCGGTGACATTACAATAAACATTAGCTACGCGCTCCCTGGCTGTACGACTCAACGCTCCATCATTTTAATCGGTCTCCCTTTCGCTCTTTGCCTGTCTCTGTTTGCCTCTTGCTCTCTGTGGGGCATATTTACAAAACCCTTGCGCCTCTCTTACGTCACTTTTTCCATGTTAACATTGACGCAAAAGTGGCGCAAGGGGCTTGTAAATCTGCCCCTGTATGTCTTTCTCGTTCCCTCTGCCTCACTCTTGCTGTGTGTCTCTCTCTGTCTCCCTCTCTCTGTCTCTCCCTCGGTCCATTGTTGCTGTCTCATGACGTCTGCCACACTACCTCCCTGTTTCTGTCAGTCATTGCCTCTCACCCTCTCTATCCAGGGTGATACCTCTTCATATTGTGTTATTTTTATTTACATAGAGTCAGGGTTTTAAGAGGACCAGGTCTCAAGGGGTCTGAGCACCGGCAGTTTTTTAAGGGGGCCTCAAAACGGGTCTTTATCGGGCTCTGTTTTGTGCCCTTGCACAGGCGGTCCACAGTGACAGCAGGCACATCGATGTGCGCTGCTCACACTGCTCACTTCTCACTAGTGGATAAGTTACGCATGACGTCATATCAGGTGAGGGTTTTAGGGGAAGGGAAATCCTTTAACCCCTTCGATGCTGATGACGGAGCGGTTCCGTCATCAGCATCGGTTGGGCTGTGCTGATGACGGAACCGCTCCGTCATCAGTACAGCCCTGGGGGAGAGCGCTGGCGCTCCCCCCCCCTGTGCAGCGATCTTGGTTTTTTTTGCTGGGGTGGCATCGGAAGACTTTCCGCTGCCACCCCCTGGCCCCCCACGCTTCCTGGTGACGTCAGCGCGCACAGCGCGCGCCGACGTCATCAGGAAGCGCTGGACGCGCTGGAAGCCATTTGTTTCCAGCGCGTCCAGGAACAAGGTCGGTGTTTGGTGCTCCGGTGGGGCGGGGGGGCCATTTCTCGGTGCCTTGAGGCATCAGGGGGGAGGAAACACTGTTTCCTCTCCCCTGATGTCCCAATGCTGGGCATTACTGGTTCAGGATCGCGCACAGCGTCGCGATCCTGCACCAGTAATGCCCCCACTAGACACCAGGGATGTTTTTTGTTGGAAAGGAAGCGACCCCTTGGGCAAGGGTCGCTTCCAGGGGCAAATATTTTGCAATTCAGACTTTTCTGCCCCCCTTGGGTCGACATCGCTCGTTTTAGCGAGCGATCTCGACCCAGGGGGGGCAGAAAAGCCCACTAGACACCAGGGATTGTTTACGTTTGAAAAGGAAGCGACCCCTTGGGCAAGGGTCGCTTCCAGGGGCAAATATTTTGCAATTCAGACTTTTCTGCCCCCCCTGGGTCGACATCGCTCGTTTTAGCGAGCGATCTCGTCCCAGGGGGGGCAGAAAAGCCCACTAGACACCAGGGATTTATGTATAATTGCAAAGGAAGCGACCCCTTGGGGAAGGGTCGCTTCCAGGGGCAATATTTTTATAATTCAGACTTTTCTGCCCCCCCTGGGTCGACATCGCTCATTTTAGCGAGCGATCTCGACCCAGGGGGGGCAGAAAAGCCCACTAGACACCAGGGATTGTTTATGTTTGAAAAGGAAGCGACCCCTTGGGCAAGGGTCGCTTCCAGGGGCAATTATTTTATAATTCAGACTTTTCTGCCCCCCCTGGGTCGACATTGCTCGTTTTAGCGAGCGATCTCGACCCAGGGGGGGGCAGAAAAGCCCACTAGACACCAGGGATTTATGTATAGTTGTAAAGGAAGCGACCCCTTGGGGAAGGGTCGCTTCCTAGGGCCATCATTTTTCAATCCAGACTTTTCTGCCCCCCCTGGGGGCAGATCGCCCATGTTAGTGCGTTATCTGGACCCGGGGGGGGGGCAGAAAAGCCCACTAGACACCAGGGATTTATTTCTAATTGTAAAGGAAGCGACCCCCTTGGGGAAGGGTCGCTTCCTAGTGGCCCATAATTTTTTGTAGACTTGTCTGCCCCCCCCTGGGGGCAGATCACCCATTTTTTGGGCCACATCTGGACCCAGGGGGGGTAGAAAAGCCCACTAGACACCAGGGATTTTAGTATATTTATAACGGAAGCGACCCCTTGGGCAAGGGTCACTTCCAGGGGGCATTATAAATATTGTAGACTATTCTGCCCCCCCCCCCCCTGGGGGCGGAGTGGCTGTTTTTTTTTTACAGTTTCTGGTCCCAGGGGGGGGGGGGGGTAGAAAAGCCCACTGTACTCAAGGTTTTTGTTTTTTATAGGGAGCGACCCCTTGGCCAAGGGTTGCTTCCTTGGGCCCATTTGTTTTCAGTATGTTCTGCCGTGTCTTTATTTGGTCTCTCTGCCCTCAGTAGGGTTGCTTCCAGGGGGCCCACGTTTATAATGATTTATAATCTTCCCCCCTTGGGGACAGACACCCCATTTGTGACATACCCTGTGACATAGCCTGTTGTAATGTGTGTTGTTTTTGTTTCTTCTAATGTGTATTGATTTTTTTTCTCTTTAGATTGTTGCAGTGTGCGGTTCTGTTACTGGTGGTTCTGTTGTTCTGCTGTTTCTGTAGTTGCATGTGTTTGGTAAGAGACTTTTTTTTGTTCAATTGTAATGTAATTGTTTATTTTGCAAAGTGTGTAGTAATACGAGTATGTGTTGTTGCTGTTTGTTGTGATTGTAAAACATGTTTTGCATTTGTTTTTGATGTGTCCTTCTGTAGATGTAAGTTTTTTTTTTTCTTCTTTCTAGTGGGATATCGTTGCCTATTTGCTGTGTCTTTGCAGAGTAGGTGCTGGTGAGTGTAGTTGTGTCTTGTAAGTGAATTGTATATTTTTTCTAAATATATTTTTCGGTGAAAAAGTCTTACTTTTTTATCTTACTTTGCGCAGTGTTGGGGTTGTTGAGTTGTTTGTGCAGACTCCTTTATTTGTAAGGATAATGGCTAGCCGCCGGATTACTGCTCAGCAAGTTGTTGGAATGCTTTTTGATTCTTCCTCTGACCATGGTCCAGAGTCTGACTCTGATTCTGAGCCAGAGGTGGGAGGTGAAGATTCAGGTAGTGAGTTTTCTCTACACATGGCTTCATCTGATGATGAAGACACTTTGAGTGCTGATGAAGCTACTTTTGGTGTGGATGATGTGCCTGTGGTTGGGGAGGACATTGCTGTGTTTACGGTTTTGGAGGACATGCTTGTGCCTGTGGTTGCGGAGGACAGTGATGTGCCAATTGTGCGGCAAGAGACATCTGGGCTGCAGCCTGGGGCTGCTAGACTTCCAGTTGGTGGTGTGAGACAAGGGTTAGCTGGGCGGCGGCCTGCGGCTGCAAGACTTGACGATGAAAGTTCTGACCTCTGGGTTGCACCAGGCATGGTGCAGCCGGCATTGCCTGAATTTACTGGTGTTCCAGGGTGTAGGGTGAACACTGAAAACTTTTTGCCTATTGATTTTTTCAAGTTGTTTATGGATGATGTGTTTTTGGCAGAGATTGTAGAGCAGACTGATTTGTATGCTGAAAATTTTTTGAGGGTGAACAGTGCCAGCCTTAAGCCCCACGCTAGAGCTACCCGGTGGACTCCCACCAATTTGGAGGAGATGAAAAAGTTTTTGGGTTTAACTTTTTTGATGGGCTTGCTTAGGAAACCATCAATGGCTTCATATTGGTCTACTAGTCCCTTGATGGCAACAGCTATATTTCCGGCAGTCATGAGTCGTGATAGGTATTTGCTTCTGCTGCGGATGATGCATTTTGTTGACAATAGTCTTGCTTTGCCACGAGATCACCCTGATTGTGACCGTCTTTTCAAGATTCGGCCTGTCCTTGATCATTTGGTTGATCGATTTTCTGAGATCTTTTATCCTGGGAAAGAAATTGCAGTGGATGAGTCTTTGCTGTTGTTCAAGGGCCGCTTGGTATTTCGGCAATACATTCCTAGTAAGAGGGCACGCTATGGAATCAAACTGTATATGCTGTGTGACAGTGAGACTGGATATGTCTCTAATTTCAGGGTGTACACTGGTAAGGAATCCAGGATTAACCCCCCTGGTTGTCCGTCGACTTTTGGAGTGACTGAGAAAATTGTGTGGGAACTTGGTCGTGGATTTTTTAACAAAGGCCATCATTTGTATGTCGATAACTTCTACACTGGTGTGCGGTTGTTTAGGGAATTGGCCAAAGTGGACACTGTTGCTTGTGGCACAATCCGCTCAAACCGTAAAGGTTTCCCAAAAGAACTTGTTTGTCGAAAGCTTGCTCGGGGACAGTGCAGTGCTTTGCGTTGTGAGGAGCTTCTAGCTGTGAAGTTTACAGACAGGAGAGATGTCTACATGTTGAGTACAATACATGATGAAAGCACTGAACCGCAGAATGTTTGGGGTCAGGTTGCAGAAGTGCGCAAACCTGTGTGCATACTGGACTACAATAAGTACATGGGTGGTGTTGACAGAGTTGATCAGAGGTTGGAACCGTATGCTGCTCTTCGTAAGGCTTACATTTGGTACAAGAAGTTGGCTATCCATCTTTTCCACTTGGCAACCTTTAATGCTTTTATTGTGTTCCAGAAATCTTGTCCCCAGTCAAAGTTTACTTTTGTAAAGTTTCAGGAGTCTGTAATAGGCAGCCTTGTTTTAGTGGAACAGGCAAGTGTTCCTAGAGTTGGAGTGGTGGAGGATGTTGCCAGATTGAAAGATCGCCACTTTCCTGATACAATTCCTCCTACAACCTCAAAAGACTTTCCCAGTCGGAGATGTAGAGTCTGTTTGCGAAGAGGTTTGCGGAAGGAGGTTCGCATGGACTGCCCCGACTGCCCTTCAAACCCCGGGCTGTGTGTACCTGCTTGTTTTAGATTGTACCACACGCAAAAGAATTTTTGGGAGTATCAATGAGTGGTAAAGTGAACTGGTTGGTCTTTATTCTGTAATAGTTATTGTTCAGTTTCAAAGTTTGTATTTGTGTAGTCTTTTTAGATTTAGTTGTCGAGTTAGTAGATTTGTTTCAATTTGCAATTTGTTTTTGTTTCTCTTTTATTTAAAAAAAAAACTAATGTATGATGTTGGTTTGCGTGTAGTGTCCATTGTCTGACTGTGTGCATGGTTTGGCGCTTGACTGCCGGTGTCTGTGGACAGATGCTTGTCTGGCGGTGTCTGCGGACTGGTGCTTGACTGGCGGTGTGCGTGGTCTGGTGTTTGGTTGGCGGTGTGCGTGCTCTTGCGCTTGCCTGGTGTTGTGTTTGGATTTGTCTTTGGCTGGTGGTGTTCGTGGAGTGGTGCTTGACTGGTGGTGTGTGTGGAGGGGCGCTTGGCTGGTGGTGTGCATGGAGTGGTACTTGGCTGTCTGTGCACGGAGTGGTGCTTGGCTGGCGGTGTGTGTGGAGTGGTGCTTGGCTGGGGGTGTGTGTGGAGTGGCGCTTGGCTGGACGGTGTGCGTGGAGTGGTACTTGGCTGTCTGTGCACGGAGTGGTGCTTGGCTGGTGTTGTGTTTGTGGAGTGGCGCTTGGCTGGTGGTGTGTGTGGAGGGGCGCTTGGCTGGTGGTGTGCATGGAGTGGTACTTGGCTGTCTGTGCACGGAGTGGTGCTTGGCTGGCGGTGTGTGTGGAGTGGCGCTTGGCTGGACGGTGTGCGTGGAGTGGTACTTGGCTGTCTGTGCACGGAGTGGTGCTTGGCTGGTGTTGTGTTTGTGGAGTGGCGCTTGGCTGGTGGTGTGTGTGGAGGGGCGCTTGGCTGGTGGTGTGCATGGAGTGGTACTTGGCTGTCTGTGCACGGAGTGGTGCTTGGCTGGCGTTGTGTGTGGAGTGGTGCTTGGCTGGCGGTGTGTGTGGAGTGGCGCTTGGCTGGACGGTGTGCGTGGAGTGGTACTTGGCTGTCTGTGCACGGAGTGGTGCTTGGCTGGTGTTGTGTTTGTGGAGTGGCGCTTGGCTGGTGGTGTGTGTGGAGGGGCGCTTGGCTGGTGTTGTGTTTGTGGAGTGGCGCTTGGCTGGTGGTGTGTGTGGAGGGGCGCCTGGCTGGTGGTGTGCATGGAGTGGTACTTGGCTGTCTGTGCACGGAGTGGTGCTTGGCTGGCGGTGTGCATGGTCTGGTGCTTGGATGGTGGTGTGGGTGGACTGGCGCTTGGCAGGCGGTGTGTGAGTAGTTACTTTCTGTTGGTCACTACACACACTGCTAGTTGAGTGACACTCCACACAGTCCATCATTTTGTGTAGTTGCAGTGTCCGAAATGTCGGCGTGTGAAAGTGATGGGCCCTTGAATGGCGCTGTTTGCTGGTGTGAGTGTTGGAATGTGATGGGTCCGCGGCTGGCGGTGTGAATGTTTTGTATGTGTCACGCGTACGAAAGGTGTATGAATGGCCTGTAAAGAGGTTGGTGCCTTGACGTGGCTTTACAGCTCACGAGCTGTGAGTCAGTGGTTCAGTTTATCATACTTTCAATTATACACAGTGTATTTCATTTTTGTGAAATTACTTGCGTATACAATTGTATGTACTGAATCATCACTCACCCTCGTGCCAAATCCAACCAGTATGTGTGTGTGCTTGCGGATTAGATGGGTGTGCAGTAATAATTGTTTTTTTTCTCTTTCTGCAGTAGGGTGTACCTTGCCCCTTATTGTGATTGTTGTTATGTGTTGCTTTTCCATTCGGATGGTGTCAATGGTCTGGTTTGTATCAGGTATGAAAGGTGCGTGAATGGCCTGTAAAACGGTTGGTGCCTTGTCGTGGCTTTACAGCTCACGAGTTGCGAGTCACTGGTTCAGTTTTTATGCATTTATTTATTGACAGAGCATTTCATTTTTTTGAAATATCTTGTTAATAAAATTTTATGTACTGAACCATCACTCGCCCTCGTGCCAAATCCAACCTGTATGTGTGTGTCTTTGAGGAATAGATAGCCGTGCTTGAATGTTTGACTTTTGAGTAACTCTGTTAAGGTGTGGTATCCTTTTACTCGGGAGAACAAGGGGAGCGCAGGGTGGTAGGACTTTTTTGCCGGCACGGCGATCCCACGCCAAAATGTTTGGAAAAGTGCTATTTTTACCTATTTTTAAGGTTTGCAAGGAGTTCTGGGTAGGAAAACATTGGTGGACCGACACATGCCATACCTCCCTGGACTCTCCCGGGTGTCTAGTTTTCAGAACTGTTTGGGTTTGCTACTTTCCAAAGAATACCACCCACCCCGGGCCAAAAACTCAGGTGCTTCTCCCCCAAAAAATCAAAGTTATATTGCTTCAGGGTATTTTATATTCACCACTGTTAGATTTGGACCTTTTCCTGTTGCAGCCACTATGGCTACCCATGCAAGTGAGGTACCGTTTTTATCGGGAGACCTGGGGGAACGCTGGGTGGGAGGTAATTTGTGTGAGCCCAGTGATGCCACGCTTTCCCAGACTACAATGTGTGAAAAAATTGATTTCTTTCTGCTAAAATTGAGGTTTGCAAGGGATTCTGGGTAAAGGAACGTTGGCGGATCCACGCAAGCCATACCTCCTTGGAAGCCCCCGGGTGTCTACTTTTCAGAAATGTGTGGGTTTGGTAGGTTTCCATAGATGGCTGTCTCGCACGGGGCCAGAAACCCAGGTAACCCCTCTTGCAAAAGCTGGTGAATGTAACAATGGTGAAAATCTTGAGTCCACCAGCTTTTGCAAGAGGGGTTACCTGGGTTTTTGGCCCCGTGCGAGACAGCCATCTAGGGAAACCTACCAATCCCACACATTTCTGAAAAGTAGACACCCGGGGGCTTCCAAGGAGGTATGGCTTGCGTGGATCCTCCAACGTTCCTTTACCCAGAATCCCTCGCAAACCTCATTTTTTGCATGGAAAAAATCAGTTTTTTCACACGTTTTAGTGTGGGAAAGCGTGGCATCACTGGGCACACACAAATTACCTCCCACCCAGCGTTCCCCAAGGTCTCCCGATAAAAATGGTACCTCACTTGCGTGGGTAGGCATAGCGGCTGCTTTAGGAAAAGGCCCAATTCATACTGTGGAGACGAAAACATTACCTTTAGCCAAATAATCTTATTTTTTGAGGGGGTCACCTGAGCTTTTGGCCCGGGGCTTGGCAGGCATCTTTGGAAACTTCCAAACCCAAACAGTTCTGAGAACTAGACACCCGGGGGAGTCCAGGGTGGTATGGCATGCGTGGGTCCCCCAATGTTTTCCTACCCAGAAACCCCTGCAAACCTGAAATTTTGGTCAAAAAACCCACTTTTCCATACTTTTTTGGGTGGGATCTCGCTGCCGGAACAAATGTCCTACCACCCAGTGTTTCCCTTGTTCTCCCGAGTAAAATGATACCTCACTTGTGTGGGTGGGCCAAAGGCATGTGACTTAGGCTGGGGTGCTTAATTTGTAAAACGTAAATATGAGTAAAAACTACTTTTTTCAAAATTCATTTTTGGCGTGTTCTGCTTTGGGGCACCCACACAAGTGAGGTATCCTTTTACTCGGGAGAACAAGGGGAACGCAGGGTGGTATGCCTTTTTTGCCGGCCCGGCGATCCCACGCCAAAAAGTTTGGAAAAGTGCAATTTTTACCTAATTTTAAGGTTTGCAGAGAGTTCTGGGTAGGAAAACATTGGGGGACCCATGCATGCCATACCTCCCTGGACTCCCCCGGGTGTCTAGTTTTAAGAACTGTTTGGGTTTGCTACTTTGCAAAGAATACCACCGAGCCCCGGGCCACAAACTCAGATGCCCCCCCCCCAAATTCAAGGTTGTTTTGCAATAAGGTATTGTAAATTCACCACCGTACGATTTGAACCGTTTCCTGTTGCAGCCACTATGTCTACCCACGCAAGTGAGGTACCGTTTTTATCGGGAGACCTGGGGGAACGCTGGGTGGGAGGTAATTTGTGTGAGCCCAGTGATGCCACGCTTTCCCAGACTACAATGTGTGAAAAAATTGATTTTTTTCTGCTAAAATTGAGGTTTGCAAGGGATTCTGGGTAAAGGAACGTTGGCGGATCCACGCAAGCCATACCTCCTTGGAAGCCCCCGGGTGTCTACTTTTCAGAAATGTGTGGGTTTGGTAGGTTTCCATAGATGGCTGTCTCGCACGGGGCCAGAAACCCAGGTAACCCCTCTTGCAAAAGCTGGTGAATGTAACAATGGTGAAAATCTTGAGTCCACCAGCTTTTGCAAGAGGGGTTACCTGGGTTTTTGGCCCCGTGCGAGACAGCCATCTAGGGAAACCTACCAATCCCACACATTTCTGAAAAGTAGACACCCGGGGGCTTCCAAGGAGGTATGGCTTGCGTGGATCCTCCAACGTTCCTTTACCCAGAATCCCTTGCAAACCTCATTTTTTGCATGGAAAAAATCATTTTTTTCACACGTTTTAGTGTGGGAAAGCGTGGCATCACTGGGCACACACAAATTACCTCCCACCCAGCGTTCCCCAAGGTCTCCCGATAAAAATGGTACCTCACTTGCGTGGGTAGGCATAGCGGCTGCTTTAGGAAAAGGCCCAATTCATACTGTGGAGACGAAAACATTACCTTTAGCCAAATAATCTTATTTTTTGAGGGGGTCACCTGAGCTTTTGGCCCGGGGCTTGGCAGGCATCTTTGGAAACTACCAAACCCAAACAGTTCTGAGAACTAGACACCCGGGGGAGTCCAGGGTGGTATGGCATGCGTGGGTCCCCCAATGTTTTCCTACCCAGAAACCCCTGCAAACCTGAAATTTTGGTCAAAAAACCCACTTTTCCATACTTTTTTGGGTGGGATCTCGCTGCCGGAACAAATGTCCTACCACCCAGTGTTTCCCTTGTTCTCCCGAGTAAAATGATACCTCACTTGTGTGGGTGGGCCAAAGGCATGTGACTTAGGCTGGGGTGCTTAATTTGTAAAACGTAAATATGAGTAAAAACTACTTTTTTCAAAATTCATTTTTGGCGTGTTCTGCTTTGGGGCACCCACACAAGTGAGGTATCCTTTTACTCGGGAGAACAAGGGGAACGCAGGGTGGTATGACTTTTTTGCCGGCCCGGCGATCCCACGCCAAAAAGTTTGGAAAAGTGCAATTTTTACCTAATTTTAAGGTTTGCAGAGAGTTCTGGGTAGGAAAACATTGGGGGACCCATGCATGCCATACCTCCCTGGACTCCCCCGGGTGTCTAGTTTTAAGAACTGTTTGGGTTTGCTACTTTGCAAAGAATACCACCGAGCCCCGGGCCACAAACTCAGATGCCCCCCCCCCCAAATTCAAGGTTGTTTTGCAATAAGGTATTGTAAATTCACCACCGTACGATTTGAACCGTTTCCTGTTGCAGCCACTATGTCTACCCACGCAAGTGAGGTACCGTTTTTATCGGGAGACCTGGGGGAACGCTGGGTGGGAGGTAATTTGTGTGAGCCCAGTGATGCCACGCTTTCCCAGACTACAATGTGTGAAAAAATTGATTTTTTTCTGCTAAAATTGAGGTTTGCAAGGGATTCTGGGTAAAGGAACGTTGGCGGATCCACGCAAGCCATACCTCCTTGGAAGCCCCCGGGTGTCTACTTTTCAGAAATGTGTGGGTTTGGTAGGTTTCCATAGATGGCTGTCTCGCACGGGGCCAGAAACCCAGGTAACCCCTCTTGCAAAAGCTGGTGAATGTAACAATGGTGAAAATCTTGAGTCCACCAGCTTTTGCAAGAGGGGTTACCTGGGTTTTTGGCCCCGTGCGAGACAGCCATCTAGGGAAACCTACCAATCCCACACATTTCTGAAAAGTAGACACCCGGGGGCTTCCAAGGAGGTATGGCTTGCGTGGATCCTCCAACGTTCCTTTACCCAGAATCTCTTGCAAACCTCATTTTTTGCATGGAAAAAATCAGTTTTTTCACACGTTTTAGTGTGGGAAAGCGTGGCATCACTGGGCACACACAAATTACCTCCCACCCAGCGTTCCCCAAGGTCTCCCGATAAAAATGGTACCTCACTTGCGTGGGTAGGCATAGCGGCTGCTTTAGGAAAAGGCCCAATTCATACTGTGGAGACGAAAACATTACCTTTAGCCAAATAATCTTATTTTTTGAGGGGGTCACCTGAGCTTTTGGCCCGGGGCTTGGCAGGCATCTTTGGAAACTACCAAACCCAAACAGTTCTGAGAACTAGACACCCGGGGGAGTCCAGGGTGGTATGGCATGCGTGGGTCCCCCAATGTTTTCCTACCCAGAAACCCCTGCAAACCTGAAATTTTGGTCAAAAACCCCACTTTTCCATACTTTTTTGGGTGGGATCTCGCTGCCGGAACAAATGTCCTACCACCCAGTGTTTCCCTTGTTCTCCCGAGTAAAATGATACCTCACTTGTGTGGGTGGGCCAAAGGCATGTGACTTAGGCTGGGGTGCTTAATTTGTAAAACGTAAATATGAGTAAAAACTACTTTTTTCAAAATTCATTTTTGGCGTGTTCTGCTTTGGGGCACCCACACAAGTGAGGTATCCTTTTACTCGGGAGAACAAGGGGAACGCAGGGTGGTATGACTTTTTTGCCGGCCCGGCGATCCCACGCCAAAAAGTTTGGAAAAGTGCAATTTTTACCTAATTTTAAGGTTTGCAGAGAGTTCTGGGTAGGAAAACATTGGGGGACCCATGCATGCCATACCTCCCTGGACTCCCCCGGGTGTCTAGTTTTAAGAACTGTTTGGGTTTGCTACTTTGCAAAGAATACCACCGAGCCCCGGGCCACAAACTCAGATGCCCCCCCCCCCCAAATTCAAGGTTGTTTTGCAATAAGGTATTGTAAATTCACCACCGTACGATTTGAACCGTTTCCTGTTGCAGCCACTATGTCTACCCACGCAAGTGAGGTACCGTTTTTATCGGGAGACCTGGGGGAACGCTGGGTGGGTGGAAATTTGTTGATCCACGCAGATTCCAGAACTTTCCACCACAGAAATGTGAGGAAAATGTGTTTTTTTGGTCAAATTTGTATGTTTTCAAGGGATTCTGGGTAACAAAACCTGGGGGTAGGCAGACGAGTCACCCCATCCTGAATTGCCCTGGGTGTCTAGTTTTCAAAAATGTGTAGGTTTGTTAGGTTTCCCTAGGTGCTGGCAGAGCTACGGCGCAAAAACAAAAGGTAGTCTTTTTGTCCGAATCGTGCTAAATTTCACTGGGAAATTGAGGTGCGACCATGCTGCGTTTTGCGCCGTTTCATGTCGCAGCCACTATGCCTACCCACGCAAGTGAGGTACCATTTTTTTCGGGAGACCTGGGGGCACGCTGGGTGGGTGGAAATTTGTTGATCCACGCAGATTCCAGAACTTTCCACCACAGAAATGTGAGGAAAATGTGTTTTTTTGGTCAAATTTTTATGTTTGCAAGGGATTCTGGGTAACAAAACCTGGGGGTAGGTAGGCGAGTCACCCCATCCTGAATTCCCCTGGGTGTCTAGTTTTCAAAAATGTATAGGTTAGCTAGGTTTCCCTAGGTGCTGGCAGAGCTACGGCGCAAAAACAAAAGGTAGTCTTTTTGTCCGAATCGTCCTAAATTTCACTGGGAAATTGAGGTGCGACCATGCTGCGTTTTGCGCTGTTTCATGTCGCAGCCACTATGCCTACCCACGCAAGTGAGGTACCATTTTTTTTGGGAGACCTGGGGGCACGCTGGGTGGGTGGAAATTTGTTGATCCACGCAGATTCCAGAACTTTCCACCACAGAAATGTGAGGAAAATGTGTTTTTTTGGTCAAATTTTTATGTTTGCAAGGGATTCTGGGTAACAAAACCTGGGGGTAGGCAGGCGAGTCACCCCATCCTGAATTCCCCTGGGTGTCTAGTTTTCAAAAATGTATAGGTTAGCTAGGTTTCCCTAGGTGCTGGCAGAGCTACGGCGCAAAAACAAAAGGTAGTCTTTTTGTCCGAATCGTCCTAAATTTCACTGGGAAATTGAGGTGCGACCATGCTGCGTTTTGCGCTGTTTCATGTCGCAGCCACTATGCCTACCCACGCAAGTGAGGTACCATTTTTTTCGGGAGACCTGGAGGCACGCTGGGTGGGTGGAAATTTGTTGATCCACGCAGATTCCAGAACTTTCCACCACAGAAATGTGAGGAAAATGTGTTTTTTTGGTCAAATTTTTATGTTTGCAAGGGATTCTGGGTAGCAAAACCTGGGGGTAGGCAGGCGAGTCACCCCATCCTGAATTTCCCTGGGTGTCTAGTTTTCAAAAATGTATAGGTTTGCTAGGTTTCCCTAGGTGCTGGCAGAGCTACGGCGCAAAAACAAAAGGTAGTCTTTTTGTCCGAATCGTCCTAAATTTCACTGGGAAATTGAGGTGCAACCATGCTGCGTTTTGCGCTGTTTCATGTCGCAGCCACTATGCCTACCCACGCAAGTGAGGTACCATTTTTTACGGGAGACCTGGGGGCACGCTGGGTGGGTGGAAATTTGTTGATCCACGCAGATTCCAGAACTTTCTACCACAGAAATGTGAGGAAAATGTGTTTTTTTGGTCAAATTTTTATGTTTGCAAGGGATTCTGGGTAATAAAACCTGGGGGTAGGCAGGCGAGTCACCCCATCCTGAATTTCCCTGGGTGTCTAGTTTTCAAAAATGTATAGGTTTGCTAGGTTTCCCTAGGTGCTGGCAGAGCTACGGCGCAAAAACAAAAGGTAGTCTTTTTGTCCGAATCGTGCTAAATTTCACTGGGAAATTGAGGTGCGACCATGCTGCGTTTTGCGCTGTTTCATGTCGCAGCCACTATGCCTACCCACGCAAGTGAGGTACCATTTTTTTCGGGAGACCTGGGGGCACGCTGGGCGAGTGGAAATTTGTTGATCCACGCAGATTCCAGAACTTTCCACCACAGAAATGTGAGGAAAATGTGTTTTTTGGGTCAAATTTTTATGTTTGCAAGGGATTCTGGGTAACAAAACCTGGGGGGAGGCAGGCGAGACACCCCATCCTGAATTCCCCTGGGTGTCTAGTTTTCAAAAATGTATAGGTTTGCTAGGTTTCCCTAGGTGCTGGCAGAGCTACGGCGCAAAAACAAAAGGTAGTATTTTTGTCCGAATCGTCCTAAATTTCACTGGGAAATTGAGGTGCGACCATGCTGCGTTTTGCGCTGTTTCATGTCGCAGCCACTATGCCTACCCACGCAAGTGAGGTACCATTTTTTTCGGGAGACCTGGGGGCACGCTGGGTGGGTGGAAATTTGTTGATCCACGCAGATTCCAGAACTTTCCACCACAGAAATGTGAGGAAAATGTGTTTTTTTGGTCAAATTGTTATGTTTGCAAGGGATTCTGGGTAACAAAACCTGGGGGTAGGCAGGCGAGTCACCCCATCCTGAATTTCCCTGGGTGTCTAGTTTTCAAAAATGTATAGGTTTGCTAGGTTTCCCTAGGTGCTGGCAGAGCTACGGCGCAAAAACAAAAGGTAGTCTTTTTGTCCGAATCGTCCTAAATTTCACTGGGAAATTGAGGTGCGACCATGCTGCGTTTTGCGCTGTTTCATGTCGCAGCCACTATGCCTACCCACGCAAGTGAGGTACCATTTTTTTCGGGAGACCTGGGGGCACGCTGGGTGAGTGGAAATTTGTTGATCCACACAGATTCCAGAACTTTCCACCACAGAAATGTGAGGAAAATGTGTTTTTTTGGTCAACTTTTTATGTTTGCAAGGGATTCTGGGTAACAAAACCTGGGGGTAGGCAGGCGAGTCACCCCATCCTGAATTTCCCTGGGTGTCTAGTTTTCAAAAATGTATAGGTTTGCTAGGTTTCCCTAGGTGCTGGCAGAGCTACGGCGCAAAAACAAAAGGTAGTCTTTTTGTCCGAATCGTGCTAAATTTCACTGGGAAATTGAGGTGCGACTATGCTGCGTTTTGCGCTGTTTCATGTCGCAGCCACTATGCCTACCCACGCAAGTGAGGTACCATTTTTTTTGGGAGACCTGGGGGCACGCTGGGTGAGTGGAAATTTGTTGATCCACGCAGATTCCAGAACTTTCCACCACAGAAATGTGAGGAAAATGTGTTTTTTTGGTCAAATTTTTATGTTTGCAAGGGATTCTGGGTAACAAAACCTGGGGGTAGGCAGGCGAGTCACCCCATCCTGAATTTCCCTGGGTGTCTAGTTTTCAAAAATGTATAGGTTTGCTAGGTTTCCCTAGGTGCTGGCAGAGCTACGGCGCAAAAACAAAAGGTAGTATTTTTGTCCGAATCGTGCTGAATTTCACTGGGAAATTGAGGTGCGACCATGCTGCGTTTTGCGCTGTTTCATGTCACAGCCACTATGCCTACCCATGCAAGTGAGGTACCATTTTTTTCGGGAGACCTGGGGGCACGCTGGGTGAGTGGAAATTTGTTGATCCACGCAGATTCCAGAACTTTCCACCACAGAAATGTGAGGAAAATGTGTTTTTTTGGTCAAATTTTTATGTTTGCAAGGGATTCTGGGTAACAAAACCTGGGGGTAGGCAGACGAGTCACCCCATCCTAATTTGCCCTGGGTGTCTAGTTTTCAAAAATGTATAGGTTTGCTAGGTTTCCCTAGGTGCTGGCAGAGCTACGGCGCAAAAACAAAAGGTAGTCTTTTTGTCCGAATCGTCCTAAATTTCACTGGGAAATTGAGGTGCGACCATGCTGCGTTTTGCGCTGTTTCATGTCACAGCCACTATGCCTACCCACGCAAGTGAGTTACCATTTTTTTCGGGAGACCTGGGGGCACGCTGGGTGAGTGGAAATTTGTTGATCCACGCAGATTCCAGAACTTTCCACCACAGAAATGTGAGGAAAATGTGTTTTTTTGGTCAAATTTTTATGTTTGCAAGGGATTCTGGGTAACAAAACCTGGGGGTAGGCAGACGAGTCACCCCATCCTGAATTGCCCTGGGTGTCTAGTTTTCAAAAATTTATAGGTTTGCTAGGTTTCCCTAGGTGCTGGCAGAGCTACGGCGCAAAAACAAAAGGTAGTCTTTTTGTCCGAATCGTGCTAAATTTCACTGGGAAATTGAGGTGCGACCATGCTGCGTTTTGCGCTGTTTCATGTCGCAGCCACTATGCCTACCCACGCAAGTGAGGTACCATTTTTTTTGGGAGACCTGGGGGCACGCTGGGTGCGTGGAAATTTGTTGATCCACGCAGATTCCAGAACTTTCCACCACAGAAATGTGAGGAAAATGTGTTTATTTTGTCAAAATCTTAGCTTTGCAAGGGATTCTGGGTAACAAAACCTGGTGGTAGGCAGTCGAGTCACCCCATCCTAAATTCCCCTGGGTGTCTACTTTTCAAAAATTTATAGGTTTGCTAGGTTTCCCTAGGTGCCGGCAGAGCTAGGGTGCAAAAACTACAGGTAGGCACTTTGCCAAAAAAGGGTCAATTTGTAACTGCTAAATTTAGGTGTGACCACGTTGCATTTTGCGCCGTTTCCTGTCGCAGGCACAAGGCCGACCCACACAAGTGAGGTACCGTTTTTATCGGGACACTTGGGGTAATTCAGATTTGTAAATCAACTGTTATTACCAATTGAGCTTTCATGCATTTCTCCCTTTCAATGAAAGACATTGTGTAAAAAAAAAATCTTTATGAAAAATGACAAATAATTCTCATGCTAGTATGAGTATTCCCAACTTTGAAAATGTGCAATTATATACTGTTTCTGAACTCTATAATTTGTACCCAATTCAAAAATACATAGGTGTCTTTCATACAGATTATTCCATGTATACATTTTCCAAGACAAAGTGCACTATACCCAGTAAATGAAAAAATACCATTGCAAGTTGCTGCTCAGTTTTTGGATCTGGGTTCGTCGGGTTCTTGGTGAAACTACAAGTCCTATATATCCCCACAACCAGGAAGGTCTAACAAATGTAACGGTATATTGCTTTCCAAGAGCTGTCAAAATTAGAAAAAGTTATAGGTGAAAACGTTGAGACAAAAGGCTGTTTTTTTCAACAAAATTTCAAATATTCCAATATCTAACTGTTAGTTTCTATAACGAAACCTTCATGGATTTAGACAAATGACCCCTTTCTGAATTCAGAATTTTGTCTACTTTTCGAAAATGTAAAGCTTTCCAGGATCCATTATTGCTTTCAAACTCATTTCTACCATTAACTGGAAGGAGGTGGAAAGCTCTAAAAATAGCAAAAATAGGCTATGTCCCAGAAAAATGCCAAAACTGAGTGAAAAATTTCGGTTCTCTGACAAAAGTCTGTCATTTCCTGAAAGCTGAGAAAATGGAGATTTCAGCCCCACAAACCCTTTTGTGATACCATTTTCAGGGAAAAACCCAGAGGCTTTCATTTGCAGCCCATTTTTCCCATTTTTCTGAAAAAAACAAAAATATCACTATATTTTGGTTAATTTCTGGGACCCCTCCAAGGGAATCCACAAACCCTGGGCGCCTTTAGAATCCCCATGATGTTGGAAGAAAAGGACGCAAATTTGGCGCGAAACCCTTATGTGGTCAAAAAGTTACAAGGGCCTAAGCGCGCACTACTCCAAAACGCGAAAAAAAGGCTTAGCACAGGAGGGGAAAAGGCCTAGCAGCGAAGGGGTTAAAGAGTCATTTTCTCTCTAGATTTCCCTTCTCTTTTTGAAACTCAGGAGCAGCAACATTGTTGTGGTGTCACCAGGGCTTTAAGTGGAAGATTTTTCAATATTATATACAAGCCATAGTTGCTGCTTATTTATCTTATGCAACTAACAACCATTGGCAAAGCCAATAGTCCTGACTTGTTGTAGGTATGATGTAACTTGTTGTATCGTATCTGGACGCAATGACGGGAACAGCCAAATACAAGTTGTGCGGCACACTATGCTAAGCACAGATTTTTATCTTGTGTTTTTAAGCCACGCCCTTAATTACATTGCCCACGCCCCGTTGAGAGACCCTCCAGTTTTTTCACCCCACTTAAAGCCCTGCGTAGCGTATGACTCAGCTGGGAGGTTATTCTGGCACTGAGACAGAAGCTGTAAGGGTCGAGCTAGAATTCAAGAATTGAGGAGGTGACTCTTATGTGCAGGAGAGGGTTGTTCTGGGTCTTAGGAGTGAGGTAGGAGAAGGCTTGACCATTGCATCTGGTTCTGCATACGCAGGCGTGTATGTGTGTGAAGGAGTTCAGGTTAGCCGAGGTGTCTTGTGGAAGTTTATGTGGTTGTTGGGGTTCATGGGGTCAATTTTGTGTAAGGCTTTCTATGTGTGAGAGGTTCAGAGAGTGCTCATTTGTGGTCTGGGAACCATTGAAGTTCTTTGAGGTGCAGTGTGAGGAGAGTGTGGGCTGGGAGGTTGAGGGTGACCCTGGCAGCAAAGTTTTGTATGGTCTGGAGTTTTCTGGTCTGTTGAGCATTGATTCCGGCATTGAGTGCATTGCTGTAGTTCAATTTGCTGGTGATGAGGGCTTGGGTAACAGTTTTGAGAGTTTGAGGGAAGCCATTTTAAGATCTTCCTGAGCATCCTGAGTGGGCTCGAGAAGGAGATGAACACGGTACTCCCTCGTCGAGTTAGCATGAGTTGGTTGTCGATTACTATTCTGAAGTTCTGTGCATTGGCTGCCGGGAGCGGTGTGGGTCCCACCTCGACAGGCCACCTGGTAGAACGCCTGAGCGAGGTGTCTTTGCCAAAAATGGCTACGTTGTTCTTGTATTTTGAGTTTGGGGCATTTGGCTTTCATAGGTCAGCAAAGGGCGGGTCCATGGATGTCAGCTTTGTGCAGTCATTGGATAAGAATAGGCTCAGAGATGGTGTCAAGGGCTGGGGAAAGGTCCAGTAGGAAGAGGACCATGGTGTCACCTCAGTTCATGATCATCTGGATGTCATCCGTGGAGGCGGTGAGGGCACACTCTGTACTGGGGTTGGGTCTGATGTCGAACTGAGGTGTGTTGAACGAGGTGATTGTCGATGAGTTGGTTGGCTAGGCTTTTGTAAGTCATCTTTTCCAAGGCTTTTGCCAGGTAGGGTAACTGGGAGATACACTGTTATGTCTCTCCAGCACTCTCATTTCCACTCTGTCATGTCTGTCGCTCTATGTAGAAATCCTTCTAATTGGACTTGCTATCCTTCTCAATGTGCCTGGCCCACTATCATTCTCCCATTTCCTACATTTCTCGCTGTCTCTTTTTCTGCCTCTAAGTCAAGCTACTGTCTCTCTGACCTCTCCCCGTTGTCTCCACCCTTCTGTGTCAGTCACTCAATAGCTCTCACTCACTCTTTTGGTGATGCCTTTCTAAAGTCATTCTTTGCCCAACATTCCATCCAGGTTCAATGTGCCTCTCTTTCTCATTACACTTGTCATCTTCGTACTCTTTCTCTCACTCTTTGTCCATCCCTCTGTCACTGTCCCCTCTCCCCACGCCTGTGCTACATTCTTTTTCTCTTTTTCATGTCTATTACTTTACTCATTCTATGTCCCTCTTTTTCTCTCTTCCTTATCTCTGTCCAAAGCTACTGCCTCTCCATGTTCTTCTTCCTCTCTGTCTGTCTTTCTCTTTTGCTGTTTATTGACTTATAAGAATGATGCCTTTTGATGCTGTACTGCAGGCCAGTAGTCGGGGATTAAGATTACTGTTCTATTTTACAGTTTGACGTTGCCCAATTTGCGGACCTTCTATAATATAACATCCCTGTTACAGTATTGCAGCAGTCATGCCACAAAAGATCGTAGTGTTGAGCCTGGAGGTGAGCACCTTACTGGAACTCTTGGTGACATTTTCAAGGCATAGAATTTTGAGAGACCATGTGGTGTCACTTCGTTTTCTAATCATTGCTCCAAGGAGCCAATCGTCCATTTTCTCGGCTGCTTCAGGCAGGCCACACACTCTGATATTGTTTTGCCTACAGTGACCTTCTGAGTCTTCTGCCATACATTCCAGGAATCTTATTCTTTAGGTATTAGGAAGCATCTATAAATGTTTCTGCTGGACCTTGGCATCTGTTGTAAGTCATCCAGCGGGTGTTTGTCACGTAGCCGATAACTATGAAGTCAATTTTACTCTCTAGGGACCCCCTTGTGGAAATGGTAGTGTTGGCTAATGATCTCTTGGTGTAGTTCACCACTTGTTGGCCACAGTGTGTGATAGGAGGAGGGACAGCTGCCCGCTACACCTCTGGTGCTCTCCACATCGGACTCCAATGCCCCGGTGAGTTTCTTTTGTGCCACCACAATTCTCCTCTCTAGGGTACCACAACACCGGCAAAGTTGCTGCCTTTCCCCCCAGCCGAGTGCCTGGACCTAAAGGGTCATCGAGTCTGTATAATGGACCCTGACTCTCTCACTTTTACATATTTTTCCCTTGTGGTATTTAAATGTCAACCATACTTAGACACGCAGATGACAGCCTATCGCTCCAAGCCTCAGCCATTAATAAGTGCTCGGTTTCAGCCATTCCACCTCGCAGCATTTCAGCTCCAAGCAGCGCATGTTCTGGGAAAGGACGTTGTGTGAGCATCTTGCTGAGAAGCGAATGGGATTTTTCTTACCAGGGTCTTTCATCTTGTGTGACAGCCCTGGCAGGAGATATAAATCCATGCTTTCCATTAAGCCTATCGCAGAGAAAAGGTATTAACTCCACAGGTGTTGCAGTTTATGCAGCAATCTGTATGTCTTTTGCGCTGCTGCTTTCATGGTAAAACCTTGCTAATGCTATGTGGCCAGCAGCCGTGACGTGTAGCACTGAAGGGGGTCGTGGCCACCCCTCAGGCAGATCTGACGGTGCATTAAACTTGACGCTGCATTATTCCGCCGCGGATGTTGGACATTAGTGCTTCATGGAGAGCGCGACTCGGAGCATTCATGCTAACAGTCCATTGGCTCAGCCGCTCCATTAGATCACGACATCTCCAGAGGGGGCCATCACAAACACAAACAAACGCCTGCTGTGCCCTGCTAATGAGCAAAACTGTTTCTGAGGTGATGTCTTCTCTTCAGACAAAGCCTGCTGCGCCCCTCCTTCTGAGGAAGGAGGGAGGGGAGGCATTGCTGGAAGAAGAGCAGAGCAGGTAAGAATCTGCCACAATTTATTGTCCTTTTCCAGCTGGGCAGCAGCATCCTCCAGTGAGCCGGCCCACACCTCTTGCTGTGGCATCACCATAGACTTTGGGGGGTTACACTAATTTATAGTCAGGGCCACTGGAAATATGTGGCAGGGGAGGATCATATTATTAGTGACAGAGTTGGCAAGATTATGTGGAAAGAAAATGCAAATTATGCAGCCTAATGCACCACATTTTAGTGGTATTACCGCGTTATTCTGTCATTCTTACACAGGTTAACCTTATCTGGAGATAGGATTTAGTACTAATCTGACACCCAAATACAGCAGTAGGCAAGAGATAGGTGAACGGTCAAGCTTTGTGGAGGGCCTTCCACTACACGGCAGCACATGTTGCTGCATTTTAGTAACTTTTGATCTGTTTGAGCTAGAAACATTTTTTGTTTGCGAAAAACTGCACACTATACATCAAATCATGGATTATGTGGCAAATCCACAAAAATGCAAAAAATGCAGTGGACACAAAAATTATTTCAGTGACCTTGTTCATAGTGCAGCACAGCAACCAAAGTGAACTGGGCTGTGTTGCACCAGGAGAAGAGAACAAAGCAGCTGCACATCTACTGAGCTATGGATTGCTGCTGCTCTCTTCCACACCTCTAGTGTGGGTTGCTCAGAGCCATACACACACCCTTGGAACCAAAGTGCAAACCTCTGTGTGATGTCTAGCTTGGGTTTTGTTCTGGACAAAATATTATGCCTAGACAAACATTTCACAGATTCATTTGTGCAGTACATTACACCACACATGAAATGTATAGAAATGTGGCGGAATAAAATGTTCACCTTGTTAGTGCCTGTCTCGAGGAGGAATTATTTTTGGAGCGAAGTCCTGTCTACAGTTGGGGACTTATTTATGAGAGGCTTGAGTCGCTGGAGCATAATTTTGTTAATGCTCAGGTTGCACAAGCTTCTCAATCATATCTATGACGCGACACAAAGCCACTCCGCGTGACTTTGCGTGGCCTCATAGTTATGGAATAAGACAAAGCAGTGCAAGTCGCTGCCTTGCCTTACTCTGCATGTGCTCCATGGGCATGCAGTGGGGGTTTCTACACAGCACCCATGAATTTTGACACATACCCAGATGGATGAATGACGTTACAACGCATACTTTTACAACGCATACCTTTACAACATATTTATTCCAACGCAAAATCCATTACAACGCATTCCATTACAACGCATGCCATTACAACGAATTTTTAAAAACTACCTTTACAACGCATTCCATTACAATGCATACTACCTTTACAACGCATACCATTACAACGCATAACATTACATTGCATGTATGGTAAGTATTGGATAGTGTAGGGGTAAAAATTACTATTCTAACTCCAGGGGGTGCAACAGTAGGGTAAGTGTTGGATAGTGTAGGGGTAAAAATTACTATTCTAACTCCAGGGGGTGCAACAGTAGGGTAAGTGTTGGATAGTGTAGCGGTAAAAATTACTATTCTAACTCCAGGGGGTGCAACAGTAGGGTACGTGTTGGATAGTGTAAGGGTACTATGCGTTGTAATGTTATGCTTTGTAATGAAATGAGTTGTAATGACATGCGTTGTAGTGGTAAGCGTTGTAGTGTCATGCGTTGTAATGGTTGCGTTGTAATGGCATGCGATGTAATGGATGTTGCATTGTAAAAGTTTCGTTTTAATGGTAGTGCATTGGAAAAGTTGTGTTGTAAAGGTTGTTTCCACCCAGATTTACTTAATCATTGGGTCGGTGCCAACACCTTACACGTCCCCAGAGGAGGCATAACGAGGAGAAATATCTCTATGTTTCCTTGTTTCTTCCTCTTTCCAAGTGTGCTGCATTCTGCAGCACATATAGAAAGAGGGAACACCTCTTGGAATTGTTTTTGTGCTGGAAGGTGCCCCTTTCTGCACAAAAACAATTCTGCCTGCAATAGAGGCACCCATGCACCATGGTGCAAGGGTGCCTACGTTGGCACTAGGCAGCAAGTTGTGCGCCAGTGCTTGGGGAAAGGACAGAAATTCACTGTATTTCATAAATATGGTGCATTTCTGTCCTTCCACATTGGTGTAGGGCAGTGCAGCGCAGCAAGAAGACTTGCAACGCTGCTCTACGCCAATTCCTCATAAATGAGGCCCGTTTTGTGTAAAGATGGCTTTAGATCGAAAACCTTGGGTGATAGCATGGGAACACCCATGTAACACCAATGCAACTCCCTCTTGATGCAAATGAAACCATGATTTACATTCTTTTTGGGTTTACCTTCCAGCACTGGAAAGTAAATACTTTACCAACAATTTGTGCTGATTTGCATCACTATTTGTCACTCGCTCCAGCGCAAAGTGTCGATAAATCTGCCCCTTTGTCTGTTCAGAGTTCTCTCTTTCTTCTCACCTCAGTGTTCTCTCCCAGCATTTGCACCACATGTTTTTTAAATGTTCTGACGTCTTCCTAATAGAAGGTTCTGCAATATGTTCCCTACCCTTTCTGTGAGCACAAGCTCACGTCTGCTATGTCTGACATGGCTCCACCCAATCTCATCAATGGGAATAACTTTCCTAAGCAGTGAGAATCATAAACATTACATTCATTTATTTGACATAATGTGGGGGATATCCCAAGCTCAGTGCAGTTAATGAACAACTGTTTAAAACATATTGGTTATTCTTTTATTGTTTCTTTTTTTTTTAAACTCAAACATCAAAAGGCAATAATCAAAAACATTTGTATGTAAGTGCCTCTACATCAGTTGTAATGTATTTACCATGAGTAACGGGCGGTGAGCACTTTATCCAAAACAACACTATGAAGACATACACAATACAAGAACAACAAGTATACATCAAATACAATTTTGAAAAGAATGATTAAAAGGTAAAAGCAGTGGGGCAGTTGATATATTATGGCAGATGGTAACAATTTCATCACAATACACCCTGTTCTAGAATCATCTTTCTGCAGGATTCCCACCCCCTCATCTGTTGTAGGCAGAGCCTTGGGGTATTTAAATCTCTCGACTGGACCTGTCCTGGAAGTGGTGTACCCAGTCACTCCTGTCACGCCCCCCCTCCGCCTGTAGAATGTGAGGAGGGGCCACTGTGTCTCCCATGTATCACAGATATTCCTTGACTTTGGACAGAATGGGGCCCCTTAGAAGAGTTGGGGAGACCCCTGGAGGATAGAGCTCCCCCCCCCCGCACCACAGGGGCCTGCTTGGGTTACGCCCCTGTGCCGTGTGTCATGGCCCCTAGCGCAAAGAAAGCGATGAGCCCTCGGGCTGCTGTTTGAACCGTGAAATACATCAGGGTTCAGTGGACCTTCAGGCATCCGGGCCCCGGTTCCACTGCACCCGATGCACCTTTATGAAGAAAGAGTTTCATGTTGAGTTTCCACAACTAAGAAAATATAACAACGTATGCGCATGTACAGCTCTCTGAGTAAGGTTTCAGGCAAAGCCCTTGCAACATCATTCTAGCGCTTGATTTATTCTAAGCGCTATAGTCCGTGTGCACATTTTTGCTTTGCGATGCACTGGACACATTTAAGTAGACAGCAGCGTTTATATCCGATTGAAAGGAAATGCCAGGACACTGTAACGTTTCTACTTCGGGGACTCCTCGACGCTGCACGACAGACATGTGACTGCCACTTAAGGGAGCATTCTGTTCCTTAATTAAAAATTCACTGACGTGGGCAGGTCTAACAGGACTCACGCTCCGCGCTGTGATGTCACGCACTGACCTGACTAGTGTGACAGTGAGCCGGACAGGCTAGATTGTCCAGCTCTGTGGTGGAGGCATGAGGGCAGACTTTTTAAAAACTAGAAAATAAGCCACAATATCACAGATATAAACCCGTCTACACTTGTGGTAAGACATCCTTAGCAGAGATAGACAATTGTTGTCCCTTCCCCTCTTAAACCTCAGATTTTAATTCTTGCCATATGTCCTAATAAATGTTCAACTCAACGAGTTAGTACATTTTCAGAATTTAGTACATTGAGATAATGCACAATGTAGGTCACAAGCAACTTTGTAAATAAGACACTGTAGGGCCTCATCTGCCAGTTTCTGGCCTCTGGGCGAGAGAAGAGTTCTTTGAGACTTGGCCTGTTCGAAGGGCTCGTGTTATTTTGATGACGAGTAAGAGGACACAAGGCCATATAAACACACCAGCCACCCCCTGTGAAAAAGTGCGGGGTGCCACGTCAGCACAGCAGTCTCTGCCAGAGGCATTTGACATCAATGCAGGATGGCACAGGAACATACCAGCAGCCCCTTGCATGCTGGTGACTTACAAGCAATAAACACATCTGCACAGCAGCTGTCGCCTGGGGTGGCTAACAAGCATTGCGCAATGCAGATCAACGCACCAGACACATCAGGGCCCACTGCCTGACAAGCAGCGCCTTGATTAATATGAACCCAGCAGCCACAGACAGTGAGGACGAGCACACGGGGCGTGGATCGACAAACACAGGGCCCTGGGCCACTAACAAGCCATACATGCAGCCATATAAACACAGCACACAGTGCATGCTTCACAGCAGCCACAGACAGTGGGGACGAACACACAGGGCGTGGATCGACGAACACAGGGCCCTGGGCCGCTAACAAGCCATGCATGCAGCCATATAAACACAGCACACAGTGCATGCTTCACAGCAGCCACAGACAGTGAGGATGAACACACAGGGCGTGGATCGACAAACACAGGGCCATGGGCCGCTAACAAGCCATACATGCAGCCATATAAACACAGCACACAGTGCATGCTTCACAGCAGCCACAGACAGTGGGGATGAACACACAGGGCGTGGATCGACAAACACAGGGCCCTGGGCCGCTAACAAGCCATGCATGCAGCCATATAAACACAGCACACAGTGCATGCTTCACAGCAGCCACAGACAGTGAGGACGAACACACAGGGCGTGGATCGACGAACACAGGGCCCTGGGCCGCTAACAAGCGATACATGCAACCATATAAACACAGCACACAGTGCATGCTTCACAGCAGCCACAGACAGTGAAGACGAACACACAGGGCGTGGATCGACGAACACAGGGCCCTGGGCCGCTAACAAGCCATGCATGCAGCCATATAAACACAGCACACAGTGCATGCTTCACAGCAGCCACAGACAGTGGGGACGAACACACAGGGCGTGGATCGACGAACACAGGGCCCTGGGCCGCTAACAAGCCATGCATGCAGCCATATAAACACAGCACACAGTGCATGCTTCACAGCAGCCACAGACAGTGAGGATGAACACACAGGGCGTGGATCGACAAACACAGGGCCATGGGCCGCTAACAAGCCATACATGCAGCCATATAAACACAGCACACAGTGCATGCTTCACAGCAGCCACAGACAGTGGGGATGAACACACAGGGCGTGGATCGACAAACACAGGGCCCTGGGCCGCTAACAAGCCATGCATGCAGCCATATAAACACAGCACACAGTGCATGCTTCACAGCAGCCACAGACAGTGAGGATGAACACACAGGGCGTGGATCGACAAACACAGGGCCCTAGGCTGCTAACAAGCCATACATGCAGCCATATAAACACAGCACACAGTGCATGATTCACAGCCGCCACAGACAGTGAGGACGAACACACAGGGCGTGGATCGACAAACACAGGGCCCTGGGCCGCTAACAAGCGATACATGCAGCCATATAAACACAGCACGCAGTGCATGATTCACAGCAGCCACAGACAGTGGGGATGAACACACAGGGCGTGGATCGACAAACACAGGGCCCTAGGCTGCTAACAAGCCATACATGCAGCCATATAAACACAGCACACAGTGCATGCTTCACAGCAGCCACAGACAGTGGGGATGAACACACAGGGCATGGATCGACAAACACAGGGCCGTGGGCCGCTAACAAGCCATACATGCAGCCATATAAACACAGCACAGAGTGCATGCTTCACAGCAGCCACAGACAGTGAAGATGAACACACAGGGCGTGGATCGACAAACACAGGGCCCTGGGCTGCTAACAAGCCATACATGCAGCCATATAAACACAGCAAACAGCGAATGATTCACAGCAGCCACAGACAGTGGGGACGAACACACAGGGCGTGGATCGACGGACACAGGGCCCTGGGTCTCTAACAAGCCATACATGCAACCATATAAACACAGCACACAGTGCATGCTTCACAGCAGCCACAGACAGTGAGGATGAACACACAGGGCGTGGATCGACAAACACAGGGCCCTAGGCTGCTAACAAGCTATACATGCAGCCATATAAACACAGCAAACAGCGAATGATTCACAGCAGCCACAGACAGTGGGGACGAACACACAGGGCGTGGATCGACGAACACAGGGCCCTGGGCCGCTAACAAGCCATGCATGCAGCCATATAAACACAGCACACAGTGCATGCTTCACAGCAGCCACAGACAGTGAGGATGAACACACATGGCGTGGATCGACAAACACAGGGCCTTAGGCTGCTAACAAGCCATACATGCAGCCATATAAACACAGCACACAGTGCATGCTTCACAGCAGCCACAGACAGTGAGGATGAACACACAGGGCGTGGATCGACAAACACAGGGCCCTAGGCTGCTAACAAGCCATACATGCAGCCATATAAACACAGCAAACAGCGAATGATTCACAGCAGCCACAGACAGTGGGGACAAACACACAGGGCCGTGGATCGACGAACACAGGGCCCTGGGCCGCTAACAAGCCATGTATGCAGCCATATAAACACAGCACACAGTGCATGCTTGACAGCAGCCACAGACAGTGAGGATGAACACACAGGGCGTGGATCGACGAACACAGGGCCCTGGGTCTCTAACAAGCCATACATGCAACCATATAAACACAGCACACAGTGCATGCTTCACAGCAGCCACAGACAGTGGGGACGAACACACAGGGCGTGGATCGACGAACACAGGGCCATGGGCCGCTAACAAGCCATACATGCAGCCATATAAACACAGCACACAGTGCATGCTTCACAGCAGCCGCAGACAGTGGGGACGAACACACAGGGCGTGGATCGACGAACACAGGGCCCAAGGCCGCTAACAAGCCATACATGCAGCCATATAAACACAGCACACAGTGCATGCTTCACAGCAGCCACAGACAGTGAGGATGAACACACAGGGCGTGGATCGACAAACACAGGGCCCTAGGCTGCTAACAAGCCATACATGCAGCCATATAAACACAGCAAACAGCGAATGATTCACAGCAGCCACAGACAGTGGGGACGAACACACAGGGCGTGGATCGACGAACACAGGGCCCTGGGCCGCTAACAAGCCATGCATGCAGCCATATAAACACAGCACACAGTGCATGCTTCACAGCAGCCACAGACAGTGAGGATGAACACATAGGGCGTGGATCGACAAACACAGGGACCTAGGCTGCTAACAAGCCATACATGCAGCCATATAAACACAGCACACAGTGCATGCTTCACAGCAGCCACAGACAGTGGCGACGAACATACAGGGCGTGGATCGACGAACACAGGGCCCTGGGCCGCTAACAAGCCATGCATGCAGCCATATAAACACAGCACACAGTGCATGCTTCACAGCAGCCACAGACAGTGAGGATGAACACACAGGGCGTGGATCGACAAACACAGGGCCCTAGGCTGCTAACAAGCCATACATGCAGCCATATAAACACAGCACACAGTGCATGCTTCACAGCAGCCACAGACAGTGGGGACGAACACACAGGGTGTGGATCGACAAACACAGGGCCCTGGGTCTCTAACAAGCCATACATGCAACCATATAAACACAGCACACAGTGCATGCTTCACAGCAGCCACAGACAGTGGGGACGAACACACAGGGCGTGGATCGACGAACACAGGGCCATGGGCCTGTAGTGTAGCTCCTATTTTCCCAATAGGCTCTGCGCATTGGAATAATACCTACAGCAGTAAAGGCCTAGGCCAGACGTTAACTAGGTCTACTACTGTCGATACTAGACTTAATTTTTGGGTTTGCCAGCTAAGCTCAGAGTTCGCTAGAAACTTTCTCGAATGTTCAAGGAAGGATTTAACTCTCCTGATTAGACAAGAAGGGATTTAGTTTCTGACAACCATAGAACATGACAACTTTGCTCTCCCCTAATCAAGAGTCAATCTCAAGAGTCGTGTGAGCACAAGGCAATTATTTTACTCAGTCAGTACGTGCATTCTTAGTCTCATCAGAATGTAGAGAAAAGGAAGAGACGGGCGTGTTCAATAAAAAGGTGTTATTTATTGATCAGTCTCTTTTCTCATACATGAGAAATGGATCGATATTATTGCAATACTTATAGTTAAGTAAAGTGCATACATTAAAAGCAATAGTATAAAATAATACTGTAAAAACATTGATATGGTTTCTGAGCCATATGATGTTTAAAATGATTAAAATATATTTACATACACATATACATTTGACTAAACGTACTCAACTGGTGTTTCTAAATACGCCTACCCCGTGTACCTGACCTAAGTCTAATGCGTGGGCGGGAATAGAAAGTTACAGTTTAAGTTAAGTTTGTTTTTGCCAAGTGAATAACTAAAGAATTCTCTGCGAGGGGTTATTCAGTTCTGTACCTGGAATTTAGGATGAATGAGGAATGGTATCTCTTTCTCTGCTCTCGATATTCCAGGCTGCCTGCGAGGGCTGCCCAGAAGCGCCGGTGCTGGGTCTCTCGGCTTGAGATAGCAGCGCGTCTCTCAGCGCGTCAGGAAGGCGGGGCTGCTGCCAGCGGGGTCTGCTTCTGCTCTCGGCTTCGGCAAGTGTGGCTGCTCCGTCTTGTCACCACGCGTGTGTTTGCATAGGGCAATGTCGGCAATATTTATACCTTAAAGGTGCCGGGATTGACGTAAGGATGGACATAGGTACGTCAATAAAGATGTCATACGACTTGCTCGTTAGCACATTCTTTACTAAAGTTCTCTGTGAAATCAAAACAATGGCCGCACGGATTATCCAGGTTGTCATAGGTTTGATTTGTTATGAGAACGTCGTATGCCTTATCAGGGGCTGGAGGAATGTCGCTTGTCTAATTAGATCTCAAGCGTTATGACCTAATCAGATAACACGTTCCTGTGCCGTAGTGTGACTGCGTCAGATAACGGTATCTGCATCATGGGGGCTGTTCTTGCCTCATGGGCTGACTGTTAGTTAACTAGCTAGTTAGTTTAACCAGAATAGGGTCAGGAATAGCGGGATCGATTCAGAACCTATAGAAATACACGACACCCACTCCACGCTAACTATGGTCATATCTACTAATCTATGCATAGTATAACATAGTACAACATACTATAGAGTATAGTGTATACCTTACCACCCCAAAATACATAAATGCATTTTGAAATTTTCAAATATACTGAAAAATTGCAGTCATATATATTGTATGCACTTAAGCTATGAACTAAATGCAAAAGTAAACACGGATTTTTATGCATTATTGCTTATTGGTATATGAGAAATACACATGAAATGGCTCTTAATATGGCTATACAGAAAGGAAGTTCGAGACCATTTCATCACATGATAAAATATTTGTGAACATACCAGCGGGCAGCTAAAGTCTATAAAGTATCTAAAAATAGAAATCTTAGTTCTCTAGGAATAGTTTCTTACTTTAAGCAGAAGATCAGTGTCCCGGGAAAAAAAAAATATATAGAAAAATATTTTAAGGGGCTTGCTGAAAAAAATTGCTGTCCGTGAACTGGATTGTAATTGTTCATGTGACTTTATTTTTAAAGTTGAAGGCCGAATTCAGGGAACGCCGTGTGCGAGTTTACTCAAAAGTCTCTATTTCTGTTCCGGAGAGAACATCATATCATTCAGGCTTTCGAAAAAACTGTCAACAGCTTCATGGGAAAGTTCCACTAAGTCGGATATAGGTGTAACCATGCATTCGTGCGCATGATTGTCTCCAATGACATTCTGATTTGCATTGCTGACAGAAGGTCGTACCTGTTCGATGTTGCTTTCATTTTGAACTTCACTACCCTTCAATCGTAGTGGTGAGGATTCCAGGAATGTCGTCATCAGGATTGGCAGCCTTTGAGGGCAGCACAAAGCGTGAACCTTGGTAGGAACCAACAGTGTATCTGCATCCACCGGCGCATCCGATTGTAGAGTCAGACAGGTGTCTAACACGCATTCTTCTCCGCATAGCAGACACCTTAGTACAGGTAAAACACACCTTTGCCACATTGGTCGAAATGATAGAAACCAAGTCATGTTCAGGTCTCTAAGCCGGGAGAGTCCCAGGATTTTTGATATCCGGTCCCGGTATCCAATGGCTAGGATCGTATCTTCCATTGTCGCGAGAGTTTGATCTGTGACATGGGTTGCCATAACGAAAAATAAGGACTAGGAATAGGATTCCTGCAATTAGTCCCAGGATCAGGGGAAGTCCGCCAAAAATCGAATGGACGAAATCTGGAAAAATACCCAATATGGCTTTGAATGGTGCTAATGCCATCGAAAATACTGTCTTAAATACCTTTGAGACCCCAGTGGTATCAGAAATATTTAAGATTTCGCTCAGGATTTCCGCGAAATGTACGGGGGAATTAGTTGATAATAATGTATGTATCTCTGCAGTCGTCCTTGCGACTTGTAGATCATACGTTTCTTTTGATGACGTGAGCCTTGTAGGCGTCTGAAGAAGCACTGTTTTCATTCTGCTTAAAGTGTCTATTCGAATAAAAGTAATTTTCAAACTGGGCCATGCCCTCGCCTCCCTGTCTGGAAAGGAGCTGGGGAACAAAGAACGTCCACAGCACTTGACCTTCGCCGTCATAGTGACGAGATAAGGAGTCCCGGGCATAAGACTACAACATCTGCGGTCTACAATAAGAATGTAACTCCCATTATAGAGTCTTCGAAAGAATGGTTCTATTTCAGTTGCAGGTGCGCCTTGCTGGTGACATGAAAGGTTGTATGAATTCCCTTCACAGGCTCCGTGCAAACTAATACTGTTACACAGAAGCGTGCCGCTTAGTGACATAGCACAATCGTTGCCACTAAGAAACACTTTCTGTCCTTTATTACTGACACATGCATGTGAATAGGGCAGGTTCCAAGTTGTTTTAAGGTACCCCTTTCCCAATTTCTCGTACATGCCAGCCTGTATATATTTTTGGCAGTATTGAAACCTGAAGGTTGAGATTGGAATATTTATTATTCCGTGGATTATCCATTCACTGACAGGTCGTTCTGACATTGTCATTGGTAATCTTTCTAGTTTTTCAATGCTCAAGATTGTATAATCAGCACCCTTCTGCGCCATACCGATTTGTCTATCAGTAAGGTTAAAGATTTGGAATAGTGACGTTGTGTTGATTAAACGCCAAGGCACATAGCCTAAACGCAGATTTTGTAACGTCCAGCCAAGCTGTACAATAGAACGCAATTGTGACTGACCATGTTGTAATAACAGTAAGTCTTGCGATAATATATCGATTGCTGAAGACACAATGCTGTCCAATGAAAAAATTCTGGAGGACAGAGTCATTAACCCATTGTCCACTACAGAAAGTGATTTTTCCAAATTAATACAATCAATTTCACGTATTCTTTCTGCTGTCTCAATTTGAGTAACCTTCCAGGCCTCATTGTATGCTGCATATACAGAGGCTGCTATGAAACGCTTTTGACGCTGTTTGCGTGGTCCCAGTATGAAATCACGCAAGTCAGCACCATCAGTAAGTAAAGTTAGGTGTTGCTTAATTTCAGGCAGTGTGGAAGTTTGTAGCCATTGAAGGCATAATTTGCCCACACTGTAGGTTGTTATTATCCCTGGGTGATGTCTTTGAGGATATCTAGGGTCTGGCCTGGTCATTTTGAAACCCTGTGTTTTATTCAGGAATCTATCTTGACAGTTATTTGTATCTGTGGGCCAGATCAACCATTGTTTCCAATCAGGATGTGTTCTGTTTTGGTTAAGTATATGGTTTATGTCTATTTCTTCATCTGTATCAGAGTTATTGCTAAACATTGTTGGCTTTGGAATAGACAGGTTATTTAAATCTTTGATTTTGGCTAAGCCAAGACAGGTGGTTTGTTGAACAGTGTCATTTAAAAATATCATTTGTTCTGGGATCATGCAGGCTCTAAACAAAGCTTCTAAACCCTGTACTTGCCATTCTTTTGTACCCCAAACACTTTTCAAATCAACATTTTTGTCCCAATAATCAAATCCAAAAGTATTCATTTTTTCAAAGAATGAATCTGAATATATCAATTTTGTGTTGGTTATCATAGTTTTCATCCCTGTCTTGTTTGACAATTTATAATAAAATGTTTCAGCATTACTTGTGTTAAAACCTGAAAAATATGAATATTTGCCATACACGGTTCTAGAGCTCCCTTTTGGAGGTGTTGCACAATGTTCCCATTGATTATAATTTAAAACATTTCTAGGTTGTGCAGATTTATGCAAGAAATGGTTACCATAATGGTTATAGCAATACATACTATCATAATTTGTAGAACCTTGCAAATAATCATGTTTTGTAAATTTAGCAGACATTACTAAGTCAGACATCATATTGTTGATACTTTCAAAGTCCCAATCATCAGCAAATGAGTTTGGTTTTGCAAAGTCGCTCAAGGAGATCTTGATTTGGTGTGGGTACTTAAGGATCTCGACAGGACCATAAATTTCATAGTCAGTGTTGTCCCAGGCTACCCCACCAGGTATCGGAATTGCTGTGAAGTTGGCTGAAGAAAGTTCTGAAGAAAGTTCTCTTTTCTCGACGTGTGAAGATGTGTGTGGTTTAAGGACCAAGTTGATGTTCTGACTTGCTGTGTCCATTTTAGCATATTTTCCCTCAATGAAGTGTCCCAAAGTAAATACCATGATGAGCCAAAGTATGAGGATAAATGCACCAAAACCCACCCAAAATTCAATCCATGGAGAAACCAGATATGTTTCTTTCAGTTGTTTCAAAAGTTCCTTCGCTTTGTCTTTAAAGGATTTGGATGATGGCTGTGTCTTTTGTTCGCTGAAACCTTCAGAGGAATCATCGAAGTTGATGAAGTAACCAGATGCAGTTCTGTCAATTGTTCCAATTGGTTCAGGATTTTTGTTTCTTGTATTTTCACTTGGTACTTCTGTATAGATTGGTGTGTCTCTGCTAAATGTCTTTATTTGGGTTTTCAGAGGTCTGAGTTCTATTGCATTGTTGCATAGTCCTTGTTGTTCTTCTGTAGGCGTTTCGAATGTGATGAGCCTCTTTGTTAGGACCTCTGTACTGGTAGCAAACCTTGGTGTTCTGCTACTTATTGGGAGTCCACTTGGCCTACCGTTTGTTATCGGCCACATGTTGTGGTTTGACCAGGTCGATGGATACAACTCGGTTCTCCTTTTTTCCAGCAAGTGGCGGTAATACAACTGATCTTGTCCCGTTGACAGACAAGACAGGAACTGCTTTTCTGTAAGAAGGCCCAAATTCCTTCTTTACCGCGATCTTCTCCCTGACTAGATCCCCGACTTTTGGAATCCAGACAGGTCTTGCTGGGACAGGTGGTGATTCTTCAGTGGTTGTTGGCTGTTGTTTCAACTGTATGTTGCTCAGGTCTTTTCTTGTTTTGTTTAAGTCCTGCAAAATAGCCAAACGGTCTTTGACATCAAAGGTTTTTTCTTTTATTACCACTGAAGTCTGACTATCAAGGTCAGAGATCAACATCCTAGTTCCGAATAATAATTCGTACGGACTGAATCCCTTCAGAGAATTTCTTGGCAAGTTATTTAGACTACGTTGGACACTTATTAGATGTTTGACCCACCCAGCTCCCGAACCTAATATCCTTTCTATTATAGATTGCTTTCTGCCTTGGTTTTTTCTTTAAACCATCCCGTACCCTCAGGAAGGAAGTGAGAAGATTCCCGCTGGGCTGTGCTCATTTGGCCATGTTTCCCCCCCCAGGCTGGATTGCCTGAGTGAAAAAAAAAATGGTCGAACGTAGCATGCTCTTAGCGTATATGCCATTTAGACTCGCAAATCTTGTATAACAGTCCGGACGTCAGCCGAGTGCCGGTGATCTACATTATAAGTGGAAACTAGCCTGTATATGTTAATCGCAAGCCATTATTTTTAGTGGTGATGTTATCTGCAGTCAGATTCCACCGTATTTTATTTTTTCTCTCCCCACTGCGATTTCTGTTGCAGTTTGGGCAGTTTTTTACAAACATGGTATGATGTAGGCTCATGCCAGGCCACCAGTACCGTGATTGTAAATCTTCCAGAGAATCTTTTAGTTTGAGGTGTCCAAGACCCTCGCCCATATGTGCGTCTGCAATTAACAAGCTTCTCCTGTCCATGTTTGGAATCACTCTATCCCCCACTCCAGGGATTCGAGCAAAAGGGACGGAGTTTGCATCGATTATGTATGTATAATTGAGTGGATAGTTGATCGGTAACGCTGAGCAGTCGCCTTTTGATGACGTTTTCACCGCCAGCAATGTTTCACCGTCAATGTATTTTAATGTACGCTTTTTTCGATCTACGGGAGCCGGTTTAGTGGCTGCCGCTGCGGCTGCTTCAGCCAATGAATTCCCTACAACGTGAACGCCATCACGTTGATGACTCAGTAGGTGAGTCACGTGAGTCTTTGGTAGTTCTTTTTTCAAAAGAGCTACTTGTTCCCAGAGCAGTCTCTGCTTTATTGATGCATCTGTGTCATCTTTGTAACCGTTCTGAATCCATGTCTGCAAATCGCTGTTATATGATTTGACGCAGTAATATGAATCTGACACTATAAGTGTCGGGAATTCGCGATCCGCATTATCTAGCGCCATTTTTAATGCGATTATTTCAGTTTGTTTTTCTGAATTAGTTTCTACTGAGTGTGATTTTGTTAATAGAGGTTTTAATATACCTCCGCGCCACACTTCTTTTGTAATCTCACATGTGGGGTTGTATGCTTGTTCTCCCCAAACGGAGGGTTGAGCATTTCCGTCTGTATAGATTACACAGGCGTAATGTCGTAGAGGCAGAATGTCGATTGGCAGAGGATACGTCTTTTCATATTTTAGATTTTCCAATTCTTCTAGTTCTGGATCAAAGTAGTAGTCTACTTTGTCTGTTGTGATTGAATTCACCCATTGTATCCATTCCGGATTCAATGTTGTTGTTGGTAAATTACACGGTGTTGTTAGTGCCTCAAAGGCTGATTCTGCTGTTCTGACTGTGATATGTCTACCGTCAGCTATGTCTTTTTCTCTAGCTATTGCGGTTTGAACTGCACGAATGAATTTTTCTGTATTACTGAATTTCTGTTCAGCTTCTGTGTACATGTGTGATTTGAATGCAATTGGTACCTTATCTCCCTCATTAGAGGTCAGGTATGTGAATCCGCATCTCCCTGGGATGACTCGGATCACAAGGTTGCGTGTGTTATCACGTGTTTCTAATTTTGTTTTAATTAGCATGTCTGTTTGTAAGGATCTCAAAATTTCTGTGTGTGTTTGAGTCCAACTGGATCTTTTAAAGTCTGGTTTAATTAGATCATAAAGGGGTTTGACCCTTTCTGCGTAATTTGCAATGTATGTTCTTCCGAAATTTAGGAAGCCTAGAATTGACTGTAGGTTTTTTAGTGTTTTAGGAGCTTGGATTACGGCACATTTCTCTAGGAAATTGTCTGCCAGGCTTTTGCCTTCACTTGATAACTCATATCCTAAGAATAGGACCGTCAGATGGGCAATTCTGGATTTTTTGAAGTTGAATTTGTAACCCTCTGCAGCGAAACCAAGTATTATGGTGTTCACTCTTTTCAAGTGAGTCTCCAAGTCATCATCTGTTAAGTAAATGTCATCAACATAAGATAATGCTTCATCATCATATAGTTGTAGTAATTCTGTTACTCTCGCTGAGAATACCCCCGGGCTGTTCTTGTACCCCTGGGCTAACCGACAGAATTGTTTCTGAGTGCCATTTACTGAGAATGCAGTTAAATATCTGCTCTCTGGTGCTATGTTTTGACAAAAGAATCCATTGGAGATGTCCAAGGTTGTTTTGTATTTTTTGCGCACTATGTTATTCATTAGTGCAGCACTGTGTGAGTTTTGCACTGCAAAAGTTTTGCAACATGTGTTAAGGTGTCGGTAATCCAAAACTAGACGGTATGAATTGTCTGGTTTGGAGACCGGAAACAAAGGATTGTTCATTTGTGAGGTGCAAGTTTCAATCACCCCCTGGTATTCTAGCTGATCTAGTATTTCATTTACTTGTTTTTTAGCTTCTTGCTTAATTGGGTACTGCCTTTGTGCAGTTGGTTGTGATTTTAACTGGATTTTGTGAGGAGGAGAATCCTCATCCCATCCTACATGATTTTTATATAAAGCAGGTGCTAAGGCCACTGCCCACTTTCTAGCAAGTGTATATTTTTTATGAATCGGGATATGATTCGAGAAGGCAGGCATAATTACTTCTTCGCCATGAGGGCACTCCCTGACAAACTCTGGTGGCCAGTCTTTTTCAGCTAGAAGGATGTCATAGCCTTTGGAGAGGTTATCCCAAAATAGTCCCCTTATTTTCCTAGTCTTATCTCCCTCTATACGTAATGTTATCTCGTATATCTTGTGGGGCTTGCTAACTCTGGTATCTGCAGTTTCCACTTGAAGGTATTCATTCGTGTCCACTGTCTCCAGATGATTCATAAGGACTTTGCGAGCTATGCTCACCTCTGCTGCGCTGTCTAGCATTGTCTGAGCCCATTCTCCGTTTTTCAGTTGTGTCCTCAGTATTCTCGGCATTGTTAACTACCTTGATACTGGCTACCTTCTTTTTTGGAAATTGTAATTTCTTTTTCAGTTGAGCAGGTTCCTTGTCTTTGGACTTGGCGTGCTCTTCTCTTTGTTCTGATCGTCCTCTTCTTTCCGATTTCTGCGAGGAATTCTGAAAAGATTGAGAGGGACGTGTATCAATGTCTTGATATCTATCAGGTTTTTTAATATTATCCCTATTTCTAAGGTTATATCTATTCCCAGAGGGGTCACTCTGCGGTGACCTCTGTCTTTGGTTTGGAGATTTCTCTCTTCGCCTAGGAGACCTTCCTCGGGACTGGAATTTCTTTTCTTTAGGATTGGATTGTTTGTTTCCATCCCAGTTCTTTTTTGGTGAATTATTATTATTAAAAAATATTTTTTCTGGACCTGTAGTCAGTTGCGGTTTTACTGGTATTCCACCTAGACTATCTCTGCCTAGTTCCTCATAGGATTTTTCTATGATTCTGGCAATTTCAGCTGGTTGGTCTGCTATATCTGTCTCTTTTAACCTCTGGCGGATCGCCACGTTTGCTGCTTCACCTTTTATGTTGGCTAATAATATAGCCGAGACCTGCTTGAAGTCTTTTAGTAATTTCATACCAAGAGTTAAAGCAGGTTCTGGACCGTATTCATCTTGAATTTGTTTTAGCACATCTGGTATCACCGAAATGGATGGGACACCGTGCGTTTTTGTGTAGATGGAAGCAAAGACTGTACCCCAAGTGTCACAGTCCTCAATGTGTGGTGCGATTCCCATTGGGAGACATATAGTCAGAATCCTGTGTTTTTCTAATGGGGTGGTGTCAGGAAACACCGCCTCTATTTGGGTAATTTTCTGTGCCAACCAGAATGGTATTTGTTCCCGTTTAGCTGGAACTTTACCTAGGCAGGATTGGATGTTCTGTGGTGTAATTTTATTTGTGTTCCCCTGGTGAGGGGTCAGCTGTGAAAATTTAATCGCTGGCTGAATTGTTGAAGTCCGCATTACATACTGAACTAATTGTCTATGAATTTTTAGTAATTGTTTTAGTTGTGTTAATAGCTGTGGTGCAGGCATCTCGTCGATGTCTGGATGTGGTGTGTATCCGGCTAAGACCGGCCACGTTGCTCCTGGTCTTCCTAAAGGACCGAGCCTTGTAATGTGATTATTATGTTTTAGGGCGCCATCAAATAAGAGCAAATGCTCTTGGAATTTGAGTGGTACTTCCACCTCCTCGAAAGGAGTGTATGTTTCAGGAGGTTCCTCTACTTTGTAATAGTGGAAGTACTTTGTTACAGCATTTGCTGCTGGAAAATGTATCCATGTATAGTATACCTCTGTCTGCCGATATTCGTGTGCCTCGATTACGAATATGACTGTGCCACCTCTAGGTGTCAGTCCATTTTCTATAAGTTTTAAGGTTATAGATCTTCTTTTGGCGACCTGGATGAGTATTATATCCGGGTCTGCACCGAGTGCTGTAGTATCAGCTGCTGCTATTTCAGCTGCTAATCTAACTGCCTCTCTTTCTTCATCACTGTCTTCCATTTTATTGACAGGATGGTATTATGTTGAAGGACTGGACTTTTAACAGTACCAGCGGTGCCAGGGAACAACACCTATAACCTTCATGGGATACCTGTTTCGGCGCACAAATTACAGAGACACGGGACACTTCCTTCGGCGTCAAAGATCAGCTTTTATTACTGCAGGGAAACAGGAGTCATAAGAAGTACATGAACATGTAGGTTCTGCGAGTCTGCTTCAAATTGTATTGTAGGTCGCTCTCTTTTATACAGAATGTTGCCATTGCATAACATGTGGACAAAAGATTACAATCCGGTTCCCACAGTACACTTCAAAAGGGTCGCTTTCATGTGTTCAGAATCCCGGAACATAATTACAATAGCCATGCTGGTTCCCAACTGTAAAAGTACATCTTCCCACCATTAGGCACACCCATTAGAGTTGTAAATGACAAAGAAGAAGAGACAAGAGCAGCTGCAAGGAAGTCAGACACGTGTAGAGAAAAGAGTGTGGGGGTAATATCGGGAGCATGATCGTAGGATCAAAGAGTTGGATCCCATCGCCTGCACGGCTGTCACAATAGGCCGGCACGGCCAGATTACCCTCAAGCTGAGCCATCTGCCTTTGCTGTGTCATTCCTCCGGCCATAAAGATGCATGAAAGGAATATGCGTCTTCCGCAAGGCTTGGGAACTAGAGGGTCAAGGGGCGAACAGTTACCTGCTCGCTGACTACGTGAGGGCAAGAAACAAAATGGATGCCGTATCTAAAATGGAACCCGAGGGTTCAGATGAAGAACACGTAATATTAGACGAACCCTGGCAGGTAGTGTAGCGAAAATACACACACTTGCCGAACTCGTCATTTACGGTTCATAGATACCAAATTCGCCTATATTCGGCATTGCCCAGAACATCGTAATAATTTTTACGGAACCTCAGACGGTCCTTTTGCCCTCATGTAGGCAAGCACTAGTCGGAATCATAATCGATTTCGATACTCATCAGATCACTCAGATGTTGTTGATACATTATTCTATCCTTCAATGCCTCTTTGGTGACAACAGGCTGTCTTATACACGTCGTAGCACAAAGGCCACATAAGGCAGGACCACATTGCACACAAAGACAACATGAGAACAGAAATGTCACAACAACCCCTATGATCATCAGAATCTTCCAACCCCAAGTCGATATCAGACCCCAAAACCATCCCAGAAGTGTCCAATTTCCTTCGTCCACGTGTATGGACTCCAAAATTTTGTGCAACTTAGAGATGGCTTGATAAACCGTTGGAGCGTTATCAGGTATGAATATGCAGCAGCTCGAATGGATGACTGTACAAACCCCACCTCTATCTGCTAGAATGATATCTAGAACCATTCGGTTCTGCAACGTCATCAATCTATCCGCTTGGAGCTCGGTTGTCAAATTACCAAGGGCATTTGCAGTTATGTTGGCAGTTGATTCTACTACACGAGTTAACTGCCTCAGGTTCCTGCTGTTAACCATCGGTCCCCAAAACGGGAGGAAACCCTTAAAGAAGTCTCCCGCTTCTTGTCCGGAAGTATCTTCTTTGCTAATCACACCTCTTACAATTCTAGTTCTGTGGTAATCAGAGGCCACAGTGAAAGTCGGAGGCAAAAGATTCGCAATATAACAGGTTCCCGAGAAGTCATGAGGTAACCACGTATAGGCTCGATCATAACATACAAAGTAAGTACCCTTGGCAGGCAGGAAGACAGGGGAAGAGAGCGTCGGTAAGACATACGTCTCGGTACAAGCACTCTCCCCAAACTGAGCTCTCGGATTTCGACCAAGACCTTTCAAGCAGAAATTACCAAGGTGAGGTACAATCCATATCGGTGGCGAGCTTTTAAGCTGCCTCTCACCCACTGATAAGCTGTACTCAGCTTCACTTAGTTCTTTATATGCTCGCACCTCTTCCTCTGGGATGAGCGATGCGTCAAAAATATCTCTATCTAAGTCTGCAATAGCTCTCGCCAGAGTCTTGTGGTACGGGCCAGGACCAGAGTTTGCTGAGCGTGGTTCTCGATGGGGGTAGGAATCTAGTGCGCTACGGAACATAGTTTGTAATGCTCGAGCTGACCCTTGTGCACTATAAGGCAGAACTAAGTACGGAATACCCCTATCCATGGTATGTGGCATTAACCCACACACCCAACAGTTGGTAGTGTTTACCACTAACTGATGCTGATGCAAGAGTTGGATAAAAGAGTTGTTTCTGAATTCCGCACGTCTGACTTGTTCGTGTTGAGGCAAAGGATAAAAGGAATGTGGAGAAACAGTAGAAACGAAATATTGATCATGAGATGGAAGAGTAGGTGTAGCAGAAGACAATAAGAACTGAGACCCATAATATATTCCTCCTACCAATAGCATAGATATGGTGAGAAACAGTATGATTATTTGTGAGAGAAACCATTTTGTATGACATATTTTCTGTAATGTAGATCTTTGCGCCAACATTTCTTCTCTTTTCGGCAGCTCAAATGATGATTCCATCCCCTAACGACCGTCCGCGACGTTCTTGACGCACTTCGTTCTGAGTAGCGGTTATCAATTCCCAGGAGTTCCCAGAATTTGATAATAGAAACCAACCTTGTGTCGATAGCTGCTAAACAGAAGGAAGTACCCGCACGGCCTTACGGTCAACCTGGATGGTAGGTTCTAACTAAATAATGTTCTTGGCTGTACGAAAAAGAAAAAGATACAAAATATATAATGTCCACTGTTTTCAGAGCAATGTAGAACCTAGAAACAAAAAATCTTTTTATTTGTGGCTTGTTCGTGGACGAAGAAAATATCGGCTACTTCCAGGGCGAGTCTGATCTTCAAACAATGGATTGGACGGCAAAGGAGTGTTCAATTGTTCAGGTGATTGTTCAACAGTCAAATTTTCCAAGGTTGACGTGGAAGAGATTGTTTGAGAGGAGTCAGCAACGGTGTCAGATACAAGCCGAGCTTCGCTGAATGGAACGAAATGTGGTGGAGTGTCGGTCTCAGATGAAGAAAGACCTCTTCTCATCCAGGTGTCCGACGGCAGAGGAAGCGGGACTCTTTTCGTGTGGGTAGCATGTACCCAGTTTCGGCGTCCGTGTAATCGAACCGCCGTCCTCGTGGCCAGCTGTACTTGAAACGGGCCCACAAATCTTGGTTCTAGGTTTCGTTTTCGTCCGTAGTTTTTAACAAGGACCCAGTCCCCTGGTTGAAGTCGATGACCAGGACCCTCTGTTTGTGACGGCAGAGACTCAAAGACCTGTTGATGAATCAAACTCAATTTAGCAGTCAGATCATAGAGATAATCAATCAACATAGGGTATTCAATTCTGTCAAATTCCTTTGGTCTTGGGACTCCCCATACATTAGCAGGCCGACCGAACACAATCTCATATGGGCTGAGCCCTACTCGAGAGTGTACAGTTGCCCTGGTCGACAGGAGAGCCAGAGGCAAAGCGTCGGGACATGATAAACCAGTTGTTGCCTGAATTTTAGCCAATTTCAGTTTTAAAGTGCCATTATATCCTTCCACCAATCCTGCTGATTGTGGATGATTTGCACTATGGAATTTTTGTACTATCCCTAAACCACGACACACACTCTTCATCACACTCCCAACAAACTCACTTCCGTTGTCCGACCATACGACCCGAGGCATTCCGTAGCGGGGAAAATACTCTTTGAGCAAAATTTTTGCCGTGGATAAGGCCGTATTATCCTTAAGGGGGTAAGCCTCAATCCACCTAGAAAATGCACACACCACAACCAACACATACTTCAAGTTATTACATCGGTCCATGTGGATAAAGTCCAACTGGATAACTTCGAAAGGGTACGTAGGAGGGGCAAAATGGCCAGGTGGAGTGGGGGTGCCCTTACCAGGATTGTGCATCAAACACACCATACAATTCTTAACCACTCTCTCGGCACACTTAGTAATCCCATCATTCTTCCATACATGAGACAACAACTTGCATATGCCTTTTGTGTTGATGTGTGCCATACCATGAGCCATTGTAACAACAGCGAGCACATACGCATCCGGTAACATCCATCTCTGCTTCTCTGATAAATCAACCCAACATCCATTCTCATCCAATCTTCCCGTGCTCTCTCTCCATTTTGTCCTTTCCGTCTCAGTGGCTTCATTCTGTATTGCTTTCACACTTTCAAATGTGTCTTCACACATACCAGTCTCTGTTGGCCATCTTACTGAGCTCGTAACATACATTCTGTTCGTCAAATCTTTAGCCGTCTCTTTAGCTGTTTCATCCGCAAACGCATTTCCACGACCCACATCATCTGTTACTTTCTGATGTGCGCTACATTTGACTATGGCCACCTGTTTAGGCAATGTGAGTGCATCTAAAAGATCATTTACAAGCTGACCATGTTGAATCTTCGTGCCATGCGACGTAAGGAATCCTCTCTCTCTCCATAGTCGTCCAAAACTATGTGCCACACCAAACGCATACTGACTATCTGTAAACACATTCACCCGTTTATCTTTAGACAACACACACGCTCTCGTCAAAGCGATTAACTCGGCAGCCTGAGCCGATTTCTGACTTAATCTTGCGCTTTCTACAATCGTTTTCAATGTTACTACAGCATACGCAGTTGTCACATCACCGTTCGGCAACTTGAAACAAGAACCATCCACATACAAAGTACCATCGGGATCTGTCAATGGAGTATCTTTTAGGTCAATGCGACCCTTAGTTTCCTCTTCAGTTCTGAGATAGCAGTCATGTACTGCTTCACCACCTGATTCTGTGTCGATCGGCAGCAATGTTGCTGGATTCAACACATTACATCGTTTTATCCGTATGTGACTGGCCAGCAACGTCAACTCATATCCAGACAATCTTGCGCTTGTCAGATGTTGAGTTTTCGTTCGATTCAATAGAGTGTCAACTGCATGCGGAACCATTACCGTGAGCATATTATCCATAACTAAACCTGCGGACTGTCGAATGGACGCCGCAGCTGCCGCTGTTGCCCTTAAACAACTTGGCAAGGCTCTTGCTACTGGGTCTAAAGTCGAAGAAAAATAGGCACATGGGCGTTGCTTGCCGCCAAAAGGTTGTGTCAGAACACTCAACGCGCAACCGTCCCTCTCGTGAACGTATAGTGTAAACGGCTTACTGTAGTCAGGGGTGCCCAACACAGGAGCCGAACACAACGCATCACGCAATTCAGAAAAACTTTTCTGACATTCTTCAGACCAAGGTACTGGGGATGGGACATCCTTGCACGTAAGGGCTATCAATGGTTTCGCCAACAATGAAAAATTTGGAATCCATTGTCTGCAGTAGGACGTAATACCTAAAAAGGCGCGAACATCTCTCTGGGTTTTTGGCACATTCATCCGGGAAATCGCTGCAATTCTCTCTGGGGTCAACCTTCTCCCTTCTCTTGACAATAAGTGACCTAGATAGGTAACTTCTTGACAACAATACTGTAGCTTTGAAGGCGATACCTTGTGGTGTAAGTCATGTAGATAGTGTAACAATGATACTGTAGCCGTTTTGCAAATAGCTTCTGTATCAGCTGCCACTAAAAGATCGTCAACGTATTGAATCAAAGCTGCACCTTTAGGTAATACAAAGGCATCAAGCTGACCTTTAAGTGCTTGGCTGTAGATTGACGGACTCTCACAGTAGCCCTGTGGAGCGCGTTTTAGCCTAAAACTGCGACCACCTAATGAGAATCCGAATAGGTCTCTGCTTTCCTCGGCAATCGGGATGCTAAAGAAAGCATTCTTTAGATCGATCACTTTGAACCAGGAGGCAGATGCCGGAATCATTGTTAGTAAAGCCGTAATGTCAGGGACCACAGGAAATTGTGGAACTACTATTTTATTTACCTCTCTCAAATCTATAACGAAACGATACACAGGAGGTTTAGTTGGGTCAGTTCGTTTCAGAATTGGCAATACAGGGCTATTACATACATTTCCACGAGTTTCTTCAACAACACCTTTTCCAATGAGATCATGAACTATTGCTAACAACGCTCGTTCGCCCTCAAGAGAAATACGATATTGAGGTAAACGCGGTAATCGCGCATTTGGTTTCAATTGAATCACATAAGGTGGAATGTCTAACAGGCCCACATCATTAGGACCTGTGGCCCATAAGGACGCAGGGAGGGAACTCAATTCCGGTGGGAATTTATCGACCGATAAATACATGGGAGAGATCACTCTCCGTCCCAATGTAAGCTCCACTCCTTCGGGGGAACAATACAATGTTGCATATAATCGTTTCAACAAATCCAGGCCCAAAAGATTTTCACCACAACCAGTAGATAGAATCAGTGTAGCTGTTAGCTCACGAGGTCCAATCATAAGAGGCAAAGGATTAGAGACTGGGTTACTAACAGGGGCGCCAGAGAATCCAACGGAAACGTTCGTTAAGCCAGACAAAGGTGCGCCAGGGAGTTTTGAATGCATGATGGAACTTTTCGTCGCACCAGTGTCTAACAGAAAAGGCTCAACTACACCCGATGTACATCAGTCTTCAGAACTCCCGAGGCTTCGCCGGGAGCAACGCTTCTTTTAAAGCCCTTACCTTCCTGGTCAGCGCTTGTTCTGCCACCAGCTGCGCTCTGGACTTCCGCGCACGGCAGCAAACCACTTTTAGCAGCCTCCATTCTTTCCCTTCTGCACGCCACCCAGAGCGCCTCCCGCTGATCGTCTCTTGAGACGGGCGAGACTCCATCTTGGGCGGCTCTGGGTCAGCGTTGCAGCGTTTGGGCCCCTCCCCCCAAGACTAGTACTTCAGGCGCTCGCTGGTCATCGCGCCTTCACACATCAGTCTTCAGAACTCCCGAGGCTTCGCCGGGAGCAACGCTTCTTTTAAAGCCCTTACCTTCCTGGTCAGCGCTTGTTCTGCCACCAGCTGCGCTCTGGACTTCCGCGCACGGCAGCAAACCACTTTTAGCAGCCTCCATTCTTTCCCTTCTGCACGCCACCCAGAGCGCCTCCCGCTGATCGTCTCTTGAGACGGGCGAGACTCCATCTTGGGCGGCTCTGGGTCAGCGTTGCAGCGTTTGGGCCCCTCCTCCCTAGCCACTCCCTCCCATGTGTCCCCACATAATGGTGGGCCAGTCCCGGCAGCGCAGCGGACGAGCGCAGCGGGCGCGACGAAGGCGCGCCGAAGTTGCGCCTAAGTTAAGCCCGTCTGCGCCCGTCCGCGACGGGCCGGGACCTAGGGCCATAGATCTTGCTCTTCCCTTGTCGTACACCTCTGCCCAGCTACTCTCCCTCTCTGTCTCTGCTCCTCTCGCTCCTACTGTAGTTCAACACCTTTCCTTGCATGGTATTTATGCTCCCCATCTTCCCTGCCCCTCCCCGGCTTCCCCCATTTCTTCTCCTCCCACCTCTTCTACACCCTCTGTCACCGGCACCATTTCTGGTCCCCCAGCCGCTTCTGCTATCCTTCTTAATACCCGTTCCGCCACCAAAAATCAAACTGCCCTTTTCAACCTCTTGGATACCGACTCCCCGGATTTTCTTTTCCTCACTGAAACCTGGTTTTCCTCTGACTCACTCCCTGACCTTCTTGCTATTCTTCCTAGTACCCACTATGCCCTTCGTGCTGACCGCCCTGACGGAAAAACTGGAGGGGGTGTGGCGATGATAATTCGCTCCTCTATGCAATTTCAGCTGCTTCCGCATCCCCGCATATCCAGTGTTGACTTCTTGGTGGCGCGCTCTCTCAACCTGCCGGTACCCCTTACGGTGGTCCTTGTGTACCGCCCACCCCAAAGCATGCCCTCATTTGTTTCCACCTTGCAGGATCTTCTGGCCACTTTGGCGGTAAATAACTCCTCGATGCTCCTGCTCGGTGACTTCAATTTTTGGCCGGGTGATCCGAGGGAAGATTCCTCTTCCAAAGATTTTTCTTCCACCCTTCAGTGTTTTAATTTTTTACCTCATGTTTTGGTCCCTACCCACATTCATGGTCACATTTTAGACCAAATTTGGTCCTTACGCTGTCAACTCTCGCCCACTTCTATTCTACCTTGTGTTTGGTCGGACCACTCCATGATCTCCTTCTCTATTCATCTAGGTCATGTTGAGAAAGCTCCCCTGCCTAAAAACATCTTGGCCCGTAGCTGGAACAAGACTGATCTTAATAACCTCTCATCTCTATTGTCTTCTTCCGCTCCTACCCTGTCCCACCTATCTTTGGAAAGTCAGGCCCTTGCCATTAACACCTGGCTCTCTTCTGCTTGCGACCTGGTCGCTCCTCTCAAAAAAATTAAATCGGCCTGCCCCCATGACGCCCACAAGTGGTTTTCGAGTGACCTTAAATCCCTGAAATTAGAGCTCAGGCGCTCGGAGCGTCATTGGCGTCGCAACTACTGCCCTACTCTCCGTCTTAAATATAAAGCCCTTCTCAATACCTACAAAAAAGCCATTTTAGCGGCCAAATCCAAATACTTCAATGAGCGGGTGGCCTTGTCAGCCAATAAGTCCCGTGAGATTTTTGCACTTGTTCACAGTCTTGCTACCTCCCATCGTGCTTCTCTTTCCCCTGCCCCTTCTCAATCTCTCTGTCATTCTCTGAATGACTATTTTATCAATAAAATCATCACCATTAAAGCCAATATTCCCATTGTGTCCCCTCCTGCTCTCCCTGATCATTCTCATCTCTCTTCTTCTGTTTTGGATCATTTCGAACCCATCTCCCCTGAGCTTTTCCTTGACCTGCTGGTCAAGGTCAAGTCGGGCTCTCCCGCAGACTGTGCCCCTGCACGGATCCTTAGAACTCTTTACACTAGCTGTCTGGCCCCCCCCCTCACTTTTCTTAACACTTCTTTGGTCTCGGGCTGTGTTCCCCCCTCTTTCAAATCTGCTATTGTTTTTCCTATTCTGAAAAAGGCCGGTCTTGATCCCTCTCTCCCAGCTAACTTCAGGCCGATCTCCCTTCTCCCCTACCTAGGGAAGATTCTTGAAAGTTATGTTACATCCTGCCTCTCCGCCTACATTGAGGAGAATCATCTTCTGGCCTCCCACCAGGCGGGTTTTCGTCCTGGCCACTCCACTGAGGGAGTGGTCCTCGCGGTCCTTGATGAACTTAAGGGCAAGGCCGATAACAACCTCCCCCAGGCCTTGGTCCTTTTGGACTTGTCCGCTGCGTTTGATACTGTCGATCATGCCATCCTTCTCGACCGTGTCAGCGCAGCGGGCATCCAAGGCACTGCCTTCTCCTGGATCGCGTCCTTCCTCCAAGGCAGGTTACAGGCAGTTCATCTTTCTGATTTTTCTGCTCTCCCACGCCCGGTTACCTGTGGGGTCCCTCAGGGTTCTTCCCTTTCCCCTCTCCTCTTTAATCTCTACATCCGTCCCCTCATCTCTTCTCTTCTCGAGCTGGGGGTCTCTGTGTATAACTACGCCGACGACCTCCAGCTCGTCTTCGATCTTTCCTCCCCAGCTGACTCTCTTCCCAAATTCTGTTCCACTCTTCTTTTTATCTCCCAGTGGATGAGCTTCAATCATTTGAAGCTCAACCCCGATAAAACCGAGCTTGTCCTTACCGGCGGCTCATCTAATCCCTGGTCCTCTGCCCATTGGCCCCTTTCTTTTGGTCCCCCCCCTTCTCCCGTCCCCTCAGTCCGGACTTTGGGTATCAAGATCAGTAATGATCTATCCATCCACGCCCAAATCAGCTCCGTTGTGTCTTCTTGTTTTTCTTCCCTCCGCCTCATTCGTAAGATCTCCCGTTTTTTTTCTGCTGATGCTCTCAAAACCATCATTACGGCCCTTATTACATCCCGCCTGGATTATGGCAACGGCCTGTACGTAGGCACCCCTGCCTACGAAACTCGCCGTCTCCAGGCCGTCCAAAACCAGGCGGCCCGCCTTATTCTTTGTCTTCCCAAATCCTCCCACATTACCCCAGCCCTCAAATCCCTCCATTGGCTCCCGGTTCTTTTCAGGTCCCGGTTCAAATTAGCATGTCTGGCTTTCCGAGCGCACGCTCGTTCTGCCCCGCTTTTCATCAACTCTCTTATCTCCTCTCATGCTCCCAGTCGCTCTCTCCGCTCTTCCTCTCTCTCTCTTCTTCATGTCCCCCGCTTCCGTAAATCCCGAACCGGGGGCACCCGCTTCTCTGTCCTGGCCCCCCAGATCTGGAACAGTCTCCCTCTCTCCATCCGCTCTATTCCCATCTTTTCCCACTTCCGCAAAGCCCTTAAAACTTTTCTTTTTCTTCAGGCTTTTCCCGACTAACCTCTCATGGGACCCTCTGTAGAATCTGTTGTGCTCCTCAGCGCCAGGAAGCCGCTTGGCCGCAGTGCGCTTTAGAAATTTCTTTTTCATTTCATTTCATTTCATGTAGCTACTGCAACGTAAGGCCCACTCTGATCGACCGGAACTGACACTACTCCCTCTCTTTGTCGGTGGCTGTCCTAATAATGGTCATTTACAACAGTCTCGTGCTCTACGTAATAATCATCAACATTATACTGTGCAGATCGAACAGACCCCGTATTTCGCTGATCAAAATAATTATTCGCATCCGATTGATTTTGATGACGATCAATCTGATTGTGGGATAAACCACGACCTCTACCACGTGGTGCCTGTTGAGGACCACCACCACGGTTTCCACGTGTCGACACACCATTCAGACGGTCCCGTAAGGCAAGACAATCATATTTTAGGTGTCCCTCTTTCCTACAATATGCGCACTGATTATACCCAAGTGAAGATCTATAATCAAAGTTGTCAGAGCGCGGCTGTGTCCTATCGGGCTGTGCTCGTGGTCGATACTGTTGTTGCGAATCATTTTGATTTGATCTTGGAGGATATGCTTGCTGCAACAAAACCTTCGTTTTGAGCTCCTTCGTTTTCTTTTCTACACGATCACTTTCTTCTTTTTCCCTATTCTCATAATACTGAGCCGTTGCTAGTATTTGCGCAGGGGTTGAAACTGCCCACGCACTCTCTGAATTCTTTAGTTTGTTGCTTAGTTCAGGCAACAAATTCGACACGAATTTGTCAATGAATAACCGCTGGCCTCCCTCAGCGCCCATGTCCTGGCCGCTGTGGTCGACAAACGCTTCCTCAAACCTTGTAAAGAAATCTGAGACACTCTCGTCTTTCTTTTGCTTACAAGCTGATAACTTATCCCAGTTCACCTTCATCGCTGGCATGAGAGTTTTCATGAGCGTAATGATTTTCTGAGGCAAATCCAAAATCAGCTGTTCAGGCTTGGCCCCACCAACTTGTAATGCATCAGCTGCTAGCAGTGCAGCCCAATCACCCCCTAATTCAACTGCGTGATTGGCTTGACGAATTTTAGCCCAAACTGGTTGCGGTACAACATTGCCAAACAACATGTCGATGTCGGCAAGGTTCATAATAGAAGCTTCCACCAGTTGTGATAACTCCTTATAATAACCAGCCGGGTTTTTACGTGGATCGGGTAAGGATTGCTTTACTTGCAAAACTTCCGATCGTTTCCATGGAAGATGTATCCACACTCTTCGAAAATGTGGTAGAACCACAGGGTTACCTTGCGGATCACCAGGCACCCACAGTGGCGGAACCTCTCTCATAGGATACTGACCAGGAACCGCTTTCCAATTCTCGGTGGTATTATCTGCTGATGACACCCGAGAATGTGCTGTGGATCTCAATGCTAATAAGCGTTCCACGGCACGTCGTACATCGTCTCCTATAATCATACCGTTCGAAAAGTGGCTCTGAAGTTCAATTATGTCGGACGGTACATTATCTACATCATCATTATACCATTCTTCCCTCAAAAAGTTACACATCTCCTCAAACACGAATCTCTGCGTAGGCTCATTAAACTGAGAAAACGTATCAAAGACTACACGTGGAGTGTAATTAGCAGGATGTTTCATCCACCTATGTGCCATGGTTATTAACGTCTCTTTCTCCCTACCACTAGGGATCTGACTCCGTCTCTGAGGAGTTTCAGATGAATCAGACGAAAATAATGGACCAGAAAGAGGTGAGTAAAGGGTAGCAACAGAGTTAGGAACACGCTTACGAACAGAAGGAGAAAGAAAAACAGGGGCAACAACACTGGAGGTGAAGGAAGGCATAGTAGGAACGGACAAGATAGTTGGAGTAGCAGAAACAACAGTCTGTGAAGGTACAGGTACAGGAGCAGTAGGAACAAGGACAGGTGGTGGAACAAACGTAGGGTTAACAACGGGCTGGCCCGTAGCCGCTGGAGCAACAAGGGGTACAACAGGAGGAACTACAGGAGGAACTACAGGAGCAGTAGCACCCTGTACATAAGGAGGTGGTGATTTCATCAAGTATGACAGCAAGGAATCCTCCTTCAAATCTTCTTCTTTCTTTTCTAGATTATTTGGTAAAACTGGGTAACATTTATCTATTTTCATGTGATGCAATCTAGTAGCGATTTCCATGTCCTTTTCTTCTTTATCCCGTTTACATTCTTTTATAGCTTGCATTACAGGAACAAACCCTTGCTTCTGATCCTTCTTAAGTTGTTTGATTTCTTTCTGCTTGGCCTCTTTACGCCATATCCGAAAGGAATCAAACATAGCTGGCCTAGCTTTCTTTAAAAATAATTTAGCCTCAAGATTATCTAAAATCGAAAGTTCAAAAGTTCCATGTGGTGGCCATCTAAGGTCACCGTCTTTCTTTGTATAGCGGACCCAGTAATCATTTTATATTATAGGACCCACCCCATGTCGACTATAAAGATCATGTATCGGAGTTCCAACTGGAGGTATCGGACATGAGTCCTCCAACCGGGAATCCATTGCGCAACATTTGAAAATACGAAACAAATCACTATGGCTAGGCATCGTGCACACTAACCTAGTATCAAACTTCAAGGATTACCGAAGCAACAAAACCTCGTGTAAATCAAAACCCTCGGTTTTTGGCAATTGCAACTGTCAAATAATACTAAGAACCAATACTAAGAACCACAAATGCAATGGAACCATGCAATACAACAAAGCCTTAAGGCTATCACAAAGCTCAGAGAGCTAACCACAAAGCCTGAGGAGGCTATTACAAAGCTCAGTGAGCTATTACAACAAAGCCTTAAAGGCTAACAACAAAGCTTTCAAAAAGCTAGAACAACCACTAAGGACTGGGAGCGACCCACAAATACTTAACTCGGAACTTCAATGGCGTCACCAGGAAGGCCCGTCTGTCGTCTCGCTTGTACATAAGGTCTGCGCCGGGCGTCGAAGACAGGTCGACAGTCAGGGCATCGGTCCGTCGCAGCCGTCAGGAGGCGAGAATCTTCGCAGGGAAAAACTTCGGGCCACTTATTTCGACAACAGGATCGATGAAGCGGGGTGCACCTTCCCTCGGAGATTTCACACGAAGTTCCTCACGATCATCAGGCTTTGGACCGGTACCGCTGAAGTCGCCCCACGTTGGGCGCCAACTGAAGGACTGGACTTTTAACAGTACCAGCGGTGCCAGGGAACAACACCTATAACCTTCATGGGATACCTGTTTCGGCGCACAAATTACAGAGACACGGGACACTTCCTTCGGCGTCAAAGATCAGCTTTTATTACTGCAGGGAAACAGGAGTCATAAGAAGTACATGAACATGTAGGTTCTGCGAGTCTGCTTCAAATTGTATTGTAGGTCGCTCTCTTTTATACAGAATGTTGCCATTGCATAACATGTGGACAAAAGATTACAATCCGGTTCCCACAGTACACTTCAAAAGGGTCGCTTTCATGTGTTCAGAATCCCGGAACATAATTACAATAGCCATGCTGGTTCCCAACTGTAAAAGTACATCTTCCCACCATTAGGCACACCCATTAGAGTTGTAAATGACAAAGAAGAAGAGACAAGAGCAGCTGCAAGGAAGTCAGACACGTGTAGAGAAAAGAGTGTGGGGGTAATATCGGAAGCATGATCGTAGGATCAAAGAGTTGGATCCCATCGCCTGCACGGCTGTCACAATAGGCCGGCACGGCCAGATTACCCTCAAGCTGAGCCATCTGCCTTTGCTGTGTCATTCCTCCGGCCATAAAGATGCATGAAAGGAATATGCGTCTTCCGCAAGGCTTGGGAACTAGAGGGTCAAGGGGCGAACAGTTACCTGCTCGCTGACTACGTGAGGGCAAGAAACAAAATGGATGCCGTATCTAAAATGGAACCCGAGGGTTCAGATGAAGAACACGTAATATTAGACGAACCCTGGCAGGTAGTGTAGCGAAAATACACACACTTGCCGAACTCGTCATTTACGGTTCATAGATACCAAATTCGCCTATATTCGGCATTGCCCAGAACATCGTAATAATTTTTACGGAACCTCAATGTTAATTTGCAGATCAGGTTTCTTTATGGAAACAGAGATTAGATGCACAATACTTTGGAACTGTTTTTATCCTTCAACGTTGACTTGACCAAAAACCATACATAGGAGTTCTTTCCTGTGAGGTTCTGGAGGATATAACCTTTCACCCACTCCAGACGTCTTTGGAGTATTTGGGAAAAGGGGTCTGAGTGAGAAAGCACGACTGAGTTACTCTAAATGTCTTACGTTAGTTTTATCGCCCTTTCCAAACGCGTTGGGCGCCATGTAGTGTAGCTCCTATTTTCCCAATAGGCTCTGCGCATTGGAATAATACCTACAGCAGTAAAGGCCTAGGCCAGACGTTAACTAGGTCTACTACTGTCGATACTAGACTTAATTTTTGGGTTTGCCAGCTAAGCTCAGAGTTCGCTAGAAACTTTCTCGAATGTTCAAGGAAGGATTTAACTCCCCTGATTAGACAAGAAGGGATTTAGTTTCTGACAACCATAGAACATGACAACTTTGCTCTCCCCTAATCAAGAGTCAATCTCAAGAGTCGTGTGAGCACAAGGCAATTATTTTACTCAGTCAGTACGTGCATTCTTAGTCTCATCAGAATGTAGAGAAAAGGAAGAGACGGGCGTGTTCAATAAAAAGGTGTTATTTATTGATCAGTCTCTTTTCTCATACATGAGAAATGGATCGATATTATTGCAATACTTATAGTTAAGTAAAGTGCATACATTAAAAGCAATAGTATAAAATAATACTGTAAAAACATTGATATGGGTTCTGAGCCATATGATGTTTAAAATGATTAAAATATATTTACATACACATATACATTTGACTAAACGTACTCAACTGGTGTTTCTAAATACGCCTACCCCGTGTTCCTGACCTAAGTCTAATGCGTGGGCGGGAATAGAAAGTTACAGTTTAAGTTAAGTTTGTTTTTGCCAAGTGAATAACTAAAGAATTCTCTGCGAGGGGTTATTCAGTTCTGTACCTGGAATTTAGGATGAATGAGGAATGGTATCTCTTTCTCTGCTCTCGATATTCCAGGCTGCCTGCGAGGGCTGCCCAGAAGCGCCGGTGCTGGGTCTCTCGGCTTGAGATAGCAGCGCGTCTCTCAGCGCGTCAGGAAGGCGGGGCTGCTGCCAGCGGGGTCTGCTTCTGCTCTCGGCTTCGGCAAGTGTGGCTGCTCCGTCTTGTCACCACGCGTGTGTTTGCATAGGGCAAGGTTGGCAATATTTATACCTTAAAGGTGCCGGGATTGACGTAAGGATGGACATAGGTACGTCAATAAAGATGTCATACGACTTGCTCGTTAGCACATTCTTTACTAAAGTTCTCTGTGAAATCAAAACAATGGCCGCACGGATTATCCAGGATGTCATAGGTTTGATTTGTTATGAGAACGTCGTATGCCTTATCAGGGGCTGGAGGAATGTCGCTTGTCTAATTAGATCTCAAGCGTTATGACCTAATCAGATAACACGTTCCTGTGCCGTAGTGTGACTGCGTCAGATAACGGTATCTGCATCATGGGGGCTGTTCTTGCCTCATGGGCTGACTGTTAGTTAACAAGCTAGTTAGTTTAACCAGAATAGGGTCAGGAATAGGGGGATCGATTCAGAACCTATAGAAATACACGACAGGCCGCTAACAAGCCATACATGCAGCCATATAAACACAGCACACAGTGCATGCTTCTCAGCAGCCACAGACAGTGAGGACGAACACACAGGGCGTGGATCGACGAACACAGGGCCCAAGGCCGCTAACAAGCCATACATGCAGCCATATAAACACAGCACACAGTGCATGCTTCACAGCAGCCACAGACAGTGAGGATGAACACACAGGGCGTGGATCGACAAACACAGGGCCCTAGGCTGCTAACAAGCCATACATGCAGTCATATAAACACAGCAAACAGCGAATGATTCACAGCAGCCACAGACAGTGGGGACGAACACACAGGGCGTGGATCGACGAACACAGGGCCCTGGGCCGCTAACAAGCCATGCATGCAGCCATATAAACACAGCACACAGTGCATGCTTCACAGCAGCCACAGACAGTGAGGATGAACACACAGGGCGTGGATCGACAAACACGGGGCCCTAGGCTGCTAACAAGCCATACATGCAGCCATATAAACACAGCACACAGTGCATGCTTCACAGCAGCCACAGACAGTGGGGACGAACACACAGGGCGTGGATCGACGAACACAGGGCCCTGGGCCGCTAACAAGCCATGCATGCAGCCATATAAACACAGCACACAGTGCATGCTTCACAGCAGCCACAGACAGTGAGGATGAACACGCAGCGCGTGGATCGACAAACACAGGGCCCTGGGCCACTAACAAGCCATACATGCAGCCATATAAACACAGCACACAGTGCATGCTTCACAGCAGCCACAGACAGTGAGGATGAACACACAGGGCGTGGATCGACAAACACAGGGCCCTAGGCTGCTAACAAGCCATACATGCAGCCATATAAACACAGCACACAGTGCATGCTTCACAGCAGCCACAGACAGTGGGGACGAACACACAGGGCGTGGATCGACGAACACAGGGCCCTGGGTCTCTAACAAGCCATACATGCAACCATATAAACACAGCACACAGTGCATGCTTCACAGCAGCCACAGACAGTGGGGACGAACACACAGGGCGTGGATCGACGAACACAGGGCCATGGGCCGCTAACAAGCGATACATGCAGCCATATAAACACAGCACACAGTGCATGCTTCACAGCAGCCACAGACAGTGGGGACGAACACACAGGGCGTGGATCGACAAACACAGGGCCCTGGGCCGCTAACAAGCCATACATGCAGCTATATAAACACAGCACACAGTGCATGATTCACAGCAGCTGCAGACAGTGAGGACGAACACACGGGGCATGGATCGACAAACGCAGGGCCCTGGGCCGCTAACAAGCCATACATGCAGCCATATAAACACAGCACACAGCGCATGATTCACAGCAGCCACAGACAGTGAGGACGAACACACGGGGCATGGATCGACAAACACAGGGCCCTGGGCCGCTAACAAGCCATGCATGCAGCCATATAAACACAGCACACAGTGCATGCTTCACAGCAGCCACAGACAGTGAGGATGAACACACAGGGCGTGGATCGACAAACACATGGCCCTTGGCCGCTAACAAGCCATACATGCAGCCATATAAACACAGCACACAGTGCATGATTCACAGCAGCTGCAGACAGTGAGGACGAACACACAGGGCGTGGATCGACGAACACAGGGCCCTGGGCCGCTAACAAGCCATACATGCAGCCATATAAACACAGCACACAGTGCATGCTTCACAGCAGCCACAGACAGTGGGGACGAACACACAGGGCGTGGATCGACGAACACAGGGCCCTAGGCTGCTAACAAGCCATACATGCTGCCATATAAACACAGCACACAGTGCATGCTTCACAGCAGCCACAGACAGTGGGGACGAACACACAGGGCATGGATCGACGAACACAGGGCCCTGGGTCTCTTACAAGCCATACATGCAACCATATAAACACAGCACACAGTGCATGCTTCACAGCAGCCACAGACAGTAGGGATGAACACACGGGCATGGATCGACGAACACAGGGCCCAAGGCCGCTAACAAGCCATACATGCAGCCATATAAACACAGCACACAGTGCATGCTTCACAGCAGCCACAGACAGTGAGGATGAACACACAGGGCGTAGATCGACAAACACAGGGCCCTAGGCTGCTAACAAGCCATACATGCAGCCATATAAACACAGCAATCAGCGAATGATTCACAGCAGCCACAGACAGTGGGGACGAACACACAGGGCGTGGATCGACGAACACAGGGCCCTGGGCCGCTAACAAGCCATACATGCAGCCATATAAACACAGCACACAGTGCATGATTCACAGCAGCCTCAGACAGTGGGGATAAACACACGGGGCGTGGATCGACGAACACAGGGCCCTGGGCCGCTAACAAGCCATACATGCAGCCATATAAACACAGCACACAGAGTATGATTCAATATAAGCAAAGCAGTCACAGTGGGTGAGGCCAATGAATCTGTTTCACTGATGCTGCCTCTGGGGCCCTTTGCTGTCCTCCAATCACAGGCTAGCATTAGCCTCTCTGCCTGTCCAATCAGTGCAGAGTCTAATCTGAGCTCCCTTGAGTCTGCGCGGGACGTACCACAACTGCAGGGGGGCTAACACTTCTTGGGGCCCTGTGTTAAACGAATTTATAATTCCCAACCTTGACTGGGAACCCATAAACGCTTGCCTACACCCTCATTTCGATGAACCCATGAGGAAGTGAAAAACTGGACAAGAACCACTGAACAAGAAGACATCTGCCCCGTGAGCAGCCAGCGCATCATCATGATGCCATGGAACATGGCTGTGGGGAATACCATCTCTGTAGGGCGATCACCCATATTGTTCTAATTCTTGGCACTCAGGGTTCTTTACCTGCCCTCAGGGCACACGTCCTATTAACCCCTTTCACGAAGGGCTGATTCCCCCGCGGTACTCGTGACGAGCTGAGCTCGTCATGTTGCACAGTGGAGCTTTTCTCATGACGAGCTGAGCTCGTCAAGACTCGGCCCACTCAATGGAATGCACCGCACAGGAGGAAAATTATCCCTGCGTGGGCATTCCACAGCTGTTATGACGAGCTCAGCTCGTCATGAGCACAGCTCGAACGGGGTAAAAGAAGTGGGGGGACTGACCAAGTAAGACAATATGCAAATGACTTCATGATGTCATGACGTAGCGCAATAAAAAAAGTGCTATTTAAATTATTTGTGTAAATACTGGGACAGACTAACCCATCTGACAGTCTTACAGTGTCTGCATTTATATACAGGGACAGAACAAAGGCAAAAGCTGCCTCTCTTAGGTACCTGTTAAGAGAAGGCAAGCTGTGTGCCTTTGTTTCCCTTTGTGGCATTTATAATTAAGTGTAAGGTTCCAGGCGGCCCCCAGTCAGCATAAACAAACAAAAGGAGGCCTGGTGGCCCCTTAACTTCGGCCCAGCTGGAGGTGAAAAAAGGCTCCCTCGCTGCCTGCACCTTGCTGCTGGGAAAGGAAAGCACACAAGGAGTAGATGCTGCTGAACGTGTCTGAAAATTACACCGGGACAAGTTCAGCATATTTCTGTGGGGCCCAACTTCTTGGTGGGGGGACAGCGTCCGCCCTGTGAAAAGAGTGGGGGGACGCCATGTACCTGCGTGTACCCCTGACTCGAGCCCTGCATATCCTCTAACCGGCCCGCCACCCCCCAGTACTCTCCGCAGTGGTATTGCCTCGTGACTCAGCGCAGTGCCTTTAAAAATGGGTCTGACTTGACTTGTTGATGGGCACCTAGGCTGCCACCAGGTGGTGCCAAATATTGATTATTAATTTCCAGAAATCTGACTAAGGTACAGACCAACTCGTTCTGGGCACAGGTGTACTACGGTTATGTAGCTGTAGGGAACATTACTTGTCTCCGCATAGAGCATCCTGTCTCACAAATAGTGTTATCCCGAAACCAGTTGCTCTGGACAAATTTATTTATTTATTTATTTATTAATAAAATTTATAGAGCGCGAACAATGGCCCTTAGGCGTCTCTGCGCTGAATTATCTGCTGCATTTAACCAATGAGGGAAGGACTGGGTCTACTGATTAAAAAGCCAGGTATTGAGCTGTTTACGAAAGGACCATAGTGAGTGGCTTAGTTTAATTGAGGGAGGTAGGGTGTTCCAGAGCTTAGGGGCTGCGACAAAGAATCTTCTGTCTCCCCATGAGACTGATTTACTGCGTGGAACCACAAGATCATTTGAGCTGGAGGAGCGTAGAGCTCTGGGGGGGCAATAAGGAGTCAGGTTTTGGGTAAAGAAAGCAGGTCCCATGTTATGCATGGCCTTGAAAACGATGCAGAGAGCCTTGAATTTTATCCTGTTCTTTATCGGTAGCCAGTGTAATTCTCTGATGGTTGCGGAGGCAGAACAGTATTTGGGGATTCCACCCAGGAGCCTTGCTGCTGAGTTTTGGATTATTTGCATTTTATTCAGGACTCCTTCTTGTGCATTTAAGAAGAGAGCATTGCAGTAATCCAATGTTGACAGCACCAGGGAGGTGACCAATGTTTTGCCAGATGAATCGGGAAGGAAAGGGAGGATTTTTTTGATTAGCTTCAATTTATAAAAAGCGGCAGAGGGATTCTGGTTAGCATGGGGGAGAAAAGTGAGACGGTCGTCGAAAATAATTCCGAGATTCCTCACCTTGCCAACCGGGACAGGGGGAGGGCCTAGTGATACGGGCCACCAGCAGGAGGACCATTCCGGGGTCAGCTGACCAAAGACGACTACTTCCGTTTTGTCGGAATTTAATTTTAGGCAATTGGAAGCCATCCAGCTCCCAATTGCCAGCATGCCCTTATTAAGATCATCGGCTTTTTTGTGGCCATCATTCTTAATGGCCAGGACCAACTGTGTGTCGTCCGCATAGGAGGTAAGGCTCATCCCGTGTGCACGAATGGTATTGGCAAGGTCCGACACATAGATATTAAAAAGTGTCGGACTGAGGGATGAGCCTTGCGGGACTCCACATGGCAGAGACAGAGTAGCGGAATGGAAAGAGCCCATTGTAACCACCTGGGTCCTGTTGGCCGGAAAGGCAGCCAGCAATTTATTGGCATTGTGTTGGACACCAATGTTTTCGACACGGTCGATCAGGGTAACATGATCGACCGTGTTGAACGCTGCCGATAGGTCGAGCAGTATTAAAACTGCAGTACCCCCAGCATCACGGATAGATCTAATATCATCTGCGGCTTTGATAAGAGCCGTCTATGTCCCATGGTATTGACGAAAGCCAAATAGTGGCCAATCATATGATTGTTGAGAGGTTTGCGATCAGAACTCCTAAATCTGAAATCAGAAGTAATCTATTCCAATCTGTTCGAGATCTGTGAGGGGTACATGTTTTATCTTTTTTTTCAGCCACAGATTTTTGAAACACCTGATCTGGGTTCTCAACCAGGTGTTTCCTGTCATACCTCCCCGCCCAATACCGTTGACGTACCACGTCCTTTGCTGAAAAGGGGAAGTACGCACAAGAAGGAAAGCTGTGACTGGTTGGCATCGGTTATAATGTCACACTAGTCTGTGAGCTTTAAAAGCTGGTACTCGACTCATGTCAAATGTCAAAGGTTCTTATATAGCGCCTTATCACCGAAAGGTCTCAAGGCGCTTGCTTTGGGAACTCGTCCTGGCATTCTCCCTGTGAGATAACCCCTACTGGGCATCCCCAAGGTGAAAGCCAGGCATCCTGCCACGGGGGGGCCATAGTGGAGATTAAGCAAGCTATTGCCCAGAGTTGCAGAGTGTGTACCCGTGATTCGAGTAGGCACCGAAGCAAGTCCGTGGACATTTGGGCTCAAGGCCCTGCCGCGTCAAGAATTGAACCCTGGTCCCGGGTCCGACCTTTGCTTCAGGGTCTGCCTCCTCTAACCAGTGAGCCACACTTCTCATAACTCTCTGGTCAGCCCTGGAAGACCTACTAAATGAAACTGAAGATACACTCAACAAGCATTTGCAATGCAACCGGTCTCGCCTTTGGCACCTTATATGTAATTAGCTATGCAGCACATTAGCCTGGGTGCTGAAACATCTACTGTTCTTTAACATAGAGGGAAAGTAAGCACCAAATTGCATGACACTGCAGGTATGGGAACACATGAAGAGAAATATTGCCTTTCAGCTGGAAATTGTACAGTCCAAAGCTCTGTTTTTAATATAAAAGCATAGCCTTCGGTGGTCATATCACTGAAAACACAAGATTTGAAAAAAATATTATTGTCTACGGGTGCTCGTGGAAGACAATTTCTATGGACTGGAATCTAGAGAATGCTAAAGGGATGCTGGTATTTTACTGACCTCTGCTGGTCGTTTTCTATCAAGACCGTTAAATAGAGGCAGTTGAACAGAAAAAAAGTCCCAAAGCGGAAGCAGACAAGTCCTAAGGCTGATCTCCAGAGCCCACAAAGTACATACATATATAAATATATACTTAAGAATATATACAAAAGTATATACTTAAATACTTAAGTACAGGAGGTCTTGAATGCTCTACCTAAAAAGCACCAGCAATAGAAGGGCCCCGCAGGACACAGCAGGGCAAGTTATGCCGGAAAATAACGACAGCACGGTGTTGCCAGCAGAGTCCACATGAGGGCACAGTCTCTGGGTCCAGATAAGTGTTTATAAAAGCCCTACAAATAATGGTGTCCTAGGTGCGGTAAGCGGACTGGGTGTCTTGGAATCAATTGTGAAGAAATTTAAGAAATCACAATGCAGCCCTGCTCTTACCCCTGCATTACCCCTGGTGGGGCGTTTTATAGCTAGGGGAAAATATTGAAGTCCTGGAGATTAGTGCTTGAGGGCACAGTTTAAAAAAAACCAAGAAACATAATTTTATGTCATTTAAAAAAATTATTTAAAAAGATATTTTAAAAAAATGGTTTACATGCAGATATCTGTTAGACCTGGCATCATTGGCATGAGTCTCTCCTCCATTTTTTCTGTTTGCCTCCTCTGTTTACGATGTTTTTGCTGGTATATGCTTTGGGCACTGTGCCACTGCTGATCAGTGCCACAGTGCAAGTGCTCCCTATGTGAAATTGCTGTATTGATTGACTTCCATGTTTGGCTTATTTGGTTTACTATCAGTCCCTAGTAGAGTGCACCAGGAGTGCCAGGGCTTGTAAATACAAATGCTGCTAGTGGGCTTGCAGCACATGTTGTGCCACCCACAAGAGCGGCCTAGTAAAAGTATGTCTGAAGGTCTGCCATTGCCAGACCACGTACAGTCTGACTGTCACGAGGACTGCGCACGTACACCTACTTGCCAGTCCCTAAACCTTCCCTTAACTTCATGTTAGTCACCCCTATGGTAGGCCCACGGGCAGGGTGCATTGTAAGCATAAGGTAGGACAAGCCTGACAAGGTTGGCATGTCCTAATAGTGAATTACATCCATAGTCGTTTTTCACTATTGTAAGGTAGCCTGCTCTCCATCAGTTAGAATGGGCTGCCAGGATTATTAATGTTATAATCCTAGCGGGCTCGGGGAGCATGGTGCAATGTCGAGTTTGGTATCCCTGAACTCAGGGTTTAATAACGCATCCGTTTGTGTGGATGGTTTTTGGACTCTGTGTTTGAAAATAGCACTTTTAGAAAGTAGCTATTTTCTTGTCTAACTGTCTACCGGTCTCTGCTGGTTCTGGTGTGTGTGTGACAGGAGCTGGGTGGCTCCAGAGAGTCTGAATGAGTCAGTGTGGGATGAGTGGGGCATTTGCATTGAGAGTAGGGGAGAGTAGCTCTTGATAGCCTGCCCTGCCTGATACAATGTTGGCTCCGCCCCCCTGCCAGGCGACTGATGACTCTGTGCTTGCCTGGGACTTCCCTGGCCCGCCTCCTGCCGGGCAACTGATGGCCCTGCCCCTGCCAGTAACAATGCTGGCTCCGCTCCTGCTGAGCGGCTGAGGACTCTGCCCTGCCCAGTGAATAGGCCAGGTGCTCTGGCCTGGCAACACCCACAACAAACCCAGGATGGGGGGAAATTCCCCTGCATGGACAAAGGGATCAAAGCCAAAAAGGGGGTATAAGAGAAGGACCCCTGAACCAAGAAATCAGATCACTTCTGACAAGGAAACCTGAACCAAGGACAAGAAGCCTGCTGATCTAAGGACTGCCTACCCCTTCTGCCAGAGTGCTGTTTGTTGGGGGAATCCTGCATTGCTTCTTTATTTTTGCCAAGGAACCAGGAGAGAGGAACTTTGTGTGTACTCTCACTCTTTGCTGAGAAAATCTCCAAGGGCTGGAAGAGTGCCAGTCTCCTGTTGAAGTCACAGGGCTAAAGGACTTCATCTGCTTATAGTGCTATTCGCTGGAGTTTGTGAATCCAGCACCTCTGAAAGAATCCAACAATCTCGACGCCGACGGACGCCGCCGAATCCAGCTCGACATCGTGAGTAACGGCTCCAGTGTCCCGCTTCCTCGACGCCGGCCGCCGGGCCCGATCGACGCCAGCAGCAACGCCAGTGAGTAGTGAGTTCGGCTCCAGCTCCAAGTGACCCCGTGTCTGCACCGCTGCTGATCGCATCGACTTCGAGCCCTCTCGACGCCGTGAGCGCTGCTCACTCTTGCAACATCGACATCGACGACGCCGTATCCCGCCTCATCCCGTGAGCGCTGCTCCCGCCTGACTTCGGTCGACGCCGCTGCAGATCGCCCCGACTCCGAGGCCCGATCGACGCCGAAGACGCGACGCCGGACATCTCGACGCCGCTGATCATCGAGTGCTTCACTTTTTCCAAGGTACTGTGTTGTTGGGGTCTGTGCGACTCCGGGCTCGACGTAGCGCTCCTCGCGGTCGACGCCGAACCTTTGGATTAAACTTTGCCTCGACGTCGTGTGACTCCCGTGTGGGTTACATTGTTGCCAAGAACTTTGTTTTAGAGAAGAAGAGTTGCTTTTGATACTAAAGACTTTTTGTGCTAAGAAGAAACCGTGCTTGAACTATTATTTTTCCTTCCAAGAGTATTTATTGAAACTGTGGTATATTTTTGTCGTTATTTGGTCTTGTGCTAAGCCTTATATAAAAATACTTATTTTTATAATACTACTGTGTCGTGTCCATTTGTAGTGTATTCACTTTATTACTGTATGTGGTCATAAATGCTTAACGCACTGCCTCTGAGATAAGCCTGTCTGCTTTGCCAAGCTACCAAGGGGGTGAGCAGGGGTTATCTAAGTGTGTGATCTCCTTGCCCTGACTAGAAAAGGTGTGTCCCTATTTGTCAGAAGTGTATACCTCTGCCAACTAGAGACAGCCGCTTCTAACATTGGTGGGTCAGCGGTGGGATTTTGAACTTTGCATTTATGACCCATGTGCAGTGATTAGTGTGCGCTACATAGTGAAAGCAGACCATAGCGCAGCCACAATCTGTTTTGGTTGGATATTCTATTTTTGTTCTCCGCTTTTCCTGAAGCTTGATTTTTGAAACTGCCAGTTTTGACCATGAGTACTGCTGGAAGCACTACACCTGTTGTTGCTGTTGTGGAGGAATTTGATAGGAGTAAGATAAATGGTTATTCCTTAAAGGAGCTGAAACACTTTTGCAAACAATTGAAAGTCCCTACTCCAGGCCTCTCCAAGAAAGCAGAATATTTCAAAGCATTGGAAGCCTGGTTAGAGGCCAGAAATCCCTCTGATCCGGTGGTGGGACCGACAGAGGAAGGGGAGGAGGAAGTGCCCGTGACTGGGCCTGTATCCCCTCCTGGCAGCAGTGTTTCCTCCAAGGGTCTTTCCCCTGAAGAAAGAGAAGAAAGGGCGAAGGAGCGAGCCTACAACGTGGAAATGGCAAAACTTAAGATAAATGGGCAGTTGGAGATAGAGAATGCAAGAGGCAGGAGAGAAGCTGATTTGGAGATCAAAAGATTAGAGTTTGAAAGAGAGAAGTTAGCTTTTGAGCGTGAGAAAATGGTGAGGGACATGGAGCTCAAAGCTAAGGAGTTAGAATTGAATCCCTCTGGTGGCAGCGTCCCATCTGTGCCTGCAGAAAGTAGGTTTTATTTTCCCAAAGATGTGATCAAAGATTTTCAGAAGAATGAGGATATTGGTCAGTGGTTTAAAGCATATGAGTTAGCATTGTTGGCCCACCGGGTCCCTGAGAAGGATTGGGGAGCGGGGTTGTGGGGTCGCTTTGTGAATGAGGGAAGAGATACCCTGTTAGACATGCCTGTTGAGAATAGGACGTCTTATGCTCATATGAAAGATGCTTTAATGTTAAGGTATGGCCTAACCCCAGAAAAGTACAGACAGGCCTTTAGAGAATGTAAGAAGTTGCCTGGTACCACGTGGGTGGAGTATGTGTCATATTTTTGCAGAGCCATGGATGGTTGGGTAAAGGGCAGCAAAGTGGAAAGTTATGATGCTCTTTATGATTTGTTTGCTTGGGAGCACTTGTCTAATAACTGTTTTCCAGAGCTGCGCCAGCACCTTATTGATAGCAAGATATCTAACCCTAGAAAACTTGCTGAAGAGGCGGACCGCTGGGTCAGTACCAGGGTCCACAAGGGTCCAGTGGGAGACTCAGCCAAAGGTGGGCAGGGTCCCCAGCAGAAGAGTGGGGGGGACAGGGGTAAACAGAAGGAGTCCCAGAAAGGGCCCCAAAGTAATCCCCAAGGGAACCAAGGGAAAGGTTCCCAGCCTCCCCCTGTGAAGAAATCAGAGGCCCCGCCAGGTAAACCTGGTCATAGGGGCCCACTGACCTGCTTCGTTTGTAAGCAGGTAGGACACCGTTTTTATGACCCTCAGTGTCCCTTGAAGAAGTCTGGTGCACTACCCAGTGCACCACCCCGTCAGTTGGCTAGTGTAGCTCTGGGAGGGGAGGAGATGGTTGCCCATGGTGGGGAGGGTCCCGCAGAGATGTCCCTGGTCTCTCTAGGAGACATGGAATTGGTCCCGCCACCCCCTCTGCCTAGTAACACTAAAAAAATATAGGCAGTGGGTGACCATTAATGGCCATAGAGTGGAAGCTCTCAGAGACACCGGAGCGAGTGTGACAGCTGTCAAGTGTCACTTGGTGTCCAGAGAGCAGGTTGTTCCCCACGCATTCTACCCTGTGATAGCTGCTGACAACTCCCAGAGAGAGTGTGAGGTAGCTCAAGTTTCCTTTGAATGGGGGGGAGTTTCAGGTACTCTTCAGGTTGCTGTGAGGCCCGCCATGCCTGTTGATTGTCTCCTGGGCAACGATTTAGAAGACTCCCCTTGGGCTAAGGTGGAGAGGGAGACACATTTGAAAATGTTGGGTGTGCCAGAGTGGGTGTGTGCAACCACTCGATCCATGACAGCAAGTAAGGGTGTTGATGGGGTTCTGGAGCCTGAAAGTATGGCCCAGGACCCAGCTGTGAAGAGAAGAGGCAGGGGGCGCGGGAAACCGTCCCCCGTAGTTCCCGTGGTCCAGGAGGAGGCAGACCTCGAGGGGGATGCCCTGGAACCCACAGGTGAACAAGTTGCCGAACTGGGAGACCTGCCCGAGCTGATCCATTGGCAGCAGGATGGTGGTCCCTCCAGGGAGGAATTCTGTGCAGAACAGAAAGTGTGCCCTTCTCTTGTGGGTATGAGGCAGCAGGCCTCAGCCCAAACCTCAGGTGATCAGTCAGGGTCACATTTTGTGTACTGGGAGAACGACCTCCTGTATAGCGAGCCTAAGGCTGCTGAGCCTGGGTCAGCCCGTGTGCTGGTGGTACCCCAGCGCTTCAGAGCCTTCCTACTGGGTTTGGCTCATGACGTTCCTTTAGCTGGACATCTGGGGCAGGACAAGACCTATGACAGGCTTGTCACCCATTTCTATTGGCCTCAGATGCGAAGGGACACAGATGTCCATTGCAAGACCTGTCAGACTTGCCAGGCAAGTGGGAAAAGCGGGCGGAAGCAGAAGGCTCCCCTCCAACCTTTTCCTGTGGTCAGTACCCCCTTTGACCGGGTGGGGATTGACATTGTTGGGCCACTGGACCCCAAGACAGCCCTGGGCAACAGGTTCATCCTGGTCTTGGTGGACCATGCCACACGGTACCCGGAAGCCATCCCTCTCAGAACAGTGACTGCCCCCGTGGTGGGACGGGCACTAATGGGTGTTTTCTCCCGAATGGGGTTCCCCAGAGAGGTGGTGTCAGACCGAGGCACCAACTTCATTTCCAACTATATGAAGTCTCTGTGGAAGGAGTGTGGGGTAACTTATAAGTTCACCACTCCTTACCACCCTCAAGGTAATGGGTTGGTTGAAAGATTCAACCGTACCCTTAAAGGCATGATTATGGGTCTTGAAGAACCAATGAGGCGTAAATGGGACGTCCTCTTGCCATGCCTGTTGTTTGCTTACCGTGAGGTGCCACAGAAGTCTCTAGGGTTCAGTCCCTTTGAGCTTTTGTATGGTCACCCGGTAAGAGGACCTTTAAGTCTGGTCAAAGAAGGCTGGGAGCAATCTCCCAGGAAACCTCCCCAGGATGTATACAGTTACATGCTGGCCTTTAGGAACCAGACTAGGCGCTTCAGGGATCTTGCTCAGGCAAATCTGGAGGCCAGCCAGGAGGAGATGAAGCGGTGGTACGACCAGAGGGCCACTCTGGTAGAGCTTCAGCCTGGACAGAAAGTTTGGGTCATGTCCCCTGTGGAACCTTGTGCGCTCAAGGACAGGTGGACTGGACCATTTGAGGTTGTGGAGAAGAAGAGCGATGTCACCTACCTGGTGGATTTAAAGTCTCCCAGGAACCCCTTGCGGGTCCTGCATGTCAACCGTTTGAAGCCCCACTTAGAAAGGTCCGAAGTGGGCATGCTCCTAGCTACAGATGCTGGAATGGAGGAGGAGAGTGAGCCTCTTCCTGACCTCCTGTATGCAAAAGAGCAGGATGGGTCAGTGGATGGTGTTGTCCTCTCTGACACACTGACCCCTGAACAGCAGCAGGATTGTCGCCATTTGTTGGGGCAATTCCCTGATCTGTTCTCCTTGATTCCTGGTGTTACTCAGTGGTGTGTCCATGATGTAGACACCGGGGACAGCACTCCTGTCAAGCACAAGGCTTACAGAGTGACTGACAAGGTCAGAGCATACATCAAGGAGGAGGTCTCCAAGATGTTTGCCCTAGGGGTGGTTGAGTCCTCTAGCAGTCCTTGGGCCAGCCCCGTGGTCTTGGTTCCAAAGGCGGCAACGCCTGGTGCTTCACCGGAACTTCGGTTCTGTGTGGATTACCGAGGACTCAATTCAGTCACCAAGACTGACGCGCACCCCATCCCCAGAGCTGATGAGCTCATCGATCGGTTAGGGGCTGCCCAGTACCTTAGTACGTTTGATCTAACGTCTGGGTACTGGCAGATCGCCTTGACCGATGGGGCAAAGGAGAGGTCAGCATTCTCCACACCAGATGGGCACTACCAGTTCCGGGTTATGCCCTTTGGGATGAAGAATGCCCCTGCCACCTTCCAGAGGTTGGTCAACCAGGTCTTGGCTGGACTGGAGGATTTCAGTGCCGCCTACCTGGACGACATAGCAGTGTTCAGCGCCAGCTGGGAGGAACACTTGTGCCACCTCCAGGAAGTGTTGTTGGCCCTGCGCAGAGCAGGCCTCACAATCAAAGCCAGTAAGTGCCAGATTGGGCAGGGTTCAGTGGTGTACTTGGGGCACCAAGTAGGGAGCGGCAAGGTGGCCCCCCTGCAACCCAAGATTGATACCATCCTGGCATGGGCACCGCCCAAAACCCAGACTCATGTGAGAGCCTTCTTGGGTCTCACGGGTTACTACAGGAGGTTTGTCAAGGATTATGGTAACATTGTGCACCCCTTGACTTCGCTGACTTCCAGGAAGCAGCCACGACTTGTGAACTGGACTGACGCCTGTCAGACGGCCTTTGACACCCTGAAAACTGCAATGTGCACAGCACCCATACTCCAGGCACCCGACTTTTCTAAAGAATTTGTTGTCCAGACGGACGCTTCAGAGCATGGCGTGGGGGCTGTTCTAGCTCAGGTGAATGAAGAGGGCCGAGACTTACCTGTAGCCTTCATCAGCAGGAGGTTACTCCCCAGGGAACAGAGGTGGAGTGCGATAGAAAGAGAAGCATTTGCTGTGGTCTGGGCACTGAAAAAGCTGAGACCCTACCTGTTTGGGACTCACTTCCGGGTGCAGACAGACCACAGGCCCCTCAGATGGTTGATGCAGATGAGGGGTGAGAATCCAAAGCTGTTGAGGTGGTCCATTTCCCTACAGGGGATGGACTTCACGGTGGAACACCGCCCTGGCACAGATCACGCCAATGCTGATGGTCTGTCCAGATTTTTCCGCCTTAGTGATGAGGACTCCCTAGGGTAAGGGTAGTTCTCCCCACATTTCAGCTGGAGGGGACACGTGTTAGACCTGGCATCATTGGCATGAGTCTCTCCTCCATTTTTTCTGTTTGCCTCCTCTGTTTACGATGTTTTTGCTGGTATATGCTTTGGGCACTGTGCCACTGCTGATCAGTGCCACAGTGCAAGTGCTCCCTATGTGAAATTGCTGTATTGATTGACTTCCATGTTTGGCTTATTTGGTTTACTATCAGTCCCTAGTAGAGTGCACCAGGAGTGCCAGGGCTTGTAAATACAAATGCTGCTAGTGGGCTTGCAGCACATGTTGTGCCACCCACAAGAGCGGCCTAGTAAAAGTATGTCTGAAGGTCTGCCATTGCCAGACCACGTACAGTCTGACTGTCACGAGGACTGCGCACGTACACCTACTTGCCAGTCCCTAAACCTTCCCTTAACTTCATGTTAGTCACCCCTATGGTAGGCCCACGGGCAGGGTGCATTGTAAGCATAAGGTAGGACAAGCCTGACAAGGTTGGCATGTCCTAATAGTGAATTACATCCATAGTCGTTTTTCACTATTGTAAGGTAGCCTGCTCTCCATCAGTTAGAATGGGCTGCCAGGATTATTAATGTTATAATCCTAGCGGGCTCGGGGAGCATGGTGCAATGTCGAGTTTGGTATCCCTGAACTCAGGGTTTAATAACGCATCCGTTTGTGTGGATGGTTTTTGGACTCTGTGTTTGAAAATAGCACTTTTAGAAAGTAGCTATTTTCTTGTCTAACTGTCTACCGGTCTCTGCTGGTTCTGGTGTGTGTGTGACAGGAGCTGGGTGGCTCCAGAGAGTCTGAATGAGTCAGTGTGGGATGAGTGGGGCATTTGCATTGAGAGTAGGGGAGAGTAGCTCTTGATAGCCTGCCCTGCCTGATACAATGTTGGCTCCGCCCCCCTGCCAGGCGACTGATGACTCTGTGCTTGCCTGGGACTTCCCTGGCCCGCCTCCTGCCGGGCAACTGATGGCCCTGCCCCTGCCAGTAACAATGCTGGCTCCGCTCCTGCTGAGCGGCTGAGGACTCTGCCCTGCCCAGTGAATAGGCCAGGTGCTCTGGCCTGGCAACACCCACAACAAACCCAGGATGGGGGGAAATTCCCCTGCATGGACAAAGGGATCAAAGCCAAAAAGGGGGTATAAGAGAAGGACCCCTGAACCAAGAAATCAGATCACTTCTGACAAGGAAACCTGAACCAAGGACAAGAAGCCTGCTGATCTAAGGACTGCCTACCCCTTCTGCCAGAGTGCTGTTTGTTGGGGGAATCCTGCATTGCTTCTTTATTTTTGCCAAGGAACCAGGAGAGAGGAACTTTGTGTGTACTCTCACTCTTTGCTGAGAAAATCTCCAAGGGCTGGAAGAGTGCCAGTCTCCTGTTGAAGTCACAGGGCTAAAGGACTTCATCTGCTTAAAGTGCTATTCGCTGGAGTTTGTGAATCCAGCACCTCTGAAAGAATCCAACAATCTCGACGCCGACGGACGCCGCCGAATCCAGCTCGACATCGTGAGTAACGGCTCCAGTGTCCCGCTTCCTCGACGCCGGCCGCCGGGCCCGATCGACGCCAGCAGCAACGCCAGTGAGTAGTGAGTTCGGCTCCAGCTCCAAGTGACCCCGTGTCTGCACCGCTGCTGATCGCATCGACTTCGAGCCCTCTCGACGCCGTGAGCGCTGCTCACTCTTGCAACATCGACATCGACGACGCCGTATCCCGCCTCATCCCGTGAGCGCTGCTCCCGCCTGACTTCGGTCGACGCCGCTGCAGATCGCCCCGACTCCGAGGCCCGATCGACGCCGAAGACGCGACGCCGGACATCTCGACGCCGCTGATCATCGAGTGCTTCACTTTTTCCAAGGTACTGTGTTGTTGGGGTCTGTGCGACTCCGGGCTCGACGTAGCGCTCCTCGCGGTCGACGCCGAACCTTTGGATTAAACTTTGCCTCGACGTCGTGTGACTCCCGTGTGGGTTACATTGTTGCCAAGAACTTTGTTTTAGAGAAGAAGAGTTGCTTTTGATACTAAAGACTTTTTGTGCTAAGAAGAAACCGTGCTTGAACTATTATTTTTCCTTCCAAGAGTATTTATTGAAACTGTGGTATATTTTTGTCGTTATTTGGTCTTGTGCTAAGCCTTATATAAAAATACTTATTTTTATAATACTACTGTGTCGTGTCCATTTGTAGTGTATTCACTTTATTACTGTATGTGGTCATAAATGCTTAACGCACTGCCTCTGAGATAAGCCTGTCTGCTTTGCCAAGCTACCAAGGGGGTGAGCAGGGGTTATCTAAGTGTGTGATCTCCTTGCCCTGACTAGAAAAGGTGTGTCCCTATTTGTCAGAAGTGTATACCTCTGCCAACTAGAGACAGCCGCTTCTAACAATATCGTTAAAGGGAGTAAAGGTGATTTTAGGGTCAAGGAGTGGATAAAGGTAATGGGAGGTCAGGGTGGACATTTGGGCTCAGAGTTTGAGGGTGTGTAGAGGGAAAGGGAGGTAAGGCTGAGTTTGGGTTTAGGTGAGGTTCGAGGTGAGACAAAGTAAGGGTGGTTTGAAAGATTAAACAAATCAATCAATCAATCAATCACAAACATCTTTATAAATGTATTTACATATCTATATGTTATGTCCATGCCTATATAAGTGTATGCACACATAAGTGTGTGTACATTTATATATTTAAATATGTTTGTGTGCACAAACACACATATATATTAAAAAAACATATTACCAAGAAAATGGAGTGCTAAAGACCCACAATATACTACAACAAATTTGAAAAGTTAACTCATTGTATTGCCTGCGTGGTAAAGGTATACTTGCCAATATTGTTCATGCACGGCATGTTCTTCATGTCTTCGAATGTCCGCTGTCTGCTCAAAGCCTTCTCATTTGATTTGGCTTTCAATCCGCTGGGCAGGTGTTTCCTCTCTAACACACATGAAATCAAAATCCATCAACAACCCAATTGTCAACTTCAATCTGATAGCATATACTCATAGGGTGGTCTATGTGTTCTAGTACGTCCCTCTGAAGAGGTCCCATAAGGGGGAGAGGTCTACATGGATGGTGAGTGTTATAGGTGGTCCAGTTGTGGGGTCAGTGTGAGTAAAGCGTAATGACAGCTACACAGAACCAACCTAGCCAGAGGAGCAGTGCAGCACTGTCTGGGGGTACACCAGAAAACAAGGGTATCCGAGAAGGTGTATTATTCCAAATGGCATGCAACATGGGCACATGACAAATGCTGAAAAAAGAATAAAATGATGCCATGCGGGCATGAATGGAAGTTGGTGACATGAGCATTCTTCCTACTGACGTAGAAATGTTCCTCATGAGCAATGACGGAAATGCAGAATCAATCAAGGACGGCACCCTTAGTAGAACCTACGACATCTTTAAAAGGCCCAGATTCCACCTACTCCTGCTAGGCCCAAGGATGCCAACATTTTGAGCAGGGGTTCATGCCCCAAGCTCCTCGCCTTCTCCCAAAGGCGACGAGCACCAGGTGGGTTAGTTCTAGCCGGGCCATGTGTAGTGTAGTTCCTATTATCCCAATAGGCTCTGCGCATTGGAATAATACCTTCAATAGTATAGGCCTAGACCAGACGTTAACTAGGTCTACTACTGTCGATATTAGACTTAAAGTTTTGGGTTTGCCAGCTAGCTCAGAGTTCACTAGAAACTTTCTCGAATAGGCAAGGAGGAGTTGAACCTCCCTGGATAGACAAGAAGGGATTTCGTTTCTGACAACCATAGAACATGACAACTTTGCTCTCCCCTAATCAAGAGTATATCTCTAGAGTCGTGTGAAAACAAAAGACGACTTATTTTACTCAGTCAGTACGTGCATTCTTAGTCTCACCAGATTGTAGAGAAAAGGAAGAGACGGGCGTGTTCAATAAAAGATGTTATTTATTGATCAGTCTCTTTTCTCGTACAAGAGAAATGGATCGATATTATCGCAATACTTATGGTTAAGTAAAGTGCATACAATAAAAGCAGAAGTATAAAATAATACTGTAAAAACATTGATATGGTTTCTAAGCCATATGAAGGTTTAAAATGGATAAAATAGATACATACACATATACATTTGACTAATCGTACTCAACTGGTGTTTCTAACTACGCCTACCCCAAATGTACCTGACCTAAGCCTAATACGTGGGCGGGAATAGAAAGTTACAGTTTAAGTTAAGTTTGTTTTGCCAAGTGACTGACTAAAGAATTCTCTGCGAGGGGTTATTCAGTTCTGTACCTGGAATCTAGGATGAATGAGGGATGGTATCTCTCGTCTCTGGTCTCGATATTCCAGGCTGCCTGCGAGGGCTACCCGGAAGCGCCGGAGCTGGATTTCTCGGCAGGAGAAAAGCAGCGTGTCGTTCTCAGCGCGTCAGGAAGGCGGGGCTGCGCCAGCGGGGTCTGCTCTGCTCTGGGCTTCGGCAAGTCTGGCTGCTCCAATCTCGTCACCACCGCGTGTGTTTGCATAGGGCAATATCGGTAATATTTATACCTTTAAGGTGCCGAGATTGACGTAAGGATGGACATAGATACGTCAATAAGGATGTCATACGACTTGGTCGTTAGCACATTCTTTTGCTGAAGTTCTCGATGAAATCAAAACAATGGCCGCAGGGTTTTTCCCAGGTTGTCATAGGTTTGATTTGTTTTGAGAACTCCGTATGCCTTATCAGGGGCTGGAGGAATATCGCTTGTCTAATTAGATGGCAAGCGTTATGACCTAATCAGATAACACGTTCCTGTGCCGTAGTGTGGCTTAATCAGATAACGGTTTCTGCATCATGGGGGTTTTCTGCATCGTCGGATGGCTGCTAGTTAACTTTTTAACCAGAATAAGGTCAGGAATAGGTGGATCGATACAGAACCTATAGGAATACATCACACCCACTCCACGCTAACTATGGACATATTTACTAATCTAGGCATAGTAAAACATACTGTAGAGTATAGTGTATACCTTACCACCCCAAAATACATAAATGCATTTTGAAATTATCTAATATACGGAAAAAGTCACATGTATTATATGCACTCAAGCTGTAGAATAATGCTAAAGTAATCACACATTAGTATACATTATTGCTAATTGGTATATGAGAATTTACACATGAAATGGCTCTTAATACAGAAAAAAGGTTCGAGACCATTTCATCACAGAATAAAATAATTATGAACATACTAGCGGGCAGCTAATGTCTATAAAGTATCTAAAAATAGAAATTTTAGTTCTCTAAGAATAGTTCTTACTTTAAGCAGAAGATAAGTGTCCCGAAAAATCGTAAAAATATTTTTGGGGCTGCTGAAAAAATTGCTGTCCGTGAACTGGAGGGAAAATTGTTCATGGTATTCTGTTATTAAAGTTGAAGGCCAAATTCAGGGAACGCCGTGTGCGAGCTTGCTCAAAAGTCTCTATTTCTGCTCTGGTGAGAACATCATATCATTTAGACTGTCGAAAAAGCTGTCAACAGCTTCCTGGGAGAGTTCCACTAACTCGGAAAAAGGGGTAACCATGCATTCGTTCGCATGATTGTCTCCATTGACGTTTTGATTTGGATTGCTGACAGAAGGTCGTACCTGATCGATGCTGCTTCCACCTTGAACTTCACTACCCCTTAATCGTGGTGGTGAAGCTTCCACGAATGCCGTCATCAGGATTGGTAGCCGTTGAGGGCAGCACAAAGCATGAGCCTTTATTGGACTCAACAATGTTTCTGCATCCATTGGCGCATCTGATTGTAGCGTCAGACAGGTGTCTAACACGCATTCTTCTCCGCATAGCAGGCACCTTAATACAGGTAAAACACATCGATGCCACATTGGTCGAAATGATAGAAACCAAGTCATGTTCAGGTCTCTAAGCCGGGATAGTCCCAGGATTTTTGATATCCGGTCCCGGTATCCAATGGCTCGGATTGTTTCTTCCCTTGTCGCAGGTGTTTTGTCTGTGACATGGTTTGCCATAACGAAATATTAGGACCAAGAATAGGATTCCTGCAATTAGTCCCAAAATGAGGGGAAGTCCGCCAAAAATCGAATGGACGAAATCTGGAAAAATACCCAGTATGGCTTTGAATGGTGTTAATGCCATCGAAAATACTGTCTTAAATACTTTTGAGACTCCACTGGTATCAGAAATATTTAAGATTTCATTCAGGATTTCTGCGAAATGTATGGGGGAATTAGTTGATAACAATGAGTGAATCTCTGCAGTCGTCCTCGCGACTAGGAGATCATACGTTTCTTTTGATGACGTGAGCCTGGTCGGCGTCTGAAGAAGCACTGTTTTCATTCTGCTTAAAGTATATATTCGAATAGAAGTAATTTTCAAGTTGGGCCACGCCCTTGCCTCCCTGTCTGGAAAGGAGCTGGGGAACAATGAGTGTCCACAGCACTTGACCTTCGCAGTCGTAGTTACGAGATAAGGAGTCCCGGGCATAAGACTACAACATCTGCGATCTACAATTAGAATGTAACTCCCATTGTAGAGTCTTTGAAAGAATGGTTCTATCTCTGTTGCAGGTGCGCCTTGCTGGTGACATGAAAGGTTATTTGAGTTCCCTTCACAGGCTCCATGCAAACTAATTCCATTACACAGAAGTGTACCGCTTAGTGACATTGCACAATTATTGCCACTAAGAAACACTTTCTGTCCTTTATTACTGACACATGCATGTGAATAGGGCAAGTTCCATGTTGTCTTAATGTACCCTTTTCCTAATTTTTCGTACATGCCAGCCTGTATATATTTTTGGCAGTATTGAAACCTGAAGGTTGATATTGGAATATTAATTATCCCATGTATTATCCATTCACTGACAGGTCGTTCTGACATTGTCACTGGTAATCTCTCGAGTTTCTCAATGCTCAGGATTGTATAATCAGCTCCCTTTTGTGCCATACTGATTTGTTTATCAGTAAGGTTAAAGATATTGAACAGTGACGTTGTGTTGATTAAACGCCAAGGCACATAGCCTGAACGCAGATTTTGTAACGTCCAGCCAAGCTGTACAATAGAACGCAATTGAGACTGACCGTGTTGTAACAACAGTAAGTCTTGCGATATTATGTTGATTGCTGAAGACACAATGCTGTCCAAAGAAAAAATTCTGGAGGACAGAGTCATTAACCCATTGTCCACTACAGAAAGTGATTTTTCCAAATTAATCCGGTCAATTTCCCGTATTCTTTCTGCTGTTTCAATTTGAGTCACCTTCCAGGCCTCGTTGTATGCTGCATATACAGAGGCTGCTATGAAACGTTTTTGACGCTGTTTGCGCGGTCCCATAATGAAATCACGCAAGTCAGCACCATCAGTAAGTAAAGTTAGGTGTTGCTTAATTTCTGCCAGTGTGGAAGTTTGTAGCCATTGAAGGCATAATTTGCCCACACTGTAGGTGGTTATTATCCCTGGGTGTTGTCTTTGGGAATATCTAGGGTCTGGCCTGGTCAATTTGAACCCCTGTGTTTTGTTCAGGAATCTGTCTTGACAGTTATTAGTATCTGTGGGCCAGATCAACCACTTTTTCCAATCTGGATGTGTTCTGTTTTTGTTTAATACATAGTTTACGTCTATCTCTTCATCTGTAGAGCTATTGCTGTTCATTGTTGGTTTTGGAATAGACGGTTTATTTAAGTCTTTGATTTTGGCTAAGCCAAGACAGGTAGTTTGTTGAACAGTGTCATTTAAAAATATAATTTGTTCTGGGATCATGCAGGCTCTAAACAAAGATTCTATACCTTGTACTTGCCATTCTTTTGTACCCCAAACACTTTTTACTTCAACATTTTTGTCCCAATAATCAAAACCAAAAGTATTCATTTGTTCAAAGAATGAGTCTGAATATATCAATTTCGTGTTTGTTATCATGGTCTTTGTCCCTGTCTTATTTGACAATTTGAAATAAAATGTTTCAGCATTACTTGTGTTAAAACCTGAAAAATATGGATATTTGTCATAAAAGGTTCTTGAGCTTCCTTTTGGAGGGGTTGCACAATGTTCCCATTGATTATAATTTAAAACATTTCTAGGTTGTGCAGATTTATGTAGAAAATGGGTACCATAGTGGTTGTAACAGTACATACTATCATAATTTGTCGAACCCTGCAAATAATCATGTTTGGTAAATTTAGCAGACATCACTAGGTCAGACATCATATTATTTATACTTTCGAAGTCCCAATCATCAGCAAATGAGCTTGGTTTTACAAAGTCACTCAATGAGATCTTAATTTGGTGTGGATATTTCAGGATTTCAACCGGACCATAAATTTCATAGTCAGTGTTGTCCCATGCTACCCCACCCGGTATAGGATTGGCCGTGAAGTTGACTGAAGAAAGTTCTCTTTTCTCGACGTGTGAAGATGTGTGTGGTTTGAGGATCAAGTTGATTTTCTGACTTGCTGTGTCCATTTTAGCATATTTTCCCTCAATGAAGCGTCCCAAAGTTAGTACCATGATGAGCCAAAGTATGAGGATAAATGCACCAAAACCCACCCAAAATTCGATCCATGGAGAAATTAGATATGTTTCTTTCAGTTGTTTCAAAAGTTCTTTAGCTTTATCTTTAAAGGTTTTTGTTGATGGCTGTGTTTTTGATTCACTGAAGCCTTCAGAGGAATCATCGAAGTTTATGAAGTAGCCGGATGCAGTTCTGTCAATTGTTCCAATTGCTTCAGGATTACTGTTTCTTGCATATTCGTTTGTTACTTCATTGTAGGTTGGTGTGTCTCTGCTAAATGTTTTTATTTGGGTTTTCAGAGGTTTAAGTTCCATTGCATTGTTGCATAGTCCTTGTTGTTCTTGTGTAGGCGTTTCGAATGTGATTAGCCTCTTAGTTAGGACCTCTGTATTGGTAGCAAACCTTGGTGTTCTGCTACTTATTGGGAGTCCACTTGGCCTACTATTTGTTATCGGCCACATGATTGTGGTTTTACCAGGTCGATGGATACAACTCGGTTCTCCTTTTTACCAGCAAGCGGCGGTAGTACAACTGATCTTGTCCCGTTGATAGACAAGACAGGAACTGCTTTTCTGTAAGAAGGCCCAAATTCCTTCTTTACCGCGATCTTTTCTCTGACTAGATCCCCGACTTTTGGAATCCAGACAGGTCTTGCTGGGACAGGTGGTGGTTCTTCAGTGGTTGTTGGCTGTTGTTTCAACTTTATGTTGCTCAGGTCTTTTCTTGTTTCGTTTAAGTCCTGTAAAATAGCCAAACGATCTTTGATATCAAAGCTTTTTTCCTTCACCACTGAAGTTTGACTGTCGAGGTCTAAGACTAACATCCTAGTTCCAAATAATAATTCGTACGGACTGAATCCCTTCAGAGAATTTCTTGGCAGGTTATTTAGACTACGTTGGACACTTATTAGATGTTTGACCCACCCAGCTCCCGAACCTAATACCCTTTCCGTTATAGATTGCTTTCTGCCTTGGTTTTTTCTTTACACCATCCCGTATCCCTCAGGTAGGAAGTGAGAAGAATCCCGCTGTGCTATGCACATTTGGCCATGTTTCCCCACAGGCTTGAGGGCTAATGTGAAAACATTGGTCAAACGTGGCATGTTCCTAGCGTATATGCCATTTAGACTCGCTAATCTTTGTATAACAGTCCAGACGTCAGCCGAGTGCTGAGGATCTACATTATAAGTGGAAACTAGCCTGTATATGTTAATCGGACGCTTTGCTTTTTACTGTTGATTTTTTCTGGAGTGAAACGCCACGGTAGTATACCGTTTCTCTCGCCACTGCGATCTCTGTTGCAGTTTGGGCATTTTTTTACAAAAATGTCATGCTGCAGGCTCATGCCTGGCCACCAGTACACTGATTGTAGTTCTTACAGAGAATCTTTTAGTTTGAGGTGTCGGAGACCCTCGCCCATATGTGCGTCTGCAATTAACAAGGTTCTCCTGTCCATGTTTGGAATCACTCTATCCCCCACTCCAGGGATTCGAGCAAAAGGGACGGAGTTTGCATCGATTATGTATGTATAACTGAGTGGATAATTGATCGGTAGCGCTGAGCAGTCGCCTTTTGATGACGTTTTCACCGCCAGCACTGTTTCACCGTCAATGTATTTTACTGTACGCTTTTTTCTAGCTACGGAAGCCGATTTAGTTGCTACCGCTGTGGCTGTCTCAGCCAATGAATTCCCTGCAACGTGAACGCCATCACGCTGATGACTCAGTGAGTGTATCACGTGAGTCCTTGGTAGTTCTTTTTGTAACAGAACTATTTGTTCCCAAAGCAGTTTTTGCTTTATTGTTGCACCTGTGTCATCTTTGTAACCGTTTTGAATCCATGTCTGCAAATCCTTGTTATATGATTTGACGCAGTAATATGAATCGGACACTATAAGTGTCGGGAATTTGCGATCCGCATTATCTAGCGCCATTTTCAATGCTAATATTTCAGTTTGTTGTTCTGAATTAGTTTCTACTGAGTGTGTTTTTGTTAATAGAGGTCTTGGTTTACCTCCGCGCCACACTTCTTTTGTAATCTCACATGTGGGGTTGTATGCTTGTTCTCCCCAAACGGAGGGTTGAGCATGTCCGTCTGTATAGATTACACAGGCGTACTGTCGTAATGGCAGAATGTCGATTGGCAGAGGGAATGTTCTTTCATATTCTAGATTTTTTAATTCTTTTAATTCTGGATCAAAATAGTAGTATACTTTGTCCGTTGTAATTGAATTCACCCATTGTATCCATTCCGGATTCAATGTTGTTGTTGGTAAATTACACGGTGTTGTTAATGCCTCAAAGGCTGATTCTGCTGTTATGACTGTGATACGTCTACCGTCAGCTTTATCTTTTTCTCTAGCTATTGCGGTTTGAACTGCATGAACAATGTTTTCTTTAATACTGAACTTCTTTTCAGCTTCTGTGTACAAGTGTGACTTGAATGCAATTGGTACCTTTTCTCCCTCATTAGAGGTCAGGTATGTGAATCCGCATCTTCCTGGGATGACTCGAATCACAAGATTGCGTGTGTTATCACGTGTTTCTAATTTTGTTTTAATTAACATGTCTGTTTGTAAGGATCTCAGAATTTCTGTGTGTATTTGAGTCCAATTGGTTCTTTTAAAATCTGGTTTTATTAGATCATAAAGGGGTTTGACCCTTTCTGCGTAATTTGCAATGTATGTTCTTCCGAAATTTAGGAAGCCTAGAATTGACTGTAGGTTTTTTAGTGTTCTAGGTGCTTGGAGTACGGCACATTTCTCTAGGAAATTGTCAGCCAGGCTTTTGCCTTCACTTGATAATTCATATCCTAAGAACAGGACTGTCAGATGGGCAATTCTGGATTTTTTAAAGTTGAATTTGTAACCCTCTGCTGCGAACCCAAGTATTATGGTGTTCACTCTCTTCAAGTGAGTATCCAAGTCATCATCTGTTAGGTATATGTCGTCGACATACGATAATGCTTCGTCATCATATGTTTGTAGTAATTCTGTTACTCTTGCTGAGAATACTCCCGGGCTGTTCTTGTACCCCTGGGCTAACCGACAGAATTGTTTTTGAGTGCCATTTATTGAGAACGCAGACAAATATCTGCTCTCTGGTGCTATGTTTTGACAAAAGAATCCATTAGAGATGTCTAATGTTGTTTTGTATTTTTTGCGCACTATGTTATTCATTAGTGCAGCACTATGCGAGTTTTGCACTGCAAAAGTTTTGCAACATGAGTTAAGGTGTCGGTAATCCAAAACTAGACGGTATGAATTGTCTGGCTTGGAGACCGGAAACAAAGGGTTGTTCATTTGTGAGGTGCAAGTTTCAATCACCCCCTGGTATTCTAGCTGATCTAGGATTTCTTTTACCTGTTTTTTAGCTTCTTGCTTAATTGGGTACTGCCTTTGTGCAGTAGGTTGTGATTTTAACTGGATTTTGTGGGGAGGAGAGTCCTCGTCCCATCCTACGTGATTTTTATATAAAGCAGGAGCTTGAGCTACTGCCCACTTTCTAGCAAGTGTGTATTTTTTATGAATTGGGATATGATTTGAGACGGCAGGCATAATTATTTCTTCGCCATGAGGGCAATCCCTGACAAACTCTGGTGGCCAGTCTTTTTCAGCTAGAAGGATGTCATAGCCCTTGGAGAGATTATCCCAAAATAGTCCCCTTATTTTTCTCGTCTTATCCCCTTCTATACGTAAAGTTATTTCATATATTTTGTGAGGTTTGCTAACTCTGGTGTCTGCAGTTTCCACTTGAAGATATTCATTCGTGTCCACTGTCTCCAGATGATTCATAAGGACTTTGCGAGCTATGCTCACTTCTGCTGCGCTGTCTAGCATTGTCTGAGCCCATTCTCCGTTTTTCAGTTGTGTCCTCAGTATTCTCGGCATTGTTAACTACTTTAATGCTGGCTACCTTCTTTTTTGGAAATTGTAATTTCTTTTTTAGATGAGCAGGTTCCTTGTCTTTGGACTTGGCGTGCTCTTCTCTTTGTTCTGATCGTCCTCTTCTTTCCGATTTCTGCGAGGAAGTCTGAAAAGATTGAGAGGGACGTGTATCAATGTCTTGATATCTATCGGGCTTCTTTATATTATCCCTATTTCTAAGGTTATATCTTTTCCCAGAGGGATCACTTTGGGGTGACCTATGTCTTTGGTTCGGAGATTTTTCTCTCCGCCGACGTGACCTTCCTCTGGACTGGAATTTCTTTTCTTTAGGATTGGATTGTTTGTTTCCATCCCAGCTCTTTTTTTGTGATGTTGAATTATTATTAAAAAGTATTTTTTCAGGACTTTCAATCAGTTGTGGTTTTACTGGTATTCCACCTAAACTATCTCTACCTAGTTCCTCATAGGACTTTTCTATGATTCTGGCAATTTCAGCTGGTTGGTCTGCTATATCTGTCTCTTTTAACCTCTGGCGGATCGCCACGTTTGCTGCTTCTCCCTTGATGTTAGCTAATAATATAGCCGAGACCTGCTTGAAGTCTTTTAGTAATTTCATACCAAGAGTTAAAGCGGGTTCTGGACCGAATTCATCTTGAATTTGTTTTAGCACATCTGGTATTACCGAGATGGATGGAACACCGTGCGTTTTTGTGTAGATGGAAGCAAAGACTGTACCCCAAGTGTCACAGTCCTCCACGTGTGGTGCGATTCCCATTGGAAGACAGATAGTCAGAATCCTGTGTTTTTCTAACGGGGTGGTGTCTGGAAACACTGCCTCTATTTGGGTGATTTTTTGTGCTAGCCAGAATGGTATTTGTTCCCGTTTAGCCGGTACTTTACCTAGGCAGGACTGTATGTTCTGTGGTGTAATTTTATTTGTGTTCCCCTGGTGAGGGGTCAGCTGTGGAATTTTAATTGCTGGTTGAATTGTTGAAGTCCGCATCACATATTGGACTAATTGTCTATGTACTTTTATTAATTGTTTTAGCTGTGTTAAAAGCTCTGGTGCAGGCATTCTTTCGATGTCTGGATGTGGTGTGTATCCGGCTAGGACCGGCCACGTTGCTCCTGGTCTACCTAAGGGACCGAGCCTGGTGATGTGATTATTATGTTTTAGGGCGCCATTAAATAAGAGCAGGTGCTCTTGAAATTTAAGTGGTACTTCCACCTCCTCGAAAGGAGTGTACTCATTAGGAGGGTCCTCTGTTTTGTAATAGTGGAAGTACTTTGTTACAGCATTTGCTGCTGGAAAATGTATCCATGAATAGAACACCTCTGTCTGCCGATATTCGTGTGCCTCAATTACGAATATGACTGTGCCACCTCTAGGTGTCAGTCCATTTTCTATAAGTTTTAAAGTTATAGATTTTCTTGTGTTGACCGGGATGAGTATTATAGCCGGGTCAGCTTCTTGTATAGCAGTATCAGCTGCTGCGAGTTCAGTTGCTATTCTAACTGTCTCTCTTTCATCATCACTGTCTATCATTTTACCGACAGGAAGGCTATTACTTTTGTTTGCAGATCAGGTTTCTTATGGAAACAAAGATTAGATGCACAATATTTTGGAACAGTGTATCCTTCAACGTTGACTATACCAAGAACCATACATAGGAGTTCCCTCCTGCGAGGTCTGGCGGATATGACCTTTCGCCCACTCCAGACGTCTTTGGAGTATTATGGGGAAAAGGGGTCTGAGTGAAAAAGCACGACTGAGTTACTCTAAATGTCTTACGTTAGTTTTATCGCCTTATCCAAACGAGTTGGGCGCCATGTAGTGTAGTTCCTATTATCCCAATAGGCTCTGCGCATTGGAATAATACCTTCAATAGTATAGGCCTAGACCAGACGTTAACTAGGTCTACTACTGTCGATATTAGACTTAAAGTTTTGGGTTTGCCAGCTAGCTCAGAGTTCACTAGAAACTTTCTCGAATAGGCAAGGAGGAGTTGAACCTCCCTGGATAGACAAGAAGGGATTTAGTTTCTGACAACCATAGAACATGACAACTTTGCTCTCCCCTAATCAAGAGTATATCTCTAGAGTCGTGTGAAAACAAAAGACGACTTATTTTACTCAGTCAGTACGTGCATTCTTAGTCTCACCAGATTGTAGAGAAAAGGAAGAGACGGGCGTGTTCAATAAAAGATGTTATTTATTGATCAGTCTCTTTTCTCGTACAAGAGAAATGGATCGATATTATCGCAATACTTATGGTTAAGTAAAGTGCATACAATAAAAGCAGAAGTATAAAATAATACTGTAAAAACATTGATATGGTTTCTAAGCCATATGAAGGTTTAAAATGGATAAAATAGATACATACACATATACATTTGACTAATCGTACTCAACTGGTGTTTCTAACTACGCCTACCCCAAATGTACCTGACCTAAGCCTAATACGTGGGCGGGAATAGAAAGTTACAGTTTAAGTTAAGTTTGTTTTGCCAAGTGACTGACTAAAGAATTATCTGCGAGGGGTTATTCAGTTCTGTACCTGGAATCTAGGATGAATGAGGGATGGTATCTCTCGTCTCTGGTCTCGATATTCCAGGCTGCCTGCGAGGGCTACCCGGAAGCGCCGGAGCTGGATTTCTCGGCAGGAGAAAAGCAGCGTGTCGTTCTCAGCGCGTCAGGAAGGCGGGGCTGCGCCAGCGGGGTCTGCTCTGCTCTGGGCTTCGGCAAGTCTGGCTGCTCCGATCTCGTCACCACCGAGTGTGTTTGCATAGGGCAATATCGGTAATATTTATACCTTTAAGGTGCCGAGATTGACGTAAGGATGGACATAGATACGTCAATAAGGATGTCATACGACTTGGTCGTTAGCACATTCTTTTGCTGAAGTTCTCGATGAAATCAAAACAATGGCCGCAGGGTTTTTCCCAGGTTGTCATAGGTTTGATTTGTTTTGAGAACTCCGTATGCCTTATCAGGGGCTGGAGGAATATCGCTTGTCTAATTAGATGGCAAGCGTTATGACCTAATCAGATAACACGTTCCTGTGCCGTAGTGTGGCTTAATCGTATAACGGTTTCTGCATCATGGGGGTTTTCTGCATCGTCGGATGGCTGCTAGTTAACTTTTTAACCAGAATAGGGTCAGGAATAGGGGGATCGATACAGAACCTATAGGAATACATCACACATGAACCTGGCACTAGCTTGATTGGATCTCTGCGAGGATGAGTGATAAGGCACTTGGTAGGGTACTGCCCGACAGCATAGGGTGAATCGGCTAGCCCGTTTTGCAATTGTCACCTCTTGCTGCGATCCCTTTACTCTTCTTAGATTCAAGAGATCCCTGCTCTTTTCTGTTAAGGGCACATCCTCAAACCCTACTAGGATATCCTCCTGGAGAACTTGCAAATTTTTATCATTGGTGTGGAATGGCATCTTGGTAAAAAGGACACTTGTCGGCTTCCATTGTTTCGGCTCGGACAGCGGCCTGGCACAGAACTGATAGCTCTTATCATCTTGATCCTTAGCCCAGCTCTTCTCCGGCATGGGAGCCTTGCAAAGCGACTCTCCTACCCATGTCTTCACAGGCGGACCTTCAATACAATTTTATGTTTCTGCTTCTTGTCCTGCGAGAAAGCAGTGGGGCGATGCTCCTCCGCCCTAATGGAGGAGCCGCCCCTGCAGTCTGACCTCCCTTGCCTGGCCCCTTTCCACTTCCCTCCCACCAGCAGTAACTGGTGAGTGGGGCGTTGATAGTGGACTCGCTGTGAAGCCCACCTTGTTAAATCAAACTGCTTTACATTCAGGAAAATTGAGTCATTTTAGAAATTATCTGGTATATACCACAAATCTTTCGAGGCCCTCTGTTCTCCGCACCTGCACACAGCACACCACTCTCCGCCCCTTTCTTGTAGTAATCGGCCTGGCAGGGTGTTTCCTAACCCCTCTGACAACATTTACTGTAACTCTGGGAAGAGACTTGGAAAGGGGGGTTTAGGGGCCCCCATTGTTTGAAGAGTACACTGCACACCAGGAACCCATTCATCTTGCTGTTTAGTACTCAGAGAAGTAAAGTGCTCTTTTATGGTTACAATTACTTGAAAAAAGATGCGCACAGGAACAAAAAAATGACACTGCCTGGCACGGATAATAAAGCACTCTTTCATAATAATAATAACACATTTGTTCCACACATAGCGCCTTTATCCACAGGGGTTTGCATGGAACATTTTTTTGTATGCACAGATTATTAGTGATGGGGCCAGCTTTGGTGTCCTAGATTTACTTAGGACTACCTGGTCGATGGTCTTTATTGCCTGCTAAGAAGTGTGGAGGGAAGAAAATATTTAACCAATTTTACATTTACCCTCCCATCAGCTTCCAATACCTACGATCTCCGAATTTAGCTTTTGTAGATTTATTACAAAGTCAGAAACAACAGAATATAACCACACCTCAAAATCAAGGTGTCAGGATACATAAAAACTAATGCAGAGCCCAATCTATGAATATAGTTCAAATGGCACAATAGACATAGAATAATAAATTCCAAAATCAGAATACAGCTGAGTATGGATGCTGCATTCACATCCTTGTTCATTTGTATTCCCGAATTAAAGAATAATCTGTCCATACTCCACTTCTAAAGTGGCATCCCTTCCTAGCTTCCCAGAAGAATTTCCCAAAAGGTGTCAGAATGTGTTGACTTCCGAAGAAGTGCACTCACGTTAAATGGGTCAAGTAGCGTAAAGCTACAGAGCTCGTTCTAAGATGCATCTCAATCCAGAGCAGAAGTCCTGCAAATCTGTCCCTCCGCCTAATACAAAAAGACAAAGTTACACCCCTAATGGGTCACATGGTACATTGTTCTGTGACCACCTTCTTGAGTAACTTTCCACAAAGTCGAATTAATTCACAGCTCTGTCTGCCGACCTCGGTTCCCAAGGTTCTCCAGGTATGGAAGGTGCCCTCCCTTCCCTCTGTCCCAGCGCCTCAAAGGCATTCCTTTCCTCGAATTTATCTTCTTAAATCTGAAATAACGAGGTCAAATTCCAGCTCCTGCAGTAGAGGTGAAAATAAAATGTTCTACACGCATACATTTTATTTAGCTCCTGACCTAAGAGCAAACAAGGAGAATTGAAACCTTGAAGAAAATGAAAGTTAGGCCTACATGTCTGGCTAACCTAAATGTTCTTTAACATGCACTTGCTACACAAACCTTTATATGAATCTTATAACATTGAATACATCTGGTTACCTACTAATCATTATATACGTGCACAATTACATGATTCACTAAGTTCATACCAAATATTAATCAGTCCTGTAGATTGCATCACGATATAAACTCTACAGATTTTCAAAGAATGATAGATAAACTTCAATTTTACTATGCACGAAGTTCAACCAAACATTGAATATATACAAGTGCAACTAGTTCATGAGTGTAATGCAACCCTTACAAATTTAAGAGCGTTGAGCGCTCTATCATTAGCCTATGTAATCGATACGACCGCGTTCATTTCATTGGCCATAGAAGGATGAATGGCTGAACTGATCACCCGAGTGTGACCCGGTGTTCAGCCAGAGATCTTAGCAGTGACTGTTGCAATCATTCTCATCAAAGTCAGGGCATGATAGAGTGGTGAGGGGCATTCTTACCTGTGAGGTCACTGTACAGTGTACACGTCAGGGCATGATAGAGTGGCGGGGGCATTCTTACCTGTGAGGTCACTGTACAGTGTGCACGTCAGGGCATGTTAGAGTGGTGAGGGGCATTCTTACCTGTGACGTCCCTGTACAGTGAGTACGTCAGGGCATGATAGAGTGGTGAGGGCATTCTTACCTGTAACGTCACTGGACAGTGTGCACATCAGGGCATGTCAGAGTGGTGAGGGGCATTCTTACCTGTGACATCACTGGAACGTGTGCACGTCAGGGCATGGCAGAGTGGTGAGGGGCATTCTTACCTGTGACATCACTGGAACGTGTGCACGTCAGGGCATGTCAGAGTGGTGAGGGGCATTCTTACCTGTAACGTCACTGGAACGTGTGCACGTCAGGGCATGTTAGAGTGGTGAGGGGCATTCTTACCTGTAACGTCACTGGAACGTGTGCACGTCAGGGCATGTTAGAGTGGTGAGGGGCATTCTTACCTGTAACGTCACTGGACAGTGTGCACGTCAGGGCATGTTAGAGTGGTGAGGGGCATTCTTACCTGTGACATCACTGGAACGTGTGCACGTCAGGGCATGTTAGAGTGGTGAGGGGCATTCTTACCTGTGACATCACTGGAACGTGTGCACGTCAGGGCATGTTAGAGTGGTGAGGGGCATTCTTACCTGTCACGTCACTGTACAGTGTGTACGTCAGGGCATGTTAGAGTGGTGAGGGGCATTCTTACCTGTGACGTCACTGGACAGTGTGCACGTCAGGGCATGTTAGAGTGGTGAGGGGCATTCTTACCTGTCACGTCACTGTACAGTGTGTACGTCAGGGCATGTTAGAGTGGTGAGGGGCAGTCTTACCTGTGACGTCACTGGACAGTGTGCACGTCAGGGAATGTTAGAGTGGTGAGGGGCATTCTTACCTGTGACATCACTGGAACGTGTGCACGTCAGGGCATGTTAGAGTGGTGAGGGGCATTCTTACCTGTGACATCACTGGAACGTGTGCACATCAGGGCATGTTAAAGTGGTGAGGGGCATTCTTACCTGTGACATCACTGGAACGTGTGCACGTCAGGGCATGTTAGAGTGGTGAGGGGCATTCTTACCTGTCACGTCACTGTACAGTGTGTACGTCAGGGCATGTTAGAGTGGTGAGGGGCATTCTTACCTGTCACGTCACTGTACAGTGTGTACGTCAGGGCATGTTAGAGTGGTGAGGGGCATTCTTACCTGTGACGTCACTGGACAGTGTGTACGTCAGGGCATGTTAGAGTGGTGAGGGGCAGTCTTACCTGTGACGTCACTGGACAGTGTGCACGTCAGGGAATGTTAGAGTGGTGAGGGGCATTCTTACCTGTGACATCACTGGAACGTGTGCACGTCAGGGCATGTTAGAGTGGTGAGGGGCATTCTTACCTGTGACATCACTGGAACGTGTGCACGCCAGGGCATGTTAGAGTGGTGAGGGGCATTCTTACCTGTGACATCACTGGAACGTGTGCACGTCAGGGCATGTCAGAGTGGTGAGGGGCATTCTTACCTGTGACATCACTGGAACGTGTGCACGTCAGGGCATGTTAGAGTGGTGAGGGGCATTCTTACCTGTGACATCACTGGAACGTGTGCACGTCAGGGCATGTTAGAGTGGTGAGGGGCATTCTTACCTGTGAGGTAACTGTACAGTGTGCACGTCAGGGAATGTTAGAGTGGTGAGGGGCATTCTTACCTGTGAGGTAACTGTACAGTGTGTACGTCAGGGCATGAGAGAGTGGTGAGGGGCATTCTTGCCTGTGACGTCACTGGACAGTGTGCACATCAGGGCATGTCAGAGTGGTGAGGGGTATTCTTACCTGTGACATCACTGGAACGTGTGCACGTCAGGGCATGTTAGAGTGGTGAGGGGCATTCTTACCTGTGAGGTAACTGTACAGTGTGCACGTCAGGGAATGTTAGAGTGGTGAGGGGCATTCTTACCTGTGAGGTAACTGTACAGTGTGTACGTCAGGGCATGAGAGAGTGGTGAGGGGCATTCTTGCCTGTGACGTCACTGGACAGTGTGCACATCAGGGCATGTCAGAGTGGTGAGGGGTATTCTTACCTGTGACATCACTGGAACGTGTGCACGTCAGGGCATGTTAGAGTGGTGAGGGGCATTCTTACCTGTGAGGTAACTGTACAGTGTGCACGTCAGGGAATGTTAGAGTGGTGAGGGGCATTCTTACCTGTGAGGTCACTGTACAGTGTGTACTTCAGGGCATGAGAAAGTATTGAGGGGCATTCTTACCTGTGACGTCACTGTACAGTGTGTACGTCAGGGCATGTTAGAGTGGTGAGGGGCAGTCTTACCTGTGACGTCACTGGACAGTGTGCACGTCAGGGAATGTTAGAGTGGTGAGGGGCATTCTTACCTGTGACATCACTGGAACGTGTGCACGTCAGGGCATGTTAGAGTGGCGAGGGGCATTCTTACCTGTGACATCACTGGAACGTGTGCACATCAGGGCATGTTAGAGTGGTGAGGGGCATTCTTACCTGTGACATCACTGGAACGTGTGCACGTCAGGGCATGTTAGAGTGGTGAGGGGCATTCTTACCTGTCACGTCACTGTACAGTGTGTACGTCAGGGCATGTTAGAGTGGTGAGGGGCATTCTTACCTGTCACGTCACTGTACAGTGTGTACGTCAGGGCATGTTAGAGTGGTGAGTGGCATTCTTACCTGTGACGTCACTGGACAGTGTGTACGTCAGGGCATGTTAGAGTGGTGAGGGGCAGTCTTACCTGTGACGTCACTGGACAGTGTGCACGTCAGGGAATGTTAGAGTGGTGAGGGCCATTCTTAACTGTGACATCACTGGAACGTGTGCACGTCAGGGCATGTCAGAGTGGTGAGGGGCATTCTTACCTGTGACATCACTGGAACGTGTGCACGTCAGGGCATGTTAGAGTGGTGAGGGGCATTCTTACCTGTGACATCACTGGAACGTGTGCACGTCAGGGCATGTCAGAGTGGTGAGGGGCATTCTTACCTGTGACATCACTGGAACGTGTGCACGTCAGGGCATGTTAGAGTGGTGAGAGGCATTCTTACCTGTGACATCACTGGAACGTGTGCACGTCAGGGCATGTTAGAGTGGTGAGGGGCATTCTTACCTGTGAGGTAACTGTACAGTGTGCACATCAGGGAATGTTAGAGTGGTGAGGGGCATTCTTACCTGTGAGGTAACTGTACAGTGTATACCTCAGGGCATGTTAGAGTGGTGAGGGGCTTTCTTACCTGTGACGTCACTGGACAGTGTGCACGTCAGGGCATGTTAGAGTGGTGAGGGGCTTTCTTACCTGTGACGTCACTGGACAGTGTGTACGTCAGGGCATGTTAGAGTGGTGAGGGGCATTCTTACCTGTGAGGTCACTGTACAGTGTGTACGTCAGGGTATGATAGAGTGGCGAGAGGCATTCTTATTTGTGACGTCACTGGACAGTGTGTACGTCAGGGCATGTTAGAGTGGTGAGAGGCATTCTTACCTGTGACATCACTGGAACGTGTGCACGTCAGGGCATGTTAGAGTGGTGAGGGGCATTCTTACCTGTGAGGTAACTGTACAGTGTGCACATCAGGGAATGTTAGAGTGGTGAGGGGCATTCTTACCTGTGAGGTAACTGTACAGTGTGTACGTCAGGGCATGAGAGAGTGGTGAGGGGCATTCTTGCCTGTGACGTCACTGGACAGTGTGCACATCAGGGCATGTCAGAGTGGTGAGGGGCATTCTTACCTGTGACATCACTGGAACGTGTGCACGTCAGGGCATGTTAGAGTGGTGAGGGGCATTCTTACCTGTGAGGTAACTGTACAGTGTGCACGTCAGGGAATGTTAGAGTGGTGAGGGGCATTCTTACCTGTGAGGTAACTGTACAGTGTATACGTTGGGGCATGAGAGAGTTGTGAGGGGCATTCTTACCTGTGACGTCACTGTACAGTGTGTACATCAGAGCATTACAGAATGGTGAGGGACATTCTTACCTGTGACGTCCCTGTGCAGTGTGTACGTCAGGGCAGGGCAGAGTGGTGAGGGGCATTCTTATTTGTGACGTCACTGTGCAGTGTGTACGTCAGGGCACGAGAGCGTGGTGAGGGGCATTGTTATTTTTGATATCACCATACAGTGTACACAGTGTTTTTCTTTTTAAAAGGCGCTTCCCACACTCCTAAAGGCCATTCTACTTTCGAGGTGGTGAATTCCTCCAGTTATAAATGACACTTTTAGAAACATATTAGTAAACCTGCTGCTTCTCCACGACCTTCATCAATATCATTTTAATTTAGAAGGGCGTGTGAGCTGCAGAGGTGTAGCCAAGGCCGGCTCTGGGTGTAGCTTGGGTGTGGGGTGTGACACCACTCAAATAAATATACTCTTGGCTTGGTTGTTGGGTCTGGGGCTGTGAGAAGTGGCTGCTATGTCTGTGTCAGTTTTATTATCATCCTGATTTCACTAGGAAGATTGCAGCTCAGATTTAAAATCCTTTTTGGTATTTACAAAGCTGCAGAAATGTCGATTTCTGTGGTGTTGTAAATAAAAAATAACACAAAATGTGCTGCCTTGCTTTACTTTGCGTCATTCAATAGGTGGTGCCTGGTCGTTTGCATGCGTCCATCAATAGATTATGAAAACAAACCCAAATTTACATAGGAACAGGTTTCCAAAGACTTTGTAAAAACAAATGCCCATGCACACTCTAGAGTAAGTAAACTGAAAATTCAGGCCAGTATATGATTCAGTTAGGGAGACAAAAGCATGGAAAACACAGTGGCAATAATACTATTCAAAACAAGAGCAAATTCATCATCGATGTGAGGTGTCTTTAATGTTCAGACACAAGAAGAACCAGCCGACACGTGTTTCGTCGTGTGTGGCACAATCTGCCTACGACTCTTCAGGGCTGTACAAGAATGGATAAAGTCCAGAGGTCGCTTAGTCGGTGATACTTCCAACCCGACAGGGCTCAGGGCCGGATAAAAACATGTGTTTCAAGAAAGGTTTTGCTTATCCCGTACGGGTGATCCTTGTTACATCAAGGAAAAGAATGAGAACGTGGAGTGCATCTGGTCTTACAATTAGACACTGTTCAAAAGTATGTGTTTTGCAGGTTTCGCGTAAAGGACCCAGCTGTATCAGGTGGAGTGAGGGTAAATTGTCGGGACACGTGCTGTAGGACGGGTGCGTCTGACAGTCGTGCCTTCCCGTGTGTGGCGGGAAGGCACGACTGTCAGACGCACCCGTCCTACAGCACGTGATACACAGCCTGATTCATGTAGGCAATAGCGCTCGCAAAAGGGCCAGATTCTGAGAATCTGGCCCTTTGCGAGTGCGATTTTTGCATTTGGTATTCACAATCCCAAATGCAAAAATCGCTATTTAAGAATTCGCATATTTGCGAGGAATGGCATTTAAGGAATCTCTAATAGAGATTCCTCAAATGCTATTCATGACACATCAACAAATTGCGATTTTGCACTTTTGGGGCCGCTATTTACCGAGAGGTCAGACCTGTCGGTAAATAGCAAAAACTCAGAAAAATGCTTTTAAAAGCATTTTTCTAAGTTGCATGTTGCACACACACATGTCCTTTGGACATGTGTGTGCGCAACACCTGTTCAAATGTGCATTTTAGGGGTGCTACAGGGCGTCCTTTGGACACCCCTGGCACCCTTAAAATCGCTATCTAATTTGCGAGTAGCAAATTGCTACTCGCAAATAAGGGATACTCCCCATTCATTCCTATGGGCCTCTTGGCCCATAGGAATGAATGGGGAGTTTTTGCGAGTAGCAAATTGCTACTCGCAAATAAAGAACATGTAGGAATCGCTATTTCATTAGCAATTCCTACATGAATGCCGTTTTGCGTGTCCTCAATAGCGAGTCGCTATGATTCGCTATTAGGGCCACGCAAAACGGCATGTACATGAATCAGGCTGACAGTGTCAGTCTAGGTTGATACTCCACTGAGGGGTTATAGGTTTTTTTCCCCTCGCCCTCTTGCACCTCATCACCTCACTGACAATCTACTCTTCCTGAGTCTTAGCATTAACGTAGGGCAGTGCGCCTCAGCCCCAGAACAAAAACCTTTCTTGACCCTTCCAAAGACTTTGTGACTGGGTTGCATCACTTTTTTTATGCAGCATATACAAAACCTTTTGAGTATTTACAAAGCCACACCAATGCTGGTTTGTGTGGTTTTGTAAGAAAAAGGAATGCAACATTTGTGTGTTGCCCTGTCCTCTGTTACTTTGCGCCAGGTAAGAGTTCAATGGGTGGTGCATGGGCGTTGAAATGCAAAACAATATTCAGAGTTTTAGACACAGGTGTATACCAAAATGTTGTGTTTGTCTTAGACTTGGGTGACGAGGAGAAATACCTTTATTTCGCCTTGTTATTTACTCTTCTAATATGTGCTGCATTCTGCAGCACACATACAAAAAGCCTCCTAGGAGAAGTTGTGTGCAGGAAGGTACCCCTTCTGGCACCAACCTATCCTGACCATAATGCAGACACCCTTGCGCTATGGCTTAGGGGTGCCTGCATTGCCACCAGGCACCCCAAAGTGGCGCCACGTCTTAGAAGAGATGATGCAGTTCTGCTCTCTTCAGATATCACAACATAGCGCAGCAACTTAGCCTGCTGCACCACTTTTTTGTAAAAATGCCTCTTAGTGACCGGTTTACCATAAAATTAGCAAATGGGCACTCATATAAGTACTCTTGGAATGGATGTTGATTTTTTACTTTTTAGAATTCACAAACACTGGCAGTAGTAGGCTTGGAAAACTACAACAGTCTCAGTTTTCCAGGAATACTACTGGTAATCAAGCACCCAAAAGGTGGTGGGACGGATGCTTGTAGCATTCCAAACCACTGTTATTGGCCCATTGTGCCGCTCTATAGAGGGCCTGATTTAGGATTGAGCAGACGGGGTAAAGGCAGATGGGGTGGAGAGGAACTTAACCACCTTCACTCCGCCCACACAATTTGGAAATGATTTTTTTTTTAAAATCACTGTCACGATCCACTGGTTCCCACGCTGATGGAAGGTAAAGCCCTTATCATAACACACAATATGGAGTAATATTTACGCAGGTCAGCACCCTGTGGAGGACGGGAGAGGACAGTTTGCTGGGCAACTCCTAAGAAATTGGAACAGGGCCTTCTCCTATTAATGCCTACCTTGCTGAGGTATACAGTGGCGGTTGAGGACATTAAAAAAACTGTAGGGCACTACATACATTAAAACAAAGATACATATATTATAAAATTACTTTACATTAAAAATTACAAGAAAGAAAAAATAAAAGTCTCAATTACCTTATCCTGCAGCAAGTCCTCAATGCTCTCCGGTCCCTGGCTGCAGACTCCCCTGAGCGTGAGGTGACGTCACACAGCCAACTACCTTATCCAATCCAGACGCTGCTCTCATACTGTTAGCAATGTTAAGCAGTTTGAATTTGCTGAAGCAGGCTGCCTCCGCACTCCGAAAGGCCCTGGAGGTTGTTACCTGCTCTCCAACCCAGCTGTCTGTGGTGTTGGGCCTCAGGCCCACAGGACAGGAAAGGACGGACACAGACAGCCGTTAGTATGGTGCGATAACTGGCCACGAGCACGTGCACCCGGGCCCTTTTATTGGCAGGGCCACGTCACTCGTGACACCATTGATGGATGGGTGTGGGGTGTGAGTGTGTCCAGCCCTCGAGGGAGTGGCTGGGGATACAACTTCCTGCTGAGCACTAGAACGTTTCCTGCAGGACATTACATTGTTTAAGACAGCTGGGTTGGAGAGGTTTGAATTGTGCACATTGGGCTGTCCATAGTAAGATAGCCGGCCAAACCTGATGCAGTGAGAAACCATACAAAGGAGCCGCCACTGTCCTAGCATCCTATGGGCCGGGCGTCCAGTCCTTTCAAGAAGCTGTGAGAGGGATTGAGGGGCATCTTTGCCTTTTCAAACCTGGCCTTGCTGCTCTACCTGGCTCCTCAATGGGGTCATGATTTGCTGGTCCAAATGTCCAGTGCCAGGTTCCTGCTCCGCCGCTGCCTTGAAGCCCCCAAGTAGCCAACACAAGGAAGCACGGTAAGTAAAAAAGTTAAGAAAATTGTTTTTCTGTGCATGTGTATATGTGTTTCTGAGTGGTTGTGAGTGATTGACAGTGAACGAGATTGAGTGAAGGAGTTTCTGAGTGTGTTTGAGGGGGTCACTGAGAGTGAAATTGAGTGAGAATCTGAGTTTGAGAGAGTGTATTATTAAGTGAAAGTGAGTGCAAGTGAGTGAGTGAAGAAACATAATTGTGTTAGAAGTGATTGCAGATTGTGAGAGGGGTGAAAGTTAGTCAGTGGTGCCGCTATTACGAGTGCAGCAAGTGTAGTTGCACCAGGGCCCATCGTCAGTGAGTTTGAAATGGTGAGTTTATGTAAGTGTGCTTGTAAGTGAGAGTGAGAAGAATTGAGTATGAGTATGCTTGTGTGTGAGTAACATTGAGTGGAGTGAATATGGGTGAGAATGAGTATGTGAGACAGTGTGAGTTAGAGTGAGTGAGGGGGAAGAGAGTGAGTGTGAGAGGGAATGACTACGAGTCATGGAGTGTGAGTGAGTGAAAGTGTGTTTGCGTGTTTCTTGATTGTGAGTGTGCTGCTGGTCATGCATGCGCACAACAATTCTGGGCTTATGGCGGCACCCAAGGTAACATGCTGCCACTGGCATTTTGGAGATCATTCTTGGCATAAGGAAGGGCACCCAGGGCAAAATGCAGGTTCTGAAATACCAGAAATACCAGAAGTAATTATTCGCATAAGGGCCACTGTGCAAGAGATGCTGCTGTCTGCATACTGGAGGACATTCTTGGCATTGGGGCAGGTCCATCAAGGTACTGGTGCTGGGGCATTAGGGGTCATTCTAGATGTAAGTTAGGGCACCCAAGGCAAAATGCTGGTGCTGCATACTGGAGGTAATTCTTTGTCTCCGCGATGGCGATCTTGGCATATTTGGGCTGGGGGGGGGGCACCTTGGGGGAAGGACACCATGATAAAATGCTGGCTCTGGAATACTGGAGGTAATGTTTGAGGTATGGGTCACTCATGGTATAAGGACAGCATCAATGGCAAAATTCTGGTATTGAAAATTGTATGTGATTTTTGGCATTAGTGAGTACCCATGCAAACCAGAGTCATTGGTACAATGAAGGTAATTTTTAACATATGGGCAGTCAATTATGCGATTGTGCAGATGCAGTGTTTTTCACGTAATTATGGTTCTGCCATAGTTGGCAAATAATCCATCATCTTCTGCACAATCTGTAGATTAAAAAAAATAATAATTCTAGTTCAAAAGGTTCAAAAATAACTAACAAAGCAGCAACACTTGTTGCTGCCCAGTAGCGGCGGCCCTGTGCAACGGTTGTCCTTTTTCTTTTTCTACGTTTGGGTGTTAAACTGGTAAAAATGAGATGCAGCCTATGCCCATACAGTGCTAACAATTGTAAAAATAACAAAGTAATAAAGTAATACTATCAGATAATGTGCTGTACTATGCTGCATAATTTGCCTTTTCTTGCTGCATAATTTAGTCAACCCTGCCACATAATTTGGCCCTTCCCTGCCACGATTTCAGTGGCCCTGCATACAGGGAACTTTCAAGGCAAAGTTTGAAAAGATGGGGTGAACTCCTGGCAAGTATTGTGTCCAACCACTTCCGAAGACAGCGAGCTGCCACTGATCAGTTCTTTTACGACAAAATAAATGCTACTTTTCAATTGAAACGTTGAACAATCACAATAACACTTAAAATGCACTTGGATATTATCTTGAAACGACCGCATCTATAACACAGACTACAATGGCGATGGACATCATGGCCACTTTATTTCAATTTTAAAGTGGGAATGAATTGACACGGCGGTAATTGAAATCTAAGCTGGTGTTCTCGCAGACAGCCTTGATTGAGGTCGCTTTTGTTATTCCCTATTCTACTACGAAAAAAGAAAACCCGATGAACGAGTTTCCAAGTGAGTGACTCACTGACGTACTTTTTGTCTGTCAATGAATGCAAATTCCCATCTCACAGGTCCTCCATTTTGGATCCGCACAAGAGCCTCCATGCGGGTTGCAGGAGAGGAGAGGATGAAGCCTTCAGTGCACAAACCAATGAGTCATGAGTAGGCCAATGGGGGCAGACTTCAGTGCTTAGTTTGTAAAAAGCATAACTGCCAGGGCCCTTGTCAAGACGCCGCTGCAACTTGCACAACACATTGCCCCTGCCAGTGCTGCCAATGACAGTACCAACATAACTGCTAACCATCACATTCTAACAAGTGTAAACATTCAGAGTATTCCAGGCCCCCAAAGCTATAAGAATGGCTTGAGTGGCAAGTATTCATATGTTTTAATGTATATTGAATTATTAAACAACTGTTGTTCTCCTCATCTCTAAATTAGATGGATAGCACCATCATGTGGCAGACTGTCGTAAGTGCTGGTGTTGACAATTAAGTGCCGGTGCTTAGCACTGAAAAACACCAGCTTAAATTAAGCACTGAGGGCAGTGCATCATCTGCTTCAATAGCTGCACTAGATTGCTTGTGGGATCTACATTTTCGAGGGTTGAAATTGCAGGCTGAACACAAGTGCACATTGGTTTGTGTATTTGCACAAATATTGCTTTAGTTTCAAACTATTAGATTGGTTTTTAGATATATTGGATTAGTAAACATAATTTCTCTAGGTCCAATGAGTGACAACACTTTCCTTTAGGCATGTTTTATTTTATGATGTTATAAAATTTTAAATTGTATCATTTTAACTGAAAAATGTGTCATGGTTTTAAATAACTGAAACAATAAACTAGAACTTGCTTCAGTATCAGAGAACATGCCCTTGTAAGGCATTGTACCAGCGAGAAAAGGGCAAGAGCAGAAACATAGGGAAAGGGCTCTAGACAAACTGTGTAATGCCATTTCTTTCTATGACTACTTGGCCCTCTGTGAAATGAGTCTGCTGAGATGAGGGAACCACTGAAAATCAGAAGGACAGGAGTACCACAGTTAATTGAAGGTTCTCCTGCCTGCCAAACGTGCAGTTCTCTGCCCTCTCTTAGATGATGGAAACAGCAGAATGACTGCTGATGGATCTTCCGCCATCTCTGCTGGAGGTTTAACAATGGCGGCAACCCCCCTTTCCATAGAGAAGCATAAGGCGGTCCATTCCATTCAGGGTGGCCAAATCCACAAAGCAAGACAGGGCAAACTCAGGTACACCAAATAAACAATGCCCCTGTGTGTAGGGCGAAAACTCCCTGTGTGTCACCGCCAAACACCTGCTTTGGAAGTTTATTGGTAAAATAAAACATAAGGATTGCTGAGTGAGTCTCCTTATACTTTTCCTTATCTTTACCGTCCATTAGGGTCATTAGAACCAAGGGGGGGCATAGACCTTCTGCGCCTCCTCCCCCATCTGCACCTGTGCTTTGCCCTTGCCCTGATACCGTCTCTGTTACCGTCTCTGACTGACTTCCACATGCTTGTATAGCGGGAGTTCCAATATCGGGGTTGTTGACCGCTATTTGCACCTCGGCTCCTACGAGCTCTTGCTCTGCGTCCCCCAGCATTATCAGGACCCCAGTCGAATCAGCAGTTTGATCACCTGTATCGTCAGGCAGAGGGGTGCATACCGCGCTGATACCTATTACCATGGCCTTCTGTGACGCAGGTTCAACAGCTTCAGTTGTATTATCACTCCTATCCTTAGCGTTTTGCCCCCTGCCACTACGGGCAAATAGCTCAGGAATAGAGGGAGTCCCTTGCCGCGATTTTAGTGTGGCGTGTTTCTTTTTTGAAGGCTCAGCTGGGGGTGTAGACAGCTTGACCAGGGATGCATCCCCCTTAGACTCCTGCTCAGGTTGCTCCACCGGATGAGTGGCTTGGGCTTTCCTCCTGGCCGCTGCCGCCGCTTTTGCAGATGCACCCGCCGCTGTCTTAGGTGCCATTTTCTCCAATCTCCGGGGGCGGCTCTGCCGGCCCGCGCTGCTCTGCGAGTCTCTCTCGGCTTTTCTCCCGGCGTCTCTCCTGCCTTGCCTCACAGCACTGCCACGCCCACTGCCGCTGCAGTGATGCCAGACACACAACGCGAGAACGCCGGCCAGCACCCGCCGAAGCCTGACCTCCGCTGATCTTGTGGGTACACTCAGCCAAAAGGTAGCCCAAAGCATTATTTATTCATTTGATGTAGAAGCCGGCTGATATTATCGCAGTTTCTGGGGAATCTCGGCTATCGCTGCACCATTTCCGCGGCTGCCACTCCGCGGCTCCGTTCACGCAGCCGCCCTCTTGGTTTAAGTTGCCTTTTATGGTTCTTTCTTACCTAATGACCCTAATGGACGGTAAAGACAAGGAAAAGTATAAGGAGAAGGACAGCAGCGAGTGCTTTTACTCCCTTTCCAAGGAAGCTGAATGGTCGGATGACGATAGGGGCCTATCTCAGGGGGGAAGTGACCGTGAGTCCGACAGTGATATAGAGCAGAGTCCTCCAAAAGACCAAATGCTCAAGGGAATCTCCCGGACCAGCCTATGCAGGATCTAACATGGGACCATTCATCGTCCATGCCACTGCAGGGGACCCCGCATGCAGAAGCCCCGGTAACTCACCCCCCGCTCTTAGATATCATCTACCAGATAATCCTCACACACAGGAAGGAAGCACGCCAGGACAATCGGAAGTCTCAAGCGGCAATGCGCAAGATGCAAGGCGTCGTAAGAAAGCTGTCTAAAGCATATGGTAATGTGGGAGATAGAGTTACGAATCTAGAGGAAAGGATTGTTGAGACCGAATCTGAGGCAGCCGCAGCTATTACCAAAGTGGAGCCTCAAAGCACCCAAGTCACTGATATCCAGTGGAAACTAGAGGAGATGGAAAACAGGATGAGACGAAATAATTTACGGGTGCTCGGGATACCAGAAGGCGCCGAGGGGTCGGATGCTAGGGCCTACATGATTAATCTTTTTAATACTGCATTCCCAGAGCTGTCCGAATGGAACTGGTCGGCAGAAATTCAGAGAGAACATCGCACTCCGTTCAGGGTCCGTCTGGGGGCAAGAAACAGCGATAAACCAAGGGCAGTCCTAATATTCTTGGGTAATTTTATCCTCCGGCAACTCATATGGGAAAAGGCCCGACCGGAGGCAAGAAGGTCTATCGAGGGAGTCTTGTTTTTTGTCAGGCCAGATTTCTGCCACACGACTGTCGAGAGGCGCTGGAGGCTGAGACAATTGATCAAACCGTTCAGGACAAACATCTGCAAGTATACCTTGTTAATCCAGCGCAGCTCAAGGTGGTGAAAGAGGGCCAAACCCAATATTTTTCATCTGAAGTAAAGGCAAAGGAATTACTGGACTCTCTTGGTAGCTAGTAAACTCAATTAGCTTTATTTAGGATTCTGGGCTCTTGACATCTCTGGATAGTAGGTATTAAGAAGGGTGGCTTGAGGCACTGTGTTTGTTCAGAATGGTTAAGCTCTATATGGTATTTTTCTTTTACTGTACTTTTATTTAAATAATCAGGTTATTGTCTGTTTCTTTTTTGCTGGGGGGGAAGTATGTTGACATTTAATGTCCCGATGTAAATGTTTAAAGCACCTATCTCAACGCTGCTGTACTCGCACATCACAAGCACAGACTAAAATCTGAGCGCTTCACATGGGAGGGAGAAGGGGGGAAGGGTAGCGAGGGGCCCGGGGGGGGGGGGGTTCAGGGTAGGGGTCAGGGTGGGCATGGGGGTTCGTGGGAGTGGTAACGTGGGGGGGGAAGCAGAAAAAGGGGATTTTTGGTACAATGGTTGATCGATCTTCTAATACAAGATATGGTATTTTTGTTAGGAGCGTTCTCCCCATTCTGATGTTGGTAATAAAAGCAAAGGAAAGGCTTATATTCAATAATGTCTCACCTTAGTATCTATTCAATTAATATAGGAGGGCTGAAAGATTGGAGAAAGAGGGCCAGACTGTCCGAGTTTGTAAAAACAGAACCTATTGATATCCTGTGCCTACAGGGAACACATCTACCGTGGGCTAAAAAACTGCTTCTTAGGTTGGGCGGTTTTGATATTCTCGTATGCTCATCACAAACATCAACGGTAAGGGGGTGGCTATTCTGGGTAAAACGGTGTTGGGGGGGCAAACGAACTAAGGCGGATGTGTTGGGTAGATGGGCTTTGGTGGAGATGGAGTGTGGTGTGACAATATGTGGGATATACGGCTCTAACCAAGACGATCCCGAAGTTTTTGAAATATTGGAAAAGGAACTGGCAACCTGGCCTGCTCCCATCTTGGTATGTGTGGATCTGAATATATCAGCGGACCTGGTTAATAAAAAAATGTATACAGGCCGTAACCCTAGGGTGTTTAGGGCGCTGTGCTCTCTGATGCAGTCACATGGGTTGGTGGATGTATGGGGAATAAAGGTACCCGACGACCTCGGGTTTACATATTTCTCATGCCCGTACCAGAAGTACACCAAACTGGATTATTTTCTAATTTCATCTACGGAAATAACTAAAGTTAATATTAGGAAGCTCCCTAAGGTGCTTTCGGACCATAGTCCGCTGGCAATAAGCTATGATGGTTTAGGGCCAGCTAGGAAACAAAGGGTCTGGACATTTAATAGAAAACTGTTGGCAGACACCCTATTTATCGAACATCTGAGGAAATGGGTTCGGGAATTCTTCGAAGCTAACCGGTACATCGCATCCAGAAATTGTGCATGCGATGCGTTCAAAGCCGCATTAAGGGGGGAGACAATAAGCTATACCGCCCAAGCTAGAAAAAACTACAGGTAGAAAAGGATAGGCTCCAAGCGAATTTGGCAAGAGCGGAAGAACAACACTGTCAGGATATAACACAAGGGAAGGAAGGAAAGGAAAATCAAACTAGAATCTGTTCTGCAAAAGCGGAAATACATAAACAGCTGGCGGAAAAAGCGGCGTTAGAATATTGGACATACAGAGGGAACATGTATGAAACAGGGGAACAGGCGGGCAAGGCGCTGGCACTGAGGATCAGGCAGGATAATACAAAGAATATAATAACTACTATCCAGGAGAATGGGCATGTGTTTTCTGAACCTCAGGAGATTCTTGGGGTATTTGCAAATTTTTATCAAACCTTGTATAAGGAAGAGGTAGTGGGTGAGGAGCTGCATGAAAGGTGTCCGGATGGAGGACCCAAATTGGCTGAGCCTGGGAGGGAAAAACTAGAGAGCGATATGACGATCGAGGAAGTGCGTGAGGCGCTCTCAGATCTAGTGGTCGGCAAAGCAGCGGGGCCTGATAGCATACCACTAGAGGTATATAAATGTCTATCAAGGGAGGTGGCTCCAATGCTATTGGACCTGTTCAATGGTATAATGTGTACTGGAAAAATACCTGAAACGTGGAAGTGCACAAACATAGTGGTTTTCCATAAAAAAGGGAAGCCGAAGGAAAATCCAGGGTCTTATAGGCCGATATCGCTTATAAATACAGATAACAAACTGTATGCTAAAATCTTGGGGTCGCGTTTGGGGAGGGTCATAGGCGGTTTGGTATCCCCTAGGCAGCATGGCTTCATCCCGGTTTGAGGTACAGCAGATCATATCAGAAGAGCAATCTCTCTGTTTGAGGCTCATGCTGTGGGGGGGAGGGAATCGCCATGATCCTCCTCGATGCGGAAAAAGCCTTTGACCGCGTCAGATGGCACTACCTCTGGAATGTTCTTGAGGGGAGAGGCTTTGGCCATAAGATCCTGATGGCTATCAAGGCTATGTACTCGGATCCGGTTGCCAGAATACAACAGATGGGCACTACTCACCTCTTTCCTCGATCAACGAGAGCAAAGAGTGAAGCTGGGTAAATTTCTATCTCCATCCCTGTCTGTGCAATGTGGGGTCCCTCAGGGGTCGGTGTTAAGTCCGACCCTTTTTAACATTTATGTGACTCCTCTTGCCAGACTAATTAGATCTTTTGGGATGGAGGTAGTTTCCTATGCGGATGACACGCAGATCCTCGTCTCTCTCTCCCAGTCAGTTACTTCGACTGCCTCCAACTTTAGATCTTGCATGGAGGCAGTCGGTCAATGGATGATTCACAATTCGTTGAAACTGAATGGGGAGAAGACTGAGGTGATGGTGTTTGGAGGAAAGGAGGAGGTATGGTCAGCCGATTGGTTGCCAGACTCACTGGCAGCCTGTCCTGTCCCTGCTTCTTCTGCCAAAAACCTCGGGGTCGTGATTGATCCCACCCTCAGTATGCGTCAACAGGTTAATAGGACTATCTCTACCTGTTGGGGCATCATTCGCATACTGAGGAAGATCAGGCACTATCTTTCACAGCAGGCAAGGAAACAACTTGCTGTTGCCCTTGTTGGTTCCCGACTGGACTACTGCAATGCGCTGTATGCGGGACTGAATAAAAGTCTGCTGCAGCGCTTGCAGGTAGTCCAGAATGCAGCGGCTAGGTTTGTTCTGGATCTACCCCGGCGCACTTCGGCTACCTCCGCCAGAAAACTGCTTCATTGGCTTCCTATAGAAGATCGTATTCTTTTTAAGACCATGTGCATGATCTATAAGGCCTTAGCAAAAAGTAGCCCTACTGGAATTGGATCCATTTTGTCCCGCAACAGCCCTTGTAGGAACCTACGTTCCTCTAACAGACTCCTTCTATCTGTCCCTCGTATCCGGAGAACCAGATGGGGTGGCAAAGCCTTCTCCAATCTGGCTCCTAAGTGGTGGAACACTCTCCCTGTGGAATTGAGGTACCTTACCACCCTGCAGTTATTTAGAAACGCCCTGAAGACCCGTCTCTTTGTGCGCGCATACCTGTAGTGGTGTTCTGCCTTTTCTGATCTGTTTTTGGTAGGCGCCTTGATACCTTCGGGTTTTAGTCGCGCAATATAAATTACCTTCAAATTCAAATTCAAATGGGTCAGTCCTCCGATAAAATCAAGATAACTAGGGGCACCCATCAGGGATGCCCCTGTTCCCCCATCTTATTCGTGCTTTACATCGATCCATTGGTTAGGCAGATTTTGGGTAATCATGAGATCAAGCCTGCCATAACCAATGGATTCGAGAGTAAAATATTAGCCTACTCCGATGATCTGGCAGTGAAATCATCAAAACCTGTCGAGGCTATGTGGATATTGGTGGAAATCACCAAGGAGTTCAGGCGGCACTCTGGATACGGTCTGAACGAGGGGAAAACTCAAGTAATATGCACGAGGAATGTCATCAAGTCTGATCACAGATATGTAAACTCGGCAACATATCTCGGAGTGATAATCAATGCAGCAACGGAATTAATTGTAAAAGATAACTTCGACCCAATGTTAAAAACAATTGAGAAAGATCTGAAAAGAATGGACATGTTGCATTTATCTCTTATAGGTAGGACAAATGTCTTGAAAATGACTATGCTGCCCAAAATTCTATACTTGTTTCGATCGATTCCCTTCTTAATTGAAGAGGGGATGATAAAAAAAATGGAATCAATATATATATTTTTTTTAAATATAAATTTTTATTGAAACATTGCAGGGTCAAATTGTTGTACAATCAACATGGTCAAGCAAATCAAGACATAATTACAATAAGAAAACATTGCATATATCAGTCCAGGGGTCTAGTCCGGTTCATGGGCAGTTCTACCGTGGGGGTTCACAGAGTTCACCTCGGTAAATGTTCCAGTGGCCCCATTTCTTGTCCCACTTCGCAGGGCAGCCACGCAGTTTGTAGACAGTTTTTTCGGCCAGCATGCATCTGTCTAGTTCGGCATCCAACCCACCACCAGAGGTCTCTCAGCCGCACCCCACTTCATTGCAATTGAACGCTTCGCCATTAAGAAACTCAAAGCAGCCCATTGTAACTCTAGATCGTTCAAGTCTGTAGGACCCCAGATGTTAAGGACGATTTCCCTTGGCGACAGGGAATTGGGTTTCCCCAGTGAGTCCCTCATTCGGCGGACAACCATACCCCAAAAGCGCTGTATTTCTGGACAGTCCCATAGTATATGGTAGAAGGTGCCAGTTTGACCACAACCCCTTAGGCATCTATCGTCTACCCTCCTCCCGATCATGGCCAACAGAGTTGCAGGCATATAGGTTCTATGAAGGATCTTCAGTTGGATCAAACGGAGGCGGTGATTAATCGACACCTCTCGGGGGGACATCAAGGCCGCCCGCCACTCATCTTCTTCCAGGTCGCCTAGGTCTGTTTGCCACTTATCTCGTAGGAGTGGAAACGTATTTGGGATGTTATTGCAGAGCTTGTGGTATGTGGAGGAGATGGCCTTTGTCGGGAGGGGTTCTGAGAGTAACCTATCCTCCAGGGGGAGGACTCAGGCAGGGAGGAAAGGTCAGGGACAGTGGAGAGGAGGGCGGGTTTGATCTGAAGGTAACGAAAGGCCTCAGTTTGTGCGAGTGCGTGTTTGGTTTGTAATTCCGCAAAGGTTAAGAGTTTACCCTTGTGTATCAGGTCTCCTATCGTTGAGATGCCTATTGCGTCCCATTTGTCAAAACCTAGCTGGAAGCAGAGGGAACCAAGTTGTTGTGATGACCACAATGGGGTGGCTTTAGTGAGTCGGTTCGACCATCCCAGACGGGCCGTGGCTTGATGCCAAATTGTGACTGTGTGCGCCATGGGGCCAATGTATCTTTTTTTTGGGGCTTACTGTAAAGGATGGAATCAATATTTAATGTCTTTCTGTGGTAATATGGGAAGATCAGGAGGTCATTAAAATATATGACTCTCCCGCAGGAACGCGGGGGTTTAGGAGTCCTGAATCTAAGGTATTACCATTGGTCCTGCCTGTTGACACAGATGTCAATTCTGTTTGATCCAGCGTCAAGCAAGGGGTATATTCAAGAGCCGGATTCTGAGGTTTATGATATTCCCTCAATATATCAGTTATTAATGGGAAAGGAGGCGGTAGGAGCTTTGTTAAGAAAAAACGACCGTAAATACTTTAAGAAAATGCGATATAAGGTATCTATAAGCGCTTGGGAGTTGTGGAAAACACTCCAGAACGCGCTACAAGTCCCAAAGATCAATCTATACACGCCCCTGTGGAAGTCTGGCCACTTTCCCAACATGAGCCTCGATGGGGCTTGGGAAAGTTGGGAACAGCAGGGAATTCGAACAGTGGGAACATAATGAAGGAAGGCAGTATTATGACGTTTGATGCCATCCAGCAGAAGTACGGCTTGTCCAATAGCCAAAGCCTTAAGTATGTCCAAATCACGCAAATAATTAGAGCTATAAGACCTTGCATCACCCCGGGCAATCGTTGCTTTATCTTGGAACATTTACTAGAGGGGGGTGTAGGATTAAAGATGTATATCGTGGTATAACTGAATCAATGCATGATGATCTAGAGAAACAGGAGGTTGCCTGGGCAACAAAATTGCATGACCCTGACTCAGATCTAGACAAAGCTTTACAGCTGGATTAGGAGGTTTTAAGGTCATCAAACCTAAAGGCACAACACTTTAAAACACTCTTCAATCTTTATTTTACACCCTCTAAATTGTTTGATTGTGGTTGACCAGGCTCCTTGGTATTCACAATATTGAATCTACACTGTATGTACATAAGGGTAAAAAAATACGCAAATTTGGGTGTAAAATTTGGACACCGCTGAAAGTGTGGAGGGATGGGCAATCATAAACAGAGGCTCATAGTATATATATATATATATAAAAATGTGTGTTTTAATCTATGCCGGTTATTCCCCACTAAACCCCTGTAAATTCTCGAAGTCTTTTTTGCTCCCCTGGTTTTTTACATGAATTTATCTATACTAATATTTATATATTGTATGATAATGATTTGTATTTGCTATATCCTGTTCTTTCACCTGCAAGATGAAATGGTATGAAATTATGATCATGGATTTTTTATGTACCAATATAAATTCCCAATAAATTTGTTTTTTTTTCAAAAAGGATTGCTGAGTGAGTCAAAACAACATGGCGGGCCGCTTGGTATTTCCTTTTACTGAAAGTGCATCTGCAGTACTGGAGGATATAATTTTGGCAATAAGGTAGTTTGACCAGACGTTCCGGATTTACGCGGACAGTCCTGGTTTTCAAAGAACTGGACTTCCCGGTGCCCGGACACTTTTCTTAATTTTACATAAATGTCCCAGTTTTTGGGACAAAGGTCAGGTCTTTCTGCACAGTAGAATTGAAAGTTATTTACTTCATTCACAGGAGCCTCTGGAGTTTGAAATATCTTAAGTAAAGTATTGTTTCTGTCAGACAGCACAGGAGGGGGACAGCTGCATACTCCAAGCAGAGGGACAACAGGGTGAGTAGGAGGGCAGGGGGAGCTCAGGGTGGCGCCCTGCAACATACTCACACATACATATGAATGAATGAATGAATGAATGAATGAATGAATGGTTATTTGTAATGCGCGGACTTAGCCCGAGGGCATCAAGGCGCAGAATAACACATAAACTATGACTAACCAATTACAGATACGGAGAAAACAACATAAGATGAGATTCAGTGGTAGGCCTGGGAGAAGAGCCAAGTCTTCAGGAGTTTCCGAAACGTGATCAGGGAAGGTTGGTTGGACAGTTCGGGGGGGAGGCTGTTCCACAATTTAGGGGCCAGAGTGGAAAAGGCTCTTCCTCCCCATTTCGCTTTTTTAAATCTTGCGACCGCCAGAAGATTTCTTGAAGATGATCGAAGGGTTCTCTTGGGGGAATAGGGGCTGACCAGGGCCTTTATGCCATTGGAGCCAGAGCCGAACACGGCTCTGTGCGCCAGACATATAATTTTAAAGGAAATCCTGGAGTGTACGGGCAGCCAGTTAAGGTCCTTTCTGGCCTGAGTAGCAGATGATAGCTTTGGGAGGTTTAGGACCATCCTGGCAGCTGAGTTTTGGACCATCTGGAGACGATGAAGGGCTTTTTTGTTTATGCCCTCATAAAATGCGTTGCAGTAATCAAGCCTGGAAGATAACAGGGCAACGGTTGACTGCTTGCGGGCGTCAGGTGACAGGTAGGGGGCAATCTTTTTAAGCATGCGGATGGTGTTGCAGCAGGTGGATACCGTTCTATTTACCTGAAGTTCAAAGGAGAGGGCCGAGTCAAAAAGAACACCAATGTTCCTGGCCGAAGTGGAGGGTTGGGGACAGTCTCCTAGATAGGGAGGCCACCAGTCCTTGGACCAGATGTCATTAGGGTTTCCTCCAAAGACTAGGACCTCCGTTTTCTCACCGTTGAGCTTCAGGTAATTGCGCACCATCCATCTAGAGACCGCTTCCATGCATGTTCGAAATTTGAGAGCGGCCTCAGTGGTCTGTGAGGTAGAGGAGATGATAATGTGGGTATCATCTGCATAAGACAATATTTGATACCCAAAGGATCTTATTACCTCGGCAAGTGGGGTTACGTAGATGTTGAATAGCAGAGGACTCAGGGCAGAGCTCTGAGGAACCCCACATTGCACCTTTTGAAGGGACGACAGAAAGCCACCAAGCTGAACCCTTTGCTGTCTCTCCGAGAGAAAGGAAGACAGAAGGTTGAGGGCACTTCCCCCCACCCCTATCCCCTTCAACCGGTCAACTAGGATAGGAGGGGATAGGGTATCAAAAGCTACTGTGAGATCAAGGAGTACCAGCATAGTGGTCCGACCTCTGTCCACCTCGGTCCGGATGTTATTAGCCACGACCGTGAGGGCAGGCTCAGTGCTGTGTGCAGCACAAAATCCATGTTGAGAGATGTCAAGGAGTCCAGTTGTTTCAAGATATGAGGTTAGATGACGGTTGAGGTGGGCCTCAAGCATCTTTGCAGGGGCTGGGAGAAAAGATATTGGTCGGAAGTTTTTTAATACTTCCGGATTGAGCGAGGGTTTCTTTAGAAGGGGCTTTACAACTGCCGCCTTCCAAGGAATAGGAAACGATCCCTCGTCAATGGCCATATTCATAACTTGCAAGAGAGGAGGGAGTACAGACTCCTTACAGACTTTCAGGATTTTTAGGGGGCAGGGGTCAAGAGGAGAACAAGATTTAGTAGCATCCAGAAGGTGGCTTAGATCATCAAGTTTTAGGTGGGGAAAGCGGGAGAAGTTTGGCCGGGAGTCAGAGAGATCAGTGATCTCAATGAGTGAGGGAGCAGGGGGGGGAGGGCGGGGGTGTACTGTTGGCATCTAAAGAAGTATTGGAGGATTTGAGGGAGCCGTAAATGTCCGCGATTTTGGAGTGGAAGAATCCTACGATATTGTCGCAGAGTTCTTGCGAATCATTCACTGATTCAGTTGTTTTGGGAGTGACTAAGGTATCAATAACTTTAAAAAGTTCCCTGGAGGATTTCAAAGAGGTAGTGATTTTGTTAAAGTAGTTCTTTTTTTCTTCATCAATAGCTTTTTTATATTCTCTCAGGGCGGACTTATGTAGGGTTTTCCTCAGAGGGTCCTGGTGGGTATACCAAGCTCTTTCTTTCTGTCTGGAATTCTGCCGCATGGACCTAAGTTGTTGCGAGAACCAAGGTGATGAGGGGCTCTTTCTGGCTGAGTAGTGTTTTCTCAAGGGTGCTAGTGAATCGAGGGCATGAGTAAGCGTGGCGGACAGAGCTACCGCGGCCTCGTTTACATCCGTCCGGATGAGGGGATGGATATCAGTCAGGAAGGGAGCGAGTGTACTGGTTTTTTTTTTTTTTTAAACCTTTTATTTAGCTTTTCATCAAATTACACATCACCAAATACAGTAAGAATTAGTTGATCAGTTATACATTAGGTCGGTTCTGAACTTCTCAATACATTGTAAGTACGACAATCATGACTATCATCATATATACGTATACTGTTTGGGTCCCCGTGCTTCCATGCGGGAAGTGGTCGTTCTTTCATGGCTGTTCCTACCCTCCCTTCAGTGGTTACGTCATACATTTCTCAGTGTTAGACCCCATCAGTGTGGGAGCGCATTCCCTCCCTCCCCTCTAGAACAACATAAATCCTACACATTCGTAACATGTTGCGTCTACTTCCACCCCCTTATGGACTAGTTTCCGGATCCGACAGTTCCGGTGGAGGATCACATATCTGTCCTCGGTGTTCGTTCCACTTTCCCCAGATCTTGGACCATTTCTTGGGGCAGCCCCTATGTACATATACAGCCCTTTCAGCAACCATAGCTGTGTCCATGTCCTTTTCCCATTGCGCACGTGAGGGAACCATTCCAGAGCCCCACTTTCTAGCGATATTGCGTTTCGCCAATGCTAGACCCAGTGTAGCCCACGTTTGCAATCCCCGGTTCATATCAGTTGGCGACCACATATTTAACAAACAACATCTAGGTTCCCTCTGCAGTTCCACCCCGGCTGCCTCGGAGATTTCTGATAGTATGTGGTCCCAGTATCTCTCTATCTTTGGACAGTCCCATAATATATGATAGAATGTGCCAGGGGAGCCACATCCGTGCATGCAATTTGGGTCTTGGGTACGGCCCCATTTATGTAGCAGTGTACGGGAATAGTAGACTCTGTGTACTATTTTCAGTTGTATCAGTTTAAGCCGTGACGGTATGGAGGCCTCCCTTGCCGATGCTAGGGCATGTAACCAGTCTTCATCCTCGAGGTCTCCGAGTTCTACCTCCTATTTGCTACGAAGCACTACTGTAGGATCCAGGAGATTGTTGATCAGTTTCTGGTATGTAAGCGATATTGCTTTCCTGTCTATTTGGTCCGTGAGGAGTCTGTCTTCCAGGAGGGATGATTCTGCAAGTGTCGTACCTGTCGGGATGGCGCTCTGTAGTGCGTGCGTGATTTGCATATATCTATATTTCTCTGTGTCTGCCATTCCGTACTGCTCTTGAAGGGCGGGGAAAGAGATAACCGCCCCCCTCTTCCACAGATCACCTATCTTAGAAATGCCAATAAGGTCCCATTGGCGGAAGCCCTTAGTGTTCGCTAGGGTACCGAGACGGCGCGTGTCCCAAAGGGGTGTGGCTAGTGTGAGCACACCGTCCCATCCCAGTGCCCTCTGCGCTGCATGCCATATTTTGATCGTGTGGGCTGTTGGGCCTGTCAGTGTGTGACGTCTTTTGTTCGAATATAGCGCCATCAGTAGTTGATCCGGGGGCAGTACCGCCCTGTCAAGGCGGAAGGCTGGGTCCTGTTGTGGGGCATGTATCCATCGGATTGTTCCCATCAACTGTGCTGCCCAGTAGCATAGTTTTGTATGGGGCAGGGCGATACCCCCATCATACCAAGAACGGGACAGTTTGGAGTGCGATATGCGATGAGGTTTGCCGTCCCACAGGAGCGTAGAGACCTCTGCGTCTATTGATTTGAAATACTGCAGTGGGACCAGGAATGGCGTGTTCTGTAGAATGTATAGGAACCTGGGGAGTGCCAACATCTTAAAGAGCGCAGCCCTCCCCAGTAGTGTCAGCGGTAGAGATCGCCAATGGGAAACATCAGCTTTCAGCCTCAGTAGAGGTTTCAGCAGATTTTCTTCCATAAAAATCGATTCTTGAGGTGTTATGTAGATTCCTAGGTATTTGAACCCTCTGGTTACGGTTTGTATCGTGCAGTCTGGGGGCAGTACGGGTGGGTCACCCAGTAGGACATATAGCAGTGATTTCGTCCAATTAATGGTGTAGCCCGACACCTCACCATAGGAGTTGAGTATGTCCAGCAGGACGGACAGGGATGCGGAAGGTGATGTCAGGTAGATTAAAACGTCGTCCGCATACAAGGAAATGCGGTCCTCCCAACCCGCCTCCCAGGCTATCCCCCTGATTTGAGTGTCCAGACGGATTTTCACCGCTAGTGGTTCCAGGAGTAGCGCAAATAGGAGTGGGGAGAGTGGGCATCCCTGTCTTGTTCCACGCCCCAATGTTTTTATACGCGACGTATGGCCGTTTGCAACCACCTGTGCCTGGGGGCAGTGTAGAGGAGTCTGACCCATCCACAGAACCTTGGACCAAACCCCAGTTTCCTTAACACAGCAAAGAGGAATGGCCACTCTACAAGGTCAAATGCCATTGTCGTGTCCAGGGAGAGAACGGCTGCATCCTCCCGCAGTAGAGGTATACGGTGCATGACCCCGTGAATACGCCTCAGGTTAAGGGATGTGTTTCTTCCCGGCATGAAGCCGGATTGGTCCGGGTGAACTAAATTCGTGAGGTGGGGCTGTAGGCGGAGGGCTAGGATCTTCGCAAGGACTTTCGTATCAACATTCATCAGGGAAATTGGTCTATAGGAGGATGGTCTGTCAGGAGGTTTGCCCGGTTTGTGCACCGAGATAATGGTAGCTAGTCTCTGGTCTGGTGTGAGTGTACCTGTCATGAAAACACTGTTACTGGGCTTGAAAGATGTTTAGACTGTGCTGTTTAGTAATAATAGAGCCTGATATTCATAGTTGCATGTAGCAATGCTTGTTAGCTGGTTATAACGCTGTGGAGGATTACTCCAATGTTTGTTGCTGTCTGTGCGTGCTCTCACGTTGAAATGATGCGCTCCACTCACGCTGTCACACACGTGCAATACTGCCTATAAAAAGGCTCAGCGGTTCCCTGCCGACGCTTCGCTTCTTTCGGCTTGCGTGTCACTCGGGAGCTTCCAGGCTCACGATCTCCGCACCCGGACCCCGCCCTCACCCGGACCTTGCCCTTCACTGAGGGGGCACGACAGCTGCAGCCTACCTGGCTCCTTGTGGCAGAGTCCAGCAATCACCGGACTCCTCTTCGGTTTCCTGTGATCACAGAAGCGCTTCCTGTGCCGGCAGAGACGAGTCTCCCGGCTTCCGGTTTTCTCATCGAGGAGCAGTTTGACAGGCGGACCTGCCTCTCCCTTCCGGTTTCAGGACTTGGATTCCCGGAGACACCGAAGGCATCAAAAGAGGACAGTAAGACCTTTCTATGTTTTTGGGCCAAGAAACAAACATTGGCAATAGCAATTCAGATCTGGGCAATTACAGAGAGACCTTGGCAAAGGAGAATTGAACTGTTTCCAGAATTTCTAATTATGTACAATTCCTGGTTATGTACAACGCCCAGTATTCAATTTTGATATGTTGTAGTGATTGAACTACAGTGATTGATGTTTCATAGCAGTGTCTTGTGGGGCGTGTTCTTTCTTTCTTGTTTCCCTTGTTTTCACAGAATCCCTTTTAAAGACCTCACGTAGTAAGTGTAAGGTAAGAAAGAGCGCTGCATGCCAATTGTTATAGTTACTACTAACCAGTTAATTGAACGGTAAAGTGTAATGCTCATGCATCTCATGCTCTGTATCTCTTAAGGTGATTAAAGACTGCTAGACTGCAATTAAGTTTAGTGAACGTTAGAAACCTTGCGCACGAAGTACAGGAATGGGCTTGTAAATCAGTAGGTATGCATGTATGTTTTTACTAGCATTTGTGATACTTGAGAAGTTAGGAAGGATGTCCTAAATGATGATTCTTTAATGCAGCTCAGCATTTAATCAAACAATACTGATCCGTGAAGGCCCAGAGTACTTCAAAAGAGAGAAACGGTCATCTCAAGAAGAGATCCAGTGTTGTTTTTCTCTCTCTCACTTTCCGTCCCATCCACTACCCCTTTCCGTCCCCGCTTCCCTTCCCCTTTAGGGGTCAGCACTTGTGACAGGTGTTTTATTCCTTGTCACACTTGTTGGTTTCTGGAGGTGTTGGGATTAGTCATCATCAAGACGGAAAGAACCTGGACTTCTGAAGTGGCACGCCTGACAGAAAGCGAAGCCAAAAATTAAAAAGTCCTTATTTCCTCTTGTGTGTGACTAATCCCATGGAGGACATGGACATCAACCAGTTAGCAGAGTTGGTGCGTAAAATGAATGACGAAATACAGGACCTACGTTTAGAAAACCAATCCCTTAGGCAAGAACTAGACCACACCAGGGACGAGTTGGTGAGCACTAGAGACGGTTTTACCTCTTGGAGGGATGCAGGGGAAGCCAAAAAACCTATTCTAACACCACCTAAGTTTGGAGTACCATTTCAAACTCAAACCCAGGGCTCAAGTTTGGGTCAAGGCCAGTCTGCTCATATCACAGTTGTCTCTCCACAACCGGTTCCCTTAGCCAATCCAGAGCGCTTCTCGGGAAACAGTGCTCATTTTACCACCTTTATGAGTCAATGTCAGTTACACTTCTTATGTAAACCCCACATTTTCACTTCAGACACCACAAAGGTAGCCTTTATAATCTCTTATTTAGGGGGGGGTAGCGGCAAATTGGGCCATGCCACTGGTTGATAAAAATGACCCCCTTCTACATAACCTAACCAATTTCAAAGCAGCAATGTCTAGTTTATTTGTGAAACACGTTTTCCTTCAAGCTTCCGATAACGAGTTACTCAATCTACGCAAGGGGTCTCGGGATCTAATTTCCTACGTGACCACCTTTAACCGCTTGTTAGCAGAAACACAGTGGCCAGATGACAAAAGAACATCCTTATTTTACCGAGGGCTTAGAGAGGAATTAAAGGATTCCTTGGCACACATAGTGAACCTACCTACTGATTTCACCGAATTTCAGGACCTCGTAGTCAAGTTAGATCATAGACTAGGTGAAAGAAGAACAGAAAGACCGAAGGCAGATTTCAGGACTTTACACTTTAAATCAGAGAAAAAGGTCACTGAGGATAGGAATGCCCAGGTTGAGCCTATGCAGATTGGAGGAATCAAAGGACCCCTTACACAAGATGAAAAGGATAGAAGAAGGAAAGCCAATTTGTGTCTTTACTGTGGGAAGGCAGGTCACTTCGCTAAAGAGTGTCCAATCCGGCCAGCCAAGAAGAAACTTTTGGCCACGATTCAAGACCAGGAATCGGAAAACTAGTAGTCTCGAGGAAAGGAGAGGTCGATTCCTCGGGAGGCACTTTTAAGATCTCTCAGTACATAACTAGTATTACTAAACATGTACCTCGTCATTTCACGATACGAATGATTTTGATCCTGGCCAATCAACAAAAACATAGCATACCAGTACTTATTGATTCAGGAGCTACTGGAAACTTTTTCGACCTAGGATTCGCTGAAACTCTAAATTTGAATAAGATTCCCAAGAAAGAACCAGAACCCGTGCGAGCTGTAGATGGTTCGGCACTTTCATCTGGTTTAATTAAGTTTCACACTCCTCCACTACTTCTTCTATCCGACAATGGTCATACTGAACTGACGGTATTTGATTTAATTGACACGCCAGCATTTGGGGTGATCTTAGGCATTCCATGGTTGGAGCTCCATAACCCAAAGATTGATTGGGTTAAGCGTACCGTAATTTTAGACTCCACACACTGTAAAGTTCATTGTTATCAAGAGCATAGAGATCCTGAATTACCCCTAATCTGTGCTGCCACCCAACCCAATGCTGTCGAGTTGCCAGTTGAAATCCAAGATTTTGCGGATGTTTTTGACCCTGTGAAAGCAACCAAGCTACCCCCTCATAGGGTTTACGACTGCAGGATTGATTTAATTCCTGGAGCAGTGCTACCCTGCAGTCGGATTTACGCACTCACTGAACCTGAAAACCAGCATCTACGGACTTATTTGGACGAGTTGTTGGAGTTGGGTTTCATTCGGCATTCCACTTCCCGGTCTCATCTCCATTGTTTTTTGTGGCAAAAAAGACTGGTGATTTGAGGGCCTGCATAGACTATCGTGCAGTGAACAAAGCTACAATTAAAAAACGATACCCATTGCCTCTGATTCCTGTGCTACTAAACCAGGTTAAGGGATCTACAATTTACACCAAACTGGATCTTCGCGGGGCTTACCACTTGATCCGAGTAAAAGAAGGTGACGAGTGGAAGACGGCCTTCCGCACCAAATTCGGACTTTACGAATATACAGTGATGCCCTTCGGTCTTTGCAATGCTCCAGCAGCCTTCCAATACTTCATTAATGAAGTTTTGCATGAGCTGTTGGACGTCTGCGTCATTGTATATATCGACGACATTCTGATTTTTTCCAAAAACCCTGAGGATCACGTGTTACATGTCAGATCGGTCTTACAGAAACTACGGGATAACTCCTTGTTTGTCAAATTAGAGAAATGTGTTTTTAATACATCAACAGTAGAGTTCCTAGGTTACTGGTTATCACCAGAAGGAATAGTCATGGATCCCAAAAAAGTAAAAGCAATTCTGGATTGGCCTACCCCCACATCGGTCAAAGAAATCCAAAGAATTTTGGGATTTGCAAACTTCTACAGGAGGTTTATCTCAAAATTCTCGGAAATCGTGGTGCCAATTACAAGCCTTCTACAGAAAGGAAAGAAATTTCAATGGAGTGCCGAAGCAGAACAAGCCTTTGACATTTTAAAGAAAGCCTTTACTTCTGCTCCCATTTTAACGCATCCCGACCCGGACAGACCATTTTTTGTTGAAGCAGACGCTTCGCAATCGGCAATTGGAGGAGTACTGCTGCAAAAAGACACAAATTCAGGAAACTTCCACCCAATAGCCTTCTTTTCTAGAAAACTGCTACCAGCTGAACAGAACTACACAATTGCCGAGCGCGAACTTCTAGCAATCAAGGCTGTCTTTCAAGAATGGAGACATCATCTCCTGGGAGCCAAACATACAATAACCATATTCTCGGACCACAAAAATTTACAATTCTACTCCACCGTGAAGGCCTTCACACCGCGGCAGATGCGGTGGTTGCAATTCTTTAGCGAATTCGATTTCATTATTACCTATAGGCCTGGAACCAAACAATTGTTGTCCGATACTCTTTCACGTCTGGTTTGCGATAAAAGTTGTGAGACAGGAAAAGGACAACAGAGCATAATACCCATAGAAAAGGTTTGTGCTGAAGTCACTCAATTAGATTTTTTATCGATACTCAGGGACCAGATCAAAGACCTGGATCAAAGCGATTGGCTCTCACAAAAGCTGACTTCAATATCAGATGGTATATTTTATCTAAAAGACAAAATATACCTTCCCAAAGAAGACCTAAGAGAACTAGCGATTAAATGGAATCACGATCTAGCCTTAGTCGCTCATCCTGGCATTACCAAGACTACTGAGTTATGTCAAAGATATTTCTGGTGGAAGGGAATGAAGTCGGACATACAGCAATATGTTCAAGCCTGTCCGGTCTGTGCCAGACAAAAAATGTCACACTCATTCCCTGTAGGTCTGTTACAACCAATGGAAGTACCCCCAACACCATGGCATACTATCAGTGTAGACTTCATCACAGATTTACCGAGATCATCAGGAATGACCACAGTTTTGGTGGTTGTGGATTTACTGTCAAAAATGGGACATTTTGTTCCTTTACCTAACCTCCCTTCGGCAGTAGAATTCAGTAATGTGTTTCTAACCAACATTGTTAGATTACACGGTTTGCCGCAAAAGATTATCTCAGACAGAGGTCCACAATTCCTATCAAAATTCTGGAAACAACTGAGCACACAATTAGGAATAGCTTTAGCGTTGTCTTCGGCTTTCCATCCTCAGACTGATGGTCAGACTGAAAAGGTGAATCAATACCTAGAACAAAGTCTGCGTTGCTTAACCACCACTTTGTCCTCAGAATGGATAGATACCCTGCCTTTAGCTGAGTTTACTTATAACAACACAGTACACTCCACTCTTGGTTGTTCTCCATTTTACTTTCTCACTGGCCAACATCCCAGAACCCTACCAATAGTATTTCCTGAGAAAGACACTACCATGCCTGCAGTTTCCGATAGACTGGCCAGTTTGCGTAAGTTTCAAGAAAATGTGAAAGAAACGCTGATTAAACAAAAAGGGAAGATGAAATTTTATGCAGACCGACATAGGACACCAGCGCCAGTTTATAAACCAGGGGATCAGGTTTGGCTTTCAACCAAGAATATACAAATTGAGGGACCTAAGAAACTGAAACCAAGGTTCATTGGTCCATTTCCCATTGAAAAAATTGTAAATCCTGTTTCTGTGAAATTGACCCTTCCCCAAGACTACAAGATCCATTCGGTGTTCCATGTATCCTTGATTAAACCTGTGCATCCTGACACACGTCCCGATTCTCCGCCCCCTCCTATTGTTGTTGGAAACCATGTTGAATATGAAGTCAAGAAAATCCTGGACTCAAAAAGACTGAGGGGGCGTTTGTATTATTTGATTGATTGGAAGGGTTATGATAGTTCTGAGAGATCATGGGAACCTGAGTATAATGTCCACGCCCCCCGTTTGATTCGCTCTTTCCACGCCCAGAATCCCACTAAACCGCGACCCTTGAGGAGGCCTTTGGGGGGAGGAACTGTCATGAAAACACTGTTACTGGGCTTGAAAGATGTTTAGACTGTGCTGTTTAGTAATAATAGAGCCTGATATTCATAGTTGCATGTAGCAATGCTTGTTAGCTGGTTATAACGCTGTGGAGGATTACTCCAATGTTTGTTGCTGTCTGTGCGTGCTCTCACGTTGAAATGATGCGCTCCACTCACGCTGTCACACACGTGCAATACTGCCTATAAAAAGGCTCAGCGGTACCCTGCCGACGCTTCGCTTCTTTCGGCTTGCGCGTCACTCGGGAGCTTCCAGGCTCACGATCTCTGCACCCGGACCCCGCCCTCACCCGGACCTCGCCCTTCACTGAGTGGGCACGACAGCTGCAGCCTACCTGGCTCCTTGTGGCAGAGTCCAGCAATCACCGGACTCCTCTTCGGTTTCCTGTGATCACAGAAGCGCTTCCTGTGCCGGCAGAGACGAGTCTCCCGGCTTCCGGTTTTCTCATCGAGGAGCAGTTTGACAGGCGGACCTGCCTCTCCCTTCCGGTTTCAGGACTTGGATTCCCGGAGACACCGAAGGCATCAAAAGAGGACAGTAAGACCTTTCTATGTTTTTGGGCCAAGAAACAAACATTGGCAATAGCAATTCGGATCTGGGCAATTACAGAGAGACCTTGGCAAAGGAGAATTGAACTGTTTCCAGAATTTCTAATTATGTACAATTCCTGGTTATGTACAACGCCCAGTATTCAATTTTGATATGTTGTAGTGATTGAACTACAGTGATTGATGTTTCATAGCAGTGTCTTGTGGGGCGTGTTCTTTCTTTCTTGTTTCCCTTGTTTTCACAGAATCCCTTTTAAAGACCTCACGTAGTAAGTGTAAGGTAAGAAAGAGCGCTGCATGCCAATTGTTATAGTTACTACTAACCAGTTAATTGAACGGTAAAGTGTAATGCTCATGCATCTCATGCTCTGTATCTCTTAAGGTGATTAAAGACTGCTAGACTGCAATTAAGTTTAGTGAACGTTAGAAACCTTGCGCACGAAGTACAGGAATGGGCTTGTAAATCAGTAGGTATGCATGTATGTTTTTACTAGCATTTGTGATACTTGAGAAGTTAGGAAGGATGTCCTAAATGATGATTCTTTAATGCAGCTCAGCATTTAATCAAACAATACTGATCCGTGAAGGCCCAGAGTACTTCAAAAGAGAGAAACGGTCATCTCAAGAAGAGATCCAGTGTTGTTTTTCTCTCTCTCACTTTCCGTCCCATCCACTACCCCTTTCCGTCCCCGCTTCCCTTCCCCTTTAGGGGTCAGCACTTGTGACGGGTGTTTTATTCCTTGTCACACTTGTTGGTTTCTGGAGGTGTTGGGATTAGTCATCATCAAGACGGAAAGAACCTGGACTTCTGAAGTGGCACGCCTGACAGTACCCTTTACCATACATTCATTATACATGGCAAGTATGTGTGGAGTGAGCTGTTGAGACAGTGCTTTATAAAGTTCAACTGGTAGCCCGTTTGGACCCAGGGCCTTTCCGGTGTGCAGTGCTGCTAGGGCCTTCCCCAGTTCTTCCCCTGTTAAGTCCTTCTCTAGTGCCTGTGTGTCCTCTGGAGCTAATGTGGGCATGGGAATGTCTTGGAGGAATGTCATGCCGTCCTCCTCTGTCACCTCACTACGCGCGGTGTATACAGTTTCATAGTGGGTAGCTAGTACTTCCACTATAGTTGCGGGAGAAGTCGTGTGCGTGCCGTCTGGGAGTTCCATCGTTGCAATCCACCGATTCGCCCTGTCCTTTCGTTCAAGCCAAGCGAGCATTCTCCCAGTTTTATCCCCCAGTTCGTATACTCTGTGCAATGTGTCGGTCAGTCTCGTTTTGGTCATAGCTTCTGCGTACGCCCTGTATTCGTGCTTCGCCAGCTCAAGGGTGTGAGCTGTGTCGTCTGTGGTGTCTAAGGCGTGTGCCCTTTCAGCAGTGTGTAAAGCTGTTTCTAAGGACCCTATGGTCGCCCTCTGTTCTCTCTTGTGGTTAGTGATCGAGGAGATGGCCTGCCCTCTAATCACCGATTTGTATGCCTCCCAGAGGGTGGAGGGGGAGTCCACCGAGTCAGTGTTTTCATCAAAGTAGTGAGTGGTGGAGGTCGTAATGGTCTTCAGAATCGGTCTATTTTTCAAATATCCCGGATAGATCGGGAAATATTCTCTGCCGTCTAGAGGGCTGTACTGTGTAACTGAACTGTATGGGGGAATGGTCCGAGATCCCTCGGGGGAGGTGCTCTATGTTAGATACCCTCTCCGGGGGGACTGCCTGAGTCAGCATGTAGTCAATCCTAGAGAGACTATTGTGTGCTCCCGAGTGGAAGGTGTATTGGCGGTCATAGGGATGTTTCAGTCTCCACATGTCCACCAGTCCCAGGGCCTCTAGGAAATCTTTAAATAGACGATGGGGTCTAGTGGGCTCACGCGGAGGGTGCCGATCAACCGCAGTGTCTAAGACTGTATTGAAATCGCCCCCCATGATTAGTTCTCCTTCAGGGAGTTCGAGCAATAGTTTCCCCAGGTCCTGGAGAGTGTCCTGGTGCAGTGCTGGGGGGATATATATCGACAGAATATTGTAGGGTTTGCCCTCCCATTGACCATTAACTGCTGTGAAGCGTCCCCTGTCATCAGTCCAAGTGTGTTTAATGAGAAAAGGGGTGCTTTTTTGAACGAGAATGCCCACTCCGCGGGAGCCGGAAGAGAATTCTGCATGTGCGACCAGTTTGAAGCCCCACCGATTAAGCGCTTTGCAGGCGGTCCCTACTAAGTGCGTCTCCTGCAGCAGAGCCAGAGTGGGCGCCTTCCTCTTCAAATATTGTAAAACCAATCCCCTTTTAATTTTATGCCCCAGTCCGTTCACATTCCACGAGATAACCATCAGTGGGGGGGATATTAATGTTTGTGATAGTGGGTCTGTTGTCAAAGTGTCCGGATCAGCCATACTCTCCATAAAAAGGGCATATTTGCTCCAACTGGGCAATGACCCGGGCCGAGACCTGGTCGTCGGCTATTGTGAAAGGACCTCCCAAGGTCTGCCGCGACGGAAAGACCTGATATGTTCCAGGACGACCCCACCATGGACATTCGCACTTGTGCAGTAGTCTCCGTCCGGGGCGTGTGTCCGTGTGTGCATCATGGAATTCTAGTGGATATGGTGTGTGCTCAGGAAAAGCTAAACCTTGCAGTAACAAGAAACTAAAACTAAAACAAAGGAAACTCAAAACGTTGTGAACCCCGGCCCCCCACCCTGCCTCCCTGCCCGGCAGACAATGAACCTTCCACCTCCCCAACTGAGCAGAGTGCTTATAGTCCCAACTGTTGAACATTGTTCCTGGGGGTGAGACTTCTGTGTACATTGTCGAGCCCCCCCCTCTAGGAGCGATCATGCAGTGCCTTGCTTAACTAGATGTCCTACCTGCATGGAGTTAACCGCATGCGACCAGCATCTTACCATCAACCGCCAGTCGCAGTTGCTGTCACGCTGTCCCATCTCCCCCTCGCTTTTCTAGGAAGTCTTATCTTCGGTCTGGAGGAGTGGGCAAATGTTGAGAAGCAGCAGTTTCAAGAGATGTATCCAAACCGCAGTGTCTATAGCTCCTCATCTTGTCCATGTTCCGCTTCGTCCTGCATCCGTGGGCTTCCGTTCTCGCGATATCGCTGTCTGTCGCGTTGCTTAGGTCCCTTTGCCGGCCTCCATCCCTCCAGCCAGTCCTGGGTTGCCTGCGGCGTGTCAAAAAACCATACTTTATCTTCAGCCTCTACACGCAGTTTCGCAGGAAATATCATCGAGTACTTGAGTTCTCGGGCGCGTAGTTCTTTCTTCACCTCTGTAAAGCCGCGTCTTTGTTGGGCTACAGCCGCCGTGTAGTCTGGATGGAGGTGGATCTCGGTATTCTCTATTTTGATCGGTGGTTTCATGCAAGCCGCTTGTAAAATCGCGTCGCGGTCTCTAAAATTGAAGATGCGAGCCAGTATGGGGCGAGGTGAGGCCCCGGGTTTTGGCTGGCCCCCAGGAACGCGATGAGCGCGTTCTACTGAAAAATAGTTCGACAGACCTTTGGGTTGCAACTGTTTATAGATGAGATCTTCCACGTAGAGGTTCAGGGCCGGCCCGTGTACAGATTCTGGCACACCAATCAGGCGGATATTATTGCGTCTTGAGCGGCCTTTTGGTCGTCCAGCTTCGCCCTGAGCACGAGGTTATCATCTTCCAGCCTCTGGACTCTCCGCTGTAGATCAGACGTGTCCCCCACCAGGTCGGTAGTCGTTTTTTTTACCTCCAGTACGCGGTCAGACATTTTGGCGAATTCAGCTCTAATCAGTGATACCTCCGTAGAGATCGAACCCATTGATGCCTGCATCGTCTTCAGGGCCGACATGACGTCATGTAGGGTGACTCTGTCCGTAGCAGTTGCGTCCCCTGCCGGGTGCGGCGGCGTTCGGGCCAGGTCCCCCTTCGCTGTGTCTGGTGGGTCCTTTTGGTAGGCGAATTTGTCGAGTTTTGAGGTCTGATGGCCTCTGGTCCCCCTGCCACTCATCTCGGATGGTGTGGTGTGTAGGTTGGCTTTAGCCGCGTTGCTCGCCACCTGCTGCGTGGGTCACTTCTTCTGTGGCCACCTAGTCGTAAGGAGCTGTTCGTTTACCGGTGCAGGCGGCCTCAGTGGCTGGCAGAACGTGTCAATAGCGGGTCTTCCGCCTGGGCCGCGTGGCGCTGCGTCTCCGGTGGCCGGTGCGCAGGGGAGGGAGCCAGTGAGCAATCTTTCCGTCTGTGTGGCGGCGCTTTCCCGCCCTACCCTCTGTCGCAGCCTTTCACCGCCCGTAGTATGGTAAATAGCGCTTAGGAGGCCACAGCAGCTGGGAAGTGGCGTCAATAGTTCTGCGCTTACCGTAGCTGGCCGCCAGGCCCTTGTCACTGGGATCTTCGCGGTCTGGCCGCGTTAAACGATCTTTCCCGCCGTTGCTGGGGACCCTCACTCCCTTCTCGGCAATCTCCGGCTTTTTGGGGCTGGTAGTGGACAGTCATTCATATCGGGTTATGCCTGGTGTAGTCCTGGAGTGAACAGTCTTTCTGGACGCTTTTCGTCCCTGTCAACACCCTACGCCAGGGGATAGACGTCCGCTGCGGCGCCAGTGTCGCGCTCCAGTTCCCGGATCCGGCCGTGTCGTCCGTCCCGGCGCAGCGCGTCGGTGGGTGCCGGTGGCCTCCTAGTGTGGAGTAGCTTGAGCGCAGCAGGTAGGAGGGGCGTCTCACCCGGTGTGCCGCTCGGGTGCAGGAGACAGCGCTTTCTGCGGCGTTGGTACGTTGCCGGGGTACTCCGTACTCGAGTCCCTGGTTCCAACCTCCGAATAGGCCCCGCCGGTGTACACGGCGTATCTCCGCGAGGGAGGCTCATAGAGAGTCGCCGTAAACAGCCGGGTGCACCGGATCGGCCGGCGTTTCAGGTCACACCGGTCAGGCAGTGCCAAGAGAGCGGATTGCTTGAGGGAGGCTCGTTACTCACAGAGCTCGCTCAGTGTGCGGCCATCTTGGCTGTTGGCTAGCCACGCCCCCCCGAGCGAGTGTACTGTTGGTTACATTGTTATAGTTCCTCCTAGTCTCCCATCCTTTTTTATTGGTAGGATCAGAACAGGAACGGATGAAGGTGAGATGGAAGGAAATAGCCGAGTGGTCGGACCAGGACAGGGGAATTGGGGTATCGATCCCTAGTTTGGTGTGGTTAGAGAAAATGCCATCTAGAGTATGTCCAGCAGCGTGAGTGGGACCCTCGACTAATTGGCTAAGTCCACAGGAGGTTAGAGCCTCTATTAGAGATTTGGTGTTGTTATCCTCTGATAGTTCAAGGTGAAAATTAAAATCACCTAGGAGGGTGAGTTTGGGCTTGCTAATGAAAGGTTCTAGCAGGGTCAACAAATTGTGGCAGAAATTAGTCCTAGGACCAGGAGGCCTATAGCAAAGGATGCCAGTGAAGGAAACAGAGGGAGCTAATTGAATTGTGAAGTGCAATGCCTCATATTTCTCTTCAAGGGATGAAAGGGGGTCGATACGGCATGTAAACTGGTCTTTACATAGTATTCCCAGACCTCCACCCCTACGGTCAGAACAATCCATTCTGGTAAGGGCATAGCCATCGGGAATAGCTTCCACTAGGTCATGGCCAGCCGAGGTGGATCCCCAGGTCTCTGTGATAAAGACCCAAGAGGGATTCCTTTGTACCACAAAGTACACACACATAGTTACAAGCCATCTAGATATAGACACACACACAAACACATGTACATATACAAGCCTATTGTGTGTGTGTGTATATATATTTATACATGTCAACAATGATCATTTCCAGTGTCCAAGGAAAAAGCACGTCCCCTCCCAGAAAGTAAATTGCAAAGAGTAGTTGTTTAATGAGTCTGCTGCTCATTAAAGTACAATTTGCAATTTACCTGCTGGGAGTGCGCATGCTTTTTCCTTGGATACTGGAAATTATCCCTGTTGATATTACCGGGATCCACACCCGGGCAATCTCTACTCTTGGGGACGCGGAGCTTTGTGAATTTCTTTTTTATATCTATCTATCTATCTATCAATCTATCTATCTATCTATCTATCTATCTATCTATCTATCTATCTATCTATCTATCTATCTATCACTCTATCTATCTATCTATCTATCTATCTATCACTCTATATATCTATCTATCTATCTATCTATCTATCACTCTATATATCTATCTATCTATCTATCTATCTATCACTCTATATATCTATCTATCTATCTATCACTCTATATATCTATCTATCTATCTATCTATCACTCTATATATCTATCTATCTATCTATCTATCTATCTATCTATCTGTCTGTCTGTCTGTCTGTCTGTCTGTCTATCTATCTCTCACTCTATATATCTATCTATCTGTCTGTCTGTCTGTCTGTCTGTCTGTCTGTCTGTCTGTCTGTCTGTCTATCTATCTATCACTCTATCTATCTATCACTCTATCTATCTATCTATCTATCTATCTATCTATCTATCTATCTATCTAGATTCACTAAATAAAACAAAGGTTACAGGGAGGTTATAGTTAGGCTCTGATTTCACTCGTACAAAATCATAGAAATTCCACAGTTATAGTTGCCTGGGCTAACTATAAATTACGCCCCCGCCATGCACTGCTTATGACCTCACATACTACATCACTCATGGCATGGACAGAGACATCACTCATGACATTACTTATAATATCTCAAATGTCATCACTTATGACATCTCTGATGACATCATCCAGTGACTGTGAGTGTTTTCGAAAGGTTTCTGAATGTTAAAGATATATAGTAAGATACTACAAAAGTTAAATGAGTGTACTTTATGTATTACTACTTAGTGATACTCTTTGTCGCACATATTATGTGAGAGGCTGTGTGAGTGTGTGTATGCACTTGTGAGTAGGTGTCTGAGTGGCTCTATGGGAGTGTAAGTGGTTGTATGTGTGAGTGAGTGACTGTACTGGAGTGTGAGTGGCTGTATGGGCAAGTCAGTGACTGTGTATGTGGCTGTGTGGATGAGTGAAGTCAGAGTGGTATTGGTGAGTGAGTGAGCATGTGAGAGGCTGTATAGGTGAGTGATGGGGTGTGTGAGTGGCTTTATGGATGAGTGAGTGTCTGCATAAATGGTATATGGGTGAGTGAATGGGTGCGTGAGTGACTATCTGAGTGAGTGAATGTGACAGTGAGTGTATGGGTGAGTGCGTGCTTGTGTCAGTGACTGTTTAGGTGAGTGACTACATCTCTTACTATCTGTATGAGTAAGTGAGCGAGTGTGTGAGTAAGGCAGTAGTTTCTGGTTACATGAAGCCTGTGGACTCTTATTACATGCAGGTAGTGCAAACTGACTTCAGGCAGCAGGCAATGAAACACCTTTATATGCAGGTGGTGCACTCTGATATATAAGTGGACAATGGGTGCTCATTACAAGCTTGCAGACTCTTATTACAAGCAGATGTCACAACTCTTACAGTAAGGAAGTAGTTTCTGGTTGCATTAGGCCTGTGGACTCTTATTACAAGCGGGTCGTGCACACTGATTACAAGCAGGAGGTGACCTTTAAATGTAGGTGGTGCACTCTGATATATAAGTAGACTATGGGTGCTCATTACAAGCTTGCAGACTCTTATTACAAGCAGATTGAATAACTCTTCCAGTAAAGCAGGAGTTTCTGCTTACTTTTAGCCTGCGGACTCTTATTACACACTGGAAGTGCACCCTGGCTACAAGCAGGAGATGAAAAACCTTGACATACAGGTGGTGGTGCTGAGTGATTACAAGCAGGCAGTGGGTGCGCATTACCAGCAGACAGCAGGCTCTTAAGGTGTGGTCTCTTCTTACAAGAAGGCCGTGATTTCTTATTACATGCAGTCTGCGGATATTTTTGCAAGAGATTCCGCACACTGATTACAAGCCTGCCGTGGGCACGTGTTACAAGTGATCTGTGGGCTCTTATTACACGTAGGAGGCGGAGACTGATTACAAGCAGGTGCTTCCATCTCACCTGGTGTGCCTGCAGCAGAGCTGGTCTGTGCTGCTGCCTTCAGACCTCCCCTGCAGATTCAACCCCTCCAGTCACCCCGCCTCGGTTACTCTTTAAGGGGGCAACTTCCAAATATGTTTCCTTAATGACGCTCATTGGCCCCGCCTCCTCCCACCTGTTGTATATAATTAAAGTCCAGCAGAGCAGGCAGTAATTAATTGAAACCAACCGAGGGGCTGCGCAATGAAACCCTGATTAAAAATAAATAACACGTCTCCACGCGTGCCCCGGCTGTCTCCAAAGGAGTCTGGACGGATCCATTATTTTTAAATGTCTGACACTCCGTGCAGGGCCCGGGTGTAAACAGTCAGATTATTGCATATTATTCGAAGCAATTTACCCCGAAGGCAAAGGCCTGGGGAGTCTGGCAATCTACAAGAAACTAATCTAAAAAGACGGATGAGTCTGGACCGCAGAGGTGCGCCTGTGGGTGCAACATGGAAGGGAAAGTTCACACCGAACATGGCGGTGCAGTTACATCACTGGGAATTGTTGATAGGGTACAGTCAGTGTCTAATTAAAAAAATATATAAACGTCAGTTCGCACAAGGAAACTGGGAATTGGCTTTTCGTTTTTCTGGTGTTTTTCTAAACTGAACAGTGATCAGCAGAAACGAGATATGTATGGAAACATGTTTATTTTTTTTGCATTATCGGTCCGGTCAATAGAGGGGTCTATATCCCACGGATAGTGTCACCTAGGACGTTGTTGTATCTGCACCTGTTATTTCTAATTCTATTACGTGTACTGTATTCTATTATGACACATACCGCATTCCATGTTCTGTGTTTGAGCTCTGCTGACGGGTCATTCGATTCCGTGACTTGGACACGACAGCATTGCTCTTCCTTAGCCTGTTCTTGTGGGTTTATATTATTACAGATTTATTCATAATAAATCTTCTACTCAAACTCCTGCATTGATATGTTGTTATTCCTATAGAAATACAACATAAATATGGCGACGATGGATTGGGATCTTGGAGATAATTTTATTGAAAAAAAAATTTTGGCAGTTCGAGTTTAAATAGAAATACCCACCGAGAAAAGACTCTATTTTTCAAGAAAGGAAGAAATTAATTACAGCGACTATCTTCATATGGTAAGATCAATTTACCAATATATTAACGTCGCTAAGCTGAATTCGTTTAAAAGTTACCTGAATTCCGTTTAAATCGTTGGGAAACGAGCGCGTGTGAAGAGGGGCGAGCTGAGAGCAGAGCGTCATCAGGAACTGTGCGCGAGAGGAGAAGAGTGAGGAAACTCTGTGCGCGAGAGGTCAAGCAACGTGACCACGCAGCGGCCATTTTGATTCACTCGTAAACAAAGGGAAACATCACCGGTTGAAAAACGAGCAAGGTCTTTTCACACATTAAAAGAAGATCGTCGATGGTAATATTAATTATTTATAAATCGGATCATTTTTGTTTACGATATCTGAACTTAACTCTTTAAAAAAAAAAAAAAAAAAAAATTTTTTTTTTTGGATAAAAGATAATAGAACAGTTATAAGGAAAATTTTTGACTATGGCTTACCAAATTCAACCTTATCAAATAAATCCTTTCCTACAGAATGCTGGTAAACCACCAGTTAAATGGGAACAGTGGCATAAATCTTTTGAAAGCTATCTTATTGCAATAGATGGTAAAGATTATACAAAGGAGAGGAAACAAGCTGTTTTATATGGACTCCTAGGTGATGCTGGAAGAGAAATCTTTGATAATATGCCTGAAAGTGAACCACCACCTGGTCAGTTCATTCCTTGGGATGAGTACACTGAGGCTGTAAAAAGATTGGAAAAAAGATTTAAAGAACAACCAAATATAATGGTAGAAAGGCATGGATTTAACAAGAGAAAACAATTACAAGATGAGAGCATTGAAGACTATCTTTCTAGTTTACGTATTTTAGCTTCTAAGTGTGAATTTGGGGACATGCTCGATACTTATTTAAGAGATCAATTAGTCTTTCACTGTTATTCAAACAAAGTTCAGGAACGTCTTCTAGCATGCAGGAATCCCACTTTAAATGAGGTCATCGACATCGCTATTGGTATTGAAAGGTCTTCTGTTTCTGCTAAAGTTATATCTGGAACAAGCAATGCGGAACCTGTATGCTCTATAACAAATAAGAGTAAGCTACAAGACTTTAAAAAAGAAAAAGGATCCATTTCTACAAAAAAGAATATAGTTTGTTATCGTTGTGGTTCCAAAACTCACATCGCTAATAATCCTATTTGTCCAGCACATGGAAAGAAATGTGCGAAGTGTAGGAAAATTGGACATCTTGAAAGTGCATGCAAAACTATTTTTAAAAATAGAAATACTTCACATACTAGTGTAAATGCCTTAGATGACATGGAAGACGATATTGGTAACCTTGTTATTAATGTTAATTTAGAAGACTCTGATATTACATTCAAAGCACCTTTAGGCGAAGCCTTTATTCATGGTGTTAAATTAGAAGTAATGGCAGACTCAGGGTCACCAATAACCATTTTAGATGAAATAACTTATGCCAATCATCCTTTTCCTAGTAAACTTTCTGTTGCTGATGTTAATCCTAAGGCAATTGGTGGACAATTTCTCAAAATATTGGGATACTTCACTGGTTTAGTTGAACTGTTAGGTAGAGAAATTACAACAAAAGTTTATGTAGTTGAAAAAGGCAAAGATATTATTGGTTGGCGTGATTTAGGTAAGATGGGCATTATGTTGAAACCTGGCAGTGACACTCCTATTATCCTTGGTGAGATTCCTATAGCTTCTATAGATATCTGCAGAGAGAAAGTATTTTATAATAACCTAGATTCTATTCTTAGTAAATACAAAGAAGTATTTGAAGATAGAATCGGTTGTGTGAAGGGTGTTGAGCATGACATTAAGTTAAAGGACAATGCTGTACCTATTATACACAAAGTCAGAAATGTACCATTAAGTGTGCGAGCAGAATTAAAAGAGCATTTGGATGGTCTATGTAAAGATGGAGTAATTATGCCTACAGATTCCTCTGAGTGGGTTTCTGCAGTTGTATTGGCCAAACGAAAAAATGGTAAGTTGCGCATGTGTGCAGATTTGCGCTCACTGAACAAAAACATTTTGGTGGATTGTCACCCATTACCATTGATTCAAGAGATGCTTATGGCAATAGGAAATTCCACTCATTTTTCATTAATAGACTTAAAATCAGCCTACCATCAGGTTGTTTTGTCAAAGAGATCACAAGATCTTACTACTTTTGTTACTCCCTTTGGTGCCTTCAAATATACGAGACTCCCTTTTGGATTAGCTTCTGCAGCAAGTGTATTCCAGAAGCTAATGGATTCGTTATTTGGAGACATCAAAGGGGTACAAGCATTTCAGGATGACATACTCATTTTTGGAAATGGAGTCGAAGACCATAATAAAACTCTTGACAAGGTCTTAAACATTTTGAGTAAAAGAGGAATGACTGTGTCAAAAGAGAAATGTAGTTTTTTAGTTCAGGAATTAGAATATTTAGGACACTCTATAACTAAAGAGGGCATTAAACCAAAAAAAAACTTGATTGATTCCATCATGCTTGCACCTGCCCCAATTGACAAAGACTCTCTTAGATCTTTTTAGGATTAAGCGAATACTATGCACGTTTTGTGCATGGTTATGCATTTGTGGTGGAACCTCTCAGGTGTTTAACGAGGAAGAATGAAAAGTTTGAATGGTCTCTTGTCCATGATGAAGCATTTAACAAAGTCAAGGGTATGATTAAGAATGCACCAGCTTTGAAACCATTTTCTTGTGGTGTTAGGTGTGTTGTTACCGTAGATGCTAGTTGTGTAGGTCTTGGTGGAATTCTCACACAGTTTGTGGATGGAAAAGAAAATACCATTGCCTTTATTTCGAGAACCTTAACTACAGCTGAGACCAATTATAGTACCATAGAGCGGGAGGCTTTGGCTTGCTCATGGGCGGTCGAAAAGTTCAGGTGTTATTTATGGGGAACTCGTTTTGATCTTGTTACAGATCACAAACCCCTCATTTATTTGATGAATGGGAATGGTACAGGCCATGCAACTTCAAGACTAGTTAGGATTATCTCTAGGCTACAAGAGTATAATTTTGATGTTAAACACATCTCAGGAGGAGCGAATTTTAGGGCAGACTGTTTGTCAAGAATTCCTCTTGACAATCAGATTGGATCCTATGACAGTCTTGATGATGAATGTGTTGTAGTTTCAGCAATAGATGCTTGTGACAATTCTTTGGGATGTTTTTCTGAAAATGATTGGTTGGATGGTTATGAGAAAGATCAAATTTTGAAAAAAATCAAGGAATACATTAGAAAGGGATGGCCACCTGTTAGAAGTCTTAGTAAAGATCTTGTACCTTATCAGCAAATATCTTCTGAATTAAGTTTGGAAAATCAGTTCATCACCAGATGTGGACTTTTTATTCCGCCTTGTGATTTGAGAAAGGGTCTTGTAGAGAGAGCTCATTCTGGTCATCCAGGAATGTCTGGTACCAAGAAAATTTTGAGAAAATTTTATTGGTGGCCTAGTATGGATAATTTAGTTGATGATTTTGTTAACCAGTGTCCTGAATGTCTTCTGTCCGACAAGCATTGGAAGAGTAAAAAGAATTTTACATCTACTAATTTATTGCCTGAACAAGCATGGGAAAAATTAGCAATTGATTTTTCGGGACCTTATAATATTTTGCCGGAAGATATGAGATATTTAATTGTCTTAACTGACTATTATTCTAAATGGATCTCATATGATTTTGTTAAATTTCCATCTACGGATATTGTAATTGAATTTCTAGAGAAGATCTTTAATGTAGAGGGTTTCCCAAAGAAATTAGTATCCGATAATGGCACACATTTTGTATCTAAGAGAATGGTGGATTTCCTTAATAAATATGACATTAAGCATATTAAAAGTCCTTTGTATTTTCCAGCTGCAAATGGACTGGTTGAAAGAGCAAACAAATTTTTCAAAGAAGGCATACAAACAGCTTTGTCATCAGGAATGGAGGTCAGGAAACATGTAAAAGACAAGGTTTGGAGTTATCTTAATACTCCGCATTCTATCACTGGTTTTACCCCTTTTTTCTTGTTGAAGGGCAGAGATGCAAATGATATCATCAAACCTCTTTTTGATAATAAATCATCTTCTTTAAATAAGTTGCATCTTTCAGAAGCTGATTCGGTTGATGAGTGTGTCAGGCAGAATTTTGAGAAAAGATATAAAGTTGCTAATAATATTTCTCCATCAAATTTTGAATTTAAAACTGGTGATTGGGTAATCATTAAAAAACCAAAAAAAGTTGTCAAAGGTGAATCTAAGTTTTCTTTACCCCAACAGGTTGTTAGATCATCTAATTCATCTGTTATGATTAAGAATAAGGGTTGGTGGAATAAGAGTGCTGTTGTCAAGCTTGAACCTTATCAAAAAGACATAATCTTAAAAAAACTTAAAGATAAGAATATTTCAAGAAATTCTTCCTTTTTATGTTACAAAGATTTTTTGGATGTTGTGCAACCATTTCTTCCTTTTGATTTTGATCAAGGGTTAGTATCTAGAGATCACGAAGTTTTTGAAAATACTCAAAGTTCTTCACGTGTTAGTGAAACTAATTCTCATTCTTTCTTTGGTGAGGGAGTGGGTGAGAGTAATCTGTTAGATGTAGAAACTGATGCAAATTCTGTAGATAAGGTACCAGAAACAGTTGTTATTGCTGATGCTAATTCTGCAATTAAGGAGGTTGATGCAGGTCAAAGTTCTTTATCTGATTCTGATTTGAAAATGACTTCTGTTAAGAGAAACATTGTTATGCCTTCCAAATTTAAAGATTATTATTTGTATTGAAACTTGTTGAACCTTATGATATTTATTTTACTTACTTTTGTTTTCCTTTTCTTTTATGGAAAGGAGATGTTGTATCTGCACCTGTTATTTCTAATTCTATTACGTGTACTGTATTCTATTATGACACATACCGCATTCCATGTTCTGTGTTTGAGCTCTGCTGTCGGGTCATTCGATTCCGTGACTTGGACACGACAGCATTGCTCTTCCTTAGCCTGTTCTTGTGGGTTTATATTATTACAGATTTATTCATAATAAATCTTCTACTCAAACTCCTGCATTGATATGTTGTTATTCCTATAGAAATACAACAGACGTCTACCATGGCACTATTAATGCCTCAGACTCGCATCACCTATAGACAGGGCCACTGCAATTATGCGATTTTGCAGCGACAGTAATTTCCGCATAGTTGTAGATTTGCCGCATATGTCACATAATCCATCATATGGCGCAAAAAATATGTTTCTACCTCAAACAGTTCAAAAGTTAGTAAAAAATGCAGCGTCACCTGTTGTCGCACAGTGGAAGGTCTTTTGCAAAGGTTGTCTGGTCACCTTTTTTTTTTAGCTTTTTAGGTGTTAAACTGGTACTAATGAGGTGCAACTAATGCCCAGTGTGAACAAGTTTAAAAATGACAAAACAGAAAACTAATACGTCACAAAATGTGCCCCATAAAGCCACATAGTTAGGGCCCGATGTAGGTAATTCCGATTTACCGACTCTTAAATACCGAATCATACCGATTCGGTATTTAAGAGTCGGTAAATCGGAAGCAGGCAGATGTAGGTAATAAATTACTGATTCTGTACGATTCGGTATTTACCGAATCGGTAAATACCGAATCGCTATTTCCCATTGATTCCTATGGGCCTTGAAGCCCATAGGAATCAATGGGATATACCGAATCGGTATTTACCGATTCGGTAAATACCGAATCCTGCAAGGGTGAACGGGGTGTCACTTTGACACCCTGTAGCACCCCAATTTCAGGCTTGTGTGTCATGTGGCACACATACATGCCCTAAGGGCATGTCTGTGTGTCACATGGCACAGGTGTACATGCACAGATGTGCATGTACACCTGAATTCGTTATTTACCATGCAATAGTATTGGGTGATAAAATACCGAATTCTGAAGGCCTGTAGCACTGTAAACAGTGCTACCTACATCTGGGATTTACCGAATCGGTAAAATTACCGATTCGGTATTTTACAGAATCGGTAAATTTACAGATTCGGTAAATTTACAGATTCTGTAAAATAATGGCCCCTACATCTCAATCACCAAATACCGGTCGGTAACGGCCGAATTCGGCCGTTACCGACCGGTATTTGGTGACCTACATCGGGCCCATGGTCTTTTCTTGCCACATAATTTACTCAACCCTGCCACATGATTTGACCCTCCCCTGACCTATAGATGCAGAGTGCACAGTGGCCCTATAGATGCATAGTGCACTGTCCTGGACCACCCTTTATCTCCCCCTCTCTCCCGGCCTAAGAGTGCTGGTATAGCAATAATATAATCCCCACATATAATTACATTATAATTTCACACACAGCGCTGCGGGCACGTTTTCATGACTATAACGAGATGCGAGAGCTGGTGATTCCTCAGAGACAGGGCTCATAAGCCACTGTTTCATCTTCTTTTTTGGGGATTCATTAGAAGACACATCAGTTTTCATACACTTCATTTGTTTAGACACGTTTGCGGCACGGTCAGCGCCCTTGGGGGAGGAGCGTGAGACCGTTTAAAATGTCCTCTCCTGCTGGAAGAGTTACCAGTTCTCAACGAATTAAAGACGAATTATAAAAGAACAGGCTGTGACAATAGAAAACGGTACACTCCTGGGGGCGGAGACACGAGAACGCATCAAAGACAGTGCCCCTGGGGCACTCCGGGTCATGACCCCATGCAAATGAGAGAATCTCTTTGTCTCTGCACCAGCGCCGGATTGTGGATGTGGGAGCATAGGCAAAGAGGCTGTTAGGAGGCGCACTGACTGGGCGGCAGGAAAAGGCAGCACACACTCAGGGCAGCCCTCTGAAGGGGGTAAAAGGAGTCCCAGGAACTCTGCATAGACATACCTGTAACGGCGGGTAAAGCCACCCATTGCACCCGCCTGCATGGGAATCTTTGACCTCCCAGGGCCGGATTGGCGTAGCAGGCACCAGGCATTTACCCTGTCGGCTGCCAGACTGGGTGCCGGTTTTGGGCCCCTGGGGGCAGATTTTGTTGAAAAAGGCCAGCAATATCGGCCCCCTGTAACAAAATCGTCCGAAACCGGCCCTGGCAAACAGCTCAGCCAAACCCCTCTCCACCCACACAGGGGCCGGCCGAGCAGTTTTCCAGAGTTGGTTTTGGTTCCCCGTCCAGCTCTGCTGGACGCCCCTAAAGTGCAGGCAGGTGCCACACGCCCAGTAAAACACAGAGCTGCTGCTTCCAGCTGTCGCTTCATCTTTCACTAATGGCTTCCACACCTCCCTGTCGGCCGCACATTGATGGTAAGAAGCAGGCGGGCAACTAGAGCCAAATTTTGGAGGGGCTGAAAAATATTTTGGGGGGGCTAATCCTTCCAACCATAGACAGAGTGGCTTTAAGAAGGGGTGAACACACAACAAAAGTCTCATTTACAAGTAAATGGTCTTTTAAAGACCTGTTAAGTACTCGGGTGTGGCTGCAATTAGATGCTCGCCAGCCCGTGTAGCTGTCTCCGCCCGGGCTGACACACACGACGGGGTGGTGGGGGGGGCTAAAGCCCTGTGAGCCCAATGGGTGTTGCGCGCCTGGTAAGAAGGCGCATTGCTTCGTGCTGCCCATGTTAAAAGTATGCTGTGAAAAGTGCACCCTTACTATAATACCGACCCTAGATTTTTATTTCTGTTTCTCTGTGACCAGTTTGCCTAGCAGGGTCCAGATTTTATCAAACTGTGTTAGAACACAAGGACAATCTAGACGGTTTGTGCTAAAATTCTGAGATCCAGAGAAAGAGCGTTTTTTACAGCTAGACTGAACCATGAACTTACGATCCCGACCGCAGCCCAAGGGGCAGGGGGGCCGAGGATGAGGGAGAGGAAAAACAACAGGAAAAGGAAACGCTGTGGAGGCAAATACAAACACAAAATCCACAGCCAAGCAGTCACAGAGGAAACAGCAAGTGATCCACACAGGGCTTGAGTCGGAAACTAATTTTGACTATGTGCAAACTCGAAAAGATCTTTTCACTTTGTTAGGAAATTAAAACTATAGAAATATTTTAAATGTAAATGTAAATGTCATGGTACTTATAGAGCGCACTGTCACCAGACGGTCACCTTGCGTTGTCGCCTATGCGGTTTCCTGGCGCTGATACTCATACCGCTGTGGAACCCCTCCGGGCTTTCCCTGTGAAGTGTCCACTCCTGGGCACCCCCAGGGTGAGGCCAGGCATCCTTAGCGCTGTTGGGGCCAGTGTGGAGGCTAAGCAAGCTATTGCCCAGAGTTGCAGCGTGGGACCCATGATTGGAATAGGCACCGAGGCGAGAATTAACAGGTCTGAGGAAATTGAGCCCGAGACCCCGCCGAGGTGGGAATCGAATCCTGGTCCCGGGCCAGAACTCTGCATCAGGGTCTGCCGCTCTAACCATTGAGCCACACTCCTTCACTTAACAATTCGAACACTGCACAGAGCACGCCAACCTACGAGCAGGGTATAGAACTTTTGACAGTTAGGGGCATGGCATTGCTCCAGGATATGGATCAGTTACAAGGTGGCGGACAGCATGGGAACAGAAATGTGGAAAAACTGGCGGCAGAAATGGGCATGGACATCTATGGCAGTATCCGGACTCCATTCAAACCCAAATCTATCTTTTTGCCCATCATGCCAAGATACTTTTTGGACATTTTTGCTGAAAATGTGATTAAAGAATTAAAGCAATTAGCGTCTTCATCCAGTAAAGAATTTTTATACACAGAACACAATCTGGGATTGCAATGTCAGTTATCAACAAAATAAAGGAGAGACAGGGTATTGTCGTTAGGTGGTCCGACAAGGGAGGAACTGTAGTACTCTGGTCACTTGAGATGTATAATAAGGAAGTACACAGGCAACTGCAGGACAGGGCATGCTATTGCAGGGTTGGTCCCTTGAGCATCCAAGGCATCAAAGAGAAATGTCATACAGAGCTGTACAAGTGGAGAGGTTTAGGACTAATTTCCAAGAGAAAATTTGATTTCTTAAAAACAGACTACCCGTTCATGCCCATGTCATACCTCATCCCTAAGGTGCACAAAAACGCCAGCAACCCACCTGGTAGACCCATAATCTCTGACATAGGGGGGTTTGCATGAGAATACTTCCAGATACATCAACCACTTCTAACAGAAACACGTATGTAAACTACCTTCATACATCAAACATACTGGAGACTCACTTAAGAAGATATACAATGTGCCTTGGAATGACCAATACGTGCTTATTGCCCTGGATGTCACAGCCCTCTATACGAGTATCAAGCATACTGGTGGGATGAGGGCTTTGGCTTAATATTTAGGATCTAGACCTATGTACCTGTAGCAGCAAGCCCAAATGCTTCTCAGCATGGCAGAATGGTGTCTGAACAATAATCTGTTTATGTATGACCATCTCACATACAAAAAAACACAAAGGAACTGCCAAGGGTACCTGCTTTGCCCCGAGCTATGCAAATTTGCATATGGGCTGGTGGGAGGGGCAGACACTAAAGACGAACTATGCCAGGGAATGGTCAGAGAATATTATTTACTGGACCAGATACATCAACGATCTGTTTGTCCTATGGAAAGGCACATCTGAGTCACCACATAGATTTGCTCATGAGATTAACAGCAATCATCTAAACCTCACATTCACATGTGACATTAATAATAAGCAAATATACTTTTTAGACCGGGAGGTATTTGTAGAAGACAACAAACTGCAATCCACAACATACAGAAAGCCTACCTCTGGCAATTCCATTTTACCTGTGAGTAGTTTCCACCCAACCAAACTCAAACAAAGCATTCCCTATGCAGAATGTGTATGTATGAAACGTAATAGCAGCAATGAGGAAGCTTTGAATGGGGCAACAGAACATCTCTATGAGAGATTAAGATCACGAGGCTACAATCTGAAAGTTCTGAGATTAGCACAAGCTAAAACCATAACCATAAACAGAAAAGACATGCTGTTTGGCCCTGGCAAAAATAAGAAGCAAGCAGCACACCCAGGTATACCACGTCTCATCACAGGTTACCATGCAAAATTACGTAACATTCTATAGAGGAATTGGAGCATCTTGAAAAGTGATCCCATTATTGGCCCTGATGTAACAAGAGTTCCTCTCATATCATTGAGGTATGCCAAATCCATGCGGGACGAGCTGGTCTGCGGATTTAATGCTTAAAATCTGTGTATTTTTGTATGAGTTAATGGTTCTTAGGCTAAGACTGTTTTTATCTTGTCATTTGTATCCTCTCACCTTTTAATTGTTTTTAACCAGAGTACATATATCTTATCTCATTTTTTTAATATTCTGTGCTAATTGTTGATTAATTTGTTTGTGTAGAATACTTTTTACGCCGGTTGTTTTTCAGCAAAAGAAAGTTATGTGACTTCACTTGACTGATTCCGGCTGAGTACCTCAAATCGGTAGACGCTGCTTAGTGTTCCAACAGTTTTTGAACGTGTCTCTTCGCTTGGAAATGAATGCATGCATTAGTGTTTTTGCTTGTATATTGTTTATTGATAGGACTTTACCATACTCTTATTCTTTCGCAGGTGTGAAGGAACATATATCACCTGTTATAGTGCACTTCTGCTGTACGGATTTGTACAACTAAAGCAATATGCGTTGATGGTTCTCTTAAGAGTTCTGCACAGGTTAGTGGTCGCCCACAAAGACTCAAGAGGTACATTATGTTCTCATCCCACTGAGCTATATTATCTCTTATGAATGCCTTCTCTAGATGCTGCTAATGCATGCTTGGAAAAGAAGGTGACTTTAGTAGTGGGCGTCAGATTGCATCCGCTAATGGGTGCCATCAGCCATCGCTCACTGAAGTTTGTTTTTTTGACCAGAAACACAACATGTTTCCTAGGCAACTGCTTCACCTCATTGTCAGCAGGAGGCATGCACTTGAAAACATATTGTTCAGTTATGTATTTGTTGATGTTATGATGCAGTGTGTTTTTTCCTATTAGGAAGCCAGAAGCAATGACTTATGTCCAAATGTAAGTAATGAAATTTTCAAAGCAAGAAAATATCAATTTTTGCCAATCAACCTCCTGACTTTCATCCATTTTCTCACTACAGGCTCTGGCCTCCTATAGACACTCATTTAACCATTCAAACTCTTACCTGCATCCAACCCCCCTTCTCACCAGCTTCACTTCCTCATCCTTACACACACTCTAGCATCTACTACCACACAATGTCAACCAACCCTGTCTCGCATCTAACACACTCATCTATATCTATTCTCACTCCATCAATCTTCACCACCTTCCTGTAGTGTAACTCATTTTAAAGGTTCTGATACATCACTTCCTGTACCATCATCAGGTGAGAGGTCAAGTGATGTCACACCCTGTTATGTTATCAATAATGCTACTTCTATCTTCTGAAGAAGGTTGTGGATGCTGCCTGGGAGGGAAACACGTCCCTGCAAGAGTAGAAATAACTAGATTCAGCCATATTTTCCTTTCAATTAATATTTTTACCCACATGTAATCACAGCATAGATCCTTTGAGTGTGGTCTAGCTAAGGAAAACATTTCCTCAGTGACTAAAAGTGGTACAAGCCTGATTTGACCACCGACAACACCAGTGGATACATAGAAAGCACACTGGCAAACAGGACTCAGAGGTGTAATTGTGAAGCGTGCAATTATGCAATAGTAAACCCCATGCAACTGGTGATGGGTCAGCAGATTAAGGCATACAATTACGCTGTAGTGCATCCTATGGAAAGGGGCGGAGAGTCAGCGAATCAAAGCATACCATTACATAGTAGAACACACCATGCAAGCGCGGGGAGTCAGGGGTTCAAGGCATACAATTACATAGCAGAACACACCATGCAAGCGCGGGGATTCAGGGAATCAAGGTGTACAATTATGCTATAGTGCACTCCATGGAAGGGGTGGGGAGTCAATGTATCAAAATATATAAGTACACAGTAGCACATCCCATGCAAGGGGTGGGGAGTCCGTTGATCAAGGCATACATTTTACAGTATAACACACCGCACAAGGGTGGGGAGTCAGTTGTCCAAGGGTACAATTACACAGTAGTACATCCCATGCAAGGGGTGGGGAGTCCGTTGATCAAGGCATACATTTTACAGTATAACACACTGTGCAAGGGTGGGGAGTCAGTGGATCAAGGTGTACAATTACACAGTAGTACACCCCATGCAGGGGGTGGGGAGTCAGCGTAACAAGGATAAAATGACAGTTTTCCATCCCATGGAAAGGGGTGTGGAATAAGCAGATGAAGGGTACAATTTCACAGCAGTACATCACATGCAAGGGGTGGGTAGCCAGCAGATCAGGTCGTACAAGTACACAGTAGTACGCCCCATGCAAGGGGTGGGGAGTCAGCTGAAAAAGGCCTAAAATTACACAGTAGAACCTCCAATGCAAGAGGTAATGAGTAAGCTGATCAAGGCGAACAATTATGCAGAAGAACACTCCATGGAAGGGGTGGGGAGTCAGCGGATCAAGGCGCACATTTACACAGAAGAATACCCATGCAAGGGGTGATGAATCAGCCAATCAAGGCGTGCATTTACACAGTGCAACATCCCATGCAAGGGGTGATGAGCCAGTGGATCAAAGTGTATATTTGCACAGTATAACACCCCATGCAAGGGGTGGGAAGTCAGCAGATCAAGGTGTCCATTTAAGCATCAGAACACCCCATGCAAGGGGCGATGAGTCAGCAGATCAAGGTGTACATTTACACAGTGGAACACCCATTGCAAGGGGCAATGAGTCAGCAGATCAAGGTGTACATTAACAAAACGGAACACCCCATGCACGGGGTGATGAACCAGCAGATTAAGGTGTACATGTACATAGTAGAACACCTCATGCAAGGGGCGATGAGTCAGCAGATCAAGGTGTACATTTACACAGTGGAACACCCCATGCAAGGGGTGGGAAGTCAGCCTATCAAGGTGTCCTTTTAAGCATTGGAACACCCCATGCATGGGGCGATGAATCAGCCGATCAAAGCGTACATTTACACAGTGGAACACCCCATGCAAGGGGTGGGAAGTCAGCAGATCAAGGTGTACATTTACAAAATAGAACCAGTGGAATACCTCATGCAAGGGGTGAAGAGCCACTGGATCAAAGTGTATATTTGCACAGTATAACACCCCATGCAAGGGGTGGGAAGTCAGCCTATCAAGGTGTCCATTTAAGCATTAGAACACCCCATGCATGGTGCGATGAGTCAGCAGATTAAAGCGTACATTTACACAGCGGAATACCCCATGCAAGGGGTGGGAAGTCAGTGGTTCAAGGTGTACATTTACAAAATAGAACCAGTGGAATACCTCATGCAAGGGGTGCTGAGTCAGCCAATCAAGGTGTGCATTTACACAGTAGAACACCCCATGCACAGGGTGATGATACAGTGGATCAAGGTATACAATTACACAGTAGAAGACCCCATGCAAGGGGTGATGAGGTAGTGGATCAAGATGTACATTTACACATTAAAACACCCCATGCATGGGGTGAGAAGTCAGCAGATCAAGGTGGACATTAACACAGTGGAACAACCTATGCAAGGGGTGATGAATCAGTGGATCAAGGTGTGCATTTACAAAATAGAACACCCCATGCACGCGGTGGTAAGTCACTGGATTAAGGTGTACATTTACATAGTAGTCAAGTCAAGTCAAAACCACTTTATTCGATTTAGTTAAAAATCATAAAAGCATTCTACATTCACAAAAAAGGGGCAATACAAATTTCTGAGAAGTTGACATAATCAATAGGTCAATAAAATTTACATATTCACAATATTAAAAACAGTTAAAAACATCATAAATAATTCATGTATTCACAGTATAAAAATTAAACTAAAAGGAAACAAGGGTTTTTTTTTTCCCATTTACATAGTAGAGCAACCCATGGCAGGGGTGCTAAGTCAGCGGATAAAGGTGTACATTTACATAGTAGAACACCCCATGCAAGGGGCAATGTGCCGGGTAATCAAGTTTTACATATACACAGTAGAATACCCCATGCAAGGGGTGATGAGGTAGCAGGTCAAGGTGTGCATTTACACAGTACAACACCCCATGCAAGGGATGATGAGCCAGTGGATCAAGTTTTATATTTACACTGTAGAACACCACATGCAAGGGGTGGGAAATTAGAAGAACAAGGTGTTACACAGTAGATTCCTCCTGGGCGCTGTTTCGAGGTAACACCCCTCTTCAGCCAGGCTAGCTTGAATCCAGAGGCAAAGTGAGAAAGGGACCCACATCTGGGCATGCCCTGCCAAATTAGAGCAAACAAAGCAAACACTAAGAGATGATGGACGGAGCGCTGAAACTTTTCAGATATTCACTCCCAGTCACAGATCTGGGTTGAATCCATCATCATTCTTTATCTCTCTTCGCCACCCCAGTTCACACCCAACCATATGTAAATCAGTCTTGACCCTGTGCCTCATGGGAACAGTCCAGACCGAACTGCCAACCCAGCTGTCCATTTACCCAGTAGAACACCCTATGCAAGGGGTGGAAAGTCAGCGGAACAAGGCTCGAGGCAATTCACAAAGCCCTCTTTCAGTGTTTTCCGTTCTTGACATGGCTGGAGTAAATCAGATCAAAGATGTGAAGGGGCTAGCAGACCCTCAAACATCATGGGGGGTGAAGGAGGGGATGGGCTTCTCAACCGGGAAAACATTTTTCCCCACGGAAAAATATTTTAAAAATTGCTACTGCAGAATTGGGCAATTCTGTCCTGGGAAACTTGCAAACATTTATAAGTGCCTTGATATTCTGTTATGTTTCATATAGGCACCCCGATATTGGCTCAAGTAGCAACCTAACCTCTCACCTATATTTCCCCTGGCATTACAGTACATAACGGTTCTTGGGCCTGACCTTTTACCTAGTTACGGTACTGCTAACAGGACATGAGGTTTTCCCTGAAAACTAGCCTCATTCATTATGCATGAGAATTCTTGGAATCTTAGCAGGACAGCAGGCCTACCATCTCCTGCATAATAACTATGTATAATGGTCATTCCTTCCGTCATCCTAAGTCCGACATGACACAGAAAGGTAGATCCCCAGAGGATACCACTTTGGGTATATAAACACCATATCTTTGCTTAGGCAGGGAGAGCAGAAAAAAGACTTCCATGCTGACACACTGATGCGAGACGCTGATGCTCCTGCACGCAGACTCTCCAGCTTGCAGTGGTCTGACATCCCTTACAGGGTGTCTCTCTTGAGACCAAGATGGGGTCCCACAGTCTCTCACTTCAGGTAACGGGGTTGACTTTATCCTCGAGGGATTCTCGGCTTTTACACCGACATACATGCTTGGGTACAACATCTTAGGGTTGCATCGTATGAACACGCATTACTGTCATGTTTTTTTTACCTGCCTGCATTTATTGTTTTAGCACTGTGTTAGAAATCTACCATCATTTTACTTTGTTGGTGCCTGTTATCATTTATATCTGTTTCTGTCTTATGGTTGTTTCAGCACACCTATTTTACACTAGAATGACGCTGGTTCAATAAATACTTATTGAAAAATGTTCCCACCGTTTATTCTGTGTAACTCTCTGAGACGAAGTGAGCACGAGTGACTGGGAGAAAAGTAATGTACTGTTTCCACGATCCCTGATGGGACTGAGTTGCAATGTTCAATTGTTGCCAAAGAACTATTCTCTCCTGGGTAAGAGGAGTGTCTAGTGGCACTGTGAGCAGGCTGTTATACAGGCAAACATACCCTGTGGGGATGTCTGGAATAAGTCTGGACACCAATCCCACAGTATATGTTGTCTAAACCTGTAGATCCTATATAGGTTAATGGGAATTACAGGACAATTCCTGTCCAGTAACACGTCATGGAGACCCGTGACTGCCAATGTCTGTGAATTAGGAAATGTAGTAAATCTTCACCGGGCCTCAGGAGTACTATTACCAGCGCAGATGTACTCCTGTCTTTGTGAGTCAGCCGGACTCTTCCCAAAGCTTTCAGCCACAGCTCAGAGGGCTCAAAGTGGACAGCCGGGAGCCCTCTCACATGACAACTTCCATCACAAGTTGTTCTCTGTCACAAACTTATTTTGGTGATAGATCTAACTCTTGTCGAACCGGCCGCCTTAGAGCAGGGATGTGGGAAGAATCTAGGGGCTTGACGCCTCTCTTCACCACTTTGGAAATGCTAGGCTGCACCATATTACCAAGGATATGGTGCAGCCTTGCATTTCCCCCTGCAATGGTGATATGTTTTACAACTTAACGCCAGCGCAGGCAGGGAAGGTTTGTTTATGTACAGGAAGGAGTTCCTTCCTGCACATAAACAAAGCTCAAATGCCATTTTGTAAGTTACATGTGTGCTGCTTCATGCAGCACACATGTAAGTACAAATTGGCATTTTTAAAAAGAGGTTTGTTGTATGTACAGGAAGGGACACCTTCCTGTACATAAACAAACCTTGGCATTTTGCTTTTTCAATGTGTGCTGCACAAGGCAGCACACATGGAAAAAGCAAAAAGGAGGAGAAATTAAGCATTTCTCCTCATTTTGCCACCTTAAGAACAGGTCTTTCCTGTTCTTAAATTTGGCGCTACCACCTATTATCGCCTCTCTTGATAATAGGTGGCAGCGTCAAAGTGAATGTGTGTTGCGGTGCAATGCCCACCGAAACACCCACTGCACGCCCCCTTTCACAATGAGTTTATCGTGAAAGGGGCCCTATTACGAAGGCAGCGTTAAGTCAATTAACGTTGCTTTTAGCCACGTTAATTGACTTAACGCTGCCTTGATAATAGGGCGATGCAAATATCGCCGCGTTATGGGCAGAAAAGTGCTGATGATGCGGCGGTAAGGGGCTTGATAATATGCCCCCTAGTGAGTGAGTGAATTCCCTTTTGAAAATAAATCTCATCTTCTCGTGAAGAAACCACCTACGGACCGTGAGGCGTGACGTCAATTATTCCTCCTCGGCAATACTTAGCGTAGGGTTGAAAATGCACCTACAACTCACACTAAGAGCAGAAAGACCCACTGAGGATGCTTTACTAGAGCTCAGTTATGCTTTTTAATCTTTCTTCCTCTGTGATGGACCAAGTAGTACAGAAACCGTGGGAATGCTCAGGAGAGCAGTGTCAAGTGAAGGACAAGAGTGAAGTGATGTGTCGTTGTCAACATAAAAAGACTGCCACGGTTAGGAAAGAGTAGAGACGTACTAAGAAGCCCTCAGTGTCAGTGAGTGTAAGTCAGTGTCGCTGGAAGGACCGGAGGGCTGTGGGAAGTCTCACCTTTGAAAGACTAAGGGCCATATGTAGGTAATATATGTTTTGCGATTCTCAAATTGCAATTTTAGGGAATTACAATTAGAGAATCGCAAAACGTAATGTAGGTAGGATTAGCAAAATATTTTGCGAATCCCACCTATTCCTTATTTGCGAATCACAAATTAAGATTCACAAATAAGGAATACCTTCCCATTCATTCCTATGGGCTAAAAGGCTCATAGGATTGAACGGCAAGACATTCTCAATTTGCGATTCTTAATTAGAGAATCGCAAATTGAGAATGTGATTTCAAGGTTGCAAGGGGACACCCTTTTGCCCCCCTGAAATAAACACGTGTGCACATGTGTGCACATGTGGCACACATACATGCGCTAAGGGCATGTATTTGCGCCACATGGCACTTTGAAAAATGCCTTGTTTTCTAAGAAATCGCAAATTACCACCAACCTGAAGTTGGTAGTAATTTGCAATTCCTTAAGCCAAAATCGCACAACTTGGGTGCTTCCTACATTGCATTTAAGGAATCGCAATGTGGGATTCCTTAAATGCATTCGCAAAATAAGGAATCGCAAATCTTGCGATTCCTTATTTTGCGTGTGGGTTTTTGTGTGCTACATAGCACACTGCCCAAATTCTGCGAATTTCTGCATTTGCGATCGCAATTGGGCTACCTACATATGGCCCTAAAAGAAGTAGGACAGTGGCAGGAAGGTCGAGGCAGATTCAAGCAAAATGTCAGCCTAACCTTTGAAGAAATGTTAGGACTGGGAGAGACATGTTTTATGTTGTCAATGCCTCTGAAGGGACGGAAGGGTTGGGGCAAGTTTAGGTAACATGTCAGGGCCCTTTGAAAGGCCAGGAGGACAGGGCCTTTGAAAAGGCATCTGTTTACAAGAATATCTCGTAAACAAGGTAACCTTTCAGTAGCGTGACCAGAACCGTAAAACCAAAAACTGGACCATTGCACAAACAGAAGTAAGGCTACGATTTTGTATCGACGTAGGGGATAGCATCACTTAATTTACAGCACTCGTAGTACAAAGATAGAGAGGCTCTAAAGGGAATGAAATGCAACTTTTAAACACTTTGTCATCAGCAGTAACTAAATTGGTTTCTGTAGGGATAGCTAATCAATCCAGGACTGGGACAGATGGAAACTTGCCCGCCTCTGCGTTTAGTTGATTCTCAGAAAATTGGGACATAAGTTACATTTAATGAAATCTCCTGGGACAGATGCTGAAACACCAGGGCTGTTCTGGCAAATCCAGGACGCCTGCACCCTTCCTTTTCAGAACTGCGTGTGCTATTTAAAAAAAAGGGAGGAAAAGAAAACACAGCAGTGGAAGGCGAAACAATTCCATGCTTTCTCAAAACCATATGTGGCGTTATTAATATTGTTAGAAATGGGATCTCTGGTTGGCTGAGGCTTGTGCCAAAGCCAGGCAGAGACCACCACTCTAGTCAGGGCAAGGGAGTTACATGCCAAGATAACCCCTGATCACTCCCTTGGTAGCTTGGCACGAGCAGTCAGGCTTATCCTGGAGGCAAAGTGTAAAGCGTTTGTGCAACACACACACAGCAGCAACACACTTGTCACACCACAAAAAAGAACTCCACACAAGGTTATATTTAAAAATAGCCTTTGTATTACCATAAACACATTAGATCATAATCACACAGATACACTGTGCCAACTGGCACTGGGCAGTATTTACAGGGGACTATTTACACATGACAGGGCCACGTGGGCCACTGTCAAAATCAGCACTTAGTAGAAATAGCACTTCTAGCACATAGAATAATTGTAGAACAAAATAACAATTGTAGGACACAACCAGTAACCACTGGTAAAAGGTAGGTACACACTACGCAGTACTAGTCACCTTAGGCATAGATCACGCAGGAAAACATAAACTCACTAGCATAAACCATACTAGGCAAAGCAACCTCCTAATCATAAACACACTGGTAGAGGTATAAAACAGGGTGCATAAAACATACCACACACATTACATTTTCTAGCACCCCAATCACAAAGATAACGGTCCCCCTGGCCAACTGACCATCCAAAAAGGGGGCTCCAATGCCCTATGTCCCAAAAGTCAGGGTGCGCTGCCTAGGCAGCGAAAGTCCAGGGTGCGCCACTGCGGAAACCTAAATGTTGCAGCTGCCCACTACTTGCTGGGCAGCTGGGAAAATGTCGGGCAAAGGAGTGCGTCTCACTCCAGAATTTGCAAGACCCCAGAAGAACTGTGCACCTAAATGGTGCAGCTGGCACTAATTGCTACACAGCTGTAAAGAGGGAAATGCCTGGCACCTCTGGGCCACCGCTGTCCCTCTCAGGGACTTTCTCAAGAATTGCCAAGAACGTTGCAGCCGCCTGCGCTGGTGCGGCGCAGCTGTAGAGAGAGCAAATGGGCCCTGGCACAACTGGGCCCTCTGGGCCTTGCTGGGGCTTTTTAAGATAGCATTTCCCCTGTTGGAGCCACACGGGGCTCTGAACACAATATGCCAAAATGGTGGAGCCACACAGTCTCTGGAATCGGATATACGGAGCGATGGAACCACGCACGGGCTCTAAAAACAATTATGTGCCACCTTTTGGAAATGCAAAAACAACAATTGATGGACAGAATGCAGAACAATGTCATACATTCACCCCAGTACAGAGATCTGGACCTAAATCCTTCATAACTTGAGATCTACGAATGCCGCATAGATAACTCCTCCACCCGGGGTAACAACCTTCCAATAGATTAATAAGAATCTAAGCACCTGGTCGATGGTACTGACACAGGGTCTAAACCCGGCCTGCATGGGAGATAAAACATTCTCAAGATCCATCCACGCATGGATTCTAGACAACACCATCCTCGCAAAAGTTTTCTGTGTTGTGTCTATTAAGCTGATGGGGCGATAGTTCCCAGGTACGGACCGATCCCCTTTTTTAAATATGGGTAAGATTTCCGCCCCTCGCCAGGAATCCGGAATAGGAGCTCCATTTACAATGGCGTTAGCTAATATGGGAAGGTATGGCACCCAATTCGAGGGGTCATATTTAAATAGATCCGCAGGGATACAGTCCATGCCGGGGGCCTTACCTGCCTGAACCGATCCCAACGCAATCTCTGCATCCTTGTTAGTAAACATACAAGTTAGACACGGACTATGTGGCAAAAGGGGTATAGATTCTACAACAATGTCTGATGTAAGGTCAGGACACCTAAACTGTGATTCAAAGTAATCAACCCAAACTTCCACTGGCACATGATTCACTGGGACTTGGGAGTCTGTGGAGCTACCCCATTTGATAATCTGCCAGAACTTATTCTGATTCCCGGCCTTGCTAGCCTCCAAGAGCTCAGACCAATAATGGTCATCCCATTCTTTCTTTGCAATTTTTTGGACTTTTTTATATTCTAACCTGGCTATCCTAATATCACTTAGAACCCGGGATCTTACAGCTTTAACTAAAAAGCTATAAGTCTGTCGACAAGATTTATTATACCAATTATACCTCGATATAGGGACGGGTTTTTTCCCAGGTATGTAGCTTTTGGAGAATAATGATTTTAAGGAAATAAAAAGCAGCTCATGAAACAAACTTATATGTGCAAGGTGGTCCCCAGAGTCAACCAAGGCCTGGAAAGCACACAAGGTGGAGGAGACTTTCTGAGATATTAAATCTAGTGATCCTGGGTCATCAACTACTCTACACCACCGAACCCTGCGCTTGTCATTTGTTAAAAAAGCTTCCGCCGTAGCACATTCAGAGTCCCTATTGCCCCTCTGACTGCCATCAAGTTTCAGGCTAGCGACCAGCGGGTTATGGTCACTCTCGGGGCGGGTTATAATTATCATGTCCACAAGTAGCGACCAAAACTCCGCTTTAATCAAAATATAGTCAATTCTACTTGTGCTGATTCCATTGTCAAAGGTAGCCCGACCTAGCTTGTCAGAACGTGAGCGCCCATTAGCAGCTCTCAGCCCCCATTCAAGGCACAGACCCAGCCAATGTAATTCAGCCTCGGTTCCCCTTTTAATAGGTTTAAGATCCAATTGTGGGACATGCCACAATGCATCTTCTTCTGCCAAAATATCCTCACCTTCACTAAGGAGGGGTTCGAAGGTGCAGTTAAAGTCCCCTGCCACGACAACAAACTTATCCCTGCCAATAGAATCTAATAAGAGATCTAACTCATTAATAATCCTGGGGCTTCGCCTTCCAGGGAGTCCTCTGGCATAAATACCAACAATAAAGATCTTCAAATAGCTTGGCCTGTAAAGTTTAATCCCGATGATGTCTAAGCTGCTTGCTGGTACTTCTGTGGGCTTGTAATGGAGTGACTGCTTCACCCAAATAACAAGGCCACCAGACGCTCTACCCCGAGTGTCCTTAATAGCAGGTTTATAAAAATTGAGATACCCCAAAACTTTCCTGAAATATAAGGATGTTGTGGTCATCCACAAATTCCGCCCACTCCCCTATGGCTATTTTACTAGCCAGCCCTGCAATATTTCATGACAAAATTTTAAGTGGTAGGGCTTGGGCGATGACTTGGGGCGGAACTTCCACCTGCGGAATGGGGCCTATAGACCGCCCCTCCTCCAACGTGGTATTGCCAAATGAGCTCTCCATAAGAGGGATGTCCATATGAGGACCGCCCACACCCTCAGCTTCCTGCCTACCCTCCCTATCCAAACCAACACTACAAAAAGATGACTTCACCCCGGGGGAATTGATAGCTACTGTACTATCAGCCAACACAACCATCCCCAAAGGATCCATACTATTTAGCTGAAAATCCGAAGTGAAATGAAATGAAAATGAAATGAAAAGGAATTTATAAAGCGCATGGCTGCCCTCGAGCGTCCCAGCGCTAAAACGAAAACACAGGACCACCACCAAATGTAACTGAGGAGAAAGCCTACAGGGGGAAAAGGTGAGTCTTCAATACTTTGCGGAATCTCGCTAGGTTAGGTTCTTTCCGTAGTGCCAGCGGTAGAGCATTCCATAATTGGCCTGCGTTAATGGAGAACCGGCAGCCGCCGGACCTCACCTTTTTTGCTCTGGGTATCACCACAAAATTACCGTCATCAGAGCGAAGGGCTCGCGTTGGTTTATAAGGGCGAACCAAGTCCCTAAGAATTGGAGGGCCCGATCCTTGCAAAGCTTTAAACACAATGCAGAGGGATTTGAATTTTATGCGAGCTCGGATTGGAAACCAATGCAAGGCCTTAAGTGCAGGCTTGGCTGAGGATCTTTTGGCAGTACCAGTGAGCATTTGTGCTGCCGCATTCTGAGCTCTTTGGAGCACATTCAAAGTGGATTCTGGTGAAGCAAGGAATAGGGCATTGCTATAATCCAGCCTTGATATAACTAATCCTTGCACCAGTAGTTTCCGGGAATTTTCAGGGAGAAGCGGGAGGATCTTCCGCACCGACCGGAGCAGTCCGTAGCAGGTCCCTGCCACTCGTTTAGCTTGAGTACTCATTGACAGCTCAGGTTCCAGCCAAACCCCGAGACTTTTTATTACTTCTTTGGGAGCTGGGGGGGCACCTAGACTGGCCGGCCACATGGATTTAGGGAGTGTCGTACACAGGTTGCCAAGGAGCATCAGCTCCGTTTTAGTCCCATTTAGTTTAAGCCGGGAATCCGACATCCATGACATGATGTTAATTAAACATGATGCAAACTTTTCCCCCTGGCTTTCCAAAAGGGACAGCGAGACGAACAGTTGGGTGTCGTCTGCGTAGGTTGCAATTTTCACCCCGAAGGGTGAAACCACCGCCTCCAGTGGGGCCATATAGACGTTAAAGAGCGTAGGGCTCAATGAAGAGCCCTGCGGTACTCCGCACTGAAGGGGGGTAGGCAAAGATCTGAAATTGCCTTCGCAAACCTGATATGTCCGGTCACTCAAGTACGACATGAGCCATTTAAGGGCAGATCCTCTCACTCCAATCTTCCCCAAACGGTGGATCAGAATATTATGATCAACCGTGTCAAATGCAGCGCTTAGATCCAGGAGGACCACCGCAGCGGATCCTCCCGAATCCAAGATGCATCTGCCTTCCTCCACCATCGAGATCAGGGCAGAGTCGGTTCCCTGGCCAGGACGAAAGCCCGTCTGCGTCCGACTTAGTAGATCGTTGGCTTCCAAAAAGTGCGAGAGCTGGCGGTTGGCAAACTTCTCGGCGATCTTATTTAGCCCAGGCAGGAGCGAGATAGGGCGGTAGTTAGCCAGATCAGCCGGGTCAAGGCCTGGTTTTTTCAAAAGGGCCTTGACAATGGCTTGCTTCCAGCTGGGTGGTACTATGCCATAGGTGAATGAGGCATTCAAAAGATCGATTGCTGGGCCTGCAATGATATTCGTGAATTGTTTGAGGATCCGAATGGGCATGGGGTCCAAAGGGGAACCACTCTTCAGAGCTGAGAGCTCCACACAGAAGGCCTCCCTTGAGATGGGGGAAAAGCTGTCAAACACCTTCTCATCCGAAGCGGCCTCCAGGACTGCTTTGTCAATTCTCCAGGTACTCGGAGGAAGACTGGCTAAGATGTTCTGTATTTTGGTGTCAAAAAACTGAGCCAGTAGATTGCATTTGTCAGAGTTAACCTCTTGGGTTACCGGGGGAGTGGGGACAGTGAGAAGCTCTTTAAGGATCTGATATGTTTCTCTAGAAGAGTTACCTGCCATTCTTATTCTTTCCTCAAAATGGGCGGCTTTGGTCAAATTGCGGGCCGCCTTATATGCTCTCATCGCTTCACGATAGTTATCTTTGTTGTTAGCTGCCCAGTTCTTCCGCCATTCCTGCTCCAGTTTTTTACATATCTTTCTCATACATCCCAATTCAGGGAAGTACCAAGAGGACTTAGGGCCTCTCCTTTTGTTTGAAGTGGCTTTAAGAGGTAGAACAGTATCTAATGCTTGGCAGAGCCAATCATGGAACGCGACATCGGCTACCAAAGGATCACCGCCGGATGGGGGAACTGATTGTTCAAGGGTACGGGAGAGATTCTCGGCAGATAATTGAGACCAATTTCTCTTGTAGGTGCGTGGTGCCCTAGGACCTAGAGGAGAGAAAGGGTCCATAGTGAAATTCAGTTCAAACGGCACCAGAAAGTGGTCAGACCAGGGCATGGGGAGGGGAGGGCTCGTCTGAAGGTGTGAGATATTAGAAAACACGCAATCCAACAAATGGCCCTTCACATGTGTGGGTTCCAGATTATGTAACCTGAGGTTGGCTGTCATGAGTTCAGATCTAAGGTCGGAAGCTATTTTCTCCTCCTGCAGGTCGAAATGAAGGTTCAAATCCCCCAATAAAACAAAATTAGGAGAGGATGCAGCTAAAACGGGAACATGGTCCAGAATGGAGGTGGAAAACTGTTTTATCGTCCCCGGGGGGCGATAGACCAGAAGTCCCGATAAGGAATGATTCGGCGACAGCTGAATCCGAAAATAGCAGCTTTCTGCGTCTTGAATGGGCCCCTTATCTATTCTACAAGACAAATTTTCCCTGTGGATTATGGCTAAGCCACCTCCCTTTCCTAGCGGTCTATGGAGGGACTGAATAAGAAAGCCGGATGGGAAGGCATTGACAAGGTCAAAGTCTGATCAGGCCGATGTCCAGGTTTCGGTCAGAAACAAGATATCTAGGTTGTTGTCTTGAATCAAGTGTAGAATTTGTAAAGAGTGTTTAGGCAGGGACCTACAATTCAGGAGTCCTAACCTAAGGGGCTCTTTAATAGGTACTTTGTTTCCACCAACCTGGTCCCTGGAAGGACAATAATCACATGGCGTGAAAAGAACATCGGATCTGACTCCGTGATGGCAGTTTCGCGCGTTTGACGGCTGTAGAAGGAGTAATTCCTCTTTCGTATATGTGGTGAAAGTGTCATCCGCCACAGACAGGGTCTCTGGCCCTGGGTCCGTCCTGGCCCGGACGGGCACAGACGGGCTTGCCTCAGGCGCGCCTCTGGCGCGCCATCGGCGCGCCTGCTGTGCGGGCGACAAAGAGCCGCCATTTATGAAGCGCGAGGTGCAGGAAACGCCCTCGCACTAGACCGCTAACAGTCCAAAAGCCTACCCAAGATGGCGGTTGCAGCAGGTAACGCTAGTCGGCAGCCCGACGGTAAAACAGGAGCCCTAAAACGGCTCTAAAATGCCCCCAATGTCCCCACAAGTAAGAGCAGCAAGCGCACTACAAATGGTACATTTACAATGAAGAAATGAAAATTTTTATAAAAAGCGAAACAAGTCTTTTTTAAAAACAAGTGAGAGCTCGCTAGAGCAGTGGGGTGTGCAGCATAACTCCCAGTGTGTGTAAGGGAGCAGCCTGTGTAAACAACGCGGGCAAACTAGTCAACCCAATTTATAGCGCGAGGGGCAGGAAACGCCCTCGCACTAGACCGCTAACAGTCCAAAAGCCTACCCAAGATGGCGGTTGCAGCAGGTGACGCTAGTCGGCAGCCCGACGGTAAAACAGGAGCCCTAAAATGGCTCTAAAATGCCCCCAATGTCCCCACAAGTAAGAGCAGCAAGCGCACTACAAATGGTACATTTACAATGAAGAAATGAAAATTTTTATAAAAAGCGAAACAAGTCTTTTTTAAAAACAAGTGAGAGCTCGCTAGAGCAGTGGGGTGTGCAGCATAACTCCCAGTGTGTGTAAGGGAGCAGCCTGTGTAAACTCCAGAGTTACACGTGGGTCAGTCCACCCCCTCCAGTCCCATAAGGGACTCAAACCTATTCCTTAGAGGGATGTGGTGCCCAATCCTATCCATATGACGACCATCATACATACTTCCTCTATATGGAGGAAGAGCTGGAATAAACGGCCCCTGCCCTGAGCTAGGATAAAAATAGTCAAGGGCCAGGGATTGGGTGTCACCAACTCTGCCGAACCTGGGTTCTCTACAGATAAAGTTCACCACCCAGGGGTCTCTAAAATTCACAATTACACAATACCCCTCTAGGTCCTTTGGGCAGTGTCCCACCCAACTCACCCATCTGACACCTAAAATCTCTGTATTACATAAGGGAGGAAGTGGCCTATTCTTATTCAGCCAATAGGTGACTTTATTTTTCAACTCCCTCGGGGATTCCGTATTCTCCACCCCCAAGCCTGGGACTCCAACCAAAATAGTCGTATAACGTGCAGACTCTACGGGGAGGTTTATACAGGGGAGCCGATGGTTGTTAGTCCCCTTCCCTGAGGTGTGATGCCCATTAGACCGGGGACCAGAAAATATTCCATGTGGGGCTGGCTGCGATCTTGACTCTAAGACAGATTGAGGACCAGGCACCCCACCCGAAACTAAGCCCCCACCCTTGGTAGCCCTAGACTTATCTTCTCCTGTAGTGCACTTTATCTCGCGGACTGGCTTGGACGGAATCTTAGGCTTAACAGGTAAAGGCTGTTTAACCAGGCCAATACCGCTACCTGTCCTCTGCACTTGGGGGGCACTCACTTTATTAGCTGGGCACTCCCTTCCTTTAGCTAATGTGTCCAAAGTTCTGGAGTTACCAGTGACTAACTGTCCCAGCAAGTCTAATTTCGAGCTAATCATTCTGGTCCTCTTCAATAACGGAAGCATCAGGGATTTAACAAGAAACTCAATTTTCCCCAATAGTTCATCATTTATGCTGCTAGTGGGGAGTGGATCACTAGGGACAGGTATAGCACTAAACAACATAGGAGTCTGAGCTAGATTAGGTGTATCCCGCATCACATTATTTTTCTTTTGAAATTTAGCAGATCCACCCTTCTGAAAACTCCCCCCTCTTTTCCTCTTATTAAGTTCAGTAGTAGTTGTGGCTGCATGTGTTGTGCTTGTTTGTGAAACCTGGTTTGCAGCTAGCGGGGTGGGACTAATTATCGGGGGATGGATATCAATGCTAATACTTAAATCATCAGAGTCCGTACTAATGGCTGTAGAATTTAATATAAGGGAGACCTCTGTATTCTCTGAGGCTACCAAGATATTACTTAAATTAGGGCTCTGGGTAACCAAAGGATCTAATAATCTCGGGATGCCTGGGGAAGTAACCAACCCAATTTGGCCAAGGGATGAACGCTTCCCCGTAATAAGGTCTATTGACAACCTTTTCTCAGTAAGAGCAATTTCTTTCTCTAAAATCACAGTTGCTCTTGTTAAAAATTGATCCATAGTGCCAGTCACCGCCCCCCCCATTGTTTTGATGGTAACAGTTCTGCTCTTCCTGGATCTTAACGACATAATAACTAAATCACAGAAAGTCCGATTACTCACAATTAAATGGCACAATACAGAATAGAAAGTAATTAATAAATAAACTGAACCCCAATATGCAAATGAAAGGGACGGGTCCCAACCCAACCTCCAACAGCATCTGACGGCCTCAGACGGCCCGCCCTTTGCCCGGGCTTCGCCCGCGCGCGTCACGCGAGGCGCGTGACCGGGCATGGCTATAGGCGTGATGGGGGAGGAGGGCGGGAAGAGTCACAGGTGCATTAGATGTCTGGCACGCACAGAGTCCTGGGACTCGCAGTCCCGCTCCCTCACTAGTCCAGAAGGCGAAAGCCCCGTTCGGCACAATTCCTCAGCACAGATTCCGACTACACACAGGCAGGGATTCCAAAGTTCAGGTATGCAGCCAGGGAAAGTCAACAGCCTCCCTAATGCACGGCTACGAGCGGCTCCCGTGGAGCGGGGGCCGCGAGCCATACATAACTGCGAGGAGGGCGGGAAAAGTCACAGATGCGTTAGATGTCCGGCATGCACAGAGTCCTGGGACTCGCAGTCCCGCTCCCTCACTAGTCCAGAAGGCGAAAGCCCTGTTCGGCATGATTCCTCAGCACAGATTCCGACTACACACCGGCAGGGATTCCAAAGTTCAGGTATGCAGCCAGGGAAAGTCAGCAGCCTCCCTAATGCACGGCTACGAGCAGTCAACCGCCTGGCCACTGCCACTTCCCTGCTTTTCTGGAGATGCGTAAATATGCAGGAGGGACGAGCACACATCAGTAGTGAAGTCTCCAGGGGCCTTGTGAGGGTGACAAGTGCTGTTAAGGTGCTGCTTACTGTGCATTCAGCACATACTGTTGCTCTGGATGTGGATGAGAGCGAGGAGGGCACCAGTAGGAGCAGCATGACAATCCCCCCTATTGCTGATACACGGAGGAGCATCAGGCTCTATGGGGCTGCCACTGCCAACACACCCAGTTAGGACAGCCAGCCAATTTCATCTGGCACCATAGGCGTGGCAGCAAATACCTAATGCTGTCCACACTCCCTGACCTGGAATGGGGAAGTAACCCAGGAGTTCCAGTATGGATGGATACAATTTGTGTTGCACATTTGTGCCCTTGTGTACTGGCGTAGTGCCAAAAAATGTAATTATGTTTGGTACATACTCCACCTGGCTGTGTCTCTTTACTTACTTAAAAGTAGTTGCGTGTGATCTCTGCCCGTCTCTATCTCCCATCCGTTGCTGGCCCCACTCCTGCTGGGTTGGGCTCAGGCTGTGCACATTCATCATTGTGGTCCTCATAATCACGTAATTCCACTTCTGTACCTTTCTTTGTAGCAAGGTTTGCAACATTGCGCAAGTTGCAATGATCTTACAGCAGATGAGTGGTGAGTAATGACTTGCGCCTCCGCTTTTGTGGAGGCAGCAGAACTTGCTTTTTAACATCCCAAAGGTGCGCTCCACAACGTTCCTAGTAGATTTGTGTGGCACGTTGTATCATCTCTCGCTCGGGGTTGATGGGTTCAGGTAGGGTGTCAGGATGAACGAGCGGACGGCATATGCGCTATCACCTATGTGGAAATGAGAGAGCCATTAATCACATGCGCAACAACACATACATTTGCAATTTCTATCAGGGTGTGTCACAGTGTTTTACCTAGCAGGTATCCTTCTCCGAATTCCCCCGCTGTCAGGCGTGTGTACATCCCACTGTTCTGAAAGATGTAGGAGTCGTGGGTGCTTCCTGGGAATTTGGCCACAATGTCTGTGATTATGTTGTTGGCATCACAGATTACCTGCACATTGATAGAGTGGGTTGACTTTCTGTTTCTGTAAATGTACTCTGTGGCTGCAGGTGGGCAGATTGGGATGTGTGTCCCATCAATACAGCCGATGACATGTGGGAACTGTGCCAGTTGATAGAAGTCAGTCTTGGTCTTTAGCAGTTCCGCATGTGTGTCAGGGAGGCTGATGTAATGATGCATTCTCTGCATCATGGCCTCCAGGAACTTCCGGAAGAAACGGGACAGGCAGCTCTGGGACACCCCACCTACCGTAGCTATCACACCCTGGTAACTACCAGATGCAAGCAGTTGTAGGCTACAGAGCAACTGCACATGGGGTGGGATGGCATGTGCCCTTTGTGTTGGGTGCTCCAGGAGTGGGTGCAGGTCCCTAATCAAGTCCAGGATGGTATGGGGGTGTAGCCTGTACCTTTGCAAGATCTCTGCCTCAGTAAGTTGGAAGAGCGTGATCCGCAGTCTGTAGACTTGCTCCTCCCATCTCCAGATCCTCTCTCCTGCTGCCTGTAGCCGTAGCCGCCTTGTATCACATAGAATGCGGCCATTCTGGTCACACTGTTGCATTTTGGGCCCTTTTTTATAGACTGCACCTGGTTACCACCTGCTTTCAATCCATGGTAATTACCGACTCTTAAATACCATTTCATGAAATTCAGTATTTTAGAAGTTACCTACATCTCTATTCTAATTTTTTACCATTTCTTATTTACTGATTCGGAAAATAAGAATTCGGTATTTTCCAAATCGGTAAATACCGATTCGGAATTTACCGATTTGTATTTACCGAATCGGTCTTTTTTTGGCTCCTACATCTCAAAAGCCCAATACCGGTCGGTAACGGCCGAAATTCGGTAATATTTTTGCCCTTACCGACCGGCATTGGGCTACCTACATCTGGCCCTTAGTCCTGTAATACACAGTATGGTCCGTCCACACACTGTTAGCAGCAAAAAGCAGTCCGAAATAAGGAAAAGTGATTGTGCACTGTACACTTTGATTACTGACAGAAAGGACATTTATCGTGCGCTTTTTTGGTCCACAGGCTATAACAAAAGATTTAGTAAAATTAGTGCATAAAAAATCTAAGGGGGCCATAAAATCCACTAGGCACCAGACTAAAAGGCGCAAAGCTTTTGGAGTGTGCCCATTAAGACTGCATCATCTGCTTATAATTGGGATGGGAGGATCGAGCCATTAATTCTTCGGTCATCTTTGTCCAGAATTGTTAACAATGCATGTTAATTGTTAATGTACAAAATAAAAAGTAATGGGGCTAAACACATCCTTGTCTTACCCCTCTGAAAACTCATATATCATTAAAAACGTCCTTGTGTGTGTTAATTCTAATCCTGGCCTTCATGTCTCTATGTAAATAGAGTAAAAAATGCTCTAGTGTCTCATCCGTTCCGCTCTCTAAAAGGATAAAACACAGGTGTGATTGACTGACATAGTCAAACATTGAGGTCAAATCCATGAACCGCAGATAAACCAGGGAGCTTGGGCAATATTATATTTCCCAACTATTAAGTTTAGATTGATACTCTGTTCTATTGTGCCCACATTGTTTCTAAAGCCACGTTGACAGGGGTGCAGAATGGAATTCTCCTCAGCCCAGTCTTCAATCTTCTTGTAGAGGATACTACCCAGGATTTTCAGTGTGATGTTTATCAAAGAAATGGGCATGTAGCAACCAGGCTGGGAGCAATCATCCTCCTTTAAAATTGGTACAATTACATAGATTGGCCATGTACTCAGTAACGGGGAACAAACTAAGGGACTCATTACGATGTTGGTCGGAAAGGCTCCGAATGGCATTTGGATTTTCCTAACCCGTGTCGTAATCCATGTTTCCAACCAACCGATTACGTTGTTAGGTAACCGTTTGGTCATTCCGACTTGGTTCAGACTGGCATTCAGAAACTCCGAGTCGGTCGGAGCCGATTCGTACAGCTCAATGGACAGCCTTTTTGACCAACCGATTACGATGTCGGTTTACGACAGCCTTTCCGACTCAGTCTGTCCGACACGAAAAGGCTGTCTGAAACTGACTTTGGGGGCTCCTAGCAGGCCCCCCTTTTATCCTGAGGCCTCCGGTTGGGGGCCGTGGGGGTACCCAAGGGACCCCCTGTAGAACCATGCACAGTGTGACAGGCACCATGGGGTGCCCGCCACAGAGTGCAAGGTTTTTCGCAATACCCCTTTTTTCAATAGGAGCCTGTATTGTCGGTTGGATCACAGGCTCCCAGTCAAAGGGAAGCTTTCCGAACAGTGTTTGGAAGCATCATAATCGGTCGGTCGGAACCAAATCCGACAAGGATCCGGGAGGTTTAGTTTCTGACCGACATCATAATCAGGCCATACATTTTTTAAAACAGGTCCCGGAGCCTTAGTGCACATACTCTTGAAGGACTTTATGAATGAGCCCTGCCAAATGTCTCCTAGATAAGTGATCCCTCTTTTGTCCCACTTATGGAATTCTTCTAGATGTGATACCAGACCGAGCAGTCGCACCTCTCCCCTCCAAAATTACATCTGTTGTGTGATTAATTTCTCACAGCCAAGTTGTTTTTAGGGGCTTATTACAAGAACGGCAGTCAATAGGACCACTGTACTTGCCGTGGCGGTCTGACCACGCCACACTGCAGGCCCAACTCCAGTATTCAGAGTTTGACGATTGAACCGCCACATGACTGCTGCGCCCACCAGGGATCCAGATCCCTCGTTGGTTGCACAGGGGTCAGGAGCAGGAATTTGATGGAGGTGCCGCTACGGTACCGTCAAGCAGTCTCTGAGTTCCATGTCAACCACCCTTTTCATGCTGGTGAACCCTCCATGAAAAGGGTGCTAGAGAGGCCCCTAAGAGAGCCCTAACAGGGTCCCATCCCACTCCTGTGACTGAATTGCACCCCTGTTTCTGCATGGTGTGGCATGCAGTGCCACGCTTTGCAGAAACATGCTGCAGAAGCTCTCACAGTGACGGTCCGCATGCTAGGCTCTCCTATGAGCCTAGCAGACCACTGCCATGAGACCGCCTCAGCACCACCCACCAGACAAGGATTACATTTGTAATCCGGCAGACGGGCTCACCACAGCTTTGACGGTCCTCCAGCAGACGGCATGATGGCGGCGCTGCTGGATGATGCCAAAGCCATAATAAGGGCCACATAGAAATCACCACCTTGGTGGGCTCATGGGTATGGCAGTGGAAAAAGGCCCCCATACAGCACAAGAAGTATATCGTCAAGGCCCAAAAGAGATAACTCCAGTTTGTAAGTCGGGTCCCAAGCCCCCACACAGCCAGTCATTCATAACTAATAATTGGGATGTCCAATATTTGAGGCAAATATCCGCCACACCCATGGCACTTTCGTATGTTGATTGGCAGCATTTATTTCAGACAATATAAAGAGGACAACCAGCCCAAAGAAGGCTCGATCGAGGCTGTGAGGTTGCAACACCAGGGTGTAGGGATGTGCAGTGGGAAATATTGGAGGTCATATAGAAACCTTGACGAGATCATCATTTTAAACAAAGCCACTTTGCTAAGTATCTAAAGTGGCAGATGTGCCTCGGAATGAAAGTCTTGTTTCATTTTGGACAGAATAGTGGAGATTTGGAGAGACAATCAGTAACTCAGTTACTCCTGAGGCGGAAAGCCGGGAGTTAGGAACCTTTGCACTTTGATACATTTTAAAATACTGTAACATTTGTTTTTGTTACCTTGCTTTGCATTTTTAACTTACCTACCTAACTTGAGAGCAGGATTTTGTGGGCTCCGCCAATTAGGTGCGGAGTCCTCACCGCACCTCAACGCTGCTGACACACTCCACGCCCACCTCGCAGGCGGGGCGTTGTGGGTGCGGCACAGTCAGCTGACGCGCTCGGCATCACTACAAAGGAAGCAATCCAAACGCAGGTCGCCCCACTCAGTTACTCCTGAGGCGGAAAGCCGGGAGTTAGGAACCTTTGCACTTCGATAAATTTTAAAATACTGTAACGTTTGTTTTTGTTACCTTGCTTTGCTTTTTTAACTTACCTACCTAACTTGAGAGCAGGATTTTGTGGGCTCCGCCGATTAGCGCGGAGACCTCACCGCACCTCAACGCTGCTGACACACTCCACGCCCACCTCGCAGGCGGGGCTTTGGGGGTGCGGCACAGTCAGCTGACACGCTCGGCATCACTACAAAGGAACATGGCGTTGCCTCCACGCAGCGGACGCGGACAGCGGGTGCGCCAAAGGTAAGCCCGTCTGCGCCCGTCCGCGGCGGGCCGGGGCCCGGGGCCAGGACCTCTATTTCATCTCGGGCAGTTTCGACCCCCTCAAGAAGATTGGTTTATTCTTCAGCGGAACTCCGGCGATCCGGATGACAGCCTCGGACCTACATGGGACAACATTAAACTACCTTAACAAGTTACCTGAACAGTTAGAAGGTCCGGTACCTTGCAGAAGTTGTACCTTTCAGGGTGACCAACTTATTAGTCATGCTCTATTGAGCCATCCCCTGAGGACCATCACGGGGGAGGGTCTCGCATATATTCTCTGTAATGTCAGGTCCCTGGCCAGACATCAGTTCGAAATCTGGGACATGATAAATTCACATTCTCCCGAAATTTGTTTTATGACTGAAACTTGGTTGACCCCCACTAACCACCCGACTATTAATATTGCCATCCCAGAAAATTACAAATGTATTCATCTAGATAGGATGGACAAAACGGGGGGTGGAATTGCCATCGCTTGTAAACAGCATATCAACATCTCCTGAATAAATTCACTAATAGAGGAGGATCTGGAAATTGGTATTTTCAAAGTGAGGTTCTCAACCTCTGAGAGTTGGACGGGAGCCTTAGTTTATCGACCTCCAGGCCCGAAAACTGATTTTACGGATAGAATAATAGACTTGATTGCTACGCATGCGCTTGCAGCAACCAAGTTTCTGGTGTTGGGTGATTTTAATTTCCATGGGGAACTGTATTCACTACCAGAGGTGAAAAAACTCCTTACAGATATGGAGCAGTTGGGGCTCCCTCAAAGAATACAAGCACCCACTCACAATGGTGGTCACATACTCGACTTAGGGGCAGATTTATGTTGGACATGCGCCACGTTTACGCCGCCGTTGCGTCACTCAACAGCGGCGTAAACGTGACGCATCCCTGCGAGCCATTTACAACGTGACGCATCTAGGCAGATGCGTCACGTTGTAAAGCCCTGCGCCACATGTGGGCGTTCTGGGGCAGGGTGGGCGTTCCGGGGCAGGTGCGCCTCGCAAAAGTGCCTGCGTGAAATCTACAAGATTTCACGCAGGCACTTTTAGGCCAATGCTGCGTCAAAACCCTGCGCCTGCTTGAAGCAGGTGTAAGGCTTGACACAGCATTGGACAGATAGGGCCCCCCAGAGCATTGCTGTAGCTGCGTCGCACTTGCGACGCACCTCCAGCAATGCGCCGCCTTTACGGCACAGATGCGTCACGCATCTGTGCCGTTTTTGCCCCATGGTGCACCACATTGTAAATGCGGCGCACCATGGGTGGCGGAGCTGCGGCGCAAAATAACTGGCGCATCCCTGGGGATGCGCCAGTTATTGTAAATTTGCCCCCTAATTTTCACCAATATCGACGCCCTTAAATATGATCCTCCATGGCCCCTTGTTTGGACCGACCACTCGATGATTAAGTTCATATCCCCCCTACCCTTACGAGTTCTTAGTGGCCAGTCTGCCGGCAGATGCACCATCGTGCAGAGGCCGTGGAATAAACTTACTCCACAAGCCTTTGAGGAAGCTTTCCAGACAATCCCACAGATAGAAGATAAGGGAGAGGACAATATGCTAATTGGATTTAACGAAGGACTGTTGAATATTTGGGATATAATTATCCCCACAAAACAAAAACCTAGACCTACCCCAAACCGACGGTCAGCCAAATGGTTCACCCCTGAACTGAGTCAGGAAAAGTCCTCTTGTAAAAGACTGGAAAGACATTGGCGGCGAAATAAAACCGCTCAGTTAAAACAGCTCTTTAAATCAGCTCTGACGACCTACCACCGAAATTTAAAGGCAGCACGATGCCTGTTTATTACAAACCAAATTGAGAATTCTAATAACTCTGCCAAAGCTCTATTTGATATCGTAAAAGACTTTGTGGATCCTGTGGTATGCAAACAACCCTCCATCGAGTCCAAAGACCTATGCAATTCTTTGGCTAGGTTCTTTCGGGATAAAATTGAAATAATCTATGCCAACTTTCCTCCACTCGATCTGGCTACTTCACCATCCACCTCTAATCCAAGTGATGGTATGACACGGACCGACTGCTCTCTCGAAAGTTTTAGGCCAATCACCTTAGCTGAGATCCAACTGGCCTTAGAATCTGCCAAATCGGGCTCGCCTGCCGATCTTTGCCCGCCAAAGATCATCTCGCTCCTGTCCCATACTCTGGCCCCCACATTATAAAAGATTTTCAACCTTTCTATTAGGGAAGGGGTAATTCCAGCAGCCTGGAAAGAAGCTTTTGTTCGCCCCATTTTTAAGAAACCCACGTCCAATCCGTTAGAGTTGGGCAACTATCGCCCTATCTCCTTGCTCCCCCTTCTGGGAAAAATACTTGAAAGTATGATTAATAAGCAATTAAGTAGCTATTTTGAATCAAACGGTATCCTGGACCCGTCACAGTCCGGATTCCGTCGGGGTTTAGCACGGAAACGGCCCTCCTATCAGTGACTGACTACCTGAGAACAACGGTGGACGTTGGTGGATCTGTAGTTCTGATTCTACTTGACCTCTCCGCGGCCTTTGACACCATCTCCCATATTAGGCTCACGGAGAGGTTAAGCTCCTTCGGCGTTCATGGCCCAGCTCTTAAATGGCTACAGAATTTTTTGGCTGACCGCTCACAAACGGTCATTATGGGCCCTCACCAATCAGAGAAAACTTCACTGGATAAAGGCGTCCCCCAGGGCTCCTGCCTTAGTCCCATCCTTTTTAATATCTATATGGCCCCTTTGGCTAAAGTGGTGGAAGCCCTGGGGTTCGAAATAATTTCGTACGCCGACGATACCCAGCTGCTATTTAACATCGGCCAAAACCCTGAAGCAGATAGAATCCGCTTTGCCAATGGAATTTACGTAATCTCAAACTGGATGACCAACAACTGTTTACAGTTAAATCAGGGCAAGACGGAAGTCATGCTTTTAGGGAATGCCGCTGCAGTCTGGTCTAATGATTGGTGGCCGTTACAACTTGGTCCATCCCCAACGCCTAAGCAATGTGTTAACAACTTGGGCATTAGGCTAAATGACTCCCTATCCATGCAAGATCATATAGCTGCAGTATCAGGGGCCTGCTACTACAGGCTCAGATTACTCCGAAAAATTCTACCTTTCACCCCTATGGAGCACCGTAGAACTCTGACCCAAGCCTTAGTCATGAGCCGCATGGATTACGGGAACGCCCTACTGGCAGAAGTTGGAATTACATCTCTGAAGAAACTACAGGTAATCCAGAATACGGCGACTAGGCTGGTCCTGAACATGCCGGCAGGCTCCCCCTCGCGACCACTGCTGAGAAATCTGCATTGGTTGCCGATAAAACAAAGAGCATTCTTCAAAATGTGTTGTCTCACTTTTTGGGCTCTTCAGGGTCGTGGCCCTTTGTACCTTCAAAATAAAGTAAAAAAACACATCCCAAGCCGCCCCCTGAGGTCCAGCACGCAGCAGCTGCTTCAGGTGCCCCGTATTAGACTCCAGAGATCTGGGGGTTTGGCTTTTTCTTATCTCGCCCCCAAATATTGGAATTGTCTCCCCCTATCCTTGCGAGAAATATCCTCATATCCGTTTTCAGAAAACAGCTTAAGGCATTTCTGTTCTAAGTTTTTCCCCTTCTGTGCTGCCCATCTTATGGGTTCTCTGAGTAGAGTGCCGAGATGCCCCCCGGTGATTTAAGCGCTATATAAAAGAGCCTAACATAACATATCATAACATAACATTAGTTCCACTGAAACATGTATTATTAGTAGATAAAGGAATATAAGTCTTTTTATTGGGCTATTTGTTTGCCAGCTAATAGCCTCAGACCCTCTTATAAGTGGGATCCGGTGAGACAGGATCCAGTTGGTGTGGAGTCCAGATTCCTCTCCGTAGAGGGACAAATCAGCATCACAAAGGGGGGCAATTTGTGTGGGTTCCTTAAGTAAAGGAGAACATCCTCAGTATTGCCAACCCTGCATCTGTGCATCACACTTAAGAAGTCGAGCTAGAGGCTCAATTGCTAGGGCAAAGAGTAAGAGCGATTGGGGACAGACCTACCTAATTCCCCTTAAGTTGGGAAAGGGGTAGGAAAGTGTCCTATTGATGTGCACCTGTGCACAGGGTGAAGAATATGGTAATTTTACATATCAGCAAAATCTCAGTCCGGAGCTCATGTACTCCAATACCTGATACAAGACAGAGTCGAAGGCCTTCTCAAAATTAATAAGCAGGAGAGGGCACGGCTCCCTGATCTCAGTGCACTATCCCAGTGCCATATGTAAGCATCTGATACAGTGCCTTGTGCTGTGGCTTTATGAGCATAAAGCTACGCTACTTGGGGTGGACCAAGTCTGTAATGAGTCTGAGGTGTCTGTGAGCAAAAGTCTTCACGGATATTTTAATTTTAGTGTTAATTAGTGTTAATTAATGAAGTTTGTTCAGGACTACTTGCGAATGTCCCTTTTGCCGATGCTTCTGAGTGCAGTTCTAGCATCTGGGGTGTGATGAGGTATTAATGATAAAATTCAACAGGAAAGCTATCTGGGTCTGGGGTTTGCCTGAGTTCATGTCAGATAAGGTTTCGCCTACTTCTTCTAGTGTGATGGAGAGTCCACTTTCACTCATTGGGGCAGGGAATTTCCACCCGTTTAGACGTGGGGTGTTCGTAGACTCGGTGAAGGGAAGCGAGCCAGCATTGGCCTCATCCAGGGCAAGCTGGTGGGGTGTTGCCTTGGCCAGTTCCAACTGCTGCAAATGTGATTAGCAGTGGTATAGTAGGATCTGAGTCACTAAGGTAGACAGCTGTCTGTACCACTCTTGCTCTTGATTGTGAAGCAGGGACTATGTTAAGCCTCACACCGTGGCTTTACCTACTTCCCAGAGAGGGCTTGCTGAAGATATGGAGCCATTCTACAAGAGTATTGAGAAGTTAACCATTATGACTCAGTTGGGTTGTAGACTATGGATGTGTGGTATTCTTTGGGTGAATGGCCAGGCAACCATGGGCACGGAATGGGTCAGATCAAGCATGTAATGTGAAATATGTGATGGAGGGCAAGTGTATCATGGATATTGGGCTTGGGCCGGGTTATAGGTATCTCAATATGAATCAAAAAGACTTCAACTCCCCCTCCCCATATTTCCCTCCCATCTGTCACCCCTAAACGTCCATGAAAATCCAACATTGTCTCTAATTGGGGTCCCAATAAAAGGACCTCCAGGTTCTTGGAGTGGTACAAGGATGAAGAAGGAACAAAAGTTACAGCTTAGGCCCAGTACCCCAGGAATAGGTTGTATACAGAGTCTATGGGTCATCCCCTGTCTAGAGTGCTGCACTTAGAATTGCTTGAGGTTGGTATGTCTGAGATTCACCAGAAACTCAATTGAGTGGTCCTGGATTGAGGGTCTGGTGATGTGTTCTTGTGTGTAAGGCTGCTGTGGGCCCATCTGATCTCCAGAGGAGTCGAGGGATCCTCAGGGTAAGCTGTTCTGTTGACAATTTCTGGTCTTTCTACGTGATTGAAGGTGGGGGGATGTTTGGCTGGAGGTCCCCTTGTGTCTCCTGAGCCCTTGGTTCCAGTAGGATGGATTAGATTCTTTCATTCCATTACCCTAGTCTAGGCTTCTTTGGAGTGCTGAAGAAGTGAGCTTGAGAATTGTGAAATGCCCATAGGGTGGCATGAAACATCAACATGTTATTATTATTAATGACATTTGTTAAGCGCATGGTTGCACAAGGAACAGTGCGTCCCCGCGCTGACAATCCCACTAAACATCTCTTCAGCTTAGCTCACGGAGGATGAGCACTTGGGCCAGGGGAAACTATACTGATTGTGTCTTGGGGAAGAGATGGGTTTTCAACCTCTGTCTGAACCTTGTTTCAGACGGTTCCATCCTCAATTCGATGGGCAGGTCATTCCAGTCTTTACTAGCCAGATGTCTAAAGGACCGTCCTCCCATCCTTGCTCTGTGGATCCGTGGAACCACTAATAGCATGCTGCCCATTGACCTAAGAGGGCGTGAAGGACGATAGATTGGAAGCAAATCCTGGAGATATGAAGGTGCTTTTTTGTGAGCTATGCGATGGGTAATGCACATAGTTTTAAATTTAATTCGTTCCTTTATTGGAAGCCAATGCAGGGAACGTAATGCATGTTTCCCAGAGGCCCTCCTAGGGAGGTTCAGGACAAGCCTGGCAGCTGAATTCTGGGCGCGTTGCAACTGCATTAGGCCTTTTTTACTGAGTCCACATAGGAGGGAGTTCCCCTAGTCTAAATGGAGGGTGACCAAGGCATGTACCATTGTTTTTCTGGTGCTGGGAGGCAGTAGGTCAAGGATTTTCCTCAGGACCTTCAAAATGCCATAGCATTTACCGGCAGCATTACCAACATGATTAGTGTAGGCTAGATTAGAATCAAGAAATATGCCAAGGTTTTTGACTGTGTCCACCGGGGCAGGGACAGAGCCCAGTTCTATAGGCCACCAGGCAGATGTCCAGATGGAAGGACAGGGACCAACGATAAGAACTTCCGTCTTATTACCATTGAGGCGGAGATAGTTCTGCTTCATCCACCCATCAAGTGCCACCAAGCAGGCCGAGAAATTCTCAGCATCCACAACTGGATCACGGGACAAGTTGATCACCAGTTGTGTATCGTCTGCATAAGAGACTATGGCAACACCATATGACTCCACCAGTTTGGCAAGGGGTTCCATGTACAGATTGAATAACGTGGGGCTCAAAATCGAGCCCTGTGGAACCCCTTGTCTAAGACATCTTATACTGGATTTACATGGTGGACAATGCACTTGAAATCTCCTGTTCTTAAGGAAGGAAACCAACCACTCATGAGCAGGCCCGGTTATACCCTTCTCACTCAGACGGTCCAGTAGTACAGAGTGCGATACGGTGTCAAACGCCACACTTAAGTCCAATAGGACCAGTGCGGCCGTGTGACCCTCATCCGCCCTACACCGCAACAGTTCCGTAGATAGAAGGAGGGCGGTCTCAGTCGAATGTTTGGCTCTGAATCCCGACTGAGACGAGTGGAGGAGCTTATTTTCCTCCACAAAGCTCACCAGCTGTCGGTTAACCAATTTCTCTACTACCTTCGCACAGTAGGGAAGGAGGGAGATTGGTCTAAGGTTGTCTAGTTGTGTTATGCTAATATGGGCTTTCTTTTTTATAGGGACAACTTGGGCCAGTTTCCAGATGTCCGGAACTAGACATTCATGGAAAGAAAGAGAGGCCATGTTACCAATGTGCTCCACTACCTGGGGAAGATGACTGCGAAGAATCCTCGCTGGGACCGCATCTAAGGGAGAGCCAGAGTGAATGTCCGATAAGATGTTCATTAGCTCCTCTGCTTGGGGGACTACAAACTTCCTGAGAGTTTTCATAACCTGTTTTTCACAGTTAGGGTCTGGCGAATTAGTGGGTACTGAGGTAGTCTGAAAAGATGCGTAGATCTTTTCTACCTTCCCTATAAAGAAGTCTGCAATCTCATTGCATGACTCTGTCGAGGGGGGGACTTCCCCTGAACTCGCTAGAGGGGCGGAGAGTTCCTTCAAAATCATAAAGAGCTCTTTAGATGTGTTCTCTGAACAGTCAATCCTCTTATTATAGTAATCTCTTTTAGATTTCCTAATCTGACTGTGATAAGACCTTAATTCACTCTTATAGACTTCACGTAGTGAGGGGGCATATTCCACTCTCCATCTACGCTCCAGAGTCTTACATTTGGTTTTGGCGACGCACAGCTCAGCGGTAAACCACGGACCGGATTTCGTGCTCCGTGCCATGGCTTTTTGAGTCCAGGGGGCAACTTTATCCAGTGCACCCTCGACCCATTCATCATACATCCTGCACGCCTCAGCCAAGTTGTCGCTGTGCTTTGGGGGTTCCTGTCCTAGGGCTTGACTGAAGACATCATGACTGAATTTCCTCCAGTCCCTGCGCCTAATAGCGGGGGGTTTCTGTATAGGCCCCCTGTTGGGCAATCTTCTAAGTTTAAAAGGGATCAAATAATGATCCGACCACAGGATCTTAATCGGGACAGATACGATTATATCTTCCCAATTTACAAAGATTGGATCCAGCAAATGCCCCGCTTGATGGGTGGCTCTGTTATCGGCCAAAACAAACATAAGAGCTGTCAGCAAATTAATCAGGGATACAGCCTCTCTGCAGTTGACATCGTCCAAATGCACGTTGAGGTCTCCTACAATCATGAACTTATTATGGCGTAAAGCAGATTGCGTTAGAGCCTCCAGGAGGCTCTCAATGAAGGCGGTCGCCACACCAGGAGGGCGATAAATAAGGTAGCCCTTAATGGTGCAATTAGGGCCAACCGAGATGGAAAATAGTCCAGCTTCACAATTATTAATGGCAGTCGGTTCAAGAGAACATGGCAGCTCGATTTTATGGACAATAGCTATACCCCCCCCCCTCTGAATCCCTCTATTAATTTGGAGAATGTTATAGCCGGAGGGAAGGGCCTCTACAATATCAGGGAGGGATTGCTCATCCAACCATGTTTCTGTCAAAAAGACCAAGTCAGGGTTGTCATCTATCAGCATGTCATATATGTTCAAGCTATGACGTTTCAACGATCGACAGTTCAGTAGTAAGGCAGAAAGTTCATTACCTTCCTTACTCGTCTCTTGGTCTCTGAGGATAGTGTAGCCGCAACCCTCACATTTCAGAGGCCATTGCCCCACGTGCAGCGTATGTGCGCATTCCGGCGGCAGCACCTTGCGCAGATGTAGTAACGCCTGCCTCGTATAGGTTTCCATCCCACACCGGTCTGAGGTGGTATGGCCAGGGGGACGGGCCCTGGGCCGCGTATGGTCGCGGATGGGCGCAGACGGGTTTGCCTTAGGCGCGCCTTCGGCGCGCAAACGGCGCTCCCGCTGCGCTCGTCCGCTGCGCTTGCGTGGGAGGCACATTAAGGCGGGGGGGTGGGCGTGGCCTGTCAGGTGGGCGTGGCCTCGCGTGTGCAGCGATGGCGGCCGTCAAGACAACTGTCCCACGAAGCAGCGCTAGCTCCGCTGATTGTGGGGTGCCTGCTTGGCGATAAGCCTGAATAAGAGCTCAGGGTGAGGTCAATAAGTATTAAAATCAGTTACAGCAAATTATACAAGTTTTAAAAAAACGAGCAAGTAATGCCTCCGGCTTCCGCCTCAGAGGTTGTGGTATCTGATGTGTGCGCTATCATTCAGCGCTTCTTATAGGCAGGGGGGTGTTCGTGGCCTGTCAGGTGGGCGTGGCCTCGCGTGTGCAGCGATGGCGGCCGTCAAGACAACTGTCCCACGAAGCAGCGCTAGCTCTGCTGATTGTGGGGTGCCTGCTTGGCGATAAGCCTGAATAAGAGCTCAGGGTGAGGTCAATAAGTATTAAAATCAGTTACAGCAAATTATACAAGTTTTAAAAAAACGAGCAAGTAATGCCTCCGGCTTCCGCCTCAGAGGTTGTGGTATCTGATGTGTGCGCTATCATTCAGCGCTTCTTATAGGCGGGGGGTGGGCGTGGCCTGTCAGGTGGGCGTGGCCTCGCGTGTGCAGCGATGGCGGCCGTCAAGACAACTGTCCCACGAAGCAGCGCTAGCTCCGCTGATTGTGGGGTGCCTGCTTGGCGATAAGCCTGAATAAGAGCTCAGGGTGAGGTCAATAAGTATTAAAATCAGTTACAGCAAATTATACAAGTTTTAAAAAAACGAGCAAGTAATGCCTCCGGCTTCCGCCTCAGAGGTTGTGGTAACATGTATTGGAGGTTTGTGGCTTCAGTTATTGTTAAACTTCCCAAAAGATTTCTGTTTCGGCTGGATTAGTCTTGAGTAGTCAGGAAACATCATGATGCATGTAGCTTGGTACATGAATTCTCTGGCTTTCCATGCTTCACAAAGTATCATGTTCGGGTCAAAGAAGTTTAGTATGCAGGGTACCATTGGTCGTGAGGCGGCTCCTGGTGGTGGGCTCAATACTAGAGATCTATTGGTGCGCTCCAGTGCAAAACATGGAGAAAGTAGGTCAGTCGGGATCCAGGATTTCAGCCAGGTCCCCAGGAATTTCTCAGGATCCTCGCCTTCTGTACTTTCCGGGAACACTATGAACAAGAGGTTGTTCCAGTGGGATCTATTTTTCATGTTCTCTGATCTAGCTTCGAGTTGTTTCATTGAATGAAGACCGTAAGGGAGGTCACTTCTTCTTCCACAGTGGAGACTTGACTTTCAGCCTTTGTCACGATTCACCACATTTCAGAGGTCTTGTGTAAATAGGGTCACATCCATCCACACCTCTCAGGTTTTCATTTTCACAGCATCCCTCAAGGCCTGGATTGCCTGCAGAAGGTCTCCAGTATCAGATGTCTTAGCCAAAGGGGGTACCTCGGAGGCCTTTCTATCGGTGTTCCATCAGTGCCTGATTGAGGAGTGGTGAATCTGTCTATTTTAATCTGGGCTTGGACCAACTCTCCTTTATCTTTGCCCATTTATCCTCTCTGGTTTACAACAAGGTTGGCATTGTCTGTTGCAGTCAAGGGGTGCCTACCAGGGTGACTAGTGATGTATCCGAGTGGAGGTCCAGTTCTCGGGCTGATATGGAAGGTCCCTTGGGTATGACCCACTTGCCCCAACACAGAGTTTCAGTTATAATGGGGGTAGAACAAGCGGTTGGCAACCTACACAGAGCAGCATCTTCAGGGATACGTTCTGCCCCTTCTACACCCCTGAGTAGGCAGGCATGCATGGCCCTAGCTCCACAGTCTTCCATATAAGTTGTATGGTGGACCCCAGTGGTGGCCCAGTGGTGGGCACCTCTTGAGGCCCCGTGGCATTACCCACGTGACCCAGTGAGAAATTACAATATCAGCGAGAGGTGGACTAAGTGAGGCAGCAGCAAGCAGTCAGCCTTCAGTCTGTGTCTCTCCCCAGATCTCCCCCTAGGTTTATTGATGACCTCTCACTCCTCTTCCCCTAGAAGGATGCTGCCAAGCAGAGGCTTAGGATGGACGTCCACCCATGTCCAAGTCACCAGGGAAGCGAGTCACATATGTCGGCCCTTGGTTCCTGAATTCTTCTTAGACACCTGCAGACAGTCGCGCTCCACCTGTGTCCGAGGTCTGCAAGAGTTCCATGTAGAGTTCAGTTCCTTCACTTCCCTGTGATAGTCCAGGCAGAGCTGGAAAGGATGTCAGCTGGGTCCCAACCTGCTAGCGCCCAGGCATCACAACCTCAGGACGTGGCCCAGTCTTCATGCAGGTAGGCTGTGTCTGTGTTTTAGGTACTGGAGGTCAGTGAGGGAGGACCTTTGGGGCAGCTAAGACGCACAGAGGGAAAAGAGGAGGGGGCCTCTCTGGAACTTATCTCCTCAAGCCAAAGTGGCAGCCCCACCGCAGGCCTAAGGCGCGTTGGCACCAGGGAGCTCAAGTCCGTCCATCCCCTAGCAGCCAGGGTCACAAAGTCCACCCTCTGGAGGCCAATGTCTAACCCAGCCAGGTCACAGGGGCTCCTTGAGGGGTCCACCTAGGGGCGCAGCAGTCATCGGTTCTAACAGATGTGGCTCTGCCCAAGCCCCTTGAGGGGAGCCACAGGATTCTTTTCTCCTGCCCATATATCGTTGCTGCGCTGCCAAACCAGAAGACACTAAGGCCAGCTCTTCAGACTATAGAAGGTCGCATCTTTAGAGATGGCAAAATGAAGTGGTTTCACAATGAATTCTCGAATTCCAAAGCCAAGAATGTGGGTTATGCTGTAACCGGCCTGCGCAACAAAATCTACATTGGCAAGACTAACCAAGAAGTGACTGAACGTATTGTGCAACAAAAGTCCAGAATCAAGACGAATACTGCCGCAGCATCTATGGTAAACCACTTCTACCAAATGGGCCACACAGAAAAAGACCTCCATTGGACAGTGTTAAGTGTATTGCAAGCTGACTCCAGAGGAGATCTAGATAGCAGACTTTTACGCAGAGAAGCATACCTGATTATGAAATTCAATGTTGTGTGTGGGGGCTAAAGAAAATGTCAGAGGCGAACAGGCAACAATAAAGAATCTGTCCCACCACTTAGGATATACACCTCCAACGTTCAAGCGTTATGTTTAAAATACAGTTTATGAATCCATATTAGTTCACACTACAATTCCCAAAATTCAGTGGGAAATGCTCTGTGCTCGATTAAGCTTACCTGGAGACATAAGTCACTGAACCAGCCAACAGAACCGGCAGGAGAGCTTTTTCCCTCATCGCAGCCAAAACCTGGAAAAAGCTCCCGGTGGACATCAGACGCTCCCCGACCCTGCACACGTTCAGGAAGGACCTCAAGACCTGGCTCTTCGAATGATCCGGAGCTGCCCCCTCCCTACAGCGCCTTGAGACCCTCACGGGTGAGTAGCGTGCTATATGAACCCCTGATTGATTGATTGATTGATTGACCTTCCTTTTGAGTTCAACAAAGCATTGCCAGCCACTTTTATCGAGCCTGAATTTGTTGGAAGTAAGTGGAGTGATGTTCATGTTTCACTGGCTGTTCAGCCATAAGACTTTCGCATGCATTCATGCCTTTCAAGTGTGTCCCCGTTGTCATGCCCTCCACGCAGCCAGCGCGTCCAGAAGCATGTCAACCAGAGTGAATAATAGACACTCCTAATCCGTTAGCAAACGTGAGCAGCAGCTCGAAGAGAAACTTCTCATTAGCGTGAAAGCTACAATGTTGCAACATAGTAGACGCTAGCAGATTGACATCACATGCTATTAACAACAACGAAAGCAACGAGTTGTTTAAACGTGCCGCAAGCCTTTTCTATAAATGCTTTGCAATCATGATTACTTAGTTTGATGCGGTCCATATTTTTAAGTTTTGAGCAAGGTACCCAGCCACCAAAAAAAGATCTCCTTCCACCCAGACACCACCAATATAGCGTATTAACAACCGGAGATAAATCAGAGGCACTCAAGTGGTTCTCTTGACCAGCGCCTGTAACCAGAGGCAAATGCCTTAAAGATTTAAGGTATTTAATATCGCCAGTTCCTTCTTTTGGCTGTCCACCGAACATACTTGATATGTTCGGTGGACAGCCCTTTCCTTTACAGTTCTAACGTCAGATTATTGGGTGTCCTGCTCAAGACAAACAAGCTCTTTTATAAATAAACGCAGACAAGCTGCACCATGTTCTAGGAATTTGAGAATTACAAATTGCGTGACCAAAAGTAACCATTCTTTGACGCTTTTGAGTTAGTGAATGAGAATGGAGAGTGCAGCTTATTCACATTTTAAGCAAAACAAATTCCTTTCACTTTTCAGAATTCACTCAGCCCTGGTCATGAGGAGAACCCGTAAAGAAATTTGGGGTTTGAAACGCGTTCACCTTCACTCAAGGGGGATCTCAGTCTTATGAACAGCAATGTGGAGGACTCTAATTAAGTTTGAGTAAAGAACTATAATGCTTTGAAGCACAGATTAGATTTTTTTGGACCCCCAGAGTATTTCAAGAGCGATAGTATGTGTATGTGTATGATTTCCTCCTGAAGCGGAAGCCAGGAGGATGCTGTGTCGCTCTGCGCTATTCTTATTTTCATGGCCTCGCTTGACTCACTAAGGCTTTTAAAATTGTATTGAATCTCTCGCTTGAATTACTAAGCTTTTAAATTGTATTGTAACCCCTGCTTGAATTACTAAGCTTTTAAAATCGTACAGTGTTCCTCGCTCGATCTCAGCCTGGAAATCTCACCCTTCGCTTACCAGAAAGCTTTTATACTGTTTTCACCTCTCCCCCTGCTTGAATCGATAAACGCTGAATTTTTACTTACCCACCCCCGCACTCCCACGCTACCCGGGCCAGTCTCAACCGACTCAGGCGCTGAAGTCATTCTGTTCCGGCCGGGCGGAAAATCGTGGTGGCCATCTTGGGTGGGGGAAGTGTTTGCACGCATTCTAGTGGCCAGCATAAAAGGAGACGGGCATGTCTCCGCGCAGTGGACGCGACCAGCGGAAGCGCCGAATCTGCGCCGGAGTCGTGCCAGAGTCCTGCCCGTCTGCGCCCGTCCGCGACCATGACACGGCCGTGGCTACTGACCCTGCTAGTCAAATTCAAATTTCAAATGCTTTATTCGGTATATAGGTATAACCATATAGCATACATGAAAAAAGTACATTTTAATACATCATAAATTTGATAAAAAACAATCCGTTCGCATATTACATATACGGAATATCCACAAAATTCAATAGTTATATTAATTTATAGAACCTACAGAATTTCCTATAAACAAAGTGACAAAGTGCATAGTTATAAAACTTATCAGATAGAGTCGAAATGATACATATACATTCAAGTATCGTTACAAAATTTAGGGGCATGTTAAAATTCATAATATATAACAGGTCCAACCAGTTAAAATAAAATGTTGGTTCAAATGAATAGAGTTAATACACCAATAGTGACAAATAATTACTGGGATCATATCACGGTAATAAATCATATAATGATGGATTTCCTGCTAAGAACACATTTTTAAAAAAAAAAAGCTACATGGAAGCATACATCTGCGCTACTCAAACCAAACATTAACTGCAAAGTGTGGTAAATGGTTCTATGTATTTTCCCTCTCTACCACTTCATCAGAATGTCCTGTGACATCATGGAATGTTAGTGTGCCTCCCTGTGTTGAGATTGTCAGTTGGTCATCTGAGGCTGAGGAGCTGGTAGCTCTCTCCTGGTGGGGTTTCTCCTTGTAACTTCCTATCCTGTAACCTGCCACCTTACTACCTGCTAATAAAGAGGGATCTACTACTACACCTGGTCTACGCATCCTTGTTTGTGTACCACATTTTGGCGACGTTTCTTGGACTAACCCATGCTGCACATAAAGAGGACTGTAACTGAGCACTAAGGAAACCAAGGACCCAGTCAAAACTAAAACAGAAGTAAGTTCATTTCCTTTATTAATCTGAGAAACGCCCAGCAAACCCCACCAGTGTCCTCTTCACCCTGGACAGCCTGCACCCTGGGCGTTTGATAAGTGAAGGAGTCCACTGCGACCTTGCTGTCATCTGGAAATTTAATTTCTCCAGCCACAAAAGCGTGTGAGATTCAGCTGGCCTGATCACCCTACTGTGTCTCTATGGCTTTTGCACCGTGACAGTTCGCCCAGCGCTAGCAGTTTCTTTCTCAACTGTCCACATCAGTGAGTGTCCTATCACAGCTGCCCAGCGCTGGCACTACACTTCACTTCAGCCACCACTATCCATAGTATCGGACCCGACATGAAAAACGTGTTTAACCTGGGTTTTGATGTGTTTTTTTTCATCCCTACTTTAGTGTTCAATATGGCTCACGCAGTTATGACAGTTTAACTGCCTTCTTTCGAACATGCCAGCACATTACGAATTTGAGACTGTTATTTCTCTGTCAAACGTTTGTTCTCCTCATCTTTGATGACGCTAAGAAACTGATTTCAATCTGATGAGACATTTATTTCTTATTATCTTAAAGTTACTGTGCAGGAGTTTTGTGTGCTTCAACTCTTCAGCATCTGTTATTGTGAGCGAAGGGTCACGTAGTTTACTTTGCTGCTTGTACGCTACCTACTTGGTTTGTTAGTTTCAACTTAAAGTGCACCAAGTTGTCTGTGGTTTACCTGTTTGGTGTCAAGTCCGTTCTTTCAGCACCAACGGCATTTTTCTCCTCATCCGCTCTGCACTCCCTGCTCTCCTCTGCCTTTCTGATGACGTTTTGGAATGTCCAAGGGAGTTGGTGGAGAGAATCGATGACGCCTCTTTAAGCCTCCAATCTGGTGTTCTACTCGTCTCCTCCTTTCCGGATGAGGTCACACGCTTGGTTACGTGACTCCTACCAATCTCTCTTCTTTGTTGTGCACACGTCACGAAGGAAGCCATTTTTCGTTACCATAGTAACAGGTCTTCTGTGGAAATTCAACGCCGATCCTCTGTTGTGGTCTCAAGTTTACACGGCGCATCTGTTTTTTGGAATTGTTATAGTCAGCTAAGGAACAATAACACACTATTTTTTCCTTCAGTGAGATTTACACGCTGCTCGTGTGTATGTTATTAAAAACGTCATTAGTATCCTGGACTTGCCTGCATATCACTCCACGTTTCCTGTTGTGCAGTCACTCATCGGAACTTTTGGACAATTCCAGCCAAGAAGTCCTCGGGTGAGATATCGCTCACCGGAGCTATACTAATTTTTTTTTTTTTTACTTATGTTCCAGTTTGGTATCTCGATGTACAATGTGCGCTGCTGTGTGTGGGTTGTGCATAATGGGTTGTTCCATCCATTTTTGGGGCCTTGTTTCCTTTTGTGTATTTTTGGTCAGTGGTTGTCTTTTGCTGTACCCTAAATTCCTAAGGCAACGTCTTGCCCTATGGTGTACCCTTATTTAGGTGTGGGTGTGTGGCCAGTCAATGCCATATCTTGAAACTAGGGTGATGTTGTACCTTATGGGGTACCCTGTATATCTTTATATAGGGGACGTTGTAGTTTTGGTCTCCCAGGGTGGGTATCCTGTGTTTCACTCTGCTTGTGCAGTTAGGGTGTTTGTGTCTTATTAATTCCCCATCTATGTACTTAGGGTTAGTACTTATGGTGTACCCTTACTTAGGGGAAGTTGTGGAGTTGTGGTGCCAGTCAGTGCCTACATTTTGTTTCCTAGGGTCTTATTGTTACCCTTTGGAGAAGTTAAGTTGCGCACTTTTAACGTGGTGTACCCTTTTATTAGGGGAGGTTGTCTGCATGTAACTATTTTGCTCTAAAGTTTCAAAGATTAGTTTTCTTTGTGTACTCTTTTCTGGGGAAGGTGGTGTGCGTTGTCAGCGCTGCCCTTTAGTGATGTTATCTTGAACAATTCCTACATTGTTCAATGGTGTACCCTTTTGTTAGGGGAGGTTGTGTGTGTTGGTCTAAGTTGCATCACACTATGTGGGTAGTCGGGGTGCGTTGTCAGCGCTACCTCTTGGTGTAGTGCCGCCACTTTTGCTTGTGTGTGTGTGGATACTGTGTATTTTGTTCCAGGGGCGTTAGTTTCCTCTGGTGTACCCTTTCCTGGGGAGTTGTGTCCTCCACAGTTTAAAGGTTGCCTTTCTATGTGTACCCTTTAAGGGGAGGTTGCTACTGCACGTCATGCACTAGTCTCTTTTGCAAGGCATTCCTTTTTCTGTGTAGGTTGCTAGTTCATCTTATTGTGCTTATTTCCATCTGCACTCATTTTGTCATTCAGTTGTTACACCCTGCTTGATTTGCCAGGATCGCTACCTTGTTTTATTAAGGAGGGTGGATGGGCATGTTATGTAATTTGCATTCTTGTGTTTTGTCTAATCATGACCATTTGTGCATCTTATGTTTATCTTTCTACATGCCTCTTTTTATTGTCCTTTGTTTCTGCTTTCACGCTTGAGTCCCTTGCTTTTCAATTTGTCTCTTTGACTAGCTCTTGTGTCTACAGTCTCCTCTGAATCCTTCTGCTCCGTCTTGACTCCTTACTTGCTGTTGTTTGTTAACGGAAGAGGATGTGTGGTAAATGGTTCTATGTATTTTCCCTCTCTACCACTTCATCAGAATGTCCTGTGACATCATGGAATGTTAGTGTGCCTCCCTGTGTTGAGATTGTCAGTTGGTCATCTGAGGCTGAGGAGCTGGTAGCTCTCTCCTGGTGGGGTTTCTCCTTGTAACTTCCTATCCTGTAACCTGCCACCTTACTACCTGCTAATAAAGAGGGATCTACTACTACACCTGGTCTACGCATCCTTGTTTGTGTACCACACAAAGCATCTTTGGTACTTCTTATGTTACATTTTAAAAATAGAGGCTTTAAATGCAATTTCCTATAAGGAATATAAAATTTACCTGCTAGTCTTGGCACCTCTTCCTGTGTATCTTATGGCAGGGAGACACTACTTCTGCTAAAACCTAAATATTGTGCCTTCTCCCATACCATCCCAATGGATCTCATCACTTCTTCCTACCCGTGTAAGCCCTGCAGCGCTGGACAGGAAGTTGACAATCCTGTACACCAATGCCCCCTCCTACAGGCACTTACCGGGCCCGCCTCTGCTGGAAATAAACTTACTCTTAAAGCGGGCTTACTCAACTGCCGGTCACTAGTAAAACATTCCTTGGATATAGCTCAAACCCTGACGGACAACAAATGGGACCTCCTGTTCCTAATGGAAACATGGTTGGGGGATGATACTAACCCAGCTTTATGTTTAGCCATTCCCCCTGATTATAACATCCTGTGTGCCAACAGACAAAGCCACAATCATGGTGGGGGCGTAGCTATAATTTATAGGTCACAATGGACCATTTCTTCCTTCCCCTATGCTCAAATTGAATCCATCGAAGCATTACCATTCTGTATCAAACTGGCTGCAAAGATTACTTGCTCAGGCCACCTTGTATACCGTCCTCCTAAATCCAAGGTCTCCTTCCTCCCAGCTCTCTTGGACTTGGTCCTTCAGGCTAGCTCCCGCTATGCGAATTTTACCCTACTTGGGGATTTTAATCTGCATATGGAGGATGCTTCTGACCACACCAACCTTAATTTTCTCTCCACCTTAACTGATGGCGGATTAAATCATTTGGTATCCCACCCTACCCATAAGGCTGGGCATACACTTGACCTTATTTGCTCCAACCTGGTGGATATTTCTATCAGTGAACCATATCCAGTGATCTGGTCAGACCATTTTTTTATTCCTTTTTCTTTCTCCCTATGTCATCATGACAAGCCCAGGATTCCGGCCAAGTTGGTTGGCCGTAACTGGAGTAAGATCTCCCCAGACAGCCTAGCTGCACATCTTTCTACAACTGCCCCATTGGATGCTCCCGACTTGGACTCCAGGCTGACTAACTTTAACAGCTGGATCGTCCCATTAAAACTTTTCGATCTGCCCCCTCGTCACCTTGGTACTCCGACGAACTCCGTAAGTGTAAATCTGCTTGCAAACTCTTGGAGCGTCGTTGGAGATATTCGTACTCCCCAGACAGCAAAATGAAATATAAAACAGCCCTTAAAGACTATCGGAAGAAGATAATTGACCATAAAAAGAAATATCTGGAGGAGAAAATTAATAGAGCACAAGGATCCACTAGGGAAATCTTCAACACAGTCAGAACTTTCACTGATCCTATGGCCCTCAAACTCCAATCCCCGGTATCACAATCCCTTTGCACTCGCCTCTCTGATTATTTCGAGGAAAAAATTGCCTCCATCTATGACTCCTTCCCTTGTAATAGCAGCTCCAATTCTGATGGTAAACCCGTAGATCATCCAGAATCCGCCCCTGTTTTCTCAGAGTTTGAGGAGATCACCCTAGAACGTTCTCTGGCAGCACTATTAAAATGCAGATCAGGTTCGCCAATCGACCCCTGACGGCCAAACAATACAAAGCACTGGCCCCTCTTCTAAACCCCATACTTAACTGCATCTGGAACGATTCCCTTAGGACAGGCATATTCCCGGATGTTTGGAAGCATGCCCAATTAGTTCCTATTGATTCAGAAAAGGGGGTGGTGATGAACAGAGTGTCTGAATTAAGCAGACCACTCTTACCCAGTCCAAAGATCAGGGCTTGATCCATCACCGTTTTTTAGCTCACTGCACCATCCCAGCTCAGAACCTGGCTACATGCAAATTAGTCTGTTCCTGTCCCAGTGCATGATGGGAACAGGGCAAACCAAACTACCAAGCCAATTCTTATACTGGGAAGGAAACAAGCTACCGGGGACCGGTTTCTGGCATTTCAGCCTCATCGGCCCGGCTTGCTTGAATCCTGATGGTGCAATGAGCAAGGGACTCACATCTGAGTATACCCTTCCACGCTTATGGTGGACAAAATGATTCAGAAAAGGGGGTGGTGATGAACAGAGTGTCTGAATTAAGCAGACCACTCTTACCCAGTCCAAAGATCAGGGCTTGATCCATCACCGTTTTTTAGCTCACTGCACCATCCCAGCTCAGAAGCCCTGATCTTTGGACTGGGTAAGAGTGGTCTGCTTAATTCAGACACTCTGTTCATCACCACCCCCTTTTCTGTATCGTTTTTGGCCACTATAGGTGTGGCAGGGTATACTCAGACATGAGTCCCTTTCTCACTGCTCCATCAGGATTCAAGCAAGCCGGGCCGAAGAGGCTGAAATGCCAGAAACCGGTCCCCGGTAGCTTGTCTCCTTTCTGGTGAAGAATTGGCTTGGTAGTTTGGTCTGCCCTGTTCCCATGATGCACTGGGCCAGGGACAGACTAATTTGCATATAGCCAGGTTCTGAGCTGGGATGGGGCAGTGAGATAAATAACGGTGATGGATCAAGCCCTGATCTTTGGACTGGGTAAGAGTGGTCTGCTTAATTCAGACACTCTGTTCATCACCACCCCCTTTTCTGTATCGTTTTTGGCCACTATAGGTGTGGCAGGGTATACTCAGACATGAGTCCCTTTCTCACTGCTCCATCAGGATTCAAGCAAGCCGGGCCGAAGAGGCTGAAATGCCAGAAACCGGTCCCCGGTAGCTTGTCTCCTTTCTGGTGAAGAATTGGCTTGGTAGTTTGGTCTGCCCTGTTCCCATGATGCACTGGGCCAGGGACAGACTAATTTGCATATAGCCAGGTTCTGAGCTGGGATGGGGCAGTGAGATAAATAACGGTGATGGATCAAGCCCTGATCTTTGGACTGGGTAAGAGTGGTCTGCTTAATTCAGACACTCTGTTCATCACCACCCCCTTTTCTGTATCGTTTTTGGCCACTATAGGTGTGGCAGGGTATACTCAGACATGAGTCCCTTTCTCACTGCTCCATCAGGATTCAAGCAAGCCGGGCCGAAGAGGCTGAAATGCCAGAAACCGGTCCCCGGTAGCTTGTCTCCTTTCTGGTGAAGAATTGGCTTGGTAGTTTGGTCTGCCCTGTTCCCATGATGCACTGGGCCAGGGACAGACTAATTTGCATATAGCCAGGTTCTGAGCTGGGATGGGGCAGTGAGATAAATAACGGTGATGGATCAAGCCCTGATCTTTGGACTGGGTAAGTGGTCTGCTTAATTCAGACACTCTGTTCATCACCACCCCCTTTTCTGTATCGTTTTTGGCCACTATAGGTGTGGCAGGGTATACTCAGACATGAGTCCCTTTCTCACTGCTCCATCAGGATTCAAGCAAGCCGGGCCGAAGAGGCTGAAATGCCAGAAACCGGTCCCCGGTAGCTTGTCTCCTTTCTGGTGAAGAATTGGCTTGGTAGTTTGGTCTGCCCTGTTCCCATGATGCACTGGGCCAGGGACAGACTAATTTGCATATAGCCAGGTTCTGAGCTGGGATGGGGCAGTGAGATAAATAACGGTGATGGATCAAGCCCTGATCTTTGGACTGGGTAAGAGTGGTCTGCTTAATTCAGACACTCTGTTCATCACCACCCCCTTTTCTGTATCGTTTTTGGCCACTATAGGTGTGGCAGGGTATACTCAGACATGAGTCCCTTTCTCACTGCTCCATCAGGATTCAAGCAAGCCGGGCCGAAGAGGCTGAAATGCCAGAAACCGGTCCCCGGTAGCTTGTCTCCTTTCTGGTGAAGAATTGGCTTGGTAGTTTGGTCTGCCCTGTTCCCATGATGCACTGGGCCAGGGACAGACTAATTTGCATATAGCCAGGTTCTGAGCTGGGATGGGGCAGTGAGATAAATAACGGTGATGGATCAAGCCCTGATCTTTGGACTGGGTAAGAGTGGTCTGCTTAATTCAGACACTCTGTTCATCACCACCCCCTTTTCTGTATCGTTTTTGGCCACTATAGGTGTGGCAGGGTATACTCAGACATGAGTCCCTTTCTCACTGCTCCATCAGGATTCAAGCAAGCCGGGCCGAAGAGGCTGAAATGCCAGAAACCGGTCCCCGGTAGCTTGTCTCCTTTCTGGTGAAGAATTGGCTTGGTAGTTTGGTCTGCCCTGTTCCCATGATGCACTGGGCCAGGGACAGACTAATTTGCATATAGCCAGGTTCTGAGCTGGGATGGGGCAGTGAGATAAATAACGGTGATGGATCAAGCCCTGATCTTTGGACTGGGTAAGAGTGGTCTGCTTAATTCAGACACTCTGTTCATCACCACCCCCTTTTCTGTATCGTTTTTGGCCACTATAGGTGTGGCAGGGTATACTCAGACATGAGTCCCTTTCTCACTGCTCCATCAGGATTCAAGCAAGCCGGGCCGAAGAGGCTGAAATGCCAGAAACCGGTCCCCGGTAGCTTGTCTCCTTTCTGGTGAAGAATTGGCTTGGTAGTTTGGTCTGCCCTGTTCCCATGATGCACTGGGCCAGGGACAGACTAATTTGCATATAGCCAGGTTCTGAGCTGGGATGGGGCAGTGAGACAAATAACGGTGATGGATCAAGCCCTGATCTTTGGACTGGGTAAGAGTGGTCTGCTTAATTCAGACACTCTGTTCATCACCACCCCCTTTTCTGTATCGTTTTTGGCCACTATAGGTGTGGCAGGGTATACTCAGACATGAGTCCCTTTCTCACTGCTCCATCAGGATTCAAGCAAGCCGGGCCGAAGAGGCTGAAATGCCAGAAACCGGTCCCCGGTAGCTTGTCTCCTTTCTGGTGAAGAATTGGCTTGGTAGTTTGGTCTGCCCTGTTCCCATGATGCAGTGGGCCAGGGACAGACTAATTTGCATATAGCCAGGTTCTGAGCTGGGATGGGGCAGTGAGATAAATAACGGTGATGGATCAAGCCCTGATCTTTGGACTGGGTAAGAGTGGTCTGCTTAATTCAGACACTCTGTTCATCACCACCCCCTTTTCTGTATCGTTTTTGGCCACTATAGGTGTGGCAGGGTATACTCAGACATGAGTCCCTTTCTCACTGCTCCATCAGGATTCAAGCAAGCCGGGCCGAAGAGGCTGAAATGCCAGAAACCGGTCCCCGGTAGCTTGTCTCCTTTCTGGTGAAGAATTGGCTTGGTAGTTTGGTCTGCCCTGTTCCCATGATGCACTGGGCCAGGGACAGACTAATTTGCATATAGCCAGGTTCTGAGCTGGGATGGGGCAGTGAGATAAATAACGGTGATGGATCAAGCCCTGATCTTTGGACTGGGTAAGAGTGGTCTGCTTAATTCAGACACTCTGTTCATCACCACCCCCTTTTCTGTATCAATTAGTTCCTATTGTCAGAAAAATCAATGCAGACCCAGATGAACCAGCCAACTATAGGCCCATTTCCTTACTGCCCGCCCCAGCCAAGGTTCTTGAAAAGCTAGTGCACCAGCAACTAGCGGGCTTCTTCGAAACCCATGGTTTATTCCACGATTCACAACACGGGTTTAGACCAGGCCACAGCACCGAGTCAGCCTTGATAGAGATGGCTGATTCCGTGCAGTGGAAGTTGGACGGGGGTTCGAGAGCGGTGTTGGTGCTACTTCATTTGTCGGCAGCTTTCGACACCGTCTCTCACCCCGTCCTACTTAACCGCCTCCGAACTAAAGGCATCCAAGGCAAAGCCTTGGATTGGCTGTCCTCGTTTTTATCCAACTGGACACAGGCGGTGTTTACCCCCCCTACACCTCCGATAGTCGTCCGTTAAAATGGGGAGTCCCACAGGGCTCCTCACTGAGCCCTCTTTTGTTTAATGTTTATTTTTCCCCCCTGGCTGAGCTTATTGCTCAGTCAGGAATTAAGGCAACCTCGTATGCCGATGATATTCAGCTTTTATTTTCTTATGACACTCCAACTCAGACCACTTTTGACCCATTAAAAGATTGTCTCCGCAACATCGCTCGCTGGATGGACAATAATTTCCTTCGACTAAACGCCGGGCAAACCGAGGTCCTCTTTTTTCACCAATCCTCCCCATTGGACTCGAACCTTTGGTGGCCTCATGATCTGAGCATGCCCCCTACCCCAAGAAATCAGTAAAAAACCTGGGGGTCAGATGGGATTCTAGCCTCTCCTTCCAAAACCAAGTCCAGACGGTGACTGCGGCATGCTTCTCAAAAATTAGGATGCTCAAAAAATGTATTAATTTCCTTCCCAGTAACACCAGGAAAACCATTGTCCAGGCATTAATAACTTCCCATTTAGATTATGCCAACAGTCTGTATATTGGACTTGCTTCTGGACTTTGCTACCGGTTACAGACAGTCCAGAACGCCGCAGTCCGGCTGGTCTGTGGCATCTCCCTTCGAGAGCATATCTCTCCACACCGACGAAGGCTACATTGGTTGCCAGTTCAAAAAAGGGCAGAATTCAAAGCACTTACCCTGGCACATCGTGCAATCAAGGGAAGGGCTCCGCTTATCTCTCTTCTTGTCTCCGCTCTTACAGCAATGCCAGACACCTCCGATCCAGCACAAAAAACTTGCTGTGTACCCCCAGATTTAAAAAAGTACGTTCTGGGGGAAAAACCTTCCAGGTATGTGCTTCCTCTCAATGGAATAAGCTCCCTAATTCCATTAGGCTTATTCAGGAGGAGTTGACCTTTCGCAAGGCACTGAAAACATTTCTCTTCTGCTAAATTCCCCAAGAGTGAGATCCAGTATACACACAGAAGCGCCGGGACACCCTGTTGGGGTAGCTGTGCGCTATACAAAATACACTAAATAAAAAAAAAAATAGCTGTGAATTTTTCGCTCTGATTGTTTCTACGATAGCACTGGTGAAAACTGAATTGTTACAGATCTGTTTGTATGATTTTCGAATTATAATGTTCACATTTAAGCACATAATTGTTTTCACATTGAGCACAATGTTTTTAGACAAATTTTTATTTTTGTGATCTGACTGTGGTGTTCCCTTTCTCTCTTGGAATCAATGTCTACGTTTTGAATAGGTATAAACTAAATGTATAAAATGAACCAGAGGCCAAGTTTATTTAATAACATGTCCTCTACGTTGAAGTAAAAGCATGTATGAACTTTAAAGCCACTTTTTGTTGTTAATAGTTTAACTTTCTAAAAGTGGCATTTGCCAAACTGTTATTTAAAATCCAACTTCACCATAAGATGTGGTTTTAATTTGTGCATTCACTGACACCAAACTTGAAAAGTCTATCTCTTTCCAATTGGGAATTACACTTAAAAGAAGTAATACAGTATTACACATGTTATCCTATAGGAGTGATAGGCCTTGCAGTAGTGAAAAATGAAAATGAGAGTTTTCCACTAACAAGACATATAAAACTTTAAAAACACACGTCCTGCCTTTTAGATTCATTACACAGTGCCCTGTGGGCCATACAGGCCTACGTTAGGGGAGAATTATATGTATATAAAGGGAATGTTTGGGCCTGGCAAGAGGTTGATCTTGCCTGGGTGAAGTGGAAGTGTAAAAGGGACATAAAGTCTCTGCACTGGCAGACCTGCGCTACGGTTAGAATGCTACTAAAGTGGGTGGCACAATGAGTGCTGCAGGGCCACTGGTATTCTAAAGAAACAATTGGCCCATTACTATAGAATGATCAAGCATGAAACATAAGAGATAAAATAAGGCCTATGCATATAAATCTCAATGGATATATAAATATATACATTTTAGCGGGATGGTAGAAAGAATGAACAAATTATTTCACATATCAATTTAGAGTACCAATGCTACCATAACTTCTTTGCATAACAATTTCAGTAGTCATGGTACTTATTGTCGCCGACATTCCGATCCCTCCATAAAATTTGAGGATCATTATCAGGACATAATTGATCATGCCTGAGACAGAAAATGCCTATGCAGAAGCAGCAATTCGAGTAGTCTGGTTCCTAATCAGGGCTGGATCCCTGTCTGTGCTGCCATGATACCTTTTACTCTGGAAAGAAGGTAAGTTTCCAAGCTGACTAGGATAAAGGCAGTGAGTGGATCAGAAAAACCAGGGAACCACCAATCATATGGTGGGAAAATGTAGTCAGCAATAATCACCAACAATAATGGACAGACGCGAGCTGCGTACCGTCCTGAAAGCGGGAGGGTGGCTAATAATGCAGATTACTTGTAGAACGTGATAGACACAACGTGGTAATGGTAGAACACAGACATCAGAGGTTAGAAGGCTACTTAAGTCGGTGGCACAAAAAAGTGCTGCAGGCCCACTAGTAGCACTTAATTTACAGGCCCAGGGCACATGTATTGCATTTTACTAGTGACCGATAAGTAAATTAAATATGCTAATTGGTGTTTAACCTCTGTTAACATCTTTATGAGAGAGAGTTCAAGCACTTTAGCACTAACTAGCAGTGGTAAAGTGAACAGAGTCCTAAGCCAGCAAAAAAGATGGTCAGAAAATGTGGAGGAGGAAAGCAAAAAGTGGTGGAAGACCACCCTTAGGCTGTCAGGTTTAACACTGAAAAAAAAGTCATTAACAGAAATGGCCATTTTTGGCATGTGTAAATTGGGTCATTTATATACATTTATGGCGGGATAATTATTTTTTTACACATCAAGTACTATTCTAGAATCATAACGCCTCTGAGAAATCCCTCCTTCTCCTTGGAAGGGTCACCAGAGTTCAGAGCAACAGCAAATATTCAGCAATTGCGTTATAAAAACAGCTGCACAGGCACACAAGAATAGACATTAATCAATGTTTGTGACTGAGTGAGCATTTTAAATGGAATATGCATCATTGAAGCTGACGGCTGCCATTACAGATTGTGCCTTCAAGCATGTCAATCAACACTGACACGCACGGTCTACATAAGCAGCGACTCGCATCTTTTTAAAAAGACATGCACGGTGTCAATAAGCAGAGCCTCCTTGCATCTATTTTAACGAGGACACGCACGGTGTACATAAGCAGAGCCTCCTCACAGCTCTTTTAAACAGGACATGCACAGTGTAAATAAGCAGAGCATCTTCACATCTCTTTTAAAGAGGACATGCACAGTGTACATAAGCAGATCCTCCTCGCATCCTTTTAAAGAGGACATACACGGTGTACATAAGCAGAGCCTCCTAGCATCTCTTTTATATGAAGGACATGCATTGTGTACATAAGCAGATCCTCATCATATCTCTTTTAAAGAGGACATGCATGGTGTACATAAGCTGAGCATCGTCACATCTCTGTTAAAGAGGACATGCACGGTGTACATAAGCAGATCCTCATCATATCTCTTTTAAAGAGGACATGCACGGTGTACATAAGCAGAGCCTCCTCACAGGTCTTTTAAAGAGGACATGCACAGTGTACATAAGCAGATCCTCATCATATCTCTTTTAAAGAGGATATGCACAGCGTACATAAGCAGAGCCTCCTCACATCTCTTTTAAAGAGGACATGCACGGTGTACATAAGCAGAGCCCCCTTGCATCTCTTTTAAAGAGGACATGCACGGTGTACATAAGCAGAACCTCATTGCATCTCTTTTAAAGAGGACATGCATTGTGTACATAAGCAGATCCTCATCATATCTCTTTTAAAGAGGACATGCACAGTGTACATAAGCAGAGCCTCCTCACAGCTCTTTTAAAGAGGACATGCACAGTGTACATAAGCAGAGCCTCCTCACATCTATTTTAAAGAGGACATGCACGGTGTACATAAGCAGAGCATATTCACATCTATTTTAAAGAGGACATGCACAGTGTACATAAGCAGAGCCTACTCACATCTCATTCTCAAGAGGACATGCACAGTGTACATAAGCAGGCCCTCCTCGCATCCTTTTAAAGAGGAAATGCACAGTGTACACAAACAGAGCCTCCTCGCATCCTTTTAAAGAGGACATGCACGGTGTACATAAGCAGAGCCTCCTCACATCTCTTTCTCAAGAGGACATGCACGGTGTACATAAGCAGAGCCTCCTCACAGCTCTTTTAAAGAGGACATGCACAGTGTACATAAACAGAGCCCCCTCGCATCGTTTTAAAGAGGACATGCACAGTGTACATAAGCAGAGCCTCCTCACATCTCTTTCTCAAGAGGACATGCACAGTGTACATAAGCAGAGCCTCCTCGCATCCTTTTAAAGAGGACATGCACAGTGTACATAAGCAGAGCCTCCTCACATCTCTTTCTCAAGAGGACATGCACAGTGTACATAAGCAGAGCCTCCTCGCATCCTTTTAAAGAGGACATGCACAGTGTACATAAGCAGAGCCTCCTCGCATCCTATTAAAGAGGACATGCACAGTGTACACAAGCAGAGCCTCCTCGCATCCTTTTAAAGAGGACATGCACGGTGTACACAAGCAGAGCCTCCTCGCATCCTTTTAAAGAGGACATGCACGGTGTACATAAGCAGAGCCTCCTCGCATCTCTTTTAAAGAGGACATGCACGGTGTACACAAGCAGAGCCTCCTCGCATCCTTTTAAAGAGGACATGCACGGTGTACACAAACAGAGCCTCCTCGCATCTCTTTTAAAGAGGACATGCACAGTGTACATAAGCAGAGCCTCCTCACATCTCTTTTAAAGAGGACATGCACAGTGTACACAAACAGAGCCTCCTCGCATCTCTTTTAAAGAGGACATGCACAGTGTACTCAAGCAGAGCCTCCTCACATCTCTGTTAAAGAGGACATGCACGGTGTACATAAGCAGAGCCTCCTCACATCTCTTTTAAAGAGGAGATGCACAGTGTACATAAGCAGAGCCTCCTCACATCTCTTTTAAAGAGGACATGCACAGTGTACATAAGCAGAGCCTCCTCACATCTCTTTTAAAGAGGACATGCACTGTGTACATAAGCATGGCATCCTCGCATCTCTTTTAAAGAGGACATGCACAGTGTACACAAACAGAGCCTCCTCGCATCTCTTTTAAAGAGGACATGCACAGTGTACTCAAGCAGAGCCTCCTCACATCTCTGTTAAAGAGGACATGCACGGTGTACATAAGCAGAGCTTCCTCGCATCTCTTTTAAAGAGGACATGCACGGTGTACATAAGCAGAGCCTCCTTGCATCTCTTTTAAAGAGGACATGCACAGTGTACATAAGCAGAGCCTCCTTGCATCTCTTTTAAAGAGGACATGCACAGTGTACATAAGCAGAGCCTCCTCGCATCTCTTTTAAAGAGGACATGCACAGTGTTCATAAGCAGAGCCTCCTCGCATCTCTTTTAAAGAGGACATGCACAGTGTACATAAGCAGAGCCTCCTCACATCTCTTTTAAAGAGGACATGCACGGTGTACATAAGCAGAACCTCATTGCATCTCTTTTAAAGAGGACATGCACGGTGTACATAAGCAGAGCCTCCTCGCATCTCTATTAAAGAGGACATGCACAGTGTACTCAAGCAGAGCCTCCTCACATCTCTGTTAAAGAGGACATGCACGGTGTACATAAGCAGAGCTTCCTCGCATCTCTTTTAAAGAGGACATGCACGGTGTACATAAGCAGAGCCTCCTTGCATCTCTTTTAAAGAGGACATGCACAGTGTACATAAGCAGAGCCTCCTTGCATCTCTTTTAAAGAGGACATGCACAGTGTACATAAGCAGAGCCTCCTCGCATCTCTTTTAAAGAGGACATGCACAGTGTTCATAAGCAGAGCCTCCTCGCATCTCTTTTAAAGAGGACATGCACAGTGTACTCAAGCAGAGCCTCCTCACATCTCTGTTAAAGAGGACATGCACGGTGTACATAAGCAGAGCCTCCTCGCATCTCTTTTTAAAGAGGACATGCACGGTGTACATAAGCAGAGCCTCCTCGCATCTCTTTTAAAGAGGACATGCACAGTGTACATAAGCAGAGCCTCCTCGCATCTCTTTTAAAGAGGACATGCACAGTGTTCATAAGCAGAGCCTCCTCACATCTCTTTTTAAAGAGGACATGCACGGTGTACATAAGCAAAGCCTCCTCGCATCTCTTTTAAAGAGGACATGCACAGTGTACATAAGCAGAGCCTCCTCACATCTCTTTTAAAGAGGACATGCACAGTGTACACAAACAGAGCCTCCTCACATCTCTGTTAAAGAGGACATGCACGGTGTACATTAGCAGAGCCTCCTCGCATGCAAGGCGACAGGAAAACCTGCCGCTATCGCCAGAAAGATGTTGCTAACGCCTGTTAGCGACAGCTTGCTGATAGAGCGATAAAAAAATCGCTGCTTTAGCGGCAAAAAGGGCCACTAATGCCCTTGCTAATATGCCCCCTCGTTCTGTATGTAGAAAGAGAGCTTTGTGAAGCTATTCTCTTCATGGTGCACTGAACAGTAGGAACAAATTGGAATTCACATGTTCAGGTTTTATCTTTTATGAATTCATGCTGATTAAACTTAAGACAAAGGAAAAATCGTGAAGAGTGGCTTGACATCATTGTGGCAATGAAACCTATATTTTACATGGACCTGTGATATACTTTCACGCAATGAAAACAACTAAACGTGTTATATATATATTTTCTTCTGATAAATAAAATATTAATATAAATATATTCAGAAATATAGGAGAAAACAATTTACATTAGTATTAAATCACCAATCAAAATAATTTAATATAGATGATCACTTTTTAGATGCAGATGATCTATCTATCTATCTATCTATCTATCTATCTATCTATCTATCTATCTATCTATCTATCTATCTAGCTATCTATCTATCTATCCTCATTATGTAAAGTAATAAATTGTATTACAAATTAAGGAAAAGAACTGTTATAAGAAGTAAACCTCAAAAATCTATAAATACAGTTCCTAGTATTTAAAACCCACCAATAGTGTTTTGTGTTATTGTTTTTTTCATTAATTTACATCATCATAACTTTATTTCGATCACAAGGATCTTAAAAAGTGCATAGAAAAGACAGTTAAAAATATCATAAAAGCAGAAAAACCATAAAAAAGATACGCCTCTTCCATATGTACAATTAAAATGCAATAAAAATTATTATACCATATTATTATTATTATTATTATTATTATTTATTTTTGTAGAGCGCGTAGTCACCCTGAGGTATCCCAGCGCTAGGAACCCTATCTCTTCAGTTCAGCGGGCCAAGGGCAAGCAAAAAAGGGGGGGGGGGACAGAAGATCAGAGTTAAGAGTAAGCATGAATCATTGGGGAAAAAGATGAGTCTTGAGCCGCTTCCTGAAGCGAAGGTATTGTGGTTCGAGTCGCAGGTCGCGGGGGAGCGAGTTCCAAAGGCGTGCAGTTTGGACTGAGAAACGTCTTCCACCCGAGCGGGCTTTCTTGAATCTGGGGGTGGTGATGAAATTTTCTGTGTCCGAACGGAGGGATCTTGTGGGTTTATAGGGTGTGATGAGTTTACTGAGAACAGGGGGGCCTTGATTTTGTAGTAGTTTGTGGGCTAGGCACAAGGCCTTGAATTTGACCCGCTCCCTTATGGGAAGCCAGTGGAGGAGTTTTAGAGCAGGTTTAGCGGAAGTTCTGGCAGGGGTATTTGTGATAATCCGGACCGCCGTATTCTGGATTCTCTGAAGCTTGTTAAGGGTCGCTTCAGGGGCGCCTAGATAAATCACATTGCTATAATCGAGCCTCGAAAGTATTAGGCCTTGAATTAGCAATTTTTGGGAGTTAAAGGGCAGGAGGGGCAGGACTTTCCTCAACGATTTCAGGAGCCCGAAACAGGTCCCGGCTACTTTCTTTGCCTGCACAGTGAATGAAAGGTCAGTGTCGAGCCACACACCCAGACTTTTTACCTCTTCTTTTGGATCAGGGGGGGGGCCCATACAAGCTGGCCAGATGTTCGGGGAGAGTGTGAGCCCTTTCGGGCCGAGGAGCAGAACTTCAGTTTTCGTCCCGTTTAGTTTTAGGGCTGAATTGTTCATCCAGCAGTGGACCTGCGTAAGGCAGTTAAATAGGTCTGCTGATTGTTGTCTGGGGTGAGATAGAGACACCACTAGTTGTGTGTCGTCAGCATAGCTGACGACGCTCACTCCGAATGGGGTGATAACCTCCTCCAATGTGGACATATAGATATTAAATAGTGTGGGGCTCAGGGAGGAGCCCTGAGGCACACCACATTGGAGGGGAATTTCGGAGGAGCAGGCGTTCTTCTCCCAGATCTGATAGGTCCGTTGAGCTAAGAAGGATGAGAGCCAGGAAAGGGCCGAGCCTTCCACACCAACTCTCTTAAGTCTTTTGATGAGAAGTTGGTGGTTGACGGTATCGAATGCCACACTTAGGTCGAGGAGGATCACTGCCACTGATCCTCCTCCGTCCAGTAGTGCTCTGGCTTCCTCTACCGCTGCCAGGAGGGCGATGTCAGTGCCCTGCCCTGGACGAAAGCCCGTCTGGGAACTTTTTAGCTTATTGTTGCTCTCCAAGAACTGAGAGAGTTTCCTATTAACCAATTTTTCAGCAATCTTGCTGACTCCCGGGAGTAGGGAGATAGGCCTGTAATTAGCCAGATTTTCGGGGTCGAGGGAAGGTTTCTTTAGTAGAGCTTTTACGACGGCCGTCTTCCAGCTCGGGGGTACAACTCCCTGTTGGAGTGAGGCGTTGATCAGATATGTCAGAGGGGGAATGATCGTGGGGGCTACCTCCTTGAGGATCCGGAGTGGGGCGGGGTCCCTGGGAGATCCGCTCTTTATGGATTTCAGCGTGTTTTCTACTTCTTCAGTTGTAACTTGACCCCAAGAAGAGAGACAAGTAGGTGTTGAGGAGTACGGGAGATCGCTTTCTTCACACGGATTCGCGAGGGGGATTGAATCAAGAATTGTTTGGATTTTATCATGGAAGAAATTAGCCAATTGTTGGCATTTTTCCTGATCAGCTTTAGGATCCGTGGGGTATCTCGGTCCCTGTTCTGGGGTTTTCAGAAGCTCTTTAAGGATGGCGTAGGATTCCTTACTGGAGCATCCCGCTTTCTCTATTCTCTCCTGGAAAAAAGCGCTTTTCGTTTTTCGAATAGCGGTTTTATAGATTAAAAGGGAGGTAGAATAGATGTCTTTGTTAGTTTCCGATTTGTTTTTTCTCCAAGAGCGTTCCGTTCTCTTGCACTCTTGGCGCAGGGCTTTAAGCTCTGGGGTGTACCATAGAGCAGAGGATAGTCTTTTGGGATGTTTGAAGGTCGCAGTTTTGGGGAGAAGTGTATCTAGAGAAGAGGTAATCCACTCATTAAACTGCTTGTCAGCCGTGGCAGGATCGGTGGAGAGCTCGGGGATGGAGTCTGCAAGGACGGCGGCCCATTCCCCGGGTGTGAGTTTATGCCACCGTCTGTCGGTTACCTGAATTTTAGTGGTTAGGGGATTCGTGGTGGATATTTCCCAGGAGATAGGGACCAGAAAATGGTCCGTCCATGGGAGGGTCACGGGTGGTCTGGTGGTGATAGTTGCTACATTAGTGAGGATGGGATCCAGTAGGTGTCCCTTCTCATGGGTAGGCTCGTTGTTGACCAGTCGGATATTGAGTGACATTAGGTCTTGCCGGAGGTCAGAGGCTATCCGGTCCGTAGGGTCCATGAAGTGGAGGTTTAGGTCACCTAGCATAAGGAAGTTGGAGGTAGAAGATGCTAGTTGTGACACTGATTCGATGACGGCATTAATGAAATTGCCAGGAGCACCTGGGGGGCGGTAGATCAGTAGCCCTGACAGGGAGTGAGCTGGGGAGGTTTGGATGGAGAATTGACAGCTTTCGCAATCCTCGATAAGGGCGTTGGAGGTTCTACAAGTATATTTTGAGCATTTGATCCATAAAGCCAACAGTAAGTTTGCTAAACCAAAAACTATTACTCTACAGTTGTCTCTAGAGAAAATTGTCAGCACATTGAGATAGTGGCCAGTTTCTATAAGCCTACACAAAGGGACTATCCACTTTCCCCTCAAGTTCTTGTAATGGGAGCAGAAAAATATCAAGTGGACTAGGGATTTACGTTCACCAGGGTAGACTCCCAATAGAGGGTTTTGACCCTACTCTTCGGAATCGAACACAACTCCTCCGGTCTTGACCAATAGACCTCCAGCCCTCATTTCGTCAACAGATCCCTCAGGGTACTGAACCAGGGAATCGTGCTTACCTTGGGCTGTGCCGAAAGGTCCCTAATCGCCGCTCGGTAGGTAGCAAGTTCCTCTAAGGCCATAGGCGAGGCCAGAATATTATATGTTTATAGTCCAGCTTGTGGGCCAGTTTTCTTTGAGACAGATCCAGGTAAATTGGAGTCAAGGGAGTGCTGGCTGGTAGATTAAAAAGGGATCTTATAAATCGATGTTTGGTGACAGTAAGACCATCAGTGTTCCCACTACCCCATAGTTCTGCTACATATAAAACTGCTCCTAAGGCTTTGATATTTCTAATGCTGGGGCCACTTTCCCAGACACCATGTGGCAGATTTACAAGAAAGTGACGCATCTGTAGAGATGCGCCACTTTCCCTGCGCCACCATGCAAAACCCTTGCGTCACCATGGGTGTGCTGTATTTACAATACGGTGCATCATGGCGCAAGGATTGACAGATGTGTCAGAAATTCTGATGCATCTGTTGACGGAAAAGTCATGCACTGCTGGAATCGTGTTGAAAGCACAACGCAACTCCAGCAATGCGTGTTGCGGCTTATTCCCAATACACTGCGTCACTCCTTACGCCTGATTCAGGCGTCCTAAATGTCACACAGTGAAATCACTTTTGATGCAGGTTCAAGTGTATTTCCAAGGCTCTTAATGAGGGGAGGGAAGAAGGTGGGCAGGGCCATTGGGAAAAGAGGGAGGGCAGTAAAGGTGGGAAGGGCGAGGCCTCCACAATGACCTAGGCCAGGTAGGGATGAGGGGGGTTTGCTCGAAAGGGGAGAGAAGGGGAGGGAGGATACAGGTGCATAGGATTAAAGATGTAGCAGGTTCTGTCAGACTTTTTGAAAGTGGTGTCACTTCCACTGGTGTGATTAAGTTTGTTAAAAAAAAGCTGTGGCCTCAGATTCCTGAAAGTGATCTCATTACTTAAACAATAGGACCAAGTTTAGGGCAATGCGAGCTTGGTTTAGAGTATTACATGCAAAGGATTTCTTCTTTAAAGAAATCACCTTAAAACCACCTAATCCCCCTTAAGGGTCCCAGGATATATCATGCATGCCTTTTACGCATCTCCAGGTGCATGAGTTAGAAGTGTGTCAATCTTTATAGCCATAGAGTGGGACAACATAATATAAGGGGTGTTTAGGGATCCAAAGTCTAAATGGATTTGGGGTACAACCCTGGTGCAAAGTCAGATAATCCATTTTGTGAGGCTATTATGGCTATTATGGCCCTATCAAAGAGACGAAGACACACCCTCAGCTCTGGAGGAAATGTATAATATTGCGAAAGGTCATTAGGGTTCGTTATAATAGGAGGAGATTTTAATCTGATTCTTCTTGTTGCAATAAACATCTGAACAAACCTAAAACTATTAATCTCTTAAAACAGCTAGAATAACATCTAGCATTGTTAGACCCACGGTGCAGTAACTATGATCAAGACAGACAGTATACATGTTTCTCAGAATGATTCAACTCAGCCTCGCTTATTGACTTTTTTTTATCTCACATTTTTTTTGCCGGGGTCAGACAGAAATTTTGGCGAATGGTTTATTAGGCCATTTGGCAATTCAAGCGGAACTTTCCATCCTCGAATGGCAGCCCACAAGATCCAGATGGACGATTAATAAATCTTTGTGAATGAATGAAAGCTGAGTTGATAATATGCGACAAGCTCTAGAATCCTCCCTGAAGCATAACATTGATACTACCTATCAATCAATCAGTCAATCAATCAATCAATCAATCAATCAGGGGTTTGTAAAGCGCACAACTCACCCGTGAGGGTCTGAAGGCTGCCTCACAGTTCTCAGTGTGGGGGGCACTGAAGGCTTTTTTTAGAGGCGAGGCGATTGCTTTTCAAGTACTGCAAATGTAGCAAGAAAAAGCAAAGCTACACCAGTTGCAATTGGCACTAAACATGGAAACCGTGACCTTCAAGATAATAAATACTTTGGTAACAAACAAAGGGGGCTATTACGATGACGGGCGGACTTTAACAGTGAACAGGACCGACCGCCGATGTTGCGGCGATCTCGCCATTCAAATTAGGAGGTGCCCACCACACTGGCGGGAGCATTCCGCATTCTTTACATTGTTGCAGGCAGTGCTGGAAGCAGCACCTGCCGCAATGTAAAAAAAGAATGTTGTGCAATTGCATACACAACGTGACAGGCACCGCCCACACCCCCAACACCATGGGGGCCCCCTCAACAGCAAAAACCGCATGCCTATTTGCCGCCATGGAAAGGCTGCTCTCCGCCTGCATCATAATATGGATGGTTGTGTCTTGCAAACACCTCCAGCATATCATGCCCCTTTTTCACCCGGTTGTCTCGTCGACCAACGGTAAAGTGGCAGACGGGCTTTCCGTCCGCCACAGACCCCCCAGCCATACTAATATGGCGGGGGGTCATTCAGGATTGGATGGCGGGCAGATCGCCCCCGCCGGGCTAGCAGTGGCTACCGGCGGGGGCGATCCGCACGCCATCCTAATGGGCCCTTTAGAGTCAGCTCAAGCGAGACAGAACCTGAAAGAGCATTTTACATCAGCTGAAATACTTAATCAAAATGCATGCGTGCAAAAAGGTATGAGGATAGGGAGCATATGGCCAGATATCTGGCTTGGTCAATTAAACGTAAAAATATAATTAACTCCATAAAATTGATTTTTGATTCTTACACGGGTGAATTAGTTTCTCAGCCGGTGGCAGAGGTCTTTACGAAACATTATGCAAAATTATTTTCCGACCCACGGGAGTCCAGGCCAGAGGCAATAAATTTGTGGCGTAAAAGATTTCTTTGCCAACCTTGACTAAAGGGGAGGAATCATCGGTTATTGCACCAATTACCTTAGCTGAAGTAGAAAATGTGATCAACTCTCAGCCAATGGAAAAGCCTGTGGTAAGGATGGGGGACCAGCTGACGTTTACAAAACTTTTCTGCAAGTTTTTGGTCCTCTCTCCAATACATTTTTCTTAGGCACTAAATACTCCAACTCCATTTACGGAATCCATCATAGTTAGTTATTTGAAAAAGGGTAAATCGGGCACTGACCGGAGATTATATCGTCCAATAAGTTTACTGAACAATGATTATAAGCTCTTGGCTAATCGATTTGCCCCAATTGGTCAAACCGTCATTGATAGCGACCAAAATGGGTTATTGCCAAGCAGGCTAATCTCTATCAAAGCCAACTGTCTACCTCAGGCAATTGATTTGTATTTAGTTCAAATAATTAAGGAAGCAATAAATATGTAATACATGGAAACGGCTATTAACCTGAACCACAGCATTCTTACTAGATACTTACTTTTCCATCTAGCTTGGTGCAGCTGATAGGAAATCTGTATAAAAACGGGGCAACACCAAAAATAGGTATACAACCTTTACAACGCAACTTTTACAACGCACTACCATTACAACGAAACTTTTACAACGCAAAATCCATTACAACGCATGCATTTACAACGCAGTCATTACAACGCATGACACTACAACGCACACCACTACAACGCATACCATTACAACTCAGTCATTACAACGCATACCATTACAACGCATAACTTACCATCCAACACTTACCCTACTGTTGCACCCCCCGGAGTTAGAATAGTAATTTTTACCCCTACACTATCCAACACTTACCTTATATGCAATGTAATGTAATGCGTTGTAATGGTATGCGTTGTAAATGTAGTATGCGTTGTAGTGGCATGCGCTGTAAAGGTAGTTTCAAAGAATTCGTTGTAATGGCATGCGTTGTAATGGTGTGCGTTGTAATGGATCTTGCGGTGTAAAAAATGCGTTGTAAAGGTAGGAGTTGTAAAAGTATGCGTTGTAACGTCATAGATCCCCAAAAATAATCAATCCTACACCCGTCGGACAAGCCAATACAAGCAGGGTCACCCGGCAAGGACGCCCCATCGCACCTATACTTTTTTGTAGTTTATAGAACTTCTAGCCTGCACTATTCATCAAAATCTTAGCATCTCAGCCCCTAGATTTAAACTTTTTGCTGACAATATGGTATTAAATATGGCAGCAGAGGAAAATTATATTGCGAATGCATTTTCTGTTATTACATAATTCATGGATTCAGGGGTATATACAATTAATCATTCAACGTCAGAGGCCTTACTGTTCTGCAGAAGCTCTACCAGCATCGATGCAGGCTCATTGCTCCCCTACTATCCCAATTAGAAATCTCAGGATATTTGTTACTTCGAAATTTGGGGATTTGTTTACGTTGAATTATGCTCCCACTCTAACGAAGATGGGGAAGCTACTCACTGAGCGGCAGAATTTATCAATGGTGATTATTGGCAGGGCTGCATTGGTAAAAATGAATATCTTCCTTTTTTTTCAAATGTTATGATTAAGGTCCAACAATCGCTTTTTGATGGCATGCTTAATTTGAGCCGGTGCTTTCTGGTGCTGAGCACCGGCACCTAATTGTCAACACCACACTTAAGGCAGTCTGCCACAAGGTGGTGCTGCTCATGTAATTTAGAAATGAGCAGTATAACAGTTGATTAGGAAAACAGTATACATTAAAAAATTGCTAATACCTGCCTCCCCAGCCATTCCTTTAGCTTTGGGGTCCTGGAATAATCTGAACTGTCACATTTACATGCGAGAGAGATGGTTAGTAGTTGTTTTGGCAGCGATGACAAGGGCGATGGGTGGTGCAAGCTGCAGTGGCCTCCTGGTCAGACCCCTGGCACTTACTATTTTACAAATTAAGCACTGTATTTGTCAGTGTAGGAAACCGCGCATTCAGCTCCAGGTATTGCAATTAGATCAAGAAGAAGCAGGGTTGGCAGTCCCCAGAATGAAGAATCTTTACCAGGCAGCTTTCATGGATTGGTTCTCTCGACCCGTTACACTTCTATGAGCAAAACAATTTTAATCGAGCAGAATGTTAGATGAACCCAGCTCTAAGGTGTCCGTATTGCTAAAACATTCTAGACTTCCGAAGAGAACCAGGTATAAGATGCCTTTTATTTTTCTGCATAGATCTAATTAGACCTGGCAAGAGTTTGATGTGCCCAGATTTCACCCATGTCCCAAATTAGTCCATTCTACCCCTTTAGGGCTTCTGTTAGGTGTGTACTTGACTATGCAGTGGGCTACTTTAGGGTTTTGTTTCCTGAAAGATTTTTTTCAAAATAATGCATTTATACATTGGCAACAGGTCGTTGGTTTTCACCCTCAAATAAGCCCTAACATGCGATTTAGTTTTATTCTAGTTAGAAATATATGTCGAGGGTATAAAGTGCAAGAAAAGCCGGTAGCGCATCGAACCAGTTTAAAAGACACAGGTAACTGGTATAGAGTATTGCATCAAAAGATCTATGAGGAATTGGTACCAAACTTTTCGAATAAAACTTTGGGCCATATTATCAAGCACGGTGTTAAAATAATTGTTTTAGTGGCAGAAAACTGCCGCTAAATCGACGATTATGGGCTTGATAATATGCTGTAGAGAATTCCAATAGAAGCCCATGTTGACACCAGAACATGGGCTTCTATGGGAATTCTCAAGGGCATATTATCAAGCCCATTATCGCCGCTTTAGCAGCAGATTTCTGCTGCTAAAACGGCGATAATTGTAACGCCGTTTCTTGATAATATGTAAATGTAATGTAAATGTATTGCGACTTATATAGCGCACGTATCACCCGAAGGCATCAAGGCGCTTGCCTTGGGAACCCGTCCTGGCTTTTCCCTGTGAGATAACCCCTACTGGGAATCCCCAGGGTGAAAGCCAGGCATCCCGCAGCGGGTGGGCCGCCCTAGTGGAGATTAAGCAACTATTGCCCAGAGTTGCAGCGTGGGACCCCATGATTAGAATAGGCACCGAGGCGAGAATTATCGAGTCCGTGGACATTTTTGGGCTCAGGACCCTGCCGTGTCGGGAATTGAACCCTGGTCCAGGGCCAGACCTCTGCATCAGGGTCTGCCGCTCTAATCAGTGAGCCACACTCCTCCACAATATGCCCCTTTGTTTTTGACTGGGTGTAGAAATGGGGCCCGCCGATGGAGACCCCATAACCAGCTGAGTGCCAAGGCCATTTGTGCAGCTAAATTTAAGAAAAATGTAATTTTATAGTAGTTGCATGCTGCACTATACTCCACCACTGGTTCTTAGAATGCATACACATGATCTGCCTGCCTGTTTAGGTGTGAGAATATTAATGGGCGCTGACTTCATAGCGGGTTTACCTGTCCCTTGCTGGGAAATTTTTGGAAGGAGACTTTTTGGGGCAATTAGTCAAACACTGAGTCTGAATATCTTCAACCTTTGTGGTGCTTTATTCATTCATTCATAATGCCAGACCTAAAATACTCTCAAATGTGGTGTGTAATTGTGGGGTGAGAGAATGTGTGTGTGAGTTAATGAATGGCAGTGAGTGTGAGATCGAGTGAGCATGTGAGTGAGAAAGTGAGTGAGTATGTGTATGAGACAGCATGGGAATGTGTGAGCAAGAACATTGTTAATGAGACTGTGAGTGGCAAGATTTAGCAGAGCATCTGAGTATGTGAGTGAGACAGTGTGAGTGAGACCTTATGTGATTATGAGAATGAGTGAGCATGTGAATGAAAAAGTGTGTGAGAAAGACTATGAGTGAGATAGTGTGAGCCTTCTGGTTAGAGAGTGAGTGAGACAATGAGATACCATGCAAGTGGAATAGAATGTGATTGTCTCAACAAGTCAGTGTGTGAATGAAACAGTTTGAATGAGTGTGTATGAGAGTGACAATGCGAATAAGACAGTGTGTGAGTATGTAAGTTTGACAGTGAGTGAATATGCAAGAAACATAGCATGTGTTTGTGTGTATGTATGTGTGAGTGTTAGATTTGGGGGTCTCTTGTTGGCATAGGTAGGTACCTGTGACAAATAGATACCCTTGCGTCTAGTCAGGGTAAGGGGGTGCACTCCTAAAATAACCCCTGCTCACCCCCTTGGTAGCTTGGCACGAGCAGACAGGCTTATCTCAGAGGCAGTGTGTAAAGCATTTGTGAACACATACAGTAACTCAGTGACAACAATACAGATGGACACCACACAAGTTGTATATTAAAAATAAGTATCTTTTATATAGATTTAACACAAGACCACAAATGACAAAAAACACAATACTGGATTAAAATGGTAGAATTAGCTTAGTTCTCTTTAGATCTTAAAAGGCGACACTTTGAGTCAATGTACCTTAAAATGCATAACGCAATACAGCGAAATTGTTGCAGGGTGATGCGTTGGTTCCCTACTGCTGCGTAGAGGACGGTGATGCCTTGGTTTCTTACTGCGCTTCCATTGTGATGCGGCGAGCAACGCCGTGATGCGATGAAGTTTTGGTGCAAAGAAATAAAGATGTCGTCTTCTTCTTGATGTGGACCGCGACAGGCCCTGCGACACGCTTCCCGGTGATGGGGCAGCGTCTGCTGCGACATCGCTCCTCTTCTGAAGTGTTGCGCGGTGCTTCAACAACGATGCAAGCCGTGACAGGCCCTGCAACACGCTTCCCGGTGATGCGGCGGCGCTTGCTGCAACGTTGATCCTCTTCTCTGGCGATGCGCGGAGCTTTGACAATGATGCCAGCAGCGACAGGCCCGGCGACACGCTTCTCGGTGATGCGGCGGCATCCGCTGCGATGTGGATCCTCTTCTCCAGCATTGCTGCAACGTTGATCCTCTTCTCTGGCGATGCGCGGTGCTTCGACAACGATGCAAGCCGTGACAGGCCCTGCAACACGCTTCCCAGTGAAGCGGCGGCGTTTGCTGCGACGTCGATCCTCTTTTCCGGTGATGCGAGGTGCTTCAGGTGCCCTGCGATGACTCAGCGGTTCTTGGAGGCCGCAACAGGCCCTGCCTCACGCTTCCCGGTGATGCAGCGGCGTCTGCTGCAATGTCAATCTTCTTCTCCAGCGATACGAGGTGCTCTCGTGTTGTGAAGCTGCAGCTTCAGTTCGGCGTCCCGCTTCTTGCTCATGAGTGGCGCTTTTAGCTCCTTGCGATGTGCAGTTCCTCAAAAAGTCCCGCACAACTGCAGGCACATCCAAAGAACTCTTGGGGAGCTGGTGGCTGAAGTCTGATGACCCTGAGACTTCAACAGGAGGCAAGCTCTTTTCTCAAGCTCTTGGAGACCCTTCACAAGTTGATGAAAGTACACAAAGTTGCCCTCTCCTTTCTTTGGCAGTCAGGCAACCACTGCAGGCCAATCCCCCAAGCAGCACTTCAGCTTAGGGATAGTCTCTCCTCAGTCTCTCGGGTTTCACTCTTCAGCAAAGATTTCTTGTTGTTGTCCAAAGTGAACTAACGTTCTGGGGTCTGGGTCCCCTCTTTTATACACAGTTTCTCTTTGTTCTCTGAAGGCAGAGAGGCCTTTGCCTAGTTCAAACCAGTTCTGGGCAGTCCTGGAGCACTCTGTTTACATGACTCCTTCTTTCCTTTCACAGTGCAGGGCAGAAACATCAGACACACCACATGAGGTGGAGCCAGCATTGTGGAGGGAAGGCACAGCCCTATTCAGGTCCCAGGTGCAACTCCTCCTACCCATCTACATGTAGATCTCTCTATTCAGCCCTGTGCTGACTCACCCTGTCTCCTGGAATCCACCAGCCCCTGTCACTTGAACCTCAGACAAGGAATACACAACCTAACAGAGGCAGGTTTGGATGGTTAGACAGGAAAATACCTACTTTCTTAAAGTGGTATTTTCAAACACAGAATGTTAAAACCAACTTCAATAAAAGATGCATTTTATCATTCTGAGTTCAAGCATACTAAACTCGAATTTCTACCTAGTTCCCTGAGTCAGTTAGGATTACAAGATGTAATAACCAAACTGACCATTCTGGATTATAGGGAACAGGTAGCCTTGCAATAGTGAAAAACAAAAATGGCTGTAGTTCACTATTAGGACATGCCACACACATCAGGCCATGTCCTACCTTATACTTACAGAGCAACCTGCCCTCGGACCTACCATAGGGGTGTCTGATATGCAGAAAAGGGAAGGTTTAGGGACTGGCAATTGGGTGTACCAGCCCAGTCAATGTGGCAGTACCAGACTGGCCACAGGCTCTGCAATGGCAGACCTGAGACACATTTTACAAGGCTGCTTCTGTAGGTGGCACAACCAGTGCTGCAAGTCCACCAGCAGCATTTGGTTTACAAGCCCTGGGCGCACTCAGTGCACTGTACTAGGGCCTGACAGTAAATCAAATAAGCCAATCATGGAGTTACTAATCCATACATCAATTTACAATAGGGAGAGCATATGCACTTTAGCACTGGTCAGCAGTGGTAAAGTGCCCAGAGTCATAAAACCAACAAAAACAGGTCAGACAAAATACAGGAGGAAGGCAAAAAGTTCAGGGATGACCCTGCAAAAAGGGCCATGTCCAACAGTGAGTGAAAGTGAGTGACAGGGGAAATGAATGAGAATGAGTGACAGGCCAGGAAAAACAATAGTGACAATGAGAGAGCCAGAGTGAGTGAATAAAAGTAGATCTGAGTGAAAGTGAGTGTGCATGTTAGTGATAATGAATGAGAGTGAGTGAGTGAGTGTGAGGGAGAATGAGTGTGAGTCGGTAGCTGGTCCAGGCACACTTGAGGTAATTCTTGACATATATGTAACCTCCTGGCAAAATGCTCACACTGGCAGACTGGTGCCAGTTCTTGGCATATGGGATACTCTGGTAAAAGGCTGGCTCTGTCATATGACAGGTAGTTCTTCATATAATGGGCACTAGTGGCTAGATGCTGGCACACAATAAAGTAACCCTTGGCATAAGCAACACCCTTTGCAAAAGGCCACCGGTATACAGAAGGACAAAACAGAATACTAATCATGCTCTTAACAGATAAAATCAAAACATTGAAAGCGTACTCAGGCCAAGGGCACGTATTAAACTAGAAATGATCTTCTTCTATTGGACAGTAAAACACATTTTGCTGCGGCAAGCCTCCTTGCAGAAATACTGTGAGCTGGCGCTCTTTTAATGAGCCCGCGCTCTCATATCTCAGGTAGCCGCGTCCATTTTTCATGTCCCTCGGGGACGCTTTACAGGCTTATCGCTTGACCTGGAGCTTCGGAGTGATTCAGCGCTGGTCGGAGCCTCGGATTCTGTACTTTTTAAGGACAAGATGTGACTTTATCTTCGGTGGACTGTTTAATCTCACCTTTTGCCGTGGCCTGCAGCTGTGAGGACAGGTTTATCTGGTGCAGGCGCGCATCACCCATAGGACTAAAAGGACTTTAGCCTCCCCCCACCAACCCTCACCCCCATCATATGTCTCAGCCCAGGCTGCAGCAGCTTGAGCTGCTGTGAGCTCGGATGGGCAGTGTCTGGAGTCTTATATCCGCCACACCCGAGTTTTTCACAGTTCTTTAACCCCTTAGCTGCGCTACTATTCCGCTGCAGCGCTAAGGGGGAGGCGGGGACGCGCGGCGATCCTGTACTCGTGCCAGAACCGCTCCGTCACGAGCCTCGGGTAGGCTGTGCTTGTGACGGAATGGTTCCGTCACGGCCCCGCCCGCTCATCAGAACGCTAAGCGCAGGCGCGAAATTCGCACCGCACAGGCGCGGAGAGCAGGCCGTGACAGTACCGTTCTGTCACCAGCACAGCCCACCCGAGGCTCGTGATGGAACGGTTCCGTCACGAGCACGCAACGGGTTAAAAGACCATTTACACACTTTTGCGAACTGGTTAATGAGGCTTTGTGTATTTTTCACTGGTTCCAGTACCCCCTGGGTCCCCACTTTTCTATTCCATACATTTGTATTTGAATTTTACTGCCACAGTGGGAGAATGCATATCGTGAAAAGGCATCTCACGAGCAGTGATGCCACCTATCCTAGAACAAGCATTGGCAATGCAATCGGTCTCGCCTTTGGGACCTTTTATGTATTTAGCTATGCAGCACATTAGCCTGGGTGAAGCATCTACTGTTCTTGAACATGGAGGGAAAGTAACCTTTAAACTGCGTGACACGCCAGGTATGGGAACACATGGAGAGAAATATTGCACTGCTGATGCAGCTAACATACCCCGGAGTTAGAATAGTAATTTTACCCCTACACTATCCAACACTTACCCTACTGTTGCACCCCCTGTAGTTAGAATAGTAATTTTTACCCCTACACTATCCAACACTTACCTTATATGCAATGTAATGTAATGCGTTGTAATGGTATGCGTTGTAAATGTAGTATGCGTTGTAGTGGAATGCGCTGTAAAGGTAGTTTCAAAGAATTCGTTGTAATGGCATGCGTTGTAATGGTGTGCGTTGTAATGGATGTTGCGGTGTAAAAAATGCGTTGTAAAGGTAGGCGTTGTAAAAGTATGCGTTGTAACGTCATACATCCCCAAAAATAATCAATCCTACACCCGTCGGACAAGCCACTACAAGCAGGGTCACCCGGCAAGGACGCCCCATCGCACCTATACTTTTTTGTAGTTTATAGAACTTCTAGCCTGCACTATTCATCAAAATCTTAGCATCTCAGCCCCTAGATTTAAACTTTTTGCTGACAATATGGTATTAAATATGGCAGCAGAGGAAAATTATATTGCGAATGCATTTTCTGTTATTACATAATTCATGGATTCAGGGGTATATACAAATAATCATTCAACGTCAGAGGCCTTACTGTTCTGCAGAAGCTCTACCAGCATCGATGCAGGCTCATTGCTCCCCTACTATCCCAATTAGAAATCTCAGGATATTTGTTACTTCGAATTTTGGGGATTTGTTTACGTTGAATTATGCTCCCACTCTAACGAAGATGGGGAAGCTACTCACTGAGCGGCAGAATTTATCAATGGTGATTATTGGCAGGGCTGCATTGGTAAAAATGAATATCTTCCTTTTTTTTCAAATGTTATGATTAAGGTCCAACAATCGCTTTTTGATGGCATGCTTAATTTGAGCCGGTGCTTTCTGGTGCTGAGCACCGGCACCTAATTGTCAACACCACACCTAAGGCAGTCTGCCACAAGGTGGTACTGCTCATGTAATTTAGAAATGAGCAGTATAACAGTTGATTAGGAAAACAGTATACATTAAAAAATTGCTAATACCTGCCTCCCCAGCCATTCCTTTAGCTTTGGGGTCCTGGAATAATCTGAACTGTCACATTTACATGCGAGAGAGATGGTTAGTAGTTGTTTTGGCAGCGATGACAAGGGCGATGGGTGGTGCAAGCTGCAGTGGCCTCCTGGTCAGACCCCTGGCACTTACTATTTTACAAATTAAGCACTGTATTTGTCAGTGTAGGAAACCGCGCATTCAGCTCCAGGTATTGCAATTAGATCAAGAAGAAGCAGGGTTGGCAGTCCCCAGAATGAAGAATCTTTACCAGGCAGCTTTCATGGATTGGTTCTCTCGACCCGTTACACTTCTATGAGCAAAACAATTTTAATCGAGCAGAATGTTAGATGAACCCAGCTCTAAGGTGTCCGTATTGCTAAAACATTCTAGACTTCCGAAGAGAACCAGGTATAAGATGCCTTTTATTTTTCTGCATAGATCTAATTAGACCTGGCAAGAGTTTGATGTGCCCAGATTTCACCCATGTCCCAAATTAGTCCATTCTACCCCTTTAGGGCTTTAGGGCTTCTGTTAGGTGTGTACTTGACTATGCAGTGGGCTACTTTAGGGTTTTGTTTCCTGAAAGATTTTTTTTCAAAATAATGCATTTATACATTGGCAACAGGTCGTTGGTTTTCACCCTCAAATAAGCCCTAACATGCGATTTAGTTTTATTCTAGTTAGAAATATATGTCGAGGGTATAAAGTGCAAGAAAAGCCGGTAGCGCATCGAACCAGTTTAAAAGACACAGGTAACTGGTATAGAGTATTGCATCAAAAGATCTATGAGGAATTGGTACCAAACTTTTCGAATAAAACTTTGGGCCATATTATCAAGCACGGTGTTAAAATAATTGCCGTTTTAGTGGCAGAAAACTGCCGCTAAATCGACGATTATGGGCTTGATAATATGCTGTAGAGAATTCCAATAGAAGCCCATGTTGACACCAGAACCTGGGCTTCTATGGGAATTCTCAAGGGCATATTATCAAGCCCATTATCGCCGCTTTAGCAGCAGATTTCTGCTGCTAAAACGGCGATAATTGTAACGCCGTTTCTTGATAATATGTAAATGTAATGTAAATGTATTGCGACTTATATAGCGCACGTATCACCCGAAGGCATCAAGGCGCTTGCCTTGGGAACCCGTCCTGGCTTTTCCCTGTGAGATAACCCCTACTGGGAATCCCCAGGGTGAAAGCCAGGCATCCCGCAGCGGGTGGGCCGCCCTAGTGGAGATTAAGCAACTATTGCCCAGAGTTGCAGCGTGGGACCCCATGATTAGAATAGGCACCGAGGCGAGAATTATCGAGTCCGTGGACATTTTTGGGCTCAGGACCCTGCCGTGTCAGGAATTGAACCCTGGTCCAGGGCCAGACCTCTGCATCAGGGTCTGCCGCTCTAATCAGTGAGCCACACTCCTCCACAATATGCCCCTTTGTTTTTGACTGGGTGTAGAAATGGGGCCCGCCGATGGAGACCCCATAACCAGCTGAGTGCCAAGGCCATTTGTGCAGCTAAATTTAAGAAAAATGTCATTTTATAGTAGTTGCATGCTGCACTATACTCCACCACTGGTTCTTAGAATGCATCCACATGTTCTGCCTGCCTGTTTAGGTGTGAGAATATTAATGGGCGCTGACTTCATAGCGGGTTTACCTGTCCCTTGCTGGGAAATTTTTGGAAGGAGACTTTTTGGGGCAATTAGTCAAACACTGAGTCTGAATATCTTCAACCTTTGTGGTGCTTTATTCATTCATTCATAATGCCAGACCTAAAATACTCTCAAATGTGGTGTGTAATTGTGGGGTGAGAGAATGTGTGTGTGAGTTAATGAATGGCAGTGAGTGTGAGATCGAGTGAGCATGTGAGTGAGAAAGTGAGTGAGTATGTGTATGAGACAGCATAGGAATGTGTGAGCAAGAACATTGTTAATGAGACTGTGAGTGGCAAGATTTAGCAGAGCATCTGAGTATGTGAGTGAGACAGTGTGAGTGAGACCTTATGTGATTATGAGAATGAGTGAGCATGTGAATGAAAAAGTGTGTGAGAAAGACTATGAGTGAGATAGTGTGAGCCTTCTGGTTAGAGAGTGAGTGAGACAATGAGATACCATGCAAGTGGAATAGAATGTGATTGTCTCAACAAGTCAGTGTGTGAATGAAACAGTTTGAATGAGTGTGTATGAGAGTGACAATGCGAATGAGACAGTGTGTGAGTATGTAAGTTTGACAGTGAGTGAATATGCAAGAAACATAGCATGTGTTTGTGTGTATGTATGTGTGAGTGTTAGATTTGGGGGTCTCTTGTTGGCATAGGTAGGTACCTGTGACAAATAGATACCCTTGCGTCTAGTCAGGGTAAGGGGGTGCACTCCTAAAATAACCCCTGCTCACCCCCTTGGTAGCTTGGCACGAGCAGACAGGCTTATCTCAGAGGCAGTGTGTAAAGCATTTGTGAACACATACAGTAACCCAGTGACAACAATACAGATGGACACCACACAAGTTGTATATTAAAAATAAGTATCTTTTATATAGATTTAACACAAGACCACAAATGACAAAAAACACAATACTGGATTAAAATGGTAGAATTAGCTTAGTTCTCTTTAGATCTTAAAAGGCGACACTTTGAGTCAATGTACCTTAAAATGCATAACGCAATACAGCGAAATTGTTGCAGGGTGATGCGTTGGTTCCCTACTGCTGCGTAGAGGACGGTGATGCCTTGGTTTCTTACTGCGCTTCCATTGTGATGCGGCGAGCAACGCCGTGATGCGATGAAGTTTTGGTGCAAAGAAATAAAGATGTCGTCTTCTTCTTGATGTGGACCGCGACAGGCCCTGCGACACGCTTCCCGGTGATGGGGCGGCGTCTGCTGCGACATCGCTCCTCTTCTGAAGTGTTGCGCGGTGCTTCAACAACGATGCAAGCCGTGACAGGCCCTGCAACACGCTTCCCGGTGATGCGGCGGCGCTTGCTGCAACGTTGATCCTCTTCTCTGGCGATGCGCGGAGCTTTGACAATGATGCCAGCAGCGACAGGCCCGGCGACACGCTTCTCGGTGATGCGGCGGCATCCGCTGCGATGTGGATCCTCTTCTCCAGCATTGCTGCAACGTTGATCCTCTTCTCTGGCGATGCGCGGTGCTTCGACAACGATGCAAGCCGTGACAGGCCCTGCAACACGCTTCCCAGTGAAGCGGCGGCGTTTGCTGCGACGTCGATTCTCTTTTCCGGTGATGCGAGGTGCTTCAGGGGCCCTGCGATGACTCAGCGGTTCTTGGAGGCCGCAACAGGCCCTGCCTCACGCTTCCCGGTGATGCAGCGGCGTCTGCTGCAATGTCAATCTTCTTCTCCAGCGATACGAGGTGCTCTCGTGTTGTGAAGCTGCAGCTTCAGTTCGGCGTCCCGCTTCTTGCTCATGAGTGGCGCTTTTAGCTCCTTGCGATGTGCAGTTCCTCAAAAAGTCCCGCACAACTGCAGGCACATCCAAAGAACTCTTGGGGAGCTGGTGGCTGAAGTCTGATGACCCTGAGACTTCAACAGGAGGCAAGCTCTTTTCTCAAGCTCTTGGAGACCCTTCACAAGTTGATGAAAGTACACAAAGTTGCCCTCTCCTTTCTTTGGCAGTCAGGCAACCACTGCAGGCCAATCCCCCAAGCAGCACTTCAGCTTAGGGATAGTCTCTCCTCAGTCTCTCGGGTTCCACTCTTCAGCAAAGATTTCTTGTTGTTGTCCAAAGTGAACTAACGTTCTGGGGTCTGGGTCCCCTCTTTTATACACAGTTTCTCTTTGTTCTCTGAAGGCAGAGAGGCCTTTGCCTAGTTCAAACCAGTTCTGGGCAGTCCTGGAGCACTCTGTTTACATGACTCCTTCTTTCCTTTCACAGTGCAGGGCAGAAACATCAGACACACCACATGAGGTGGAGCCAGCATTGTGGAGGGAAGGCACAGCCCTATTCAGGTCCCAGGTGCAACTCCTCCTACCCATCTACATGTAGATCTCTCTATTCAGCCCTGTGCTGACTCACCCTGTCTCCTGGAATCCACCAGCCCCTGTCACTCGAACCCCAGACAAGGAATACACAACCTAACAGAGGCAGGTTTGGATGGTTAGACAGCAAAATACCTACTTTCTTAAAGTGGTATTTTCAAACACAGAATGTTAAAACCAACTTCAATAAAAGATGCATTTTATCATTCTGAGTTCAAGCATACTAAACTCGAATTTCTACCTAGTTCCCTGAGTCAGTTAGGATTACAAGATGTAATAACCAAACTGACCATTCTGGATTATAGGGAACAGGTAGCCTTGCAATAGTGAAAAACAAAAATGGCTGTAGTTCACTATTAGGACATGCCACACACATCAGGCCATGTCCTACCTTATACTTACAGATCAACCTGCCCTCGGACCTACCATAGGGGTGTCTGATATGCAGAAAAGGGAAGGTTTAGGGACTGGCAATTGGGTGTACCAGCCCAGTCAATGTGGCAGTACGAGACTGGCCACAGGCTCTGCAATGGCAGACCTGAGACACATTTTACAAGGCTGCTTCTGTAGGTGGCACAACCAGTGCTGCAAGTCCACCAGCAGCATTTGGTTTACAAGCCCTGGGCGCACTCAGTGCACTGTACTAGGGCCTGACAGTAAATCAAATAAGCCAATCATGGAGTTACTAATCCATACATCAATTTACAATAGGGAGAGCATATGCACTTTAGCACTGGTCAGCAGTGGTAAAGTGCCCAGAGTCATAAAACCAACAAAAACAGGTCAGACAAAATACAGGCGGAAGGCAAAAAGTTCAGGGATGACCCTGCAAAAAGGGCCAAGTCCAACATTGAGTGAAAGTGAGTGACAGGGGAAGTGAATGAGAATGAGTGACAGGCCATGAAAAACAATAGTGACAATGAGAGAGCCAGAGTGAGTGATTAAAAGTAGCTCTGAGTGAAAGTGAGTGTGCATGTTAGTGATAATGAATGAGAGGGAGTGAGTGTGAGGGAGAATGAGTGTGAGTCGGTAGCTGGTCCAGGCACACTTGAGGTAATTCTTGACATATGAGTAACCTCCTGGCAAAATGCTGGCACTGGCAGACTGGAGGCAGTTCTTGGCATATGGGATACTCTGGTAAAAGGCTGGGTCTGTCATATTACAGGTACTTCTTCATATAATGGGCACTAGTGGCCAGATGCTGGCACACAATAAATTAACCCGTGGCATAAGCGACACCCTTTGCAAAAGGCCACCGGTATACAGAAGGACAAAACAGAATACTAATCATGCTCTTAACAGATAAAATCAAAACATTGAAAACTTAATCAGGCCAAGGGCACGTATTAAACTAGAAATGATCTTCTTATATTGAACAGTAAAACACATTTTGCTGCGGCAAGCCTCCTTGCAGAAATACTGTGAGCTGGCGCTCTTTTAATGAGCCCGCGCTCTCATATCTCAGGTAGCCGCGACCATTTTTCATGTCCCTCGGGGACGCTTTCCAGGCTTATCGCTTTTATCCTTGAGCTTCGTAGTGATTCAGCGCTGGTCGGAGCCTCGGATTCTGTACTTTTTAAGGACAAGATGTGACTTTATCTTCGGTGGACTCTTTAATCCCACCTTTTGCCTTGGTCTGCAGCTGTGAGGACAGGTTTATCTGGTGCAGGCGTGCATCACCCATAGGACTAAAAGGACTTTAGCCTGCCCCCACCAACCCCCACCCCCATCATATGTCTCAGGCCAGGCTGCAGCAGCTTGAGCTGCTGTGAGCTTGGATGGGCAGTGTCTGGAGTCTTATATCCGCCACACCCGAGTTTTTCACAGTTCTTTAACCCCTTAGCTGCGCTACTATTCCGCTACAGCGCTAAGAGGGAGGCGGGGACGCACGGCGATCCTGTACTCGTGCCAGAACCGCTCCGTCACGAGCCTCGGGTAGGCTGTGCTTGTGACGGAATGGTTCCGTCACGGCCCTGCCCGCTCATCAGAACGCTAAGCGCAGGCGCGAAATTCGCACCGCGCAGGCGCGGAGAGCAGGCCGTGACGGTACCGTTCTGTCACCAGCACAGCCCACCCGAGGCTCGTGATGGAACGGTTCCGTCACGAGCACGCAACGGGTTAAAAGACCATTTACACACTTTTGCGAACTGGTTAATGAGGCTTTGTGTATTTTTCACTGGTTCCAGTACCCCCTGGGTCCCCACTTTTCTATTCCATACATTTGTATTTGAATTTTACTGCCACAGTGGGAGAATGCATATCGTGAAAAGGCATCTCACGAGCAGTGATGCCACCTATCCTAGAACAAGCATTGGCAATGCAATCGGTCTCGCCTTTGGGACCTTTTATGTATTTAGCTATGCAGCACATTAGCCTGGGTGAAACATCTACTGTTCTTGAACATGGAGGGAAAGTAACCTTTAAACTGCGTGACATGCCAGGTATGGGAACACATGGAGAGAAATATTGCACTGCTGATGCAGCTAACATACCCCTAGCCAAGTAAAATATAACAATATAGGGCTTAGGCTTGTGTTAGTAACACATTAACATAACATTAGCATTTCCATACCGTTCTGAAAACCGTCAGAACAGTGAAGGGCCCAACAGTATTCCAATATAACAGCACGCTTCAAAATGTACTGTAATCTAGGCCCCGATGTAGGTAAAATAGATTTACCGATTTTTAATTACCGAATTTTACCGATTCGGTAATTAAAAATCGGTAAATCTAAGGGGTGGATATGTAGGAACATCCAGATGTTCCTTTTACCGAATCGGTAAATATCTGTATTTACCGATTCGGTAAATACCGACCGGTAATGCCCCATTCATTCCTATGGGCTTTGAAGCCCATAGGAATGAATGGGGCATTACCGGTCGGTATTTACCAAATCGGTAAATACAGATTTTGACAAGGGTGCAGGGGGTGTCACTTTGACACCCTCTAGCACCCCCAAAAAAGGTTCGGGGTGCCATGTGGCAGGCATACCTGCCCTAAGGGCAGGTCTGCCTGTCATATGACACAGGTGTGCATGCACACATGTGCATGCACACCGGAATCGGTATTTTACCATCAAATATATTTGATGGTAAAATACAGATTCGGTAAGGGTTGTGAGACTCAGAAGAGTCCCACCTACATCTCAAAATTACCGATTAGGTATAAATACCGATTCGGTATTTTATAGAATCGGTAAATTTACCGATCGGTAAATTTACCGATTCTGTAAAATATGTGGCCCTACATACCATTTACTAAATACCGGTCGGTAACGGCCGAAAATACTGATTTTCGGCCGTTACCGACCGACCTACATCGGGCCCCTACTGCTTTATTTAACCCTCGACAGTACTAAAATAAGGACTAAGCCCAAAGGACATGTATTTTAAACGCAACAGCAATTAACCTGTAGCCTACGTGATTTATGCGAGTGGTTCCAAAACCATCAGCTAATAGTTAAGCGTATTACAATGCAGACTTGAAAAATACAAAACCAACGGAGTTGAATAAGCCGGCAACAAAATCAGCCACAGCACGTGGAGGGAGTTACGGTGGGGCAGAATGGCGGGGCAGGGGAGGGGCAAGGTGGGGGGTGCTAAAAAACGGAATGTGGACAATTGGAGGTAAGTAAACAATTTAATTAATAAAACAAATTTCGTAACGCGCACCGCATCACATCTTGCGATGCAGGGCACGCTACGAAATTCATTTTGTTTATTAAATTGTTTACTTACCTCCAATTATCCATATTCCGGTTTTTAGCACCCCCCACCCTGCTCCTCCCCCGCCCCGCCTTCCTGCCCCACCGTAACTCCATCCACGGGCCGTGGTTGAACAAAATGTGTGAAGTGTAATAGGCACAACACAAGCACATTTTTCAAAACACAGGAGGCAGTGATGAGAACCTTAATATAAAGTTTTCACTTCACTACTTTTTATGCTGCATAGGAAACGGGAGCGATACTAAAATGAAAATGCTTAACACTTGCATTTTCAAAACAATTCAGTTACACATGTTCAACTGCAACTCCCCCCCCCCCCACCAAGTTACTTTTCCATGCATTCATGCATTCTGATGGTCATTTACAACACTCCACAAAGCGCCAAAACACAGTTTCGCCTCACCTTCCACTCATCACCCAATGGGATCAGCAGGAACTTCGGTGGCCATGCGCTAATGCACACAAAAGACATATTATTAATAAAGACTCACTGAATTTGCTCACTTACTCGCAGTCCACGACAGTCCTTCCTATGCAGCTTCTGCACAATCCAAGGCGAAACCTTGCAGTCACAACTGTCACAGAAAAATAGATGTCTCACTAGGCAGAAAGCTTGCGTTTTCACTAGGATCGCAATAAATGAAGGCGGCGTTCTGTTCCAACGCTTAAAAACATGTGGCATTCAACTACCACTTGCCCACATCGCAGCCACGATGACAGACACAGTCATTTATTGACTGATACTGATGAATTGCTTCTTTTAACATTTTTAACCCTTTAGGTGCTGCCGTCGGCCAACGGTCGTCACGGGCACTACCTCCCCAGTGCTGCGTGCGACCGCTGGACGTCCAGTTCAGCACTGGATAATGGACAGCGCAGCACTGGGGAGGTTTGTTTACGAGCTCCTAAGGTGTTAAGAGTGATGTATACATACTTTTATGATTAACTTGTATTAATCGAATAAAGTCATTTTGATGATGATGACAGACACAAGCCGTCCATTGTTGACAATATTAATGTTGTGGCAAACCAAAGCGCCCTGGTGTGTGTTCATGTCACATATGTCCACATATCTAGCCAAGACCACCAGCGTGCGTATAGAACACGCCAAAGAACTTTTGCAGAAGAGAGAGACTCTTGCCTGGCGACTTGCATGTGGATGTTAAAGAGATTAATACTTTGACAGAACACCGAAGAAGGGAACATTGAATTTACAGCTCATGGGGAAAGCGAAGATGCTGTCACTATAACATTATATGCTATAATATGGTACTCGCCCTAAAGTTGCCATTCGTCACCGATCCAACAGAGCAGCTCTGTAAATACTACAGAGCATATTAGCAAGGAGTAGCGATATTTATCGCTAAATGCGCTTAGCGCATTTTTTTTATCGCTGACTATCGCCAGATATTATCGCAGAGATAACTTGCTATTAGCAACGTTTATCTCCAATGCGATAAAATATCTGGCGATAGCGGCTCAATGCGAGAATATCGCTGGAAATCCAGCGATATTCTCGCATTACCGCCAATGGGGGCTTAATGCGATAATCCACCCCCATTGACTATACAGGTAAGTTGTCCTTTTAGCAGGCGTTAGATTCTAGCGATTTTTTTTTATTGCTTTGCCTGCCTTGCTAATAGGCGACAGCTGTGTTAGCGACTGTTTTTAGTCGCTAACACATTGGGTACGCCCACTTTGCATGTCATTAGTGATAAATATCGCTGACATGCAAAGCGGGCCCCAATCCTGAAGCTATCGCCTATAAACTGTCGCTAACTGCTGTTAGCGACCACTTGCTAATAGGGCGATAAAAATATCGCCGCTTTAGCGGGAAAAAGTCCAGCTAAAGCGGCGATATCGCCCTTGCTAATATGCCCCTACATTACCAAGTCAAACGCTGGACAAGCACCTGTTCTAAAAGCCAGGCGTCTACTTAAACCGCAGGATGACACGCTGCTGTCACTGTGGCAGATCGGATCTACGACAAGCCTTGCCTAAAGGTAAGTGTGCGCATTGCAGGATACCAAAGCACCTTGCTGCATTAAGCGCACGATCTGCAGCCCCCTAGCTCTACTGTCCCATGCTGAGGCCTCCTGTTGAACCGTCTGCTCCCGCCATGGGATCGGTCTGCAGCCTAGGCCTTGGCCTGAGCTGTAAGTCCCCAGAGGTCCTCGGATATCACCCTCAAGACCAACACAACCTTCTGAGCACCACATTTCCTGTTTTCCGTGTGTGTCTTGGCTGCCAGGGTCTGCTGCTCACCTTCATCGTTGCAGCTCACCTGAGATCCGCCGCCGGAAAGAGAAACAAGTTCCACCCAGAAAATTCACATATTACCGACTGACTGCTTCTGTGATTCTTTAATGGCTCCCTGTGAGGCTTCATATTTGAGCTGACCCTGTCGTCCGCTGTAGCTGTTGTCGGAACTCCTTCAAAGCTCATCTACGCTAGACACCTGAGCCAAGAGCTGGGAGAGCGGGCCACTTTGTCTTCAGAGGCCCTGTACTCACCAGGCCTCCAGTAGCAGCAGATCAGAAGCAGAAAACCAAGGAGCGCCAACCGGTGACTGGCCAGGCCGGCCGCCGCTTTGCTGCATTTGCTATCTCTGCCTCCCACAGTGATTTGTAAAAACACCACTGTTTTGTCATTCATGTGTACGATGTAAGGCATCACGCGCATGTGAGACAAAGAGACACAGAGTGCAATTCCAGCCACCAATAATAAAACAAAGAAGCATTGAAAATGCAATGGGACTCGTATTTACGCGAGCCCTATTGCATTTTAAACGGAAGTGCAGGAATTAAAGAAGGCACAAATGGGAGGGGTGGGGGATGGTTGTGGTAAAAAAAATTGCAGACTGCAGGAGGGAACTGGGAGAGGCAGGGGAACAAAACAGTTTTTAAAGTAATGGGGCTGATGGCCTCGGAAAAACAAAAATGATGACATGGCTGTCAGGAGGTGGGACTAAAAATCTACAAACCAATCACAATGCTGAATTTAAGATTTTAACAAATAAGTGATAAAAATACCGGCTTTAGGTGATTTTACTTATTTATGTATTGGTAGGGACATCAAAATACAGGTAATGCCAGTAGAAATCCGATCAGCTGGCAACCCTAATCAGGAGACTGAAAGATTGTTGCAGGATCAGCACTGCATTTATTTCCTCCATCCCTGATTGATGCCATAATAGCAATAGTTTAACTTATATCTAAAACCCTACATTAGGCATCAATAACATGCTGCCTCCTCATTCTCACCACTCACATTTCACATTCACCCTGCACACACAGTTATCACATTGCACTCACACTGCTCACCATGCACTCTTGCCATTCACTTTCACACTAGCACACTGCTCAGCCTGCATAAACATGGCGCTCCACTCACTTGTCACTATCACCACTCTCCCAACACTCACAGCGATCATACTGCACGCATGCTGTTACCCTGCACTCACACCGTTTATGCTCCTCTTACCCTGCGCTCACACCAGCACACCACTCACCCTGCACTCAGAGCAACCACACTGCACTAATGTCCCTTTCCATGACCTTTAGCTGTTCTCCCTTCACTTACCCTGTGGTCACATGAACAAACCACTCACACTGCACTTACAGTGATCACACTGCACTCACACTACCCACCATGTACTCATGCTTTTCACCCTACACTTACACAAGCACCCTACTCACCCTGCACTCATGTGACACCACTCACCTGCCACTTTCACTGCTCACTCTGCAAACTCACTCATACTAGCACATCACTAATCATGCATATATTCCTCCCACTCTGCACTTTCACCCCCACTCAAACTCATGTCACATCACTCACCCGGCAGTCACTCCTCTCACCCTACTCCCACATTGTCACATCGCACTCACATAGGCACTCCTGTCACTCACACATCTCACACTTCACTCACATGGGCACAGCACTCACACCACAGAAAGAAGCACAACACTCACCCTGGACTCACACCACTCACCCTGCACTTCCACCACTCACCCTGAACTTCCTCCTCTCACCTTGAACTTCCTCCTCTCACCTTGCACTCACACAGACAAATCTCTCAGCCTGCATTCATACATGCATTGTGTTCATCTTTCCTGCACACAGTATACTGCTGGATCTCATAGGGACACACCACTCACTCTGCAATAACTCCTCTCACCATGCACTCACCAGTCACTCTTTCAGATCACCCTTCACTCTCGCCGCTCACCCTGCACCACACACAGGCAAACCACTCATCCTGCCTTTAACCCACCCACACCACCCTGCACTCACTCCTTTCACTCTAAACACAATCCTCTCACCCGACACTCACATGGGCCCTCCTCTCACATTGCATTCACACAGCTCACCCGACACTCACATCAGCCCATTTTCACCCTATACTTGCACCAGTCATGCTGCCGTAACTCACACTTTTCAGAATCACCCAAAACTTACATGAGCACACCTCTTAATCTGCAAATCTGCAAATATAAAAGTTACAAAACTCTCATGAAGATACACATATTTCCAGGCACCCACAGAATACCTGGTCTTTCTGTAGTTCTGAATGTCTACTTAATTCCATCAGCAACAACAGCTCTTGTGCAAGAGGGGAGAGTGGACTGAGAATGTGGTATGGTACGAGAAGGGAGACTAGGCCTGAGGCCTGAGGCTTTAGGGTATGGTGACGGATTGAGGATTGTGGCACACCATCAGCCATTCCTGGCTTTCCATTCACCAAAATGCTTCATTCCGGAACTTGTAGATTGTTTTTTTTACATTGTAAATTGGGCCTCAAAAACCCCAAAGTGCAAAGTGTTACTTCTAGGCCAGTCATACTGACACAGAACATGTGCCACCACACCCGGCTGAAGGCCCTGACATGATGCATGTAATTTTTAGCATAAGGGGTGGATCCATAGAAAAATGTTGGTACTGATATTTGAAGTAACTCTTGTCATAAAATTTCCTGTACTCATTTAATATGGGGTGTCAATGGCAAAATACGGGAAACATCCATAACAACGCGGGCATTACCCCGCACTGCTATTACAACGCTGCTATTACAACACAAGTCTTTACAACGACTTGCGCTGGAGGGCACTGTAGGATAGGGAATAGTTTATTTTCTATCCAACACCTTCCCTACTGTCAACGTGGGCTGGAGTTGGAATAGAAAATTAAACTATTCCACTATCAAGCGCCCCCCAACGCAAGTCGTTGTAATGACTTGCGCTGTAAAAACTGCGATGTAATGGCATGCGGGGTAAAAGCCCACGTTGTAATGCCGTACAACCGCAAAATACTAACCCTCGTATACTGAAGGGACTTTTTAGAGGTACCCATGGCTGTGACTGCAGTATCAATGGTAAATTTCTGGCACTGTCATATTGAATGTACTTCTTGGCATAAGTAATCAATCAATCAATCAAACATTTGTAGAGTGCCCTACTCACCAGTGAGGGTCTCAAGGCGCTAGAGGGGAGGGGGCAGAGGAAGCAGCTACTGATCAAACAGCCAGGTCTTGAGAAGTCTCCTGAAGGTCAGCATGTCCTGGGTTTGTCGCAGGTGGGTGGGGAGGCTGTTCCATGTCTTGGCTGCGAGGTGGGAGAATGATCTGCCGCCGGTGGTCGTTCAGCGGATGCGTAAAACGGTGGCAAGGGTGAGGTCAGCGGAGCGAAGCTGGCTGTTTGGGGTGTAGAAGGTGAGTCGTTCGTTGAAGTATGCTGGTCCGGTGTCATGCAGTGCTTTGTGCGTGTGGGTGAGGAGCTTGAAGGTGATCCTCTTTTTGACTGGAAGCCAGTGCAGGTCCCTCAGGTGGGCAGTGATGTGGTTGTGGCGGGGGATTCCGAGGATGAGGCATGCGGTGGCGTTTTGCATGTGTTGGAGCCATTTCTGGAGTTTGGCTGTGGTTCCTGCATGGAGGGTGTTGCCATAGTTCAGCCTGCTGGTGACAAGGGGTTGGGTGACCGTCTTTCTGGTTTCGGTGGAGATCCATCTGTAGATCTTGCGGAGCATTCGGAGGGTGTTGAAGCAGGAGGAGACAGCGTTGACTTGCTGAGTCACTGAGAGTGATGAGTCCAGGATGAACCCCAGGTTGCGTGTGTGGTCGGTGGGTCACCCATGAAAAAATAATGACCTTGGTATAGTGAAAGTAATTTCTGATATAAGACATTTAAAAAAAGCAGATCTACTCCTGGGAAAGGCCAGAGTTCCCTCGGCGTACCATGAAAGTACTGGAATATTTCATGAATGCTCATCAGGGCCTGCAGCGTTTTAGCAAATTTGATCCTCAAAGTTTCAAAAAATTCTCAGGGGAGAAGTCTACTCGCCTTAAATCATCTACACAAAATCTGTTAACTTGGTTTGCTTGCTGGGATTTGGGGGAGGTATCGCACCCCTCCATTTACATAGATCTTGTTCCTAATCTAATGGGTATGAGGTGAGCTCTCACTCCATTTCTGGAAATGCTTGTCCTGCCCCACTGCTGGGAGCAGGACTGAATTGAGGGCAGTGCGACTGCTGCAGCCGCACCTGGTGTTGAATTTGGTCGGGGCGCTGAGTTTTAAAATAATTTTTGATTTAAAAACTCATGAACTTCCTTGAGCATCAGGTCGTTTTCAGGCAACAGTAGAAATATCAAGATAACAGTGGTGATTAATGTTCCTACTAGTGAGAATTCTGAATTTTGTTTAGTTGCACTTTTGGCTCATTGTAAAGTAGCACAAAGGGTTAATGTGTCTGCTGCAAAGAATGTGTACCATGCAGATCACATAACTGTGAGTGTCAACTATGAGTAGCACTAAAAACAAAAATGAAATGCACGTCAGAGAGCGGCTATGGAGAGCTGGGGTGCACCGTTGGATTGTGGTATTGAGGAAATTCATGGAGAATATGAGGGAGGAGAGCGCCAAAATAGACCGTAGTAACAGCCGCCACCAGTGCTCGAGCCAACCCTGGGTGGAAGTCCGAGCCCCCCGGAGCTCGGGTCTAGTTGCACCCCTGATCTTGTCGCTGATAGTGAATCTAAACGTGATTATCTTTGTGGCAGCGTCACAGCACGCCCACAGTGGATGACTGTAAGATGGAGGGCGGAGAAAAGGCGGAGCTTTTATCGTGCACTTTACATTGTAAGAGAAAGCGCTACTTGATAGTTCCTTGAAGAACGCTGCATGGATGACTCAACTGGAACACAAGGCCGTCCATTACCATACATGCCAGATTCGGGCGGGAGACTACAGATTTCAAGGCTAGGATGCCACCTCCTGAATCCTGCATGCACAAACCTGATTCATGATCTGCTGGAAATAAGGCAAAAGTGAGACGATGATGCCTGTAACGCATGCTCCATTCCCACCATCGGAGAATTTCCTCTGACATAAAAAGATAGTGCTTAGTCATTAATTGTTGATGGAAGATTAGAGCGTGTGACAGGTCTCAACATTTTATTTTTGGCACTTTGCATAGCGCATACAACAACAGAGTTTAGAACTCTGACTGTTTTTGTTTGTGCTATGCTATTACCTGCCAAATATGAGAAGCCAATAGACCAGTGGCGGCTGCTACCTGGAAGCAGCAGTGAGGCAGCGTGGGGTGGAAGGGAAGGGAGGATTGGCTAAAAAAAGTATAATCACTTACCTCCCAGTCGGCCGCCTAGCAGGCCACTGCTGCTTCTACTGCGTCCACTTCCTGGCTTCTTGGGGGAAACAGGAAGCACCTAGGCAGCGCTGTGATTGGGCTGAGCACTGTGACAAGGAGCAGAGCCAGGCACCGGAGGGGTGGGCATGTTCTCCACCCAGGCTGTAATGCAGGCTGCATGGAGAACATGCAATGTGCGCATGACTGTTTTGGGCCGACCAATCACTTATGCTCACACAGGGAGTGCAAACCACTCCCCCCCGCTCTGAGACCAGCTTTACCCCACCAAGATGCCGCAAAAGGAAAAGATTAATTGCTCATAACCGCGAGTTATTATCATTTAATTTTTGCTTTTTTTACACTGCATTAAAAAAGTGGGACGACGCTTTAGCGGAGGAGACGCCACTGCATTAGACCTGATTCAGGCATATTGCCTTCTATTTCCAAAAAATTCAATGAGGAAAATGCAGTCTCCTGACTATTTTCTTTCAATCTCCCACTTACCTGCCCTAAAATGTTGGCATGTCTTTATTACATATAGAAGGCCTTGGTTTGTGGCGTGTGCCGCTGCACCTTGCCACAGGGCACAGTCACAGTATTACAGTGGTAACACCCTGGTTGCTGCCCAGCTGTGCAGAATGTGACAGGGAGTGTAGTTGTTTTCCTGCAGCAGTGGCACGGTGCCATGGTACACATTATGATAGTAACAGTGATGGTGCCTGGACTGCTGCACAGACGCGCTGCTGGCACTCCCAGCAGTTAGATATGGGATAGTACCCCCTGCTGTGCATTATAAGGATATTGCAAGTCACCAAGGAGTTTCTTGACCATAAAGAGGAACAAGGCGGAAGGCCAGGCTCCTCTATAAGGTCATTGACCACCGAGGTCACGTGCAACAAGTGTGAACAAACATTGGAATGCTGAAGCTCCAGGCTTCCACCGGACATTGGAAGCCCGGGGCACGTCGTTGTTTTCAATGGAGCTCCCAATATTCCAATGTTCCAGTACATATTGATGAATGTCTTTGAAAGTTTGTACCATCAGAAAAAGTTATTAACATGGTTTTCAATGAACTTCAGTCACAACTTTTGTTTTTTATAATTTGTGTGACACATTGACGTGACAAAGCAAATAGGCCTGTCGTTTTCTAATTGACCAGTATCACATTGTATCTAGGCAGTGATTTATGGTCATGACTTACAGGGGGTGTCAACTGCTCTGTGGGTGTCACCAAAGGAAGGTCCATCTACCTGGAGGGTGGGAGATATATATATATATATATATGTGTGTGTGTGTGTGTGTGCACCGGTGCGCGCAGGCACGCGCATGCACACTACACCCCCACACCACCTTGCATATAAATGTTACCAGGACATACTTATAGACCGTTAATGCCCTTAATATATTGAAATAACAGTTGTAATGTAACTAACAACCTTTTGTTTTTAAGAGTCGTTGAAACTATTTTAGACCATATCTTTGCCAAATATGATTTAAATGAGTTAACCCCTAGAAACACTAAAGCTGCACTGACTCAGCCTCTTCCTCGAGCACAACAGCAGCCTGCAGGGCTCTTGACCCTGAGCCATCAGCCCTGCTGGCCTCACCCCCTGACATTTGGGCACAGAGAGACAGCTGCCAGATGTTCAGATTATGTGTCACATTACCGCAAAACATGTGCTTATCTGTGACATTTCAATGCCTTTTATATGGCGTTTTGAGTGACACATTTATTGTGGGTTGAGCAAAGCAATTATTTTCATTTAACAAGATAAATGTTTAAAATTGACCTTTTTTATGGAACATAACAGCCCTAAAACAGCCAGGACTATCTGAAGACGTCACTCACAGAAGACATGGAGCTGCTCGGGAGGTATGAATGGCTGGTGTTTTATTACAGAATAAATACTGAAGTAGAAGGACATCTGACATTGCTTCCTCAAGGAGAAGCAATGTCAAAACTTCCTTTTTATGCAAAATGTCCAAATTTAAAACATAAATTTATCATCCGCAAAACACTATAATATTGGTAATGTTGCCCGTTGAATTGAACCCATGTTTGACTCCCAGAAGGCATTTTGGGGCATATTTACAACAGCTTTATCTCTGCTTTTTTGGCTTACAAGCCAACAAAGCGGAGACAAAACCAGCGCCCTATTTACAAGAGGGTGCTAACAAGCATAATCGCACCCTTTTCCCCAACGCCTCTCTTTGCATCTCCAATGAGATGCAAAGTGGGCGTTTCTGGGCGTACCCCGGATGGACAACCTTGCAAATATCGCTGATGTTCACATTGCAATATTTACAAGGCAGCCCACATGATTTTAGCACACATTAGATTTTGGCAAAAACTGCTGTTTTCACCAAAATCTAACGTCTGCTAAAATCTTCATTTAGCCACCCCTAACATTGGGGTGGATTATGCTGATACGACCCTGTGGGTCGTATCAGCAAGGTTATCGCCGTTTTGCAGGGAACATCGCTGGAAAACCTGCGATGCTCCCTGCAAAAGGGCGATAACCTCGCTATCTCTGGAATTTTTATCGCCCTGGAGCAATGCGTTCTTAATTACACGCTACCAAGGCGATAAATACCAGAGATAGCCTGCGATAATATAATTATCACTAAGCACGGCCAGAGATGATTATCACTGGCTGTTGTTAATATGCCCCTTTGTTGGCAAATGAAAACTCGGGTTGGACCATCCACTTTCCACCGATTTGGGGCAATTTGCAATTGGTTATTAACAGTTCTCATTCTATTTAGTGCGGCGTGAAATTTGCGTAATTTGCTTCTGTGTAATTACACAAAAATACAGCCAAATGAAGCACAATTACATGTGATTATGTCAAAGACAAATCTGTTCATTTGCGCAACATTTTAGTGTGGAGTGTGTATGATTACTGATGTATTTAAACAAAGCATCGTAAACAGCAGCTCATCACGTTCTGCTGCTCCTGGTACTGCAAGTGGTATGTTTCGTGGCAAATTTGTACCACGAACGGGGCGTAATTACGTGAGGTAGTATAATGGCATAAGCTCAGGTATTTCGTATAACAAGTGTGACATGAAATTCCCACCATTACTCGGCGTAATTTATTTTTCACTCACGTCTAATTCAATTATCTTTTGACCAATGAATGTGAGAGTAGGCCCTTCCAATATTTTAACTGGTGGCTTCCAGGTTACGGAAAGCTCTCCACAGCAGTAGCTCAAACCACAGCGCTATCTCAACATAAGAGGATGTACTAAATCCATACCTCTTGTATCAAGCATCATCACTAATGCCTAATTCATGTGTCAGGTCCTGATTCACAATGGTAACTTACACTTTTGAGTTCCTTTTACACTTTTGAGTAAGTTAACACTTTTGAGTAAGTTTGCACTTTTGAGTAAGTTTGCACTTTTGAGTAAGTTAACAACCAGCAGCCGAAATGAGGCTGTTGTGCCAAGCGTCACGGCGGGAGAACCGAAAAAGACGTCTTTTTCGGTTCTCCTGCCGTGACGCTTGGCATTTTGTGACACAGCGATAGCCTCATTTCGGCTGCTGGTTTCTTGAGCACATAAAATGAAGCTTGATTGAAGTGACACAAATTAGGTCGGCCTCTTATTTGGTTGCAGCTTATGATACGATGTTTCATGTAACTCTACAGGGTGATATTAACTCGGCTTATAAGAGCCTCGTGCTGATGCTTGCCTGATCCATGAGCTCCTTTTTATTCTTCTAACACATTCCTTTTGCAATGAGGAACCTGTATTTTGGCTGATATTTAATTGCTTTTTCGTCTACGTGAGACGTGATCCCCTGTATGCATTATCCAAGCCACCTGTGTCTCTGTATCGGATCTACTCGTCACTCGGGATTAGCATATCTTCTTACCTCTTCATGATTTTGATGAATTCGGTGGACATACTTGATATTGAATAATCTTGATTTAGATGGGGGACGACTCATAGGCCACGGACCCGGCTATGTACTGGCTTCCTTCTTGATGAGATTGAATCAATCAAACTTTCAGTGCCCTGAAGAAGTCTTTTGTAAGAACGAAACGCGTCAGCTGTATCGTTGTGAAAAGTGATGTTTGTGACCTCGTTTTGAAAACTATTGAAACTGGAATAAAAAGAAAAATTTGGAAGTCCATCAGTGTTGGATACAGACTACATAATTGTCTTTTCTGCATTGAAAATAATGTCTGGTGCACCTGTGTTTTTGAAAAAGTGCCAAGAAACCACTGCAGGTGATCATTTTGTAGTAGTGGGCCTCAGCAAGGCCTACCAGTGGTAGGGGTTCTCCCTTCCCTGCACAGAGTCCTCAGACCATAGAATAGAAGTTGGCACAGAAACTGGAATAGAAAATACAAGATTTATTAAACCTCATGAGGTGGAACTACATTCACACAGCACCCTTCGGTAATGTATGAAGTAGCACATTGAATGGAAGGAGCTTGGTCCTTTTATACCCACACAGGGGCTCAAATGAAGGCGGTACAAGTACAAGATTCTGGTTTTAGGTACATATATGGCCATACAGAAAATGCACAGTCAAAAAGTGGGAGGAGCTAACAGTGGCTGTTTTTGGCAAACACATCCTGACAGTTACATTCTAGTGGCAGCTGCAAAGACAGCTGCAAGATCACTGAGCATGTGCGAAGGTGGAAGATGCTCAATATATCTCGTCTCTAGGCAGATTTCAAGAGCAGTTAACAGAAAGGTAGGACAGAGCACATGGTGAACACGAGGTAACACATGGCATACAAAATGGCTGACAGAAATACAAAATGGATTCCCCAAAACGGGCAAGATAGCCTCTAAATACAGGATGGCTTCTGCTAACGCTAACCCGATCACTGCCAATTTACAACAGTTTACTTAATAAAAATACTTGATTCATTGATGGATTGGCTTGCCGAGTGGGATTCCTTCAATTCATCATATAGCGGCCTAGGGAGTCTGGCTGAGTTACTCCTTTTACATATTCGCATGTCTCCGTCTGACGTGCAGCAATATCTATGTAGCCAGTGCCTTTTTACAACCCAATCCCTCCATTTCCTTGATCATTACAAGAATATATATTGATCCTGTTCTGAATTGGCAGTGATATCCATGACCAGTGTGCTATGCAGCTATGCAGTGGTTTTCCCCCTCACTTGCCATGATAGGAGTTTTTACTGTCACTTTTATAGTCCCCACTCTTGCCACCTCTCTTACTGTGTTTAAAGCTGCTTGTTTAGTTGTTTCTGTCCTCAACCCTGCCTGCCAGTGTCCATTTCTAGTGTGTTTGAAGCTGTTTGCTTTGTTGTTTCTGTCCGCCACCCTGTTTGCTTGTGGCCATTTCTCGTGTGTTTGAAGCAGCTTGTGTTCATGTTTCTGTCCTCCTTCCTGCCTGTGGCCATTTCTTGTGTGTTTGAAACAGCATGTTTTGTTGTTTCTGCCCTCCACCCTGCCTGCAGCAATTTATTGTGTGTTTAAATCAGATTGTGTTGTTTCTGCCCTCCACCCAGCCTTCCTGTGGCCATTTCTTGTGTGTTTGAAGCAGCTTATTATGTTGTTTCTGTCCTCCACTCTGCCTGCAGTCATTTATTGTGTGTTTGAATCAGCTTGTGTTGTTGTTCCTGCCCTCCACCCTGCCTGCCTGTGGCAATTTCTTGTGTGTTTGAAGCTGTTTGCTTTGTTGCTTCTGTCCACCACCTTGCTTGCCTGTAGCCATTTATTGTGTGTTTGAATCAGCTTGTGTTGTTGTTTCTGTCCTCCACCCTGCCTACCTGTGGCAATTTCTTGTGTTTGAGGCATCTTGTGCTGTTGTTTCTGCCCTCAACCCTGCCTGCCTGCAACCGTTTTTTGTGTGTATGAAGCAGTTTGTTTTGGTGTTTCTGCCCTCCACCCTTCCTGTGGGTGTCCATTTCTAGTGTGTTCGAAGCTGTTTGCTTTGTTGTTTCTGTCCACCACCCGGCTTGCCTGCAGCCATTTATTTTGTGTTTAAATCAGCTTGTGTTGTTGTTTCTGCCCTCCACCCAGCCTGCCTGTGGCCATTTCTTGTGAGTTTGAAGCAGCTTGTTTTGTTGTTTCTGTCCTCCATCCTGCCTGCAGCCATTTATTGTGTGTTTGAATCAGCTTGTGTTGTTGTTTCTGTCCTCCACCCTGCCTGCCTGTGGCCATTTCTTGTGTGTTTGAAGTAGCTTGTTTTGTTGTTTCTGTCCTTTCCCCGCCTGCCTGCAACCGATTTGTGTGTGTTTGAAGCAGTTTGTTTTGTTGTTTCTGCCCTCCACTCTTCCTGTTGGTGTCCATTTCTAGTGTGTTTGAAGCTGTTTGCTTTGGTGTTTTTGTCTGCCACCCTGCCTCATTGTGGCCATTTCTTGTGTGTGTGAAGCAGCTTAGTTTGTTGTTTCTGGCCTCCACTCTGACTACCTGTGTCTATTTCCTTTATGTTTGAAGCAGCTTGTTTTGTTTTTTCTGTCCTCCATCCTGCCTGCCTGTGGCCATTTCTTGTGTGTTTGAAGCAGCATGTTTTGTTGTTTCTGACCTCCACCCTGCCTGCGGCCATTTCTTGTGTGTTTGAATCAGCTTGTTTTGCTGTTTCTGCCCTCCAACCTGCCTGCCTTTGGCCATTACTTGTGTGTTTGAAACAGTTTGTTTTGTTTATCCTGCCCGCCACCTGCCTGCCTGTGCCCGTTTCTTGTGTGTTTAACCCCTTCCACGCTCATGACGAGCTGGGCTCGTCATGCAGTAGCCTGCTCACACGCTCATGACGAGCCCAGCTCGTCATGAATAATGGGTTTTTGAAAATCCCAGCGCATGGTTGTAAATCTGCGAGCATCGATGCGGTTAAAGCAGCATGTTTTGTTGGTTCTGCCCTCCATCCTGCCTACAGCCATTTATTGTGTGTTTGAATAAGCTTGGGCTGTTGTTTCTGCCCTCCACTCTGCCTGCCTGTGTCCATTTTGTGTGTGTCTGAAGAAGGGCCGGACTGACTACCGGGCAGATTGGAATGCTGCCGAGCTGGGGGATGATTTAATTGCAGTGGGGGCTGATTTCGTTCATGGAGACCTGCGTGTGCTTCAAAATAATGAAAGCAAAACGAATTTTGTTTAGTACACGCAGGTCCCCATCACTGAAATCAGCCCCCAGCTAAGCAGCATTCCAAACTGCCCAGTAGCCTGTCGGGCCCTGGTCTGAAGCTGCTTATTTTGTTGTTTCTGACCTCCACCCTGCCTGCCTGTGGCCATTTTGCCTGTGGTCATTTCGTGTGTGTTTGAAGCAGCTTGTTTTGTTTTTTTCTGCCCTCCGCCCTGCCTGCCTGTGGCCATTTCTTGTGTGTTTTAAGCAGTTTGTGTTGTTGTTTCTGCCCTCCATTCTGCCTGCAGCCATTTATTGTGTGTTTGAATATGCTTGGGCTGTTGTTTCTGCCCTCCACTCTGCCTGCCTGTGTCTATTTCTTTTGTGTTTGAAGCGGCTTGTTTTTTTGTTTCTGCCCTCCACCCTGCCTGCCTGTGGCCATTTCTTGAGTGTTTGAAGCAGCTTGTTTTGTTGTTTCTGTCCTTTCCCCCGCCTGCCTGCAACTGATTCTTGTGTGTTTGAAGCAGTTTGTTTTGTTGTTTCTGCCCTCCACTCTTCCTGTTGGTGTCCATTTCTAGTGTGTTTGAAGCTGTTTGCTTTGGTGTTTTTGTCCGCCACCTTGCCTCTTTGTGGCCATTTCTTGTGTGTGTGAAGCAGCTTGGTTTGTTGTTTCTGGCCTCCACTCTGACTACCTGTGTCTATTTCCTTTTTGTTTGAAGCAGCTTGTTTTGTTTTTTCTGTCCTCCATCCTGCCTGCCTGTGGCCATTTCTTGTGTGTTTGAAGCAGCTTGCTTTGCTGCTTCTGCCCTCCAACCTGCCTGCCTTTGGCCATTACTTGTGTGTTTGAAACAGTTTTTTTTTCTGGCTTCCACCCTGCCTTCCTGTGTCTATTTATTTTATGTTTGAAGCAGCTTGTTTTGTTTTTTCTGTCCTCAATCCTGCCTGCCTGTGACCATTTCTTGTGTGTTTGAAGCAGCATGTGTTGTTGTTTCTGCCCTCCACCCTGCCTACAGCCATTTATTGCGTGTTTGAATCAGCTTGTGTTGTTGTTTCTGCCTTCCACCTTGCCTGTGGCCATTTCTTGTGTGTTTGAAACAGTTTTGTTGATTCTGCCCTCCACCCTGCCTCATTGTAGCCATTTCTTGTGTGGGTGAAGCAGCTTGGTTTGTTGTTTCTGGCCTCCACCCTGCCTACCTGTGTCTATTTATTTTATGTTTGAAGCAGCTTGTTTTGTTTTTTCTGGCCTCCATCCTGCCTGCCTGTGGCCATTTCCTGTTTGTTTGAATCAGCTTGTTTTGTTGTTTCTGCCATCCAACCTGCCTGCCTTTGGCCATTACTTGTGTGTTTGAAACAGTTTGTTTTGTTTTTTATTGGCCTCCACCCTGCCTACCTGTATCTATTTCTTTTATATTTGAAGCAGCTTGTTTTGTTTTTTCTGTCCTCCATCCTGCCTGTGGCCATTTCTTGTGTGTTTAAATCAGCATGTTTTGTTGTTTCTGACCTCCACCCTGCCTGTGGCCATTTATTGTGTGTTTGAATCAGCTTGTTTTGCTGTTTCTGCCCTCCAACCTGCCTGCCTTTGGCCATTACTTGTGTGTTTGAAACAGTTTGTTTTGTTTATCCTGCCCACCACCCTGCCTGCCTGTGCCAGTTTCTTGTGTGTTTAAAGCAGCATGTTTTGTTGGTTCTGCCCTCCATCCTGCCTGCAGCCATTTATTGTGTGTTTGAATAAGCTTGGGCTGTTGTTTCTGCCCTCCACTCTGCCTGCCTGTGTCCATTTTGTGTGTGTCTGAAGAAGGGCCGGACTGACTACCGGGCAGATTGGAATGCTGCCGAGCTGGGGGATGATTTAATTGCAGTGGGGGCTGATTTCGTTCATGGAGACCTGCGTGTGCTTCAAAATAATGAAAGCAAAACGAATTTTGTTTAGTACACGCAGGTCCCCATCACTGAAATCAGCCCCCAGCTAAGCAGCATTCCAAACTGCCCAGTAGCCTGTCCGGCCCTGGGCTGAAGCTGCTTATTTTGTTGTTTCTGACCTCCACCCTGCCTGCCTGTGGCCATTTTGCCTGTGGTCATTTCTTGTGTGTTTGAATCAGCTTGTGTTGTTGTTTCAGCCCTCCACCCAGCCTGCCTGTGGCCATTTCTTGTGTGTTTGAATCAGCTTGTGTTGTTGTTTCAGCCCTCCACCCAGCCTGCCTGTGGCCATTTCTTGTGTGTTTGAATCAGCTTGTGTTGTTGTTTCAGCCCTCCACCCTGCCTGCCTACCTGTGGCCATTTCATTTGTGTCTGAAGCAGCTTGTTTTATTGTTTCTGCCCTCTACCCTGTCTGCTCCGCTTTCATATTTGTTTGAAGCAGCTTGTGTTGTTTTTCTGCCCTCTACCCTGCCTGCATGTGTCTAGTTCTTTTGTGTTTGAAGCATCTTGTTTTGTTTTTTCTGTCCTCCATCCTGCCTGCTTGTCCCCTTTTCTTGTGCGTTTGAAGCAGCTTGTTTTGCTGTCCCTGCTCTGCACCCTGACTGCCTGTGGCCATGTCGTGTTCATGCTATGAAACCAGAATGGTTCCTTGTGAAAATACTGCAATAAAGAACACACCTGGGGGGTTGATCTCTGAAAATGACCTTTCTGGCTAAAATGATGCCCCTATGTATTTTATGCAAATGAAAAGAAGTGTGTAGGATAAAACGCTTTTCTAAAATAAGGAATTTTTTTTCAGTGGCTTAGAATGTTTCAACAATTATTTTTAAGCCGGTGTGATGACCCATACTGCAGAAAAAGCACAATATTTTCCCAAAAATAATCCTTGTAGTCCTGGGGCATGTTGCTGTAGTCATGTTGCTCCTACGTTTCCCTGCACCATCTAATGCGGCAGGTGCATTGTCTCGTTTTTATGTGCAAATTATTAAAATTAAGCTGTGAAAAAGTCTTCCCATAATGCACCATACTGCTTCTAGTTCTTCGTCCTTTACCCGTGCCCACCACAGCCCGAACAACGTACCACAATCTTCTGCTCCCAGCCCTCCTTCTCCTGTTTCCAAGACACCCAGATGCCACAAACAGTTTTAAAGGAGCATTGACAAAGCCAAGCAAAGCTGGCTTGGTGTTTCCTTCTTTTGACTGCCTTTATTTTAATCTTGAACGATAAAAACAAAAACATGAAACGAAAATGAAAATATTGTCTAATTGTGGTGATCGTGTGCATGCAATAAACATTCGAAATTAAAACAAAAGAATTGCATTTAAAATAAATTATTTTGCGCTGAAGCTTTCTAGCAGGCACCTGCAATTTGAACGAGCAAAGATACCCTTTTCAGCTTTAATGCGTGGCACAGGGAAATAAAGGGGCATATTATCAAGGGGGTTTATCTCCGCTTTTTTGGCTTTAAAAGCCAAGAAAGCGGAGATAAAATTATCTCCCTATTACCTAGCTGTCGCTAACAGCAGTTAGCGACAGCTAGTAGGAGATAGCGACCATCTTGGGACCCACTTTGAATGTCAGTGATATTTATCACTAATGACATGCAAAGTGGGCGTGCCAAGATGTTCGCGACTGGAAACAGTCGCTAACATCACTATCTCCTATTACCAACTTTTGAAGATAGTCGCGCTAAGCGCGAATATCTCCAAAAACTAACACCTGCCCTGAGCAGTTCTTAGCCATGTTATCCAATGGGAGGTGGATAACATGGCTAAGAGCATTAGCTCGGTAATGCATGAATATCGCGGACTTTTCAGCGATATTCATGCATTGCGGGCGTTTTTTATCGCATTTGCGATAAATCTTGGTAATACCAAGGTTTATCTGCGATAAAAATCGCCGCAGCTCAGCGGTAGATTTTTGTTTCTAACCAAGCAATACCGATAATTATCGCTATTGCTTGGTAATATGCCCCATAATCCTTACTGGTGCAAAGAAAATGTACTATTCATTGGATTCGTATTTTTGTGAAATGAAGACGTTGTTTAAATACTCGATGACTAAAAAATATAAAAAAAAGAGTTAAGAATGGAAATAAATAAGCTTTGGCAAAGTAAAGTATTGGTCTATTAGCCCTGGGCTGCAGTGCACCTCCGAGGTGAATGCACACATTTAATCAGGCAAAAAGTCCCCACTCAGTGCAGAAGGACCAATCGCTGAAAAGGGGTGACCGTTGTCCCCTGGTGTCTGCTGGTAGGCTGAAGCAAAAATTGAACGGACCAATGGATGCAAAGGAGGCGTCTAAGAAATTCATGGACGCAAACCTAAGAAAATACCAAGCAGAGCTCCTGTAAGTACGCTGGGGCAGAGTATTAGAAGCCCCTTGCGCCACTTTTGCGCCACTTTCCCTATGTTAAAAAGGACGCAAAAGTAGCACAAGGGCCTTGTAAATAAGCCCAGCTATGTTTTGTGGAGCATTGCCTGTGTTAGAGCATAAGATGGGATGAGTTCCAAGCTGTATCAAGGTGATATTCTGTTATCACTTTTAAATTCTGTCAGAAATTTACATTCTAAAGGGGGCATGGCAGCATGGTCAGTGATTGGCTGCCGCCCCCTCCCTATGACCACACCAACCCCCGGACACAAGGACATTAAACATGGTTATCTTTGGAAGGCGGGGGTCGCGAAACCCCCCGGCCGATGTGGGGGGGGAGCGTCCAGGCAACAAGGAGTCCCCTGGGCGCTCCCTGTTTCTTTATTGTCCCCCAAAGCCCGCCCCCCGACCCGGATGTCGCTCAATGCCATCCGGGTCAGGGAGGGCGTCCGCCAATCGGTGGTAGGGCACGCCCCAGAGGGCACGCCCCACCACCGAGCGAGAGGCACTGGTGGAGGGGGCGGTCGCCGCTCCGCCATGCGTGCGGGGCGGCCAAGGGCCCCCCCTTTTCAATTGTCGCGTACCCTGAAATGCTTGGGGTCCCACCTGGTAGATTTCCTGAACTCCAAGAGGAAATGTGGGCACTGTCGGGGGAGTAGAAAGCTGGTAGGCGCATCAAACCCCTTCCACTGCTTTGTGCACATGGGGGTTCGGATGTTAGGGGTCACACAATCTCTCATTTCCTGGGAGGAGGAGGGGAACCGGAATCTTAAACATCTGGCAGCTAAGATTGAAATGAGGGCAAGAGCCCGCCTCACCCCAGACACTGTCGATGCTCACCACACATCCCTAACCTTTTGACGGGATTCACTCTCGATAACATATTTAACTGGTTCCAGCTTGATGTCCCTCTTGAGATAATATGCAGGGTATCGAGTACAAGCCGCCCCCCTTCCCCCCCCCCGTACCTGTGTCCAAGTAAGCATCAAACTGGAGTACCGATTTTGGCGTCCCTCCCCTCCAACCAATCAGCTGCCCGCCCCAATAACTTGCATCGTTTACAACTTTTCAATGCATTAAGGTCAATGGAGGGGGGGGGGGGGGGGGGGCGGGGGCTCCTTGCACCTGGAACCCGTGTGTATTACGTATGATAGACGAGATGTATCTTACGGTTTTGAAGAAGCAAACAGTTCAAACCTTCCAGTTTCGCCGGCTCGGTAGTTGTAAGTAGATCTTTCGAGAAGGTGCAGCAGGGAGTGTAAAGATCCATCTTTGGCTCTCCTGTCCCGTGCAGCAGACCCTGTGCAAAATACTAAGGGCCTCATTTATGAGGCCTTGCGTGAGTTTTGCGCTTCCGATGCGTCACTTTTTGTGACGCATCGGCGGCGTAAAACATGCCTCCTGATGCGCACTATTTACAAAGTGACGCATCTAAGCAGATGCGTCACTTTGTAAACCCCTGCGCTACATTATACCTGCGTCAGGTATAATGTATGCAGAGGGGGCGTTCACCCGCAAAAAGCCTCGTAATAGTGACGCAGTGAAATCTATGAGATTTCACTGCGTCACTTTTAGGACGCTGTTGCGTCAAAATCTTGCGCCTGCCTCACAGCAGGCGTAAAACTGACGCAAGCCCTTTCACATGGGGCTTTCCCCATGTGAAAGGACGCATTGCTGGAGTTGCGTCACTTTTGTGACACACTCCAGCAATGCATCACTTTTGCGCCTACAGATACGTCAGAAATACTGACGTATCTGTAACTCCTTGCGCCATGATGCGTCATATTATAAATATGATGCATCAATCATGTCGCAGGGAGAGCGCAGTGAAAAGTGTTGCATCGCTGTTTTCACGCAGCGATGCGTCACTTTTCATAAATGAGTCCCCAAATACTTAAGTGACAATTCAGCAGATGGAAGCTAGGTGAGCTTGCATCAGGAATTTATTTATTTGGAGTTTTGTATAGCACAAACAAGACCCAAAATAGGGTATCAGAGGGCTTGACAGTAATGAGTAAAACAAATTCTAGACAGTTTAGTAGCGTCCTAGACCGAATGAGATCAGGCATGTATGAAGAACGGATAGGTACGATTCGATAAAAACATGCTAAGTAGACATAGGTACTTCAGTTCGGTGCATTAGGTAAGTTTAAGAACAAACACATCTTATTTGGCAGAGCAGTCCACACAAGGAATCATAGAGACGAGTTTAGAATAGCGGAGTAGGTAAGATGTAAGCAGGGATGTAATTGAGGTGGAACTTCATCAGGGAACAGATTTAGTAATCGAAGAAGTGGGGAGAGTCAATCTAAGAGGGGAGAGTCAATCTAAGAGAGGGGTAAGTTGACAGGATATCTGTTGAAGTTTAAGCAGTCAAGGTGGGTGAGGAATGCTGAGGATTTTACGGGTGAAATATGCTCATCAGAAAGGTTTCAGCCTCCGTTTTGAATTTTTTCGTTGAAGAGATTCTTCTGATGCTCAGGGGGAGAGAGTTCCAAATTCTGGGTGCAGCTCTGGAGAATGCTCTATCATATGTTTTTTTCTTGCTGAAGCAAGAAGGTTTTAAGAGCAGATTGTCGGAGCTCCTAGCAAGTCTATTTCCACCCGATTATGTAGGTTTCTGGGCTAGGTATTGGTGGTTTTGTAGTGTAAGGCTTTATGTGTGACGCCGGCCATCTTTAGCTGTATTCTCGCTTCGTAAGGCTGCCAGTTGAGTGCTTTCGGGTGTGGCGAGATGTGGTCAAATTTTCGAGAAGCTGTTAATAGTCTTGCGACTGCGTGGAGGCAAGCTTTTAAAGGGGCTTTTGAGATCTTAGGAAGACCCAATAACATTGTACATTTGTATTCCAGCCTCGAGATGACTAACGACTGAACTGTAGTTTTGAGGTCCGGAGCCTTGATGAATCGTTTAATTTTTCTAAGATGGCTGAGGTGAAAGCGGGCATTTTTAGCTAGCAGGTTGATGTGTGGTTGTATGTTTAGGTTCTTATTCAGCATGATTCCAAGTGATGTGGTGGAGACCACTAGGATCGGGGTACAGTTTAGAGCAGTTATCATCTTGGTCCCGTCGTTTAACATTACAGAGTTTTTTGGGAGGGAAATTGGAAGGAATTCAATTGTTTGCGAGTTTAGCTTAAGGTAGTTTGTGGGTAGCCAGTGGACGGTCTTTTCTAGGGCTTGGCCTGGCTGTTCGAGCAGTAGCGGCACCCCCACCTCCCCCCCTTCAGCGCCTTGAGACCCTTACGGGTGAGTAGTGCACTTTACAAATTGATTGATTGATTGATTGAGGGCTTGATTCATCATCTTGATCCCTTTGAGGGAGGTGACCTCAATGTACAACTGTGTGTCATCCGTGTACAGAAGGAAGGCGATATTCGCCTGCTGTAGTAAATCAGTTAAGGGTTCGACATAGAGGTTGAATCGCGCAGGGGTTAAAGTAGAGCCTTGAGGTACTCCTAATAGATTAGGAGATGGAGGGGATAGATTTTTTAATAAAGCCAACAATCTCACATTAGTAGCGGCCTAAATCACACTGTGACCTTGTTAAGATGCACGGAGGCTTGTGGCACACACAACATTGTCAAGTATTTAAGGAGAGTGTGGTGACTGTGCAACAAGAGTTTCTCTTTGCTGCACCTCTAAATAACAAATTAATAAAACTCTTCACACATCATTCGCCTTTAATCTATAGAAGTCTTATGGGAAATTGAGTGATGAGCTCACAGAAACCTGAAGCAATCTTTTTACCAGACAATGGTCCTGAGCTCCAAAACTGTCAAAAATCCCATAAAAGTGGGAGAGCACCCCTGGAGAGAAGGGGTGAAGTGTGCTCTGTTGCCTCCAATTACACCTCACCAATAGCTGGAGGCAGTGAGTAGGACCTGTGACCAACAACTACCAACATACTCTTGATGGTTCAAGAATTTGAATTGTAGCGATGAAGGTTCATCAGGCCTTGTGATGCGAGTGGTTGTAATGAATTACATATGTACAGCGCTGGAATATATAGTGCTGGCCACTGGTGGCTTATCTGCCCCGGCTGGTCTGCCCCTACAGTGTCAGCTAGTGGAGGGCTGTGAGTGAGTGTCTTACATGAGCTGTGTTAAGTGTTTGTTATGGAGTTGAGTTGGGTCACTTCTTCCTCCTCATCATCACAATATGAGGTGAGTCCAAATCTTGCAGAAGGCCCCCCCTCTCTTACCAAAAAGAAAATAGTTTAGCCTTCCCCCTTTAGCTTCATGTCTGTCTATAAAATACCTCCTCTGTCCAGAATAGCCCTGTTTTGTCTGCCTCCTCTGTGGTGATGTCAGCGCCGTCCTAAAGGAAGAACCATTATTCTCAAAGCACCACACTGATCAGACCTGTGGTCCTGTGCAGAATTAATTTGCGGAATTTTTAGCAAATCTTCCAGTTTATTAATGATAGCAACAAAAAAAAGACAATTTGCTGACAAGGGAATCATTTACACAAACCTGATATTTATAAAGTGCTAACTAATCATCCAAATAGTATCACAAGGTGCAAGACTGCCATTAATTGCTAAATTAGTGCTAAACACCAAGATTCGAGGGTAAAACTACTTAAATCTAATAGCAATGAGTGTGGAAGATATCAGGTAAGGAGGCTTGATCAACTAGGAGAATAAATCACAGAAAGGGTTAATGGGATATGACTCCTGCACTGAGTCAAAAAAGATCAGTTAAATGTAGTGAATCCCTCTGACCGATGCTGTCTACTGCACACCAGAAACATTCTGTTGTTGCATTCCCTAACTGCTTGAAGTGCCCAAAGTTTTAAATTTGTGTTCAGCTTTGAGTGAAAACTGCCAAATATCTTAGACCTGGTGTGTCAAACATAGGTGGCCGAATTCATGAATGACCTTTGAGGCTTGGATGCTTGGAGGAGATGTTATACTTATTTAGAAAACAAGGGACCCCTATAGTTAGACTAGCTATAACATAGGGAAATAAACTAGTGAGAGAGAGTTATAGCTAGAAAATATTCTTAGACAAATTAATTACTAACCAAATACCCTTTAGTGTCTAAGATATGGACATATCTTGTTTTTGTGGACGGCTACCTGATGAAGGCATGTTTGCCGAAACGTGCGTTGTATACATCTGCCGCACTGCCTGAGTCAATGTTTCTCGTTTATCAAAAAGGATTTGTATATATTTGTGTCTGTGTATGAATTTATTCACATATAACGATCAATCGGATCTTCAAATTCACTATCAAATCATTGTTTGATGTACTTAAATATTGACTCTATAAAATTTGAAAAAAAGAAAAAATAATTCTTTTTGGTAAAAAATAAATAAATATACTGATCAATATAAGTGTTTTTTGTCTATCAGCTATTGTAGAGTGCTTGTCTTACATATGTCCATATCATAGACACTAAAGGGTATTTGGTTAGTAATTAATTTGTCTAAGAATATTTTCTAGCTATAACTTTCTCTCACTGGAGATTTTATACTAAAGCACCGGGGGCCATATTACCAACAAGTAGCGATAATTATCGCTAAATAGGCTTAGCGACGATTTTTCTATCGTTGTCTATCGCTGGATATGTTAGCGGAGAAAACATGCTATTAGCAACGTTTTTCTCCATTGTGCTAAAATATCCAGCGATAGCAGCGAAATGCGTGAATATTGCTGAGAATACAGCGATATTCACGCATTAGCGACGAAATGCTCTTAACAATGTTATCCACCTCCCATTGAATAACATGGCTAAGATCTGGTCTGAGCAGGCGTTGGTTTTTGGCGATAGCTGGAATATTTCCATCGCTACGCCTGCCTCGCTAATAGGCGATAGCGACGTTAGCGGCTGCTTTCAGTCGCTGACAGGTTGGGTACGCCCACTTTGCATGTCATTAGCGATAAATATCGCTGACATGCAAAGCGGGCCCCAAACCGCTCGCTATCGCCTAAAAGCTGTCGCTAACATCAGTTAGCGACAGCGTCCTAATAGAGCGATAGAATTATCGCCGCTTAGTGGCCGAAAACTGCGATAATTGCCTATCGCCACCCATGGTAATATGCCCCCAGCTGTTTTGCTAGATTTATCCAAGTCTTGTTGCAAAGGGTGGTGGACACTCAGGGTATGGCAAACAGGTTTTCCAAAGAGTTCTGGAAGTGAAAATCAGCAGATAAAGCGCAAACAGAAAGAGCCCCACAAAACTGGCGTAATTCGTGGTTTGGCTCTAATTCAAGGCTTAGGTGGGGTCTCTCACTGATAGTGAAGGTTTGCATGAGGGGCATGAGCAAAAGAGGTGCACTCAGAGATAGTGCCTAGAAGAGCCTGGGAATGAGAGTAGGATGAGGGTGAATCTTGGAGGGCGAGGGGAGTTTCAGGGGAACCATGATGTTGAGTTGAGAGGCTGAAAAACAAACAAATATGAGCTCCAAAATCAATAATTGATGAAACATAGGTGAAATAACTTTCATAGCCATGAAATTCATCATTTACTGATGATTTGGAAATGGAAAAAAAACATATTTTGTGTTCATTGTGTTTAACTGGGGGAGAGGAGTTGGCCTAACGGTTAGGGCGGTCTACCTCGAATCTGGGGAACCGGGTTTGAGTCTCGGCAATGACGCGGAACATCCAGTGATTCTGGGCAAATCACTTAGGCATAGATGCATCAAGCTAAAAACCGGTTGCAAACGAGCAGATTCTCAGAATCTGCCTTTTTGCGACTGGTATTTTTGCAAAAATTGCAATTTAAGAAATCGCAAAACTGTGATTACTTAAATTGCGATTGCATTTAAGGAATCTCTAATTGAGATTCCTTAAATGCTATGCATTAAAGTAAAAAAAATAGCGATTTCGCTAATAGGGGGAGCAAATTACCATGAAGTTGAACTTTATGGTAATTTGCAAAAACTTTGAAAAATGCACTTTAGTGCATTTTTCAAAGTTCCATTTTACACAGAAACATGCCCTTAGGGCATGTGTGTGTGCAAGATGTACCCATATGCAGATTTCAGGGGTGCAACAGGGTGTCCTTTTGACACCCTGGCACCCTTGAAATTGCAATATCAATTTGCGATTCCCTATTGGAGAATCGCAAATTGAGGAAGTCTTCCCATTCATTCCTATGGGCCTCTAGGCCTATAGGAATGAATAGGGAGGTATTCCTTAATTGCGACTCGCGATTTGCGGGTCACAATTAAGGAATTTTAAGAAATCGCTATTTTTTTAGCGAGATCTTCATGCATAGCCTTTTGCTATTCCTTATTAGCGAATCCTTTTTTTTTGCTAATAAGGAATCGCAAAATGGATGCTTGATGCATCTATAGGTTAATCTCCCCGTGCCTAACCCTGTGATTCTTGGCAAATCACTTAATCCCCCCGTGCCTAACAAAAATGTGTCCTCATGTAACACAACTGATGTAACGCAACTGGTGCTGTGTAAAGCGCTCTGATACCCGATACCTTCGGGTCAAGTTTGCGCTATATAAAACTCTGTATAAAAAAATATATATATATTTACTAGACTATTTACCAAGTCTATTTACACTCTGATTTCAAAGGATCTTGGGCACCATCTCTGTTCTTCAGAGAAGAACCAATGCCCAGAGCTTCAGAGTGTCCAGTGTAGACAACATCTCTCCCTCACACATGAACCTTAGCTGGAGTCAGCCATGGTTCTTGGGGGTGAGTTCGAACTGGCCTTTTTCCTGTGTAGACACCAGTTCCAAGACCCTGATCCTCACTCCTGTTTCCTCTCATGTGGACCTCACTACAATTTCAAAGCTACATTCAGATCCCTGTGGATACTGGAGCTTGGGCTGGGATTGGAATTACCAGGAGCTGTGTTGTGTGATTGTGACCCCCCCCCCCCTTTCTGTTTTTCACTGATCCCCCTTTGGCAGGTGAAACCTTTTGACATTTACCAGAAGAAGAGGCATGGAAAAAGGTGTATTTAAAACAATCCTGCCTGTTATGTCTTATTCTTAGGTTGAAGACTGGGAATAGTAGGTATTTACACGTAGTACGTACCTCACCCTACTCCATTCAACCAGTAATTAGGACCCAGGTGCACTCCTGGCTTGGCACCTCCTTATCCCATGCTCTTGTTTCTTGGTCGACCCCTTTCTTGGGTAAACAACCTTTACAACACAACTTTTACAACGCACTACCATTACAACAAAACTTTTACAACGCAACATTGATTACATCGCATGCCATTACAACGCAACCATTACAACGCATGACACTACAACGCATACCACTACAACGCATGTCATTACAATGCAGTCATTACAACGCATACCATTACCATCCAACACTTACCCTACTGTTTCACCCCTTGGAGTTAGAATAGTAATTTTTACCCCTACACTATCCAACACTTGCCCTACTGTTGCACCCCCTGGAGTTAGAATAGTAATTTTTACCCCTACACTATCCAATACTTACCATACATGCAATGTAATGTTATGCGTTGTAAAGGTATGCATTGTAAAGGTAGTATGCGTTGTAATGGAATGCGTTGTAAAGGTAGTATGCGTTGTAATGGAATGCGTTGTAAAGGTAGTTTTTAAAAATTCGTTGTAATGCCATGCGTTGTAATGGAATGCGTTGTAATGGATGTTGCGATGTAAAAAATGCGTTGTAAAGGTATGCGTTGTAAAAGTATGCGTTGTAACGTCATACATCCCTTTCTTGTAATCCACTTTGACTCTTGCTCTAAAAGCTCCTTACACTCTCTGGCCGTTTCTTTTATATCTCCTAATGTTATTTAATCACACTCTATCACAGGACAATCTGCATGTAAGTCAAGAAGAGACAACATGCACACTCGATCACCAGGCCATTTCTTTTTAAAGTTAATGTCTTTTTATATTGTCATTCTTTTTTTTTAAAGTACTGTTGACAGCTTCTCTTGCTTTTACCATTTCTCCCTATACGTGTTCTTAGGAAAATGCTGTGCTTTATTGCTTACATGTAATGATTTTAAGTAATCGATCATGAAAAAACTCATTCATTCATTCTGTTGATGCTTCAATATTGTAGTTCCATCAATCTAACAAAATGAAGTAATCGTCCCTCTGAGACGAGCTCCTGCAGGAACATGGGGGGCTCTTTTCAAATGATTACAGCCCCCATGAGCCAATCTAGCCCCCCCACTCGCTCCTCCCCCATTACCCCCCAAGTTGAAATTCTGATATAGTGTCCTTCTCCTACCAACCGTACAGGTGATAACTCTCTTTACCTAGGCTTCCATAACCTTTACTGGGCACCGCGCCAATGGTTTAGTGGTCATTATTAGCAGCCCCCCCTTAAGTGTTTGTTGTTCAGATGGAAAGGATTTACATTTAGTGATAAATAAGGCTCCACATTTTCCATTTTTACTGATTTTTACAGATAAATACAGACAGAAAACAATGTGTTTCCAGTCTGGATATATTTTGAAAAGTGGAAAAAAATACAGAAAATGGAGCATCTTCTCAGTGACTCTGCTTGTTGTCCATGAATTCCCAATCAATAGTTGAGCAGATTGAGAGCAGGTAGAGTAAAAACCCTATTAAATGTACTTGAGTTACTGCATATGTTTTTGCTATTTTTCAAATATTTTTATGTGGCTTTATTTTTTTATTATATTTGGCTGCTAGAAAGTGCTAAAATCGGACAGGCATCAAAGTACGAGTCCGGATTTATTGGTTAAATAAATGTGCAACTATACGAGTTACAGCTTCATTTATTCAGAAACACAAAATAAATATGGATAGATACAAATTAAGTAGCCAAAAAAATAACTATGGATAAATGCAGACTTAAATTTTCAAATAATAAATACCATAACACCAGGAGCCCTAGTAATAATTAATAGATATCTTGGGCTGGAATCGACAAAGTAAACGGATGCCTGGTCTTGCCCCTCACCACACTTTAAACTTTAGCAGAATTTTAGTAGGTGACCGACTCTCTTACCCTATCTGGGTTTTCAGAGGCTTTGGCCTTTTTTGGAAATCTTGTCAGTACAGTAGAGGCCAGCACACCTGTGTGCCTCAAAAAGGTATACCCACATTTCTTTTCTTTTTTACTTCTGACTAAAAACAGCTTAAGCTGTCTGCCAGAGCTCATGTATGCAAGAAAAAACCATACACTAATATGCAAAGAGAGGAGATGTAGGTCAGCCATCTTCAGCCAATTCAGATTGGTCAGTAGATCCATACCTTTATGCACATGGAAGGGTGGACTCTTCTGTATCAGTCAATGTGTGGGATAGTCCCCTTCATTCATTGCTTGGGGGGAGTATCATTCAAACGTTGGATCCGCCCACAGGGCAGCAAACATACCTAACCCTGAAAAGTGCCACACATCACGTGCTAGACTGACGCATATAGAAAATAGCCATCCCTGCATGACTTAAAGATTATCACGCCACTGTGTGGCACTTGACTTTGACTACCTTTAGCACTGTTGCTATGGATACTCAGAGAGCGGCCCTCCCCTTCCTTGGATGCTCACTTTTGAAAATAGAACTGAGAGCCCACCTACTGACATTTTCTCAGAGAGTGCATCGCCTTAGAAAGCAAATTGTCATGGAGATCCGAGTGGCAGCTCACCGCCCCTTCCCAAGCTACGCGACCATGAATGGGGTAGCGTAGGAGTAACTGTGAGGTTCAGTCGGGTTTGCCAGTAGGACAACTCGTGCAGAAGCACAATCTGGTGTCCGCTGTGTAACTGAGCCTAGGGTCGCTGGAGCTCCCACTGAGGGAGTTCACAGGGAGAGCACGCCCTTGTGAATTCCCATAGAAGACCATGTTCTGGTGTGAACCTGGGCTTCTATGGGAATTCTCAAGGGCATATTATCAAACCCATTATCGCCGCTTTAGCAGCAGTTTTGTGTTAACACCGTGCTTGATAATATGCCCATGTGTTCTTCATAAAAGCACAAAGTATGAACAAATGATGCTCTAATTTCTACGGCGACTTTATAAAGTCTTTAGGATAATGTGGTACATATCGAGGGACATTTTGCAATTGAAGTATGAGGTGAAGCTGGTACAAATATACAGCCCGATCTATATATTGGTGTTGAGCACACTTTGTCAAAATGGCTTCAGGGTACCCTTACTGCCAATATAATGGTCTGCCCGACAAATTTAGAAGCAGGAGGACCATAATTTGGTATCAGGGGAGCCTACTCCGTCTCAGCTGCGGCCAAACTGCACAACGGACGGAGTAAAGGATATATGTTTCCTGCCCATTTAGATGGGCATAAAGTTAGCTGTTTGTCACTGCCCGTTATCACCAGGAAAACACTGGTGGTATGGGGCAGTTAAAAACTAAGGGCCCGATTCACAGTACTAACTTAAGACAAAATCCTAAATTTAATACTTTTGGTATTCACAGAAGTTAGGATTTTGTCTTAAGTTTGACTTAAGACAAACTTAAGACAGACTTAAGTTAGGAATCTCTCTTAAGTCTGTCTTAAGTCGGTTGTAAGTTTGTACAAAATCCTAACTTCTGTGCATACCAAAAGTAGTAAGTTTAGGATTTTGTCTTAAGTTAGTTCTGTGAATCGGCCCCTCCAGTTGCCCCTTTGCCATGGGAGATGAATCTCATGCTGACGGTGGCATTGTTTTTTGTTTACATAAGAGAAAAAAAATCCAGCTTTAGAGTTTTGTTTTTAAAAATAAAAATACAAAATAAGTGTGAAAGAGGGCTTGGTATTGTTGACTAAGCCATGCGCTAAACTTTAAAAAAGCATTGACAGGAACAGCCATGATGTCGGTTCCTGCATATACTTCTGAAATGACTGCCAGCTTGGTGGTCATTTTTAAATTTGGCGGACGGGGACTCCATCAGGGCGATGGAGTAAGACAACAGAGTAGTTTACTCCATGACCGTGACCGACTTAGACCCAAATTCATATTTAAGACCTTTTTGTTTTTAGACAGGAGAATATGGGTAATTGTTTTTATCAGTCAAATTTGCTTTATTTGAGATAAATTCTCATAAAAGCAAGCATTGCTCTATCAAAGGTAGTTCTCATGGAACACAATTATTCCATAACTCACAACATTTGGTCACCCCAGTCTGTATTATCTCTTGTCTGTATCCAAGACCCGGCCCCAGAGAGATTGTCTTTTATTCCTGAAACTTGAGTGGGATCTTGGGGGATTGTATTCTGTTTCACATTTAATGACATGATATCCATTTATGGTAAGGTAGCTCAGTTGGTTTAGACCCTGTTGCCAAGAGATGCTTATTATCTAAAGGACTCAATTTGAAATAGGGCCAGGAACTACTCCACCTTTCAACACTCTAAGCGGACAAAAACAAGAATATTTAGTGATGAGTTGCTTTGTGGTGTTATTGTGCATGCTTGGCACAGTCTGGAGTAGTCATTTAAAAAACAAAATGAACTCTGGGAATTGTAGTTGTGATTCATTTCGATAGCTTTCTTAACGCATCATATTTATTTATTTATTTATTTATTTATTTCAAAGGTTTTATATAGTGCTGCTGGACCCAGGAGTATCAGAGCGCTTTACAAGGAAGGTAGACATAATACTATAAAGTTAACAATGTGCAGAAAATGCAAGGGATATAGTATTGCAATCAGAGCGCTATACATGTAAGGAAAAAATAATAAGATAAAATTAACAATATGAAGGACATTCATAAGGGATATATTATTGTATTGAGAAGAGCTAGGGGGTAGAGAAACAGGGATGTACATTAATGGGAAGATGCATGCTGAGAGTTGAGGGAGAGAAGGAGTGTAGAGAGGGTGAGTGAGAATATGAGAAGGAGTGGTATGGGGTGAAGAGAGGTGTGGACCAGAGAGGAGAAAAGAGTGAACATGATCAAGGACAATCACCTTGGACACCCCAATATTTGTTGAGGAGAAGTATTTTTACTACACTTCAGCTAATAATAAATTGATGTTTTACAAGCCCGGCAAGTTGCACAATAAACCAAACAGAACAATGTGCAATATTTAAAATTATGCGTGTATCTTTGCGTTTCTATGCATAGTTGCTTGATGGGAAAGTGGCAAGCGATGCCTTAACTGCAAAACCATCCTGTGTCTTGGATACTGACACCTTCCATCTATTCTTGCTTCTGCCATAGACTGCAAACAGTCCCATGACTTTTGTGATTCACCAATGATCTCTTCCTGCTTCACACCACAGCTGGCAAGCAGTCCTGGGTCTTAGGTGACTGACACCTCCCGTCTGTCCCTGTTTTACACCATGGCTGGCAAGCATTCCCTTGACTTAGGTGACTGACACCTTCCGTCTGTCCCTGCTTCACATCATAGCTAGCAAGCAGTACAGTGTCTTGGGTGTCTGACACCTTTCGTCTATCCCCGCTTCACACCATAGCTGGCAAGCCGTCCTGTGTCTTAGGTGACTGACACCTTCAGTCTGTCCCTGCTTAAGCCATAGCTGTCAAGCAGTCCTGTGTCTTTGGTGACTGACACCTTCAGTCTGTCCCTGCTTAAGCCATAGCTGGCAAGCAGTCCTGTGTCTTTGGTGACTGACACCTTCAGTCTGTCCCTGCTTAAGCCATAGCTGGCAAGCAGTCCTGTGTCTTTGGTGACTGACACCTTCAGTCTGTCCCTGCTTAAGCCATAGCTGTCAAGCAGTCCTGTGTCTTTGGTGACTGACACCTTCAGTCTGTCCCTACTTAAGCCATAGCTGGCAAGCAGTCCTGTGTCTTTGGTGACTGACACCTTCAGTCTGTCCCTGCTTAAGCCATAGCTGTCAAGCAGTCCTGTGTCTTTGGTGACTGACACCTTCAGTCTGTCCCTGCTTAAGCCATAGCTGTCAAGCAGTCCTGTGTCTTTGGTGACTGACACCTTCCGTCTGTTCCTGCTTAAGCCATAGCTGGCAAGCAGTCCTGTGTCTTTGGTGACTGACACCTTCAGTCTGTCCCTGCTTAAGCCATAGCTGGCAAGCAGTCCTGTGTCTTTGGTGACTGACACCTTCAGTCTGTACCTGCTTTACTCCATAGCTGTCAAGCAGTCCTGTGTCTTTGGTGACTGACACCTTCAGTCTGTCCCTGCTTAAGCCATAGCTGGCAAGCAGTCCTGTGTCTTTGGTGACTGACACCTTCAGTCTGTCCCTGCTTAAGCCATAGCTGGCAAGCAGTCCTGTGTCTTTGGTGACTGACACCTTCAGTCTGTCCCTGCTTAAGCCATAGCTGGCAAGCAGTCCTGTGTCTTTGGTGACTGACACCTTCAGTCTGTCCCTGCTTAAGCCATAGCTGGCAAGCAGTCCTGTGTCTTTGGTGACTGACACCTTCAGTCTGTCCCTGCTTAAGCCATAGCTGGCAAGCAGTCCTGTGTCTTTGGTGACTGACACCTTCAGTCTGTCCCTGCTTTACTCCATAGCTGGCAAGCAGTCCTGTGTCTTTGGTGACTGACACCTTCAGTCTGTCCCTGCTTAAGCCATAGCTGGCAAGCAGTCCTGTGTCTTTGGTGACTGACACCTTCAGTCTGTCCCTGCTTAAGCCATAGCTGGCAAGCAGTCCTGTGCTCGCACTTGTCTGCCGGCTTGAGTTATCTGAGGTGCTCAAGGTCCACCGAGATCAGGCAATTCCGACGTAGGCTTAGGTGATTGAGTTGGACCTGCTGATCTCACGAGTGGTTTCAGGGCTCGTCAATAGTTGTGGTAGGTGTTTGGAATGTGATGTGTCCTGAGTGATGGATTGTCCAAGACGATGTGCTGTCACCATATGTCCCTTGCTGTTTCCTTTTCCGTTTTCCGTCTTTATCTCTATTTAACCAGTACACAGTCTCCTTTGTCAAAGACTGTCTCCTGGGCATGGCAATGTTGATCTGCATATGTTTTCATTTTCCTTTTCCGAGTAATGCTGGTGTCTCAAACCTTGTCAGTATTCACTGACTGATCCGGAGTCCATTGACGTATTTTTGTCCTGATGGCTCTCCCAAATAGCAAGGTGGCTGGACTCCCACCAGTTGTGGAGTGAGAAGATGATCGATAGGCCTGGAGGGCCTGGCACATGACTTGGTTCAGATTAATTTCCTCCATGGATGCTCGATGAATGACCCTCATGAGGGAGCCCATGAATCGTTCAACGACATCATTGAGTTGGTGCCAAAGAGGTGTACTTTTCTGGTGTCTGAAGTTTAGTCAGATAATAAATTCTTTGAACTCTTTGCTAACAAAGGGCAGGCCAGTATCAGATTTGAGGATTTTGGGCTATGCCCCATGTTGCAAAGATGTCATCAAGCCGGTGAATGACGTTGTCATGAGCTTTCGATGATAAGTCTTCCACCAAATGAAAATGCCAGTATTTGTAGATGACTACCACGAGATGGTGTCTATTTCCTAAATGCCCAAAGAAGTCAATTGCAACTCTCTCTCATGCCTGGGAAGGAAGGTCAGAATTTGTCACTGGGTGCTGCATCACCATAGGGGCAAACAAGTGCAAATGTGGTATGCCTTCAGCTCCTCTTGACTTGCTCATCTAGCTGAGGGAACCAAACTTGATCACATAGGGCTCTTCTGGTGGCTACGATACCACAGTGTCCTTTGTGGTTCAGCTTGATGGCCCGCTGTCTTAGACTGTCAGGTATGATGATTCCTCAGCCTCTCAGTATTATACCCTCTTGAGTAGCTGCCAACTCATCCTGTACATTTTTTAACTTTTGGAATTCAACATCATTGGCAGGGTTCAGGTACTTTTTCTCCATGATTGCATAGCAATAAGATCTTTGATGATGGTCATGTCTTTTGTTGGCAGCAATGTTTTCTTCCACTGACAGCCGTCCTGTGCTGGATCTCACGATAAAGTTGAGATATTCTTCAGCCGCCTTGGATTTCCAACTGTGACAGTGTAGCAGCACTCATGAAAAGTTAGATGCTGAATTTTGATCCTTCCCAGATTTGTACTTAATCTCACAGTCATACTCTTGCAGTCTTAAGCCCCCTCCTCTCAATGCAAGGGGGCTTCTTGGACTTCAGGCGTCAGAAAATTATGCACAATGCCTGGTGGTCTGTGATGACAGTAAACTGTTTTCCCCAGAGGAATACATGAAAATGTTTGCAGCCCCACACCACAGCCAGACTCTCCTTCTCAGAGATTAGTCATGTTCTGTCCCAGACAGGCTGTGAGTGGCACAATGTGTATCTGATAACCTTGGGCGTAGTTCGTGAAGTAGCGCTATGCGTAACTATGCAAAGTAAGGCTTTCAGTTGCGTATTCAATTGCATGTTTAATTTCTTTGAAACTCTGGTCGCATTTAAGGGACGACTGAAAAGGGACATTTGTCTCTGTCAGATATCTCAATGGTACACTCTCTGAATCAAAGCTGCAAATGTATATTGAGCAATAACTGACCATGCCTAGAAAGGATTGCAGCATGGTAGCATCCTGGGGGGGTGGATGCAAGTGGATGATAGTGCTTGCACCTTGTTTGGAGTCATTTCCCCTTCAGAGACTATGGAGGTCATTAGGATGATGGGCGGACTTAGTCCGTCCGCCATCCTATCGGAATTTGGGACCACCCGCCATGAGGGCGGGGGTCCCATGGGGGGTATTAGGATGCGCCCGCCACAGTGGCTTGCAGGGGGCCCCCGAAGTGAAGACCGCAGGCATCTGTTACTGCCCATTGTAATATGGCTGGCGGTGTCTGATAGACACCGCCACCATATTAAACCTTTTCCTCCCCGGCAAGGCGACCAGGGCGGAAAAGCGACGGACGGTCTTTCCGTCCGCCGCGGTCCCCTCTGCCATACTAATATGGCGGGGGATCATTTAGCTGAGGATGGTAGGCGGATTGCCCCCGCCAGGCCGGGCGGTGGCTACCGCCAGCCTGGCGGGAGCAATCCACCTGCCATCCTAATGACCACCTATGTGTCCCTAAAACTTGAGTTTGGTTTTGTTAAACTCACACTTTGCGGCGTTCAGAATGAGAACTGCATCAGCAAGTAACTGACACACTTGGGTAAGGTGTTTGTTGTGTTCTTTCTGTGTTCTCCCAAAAACCAGTATGTGTAACAGGTTGGAATACTGGACAAATAACATCCTGAAATATCTCAGCAGTTGAAGAGACTCCAAAACTCAGTCTAAAATATCTGAACAAACCGACATGTACTGAAAAGGTAGTACCTTGTAGAACATGAGTGGTGTATAGCACCAATATCTTTTTGTGTTGCATTTTCATTGTGAATGACCCCTGCCTTTGCAATGGCTCAGAAGTGGCCCAGGCATATACATTTGTGCCTGACGAAGTGAGTTGAGGCACAGGGGATAGCCTGTTAAACTTTTCTACTGGAGTGATATTAATCGACGCACCACTGTCTATGATGAAAGTTATTGGGTGATCTTCATTTTCAATATGATTTTGGGACAGTGTCCAAATTAAGTTTATCCCTTTGTGGTGAGCTTTCTTTGAACCGTGATCTTCTTTACAAGCAGTTAACTCCACATGTGTACGCCATTCTTTTGTAGATATCATCAGCGCAGACGCATCTTCTTCGCTGGTACTCAATAGTGACGTTGAAGTACCTTTGTACAATGAGCTTGACAATAATTGATTCTGTCTGGTTTCTACTTGTCACCGCTGATGTTGCTTTTTGGTTTTAGGGGCATTGCAATAGTGCTTCTGAATGTTCTCAGGCCTATCTTTTCTTGCTGCTGTGACACACTTGATTCTTCTTTAGCTCGGCACACAGTTATGAAATGGCTCTCTGTCTAACAACGTTTGCAGAGTTGTCCATGCCAGGACATTTACCTACATGGGAAATGAAAATCCACATTTGAAGCATAACTTTTTTTACTTTGACTATGTCGTCTTATGTATATTTATTTAATGATTGTGCTTGCTTTTCATGGTCATTGCCGATTCATTGTGTGCTGTTCCTGCTTCCAAGCCGACAGCTTCTCTGTCTACTTATTCTTCTGCTCTAATGGCCATCAGCATTGCTCTAGACTGTGTGTTTCCTCAGCATGCACCTTCTAAACGAATCTGAAAGGCAGTCATCAATGACTCTGAGGCGAATAGCTTCTGCATTGGTGAATCAGAGAACTTGCAATGTTCAATGAGGGCATCATGTCTTTCAACACACTCGTCCATTGTAGTACCAACCTTTTGTGATGCTTGGTTGAAGAGATACCTTTAATAGTCAACATTCAGCATTGAATTGAACTTGGCCTACAAAACTTCGTTTACATTTTGGTATGATTTTGCATCATTCTGTGAAACTTTAGCACTATTTTCACTCTATCACCTGCAAGCTTTTTTTAAAGTATTTGATGATCTTCCTGTCATCTACTTCTTCTAACGCATCTATGGAGTAATCAAATGTTTAAATCCACGTGGCCCACCTGGCACCCATGTTCTGCTTCTTAGAAGTGTTGAAAGGCAGTGGTGACTTCAGGAGCATGGCTGTAGTGTATTTCGTGCTCCCTCTGCCTCCATTGTGTTGCTGGCACACACTGACCCCTTCTGCAAGCACCAGCCCTGTGCTTGAGCATGGTTCACAGAATGTTTAATCACCTTTGACAGTGAGTAAGTTCTCTGTTTCTTGTACCTTGTTGGCATAATAGTTATTTCTTTCTTCGTCTGACTATTTGCTCTGTTTTCGGAGTGCAGGTTAGTGTCTCTGTCGACCACCTCACCGGTGGTTTTTCGGGTGTTTTGAATATGTTCCTCTACAGGGCCTTAAATTTCTTTTGCGTCATGTGTGGGCTGGAGCAGGGCTTTGACTCCACATGTGCCGGTATCACATTGCTTTGCATACATTCTGGGAACACCTGGCACACACAAGCAGTTTGCTGTACCATTACAGACTCTCAGGGAGGGCAGTATTCTTTTCTTCGATCACATATTCCCTACTCATCACCAGCTGTAGCGTCTTCCCCAGCCCTAGAGCATGCAGATGAATATTACGACACAGGAGCTGCATTTAAGCATATACTCACACACTATGCATTACATCACACTTCCAATAGCCACACCCTAACACCTCCCTGCATATTACAGATTTTCTGTTCAGAGTCCGCCCAGAGCCCCCTGCTCATATCATCAATATGGTACAACTGGCACCTGCCGTCTGACCTTGCTTTTCGTGCATGACCACTTTACAGTCTGTGCTGCTCTAAACCATTCTAGGACACCTTGTGGGCCTGATTCACAAAGGTAAACTTACACTTTTGTGGGAGTGTACAATTGCTTGCTATTATAAGGATTTATGAGTATTATCTTTACGAGTACAGAACCCACACAGTCCTACCACAAAAGTATCTGTTTACCTCTTTGAATTAGGCCCAATGAGTATTTTCTTATATGTATCTTATTTCATAGTTATAACTGCTTTGTTCTAGTTGTGATAAAGTGTCACCCAAGGTGCCATACAGTATGATAATGAAGTGTCACTGGTAAGCTCCTCAGAGAGAAGAAAAGCACACAAGTCAAGTCAAGTCAGAGAGTCTTATATAGAGCGCATATCACCGCTAGGTCTCATAGCGCTTGCAGAGACTCCAGCAACTTAGGGGCAGATCCTGATTTACATTATTATTGGTCAAACAGCCATGTTTTCAGTTCTGTACGGAAACGCTGGTGGTCCACCATAAAAAGAAGATGGGATGGTAACGATCGGCCTCCACTACGTGTGGTATGGATGCGGAAAGGCGTGAGCAGAGATTTTGAACTAGATCTTAATGTTCTGTTAGGCTGATACTTTTTGAGTTTTTTCACTAAATAGCCGGGTCCAGTACCATATATACTTTTATGAGTGAGGCACAAGATTTTAAAGTGACCTCTTTTCCTAACTGGAGCCAATGGAGGGACCGCAGACACGGGGCAGAGAGAGATCTTGTTGGAAGGTTTAAGATTGATCTAGCCGCCGGGTTTTGCAATACTTGCAATTTGGAAAAGAGGTCTTCGTTTAGGGAGGCCAATAAGGCAGTCCCATATTCCATGCGGTTCACAATTAGGCCGTGGATCAGAGGATTCCTGGCTTCAATGGGTAGCCGTTTAAAAAATGTACGCAACTACCTCAGAATCCCGTAACAAGTGCCTAGCACAAGATTGACATGATTTTTCATGGATAACTTGTTATCAATCGGTATTCCTAGGTTGCAGACTACTTGATTAGGGGGCGGGCAGGGGCCCAGTGCCTGAGGCCACTAGAAGCAAACAAATGAGACACACATAAGCAGACTGAAACTTGGCACCCATGCTTAGAGCGGCTTATCACGTAACCTGGCTGTGCAGGTGGCAGATGCTGTTGTTGCTAAAGTAACAATTGTCTGGGCTCCTGCAGGCCCCAGCAGACCTGCGATGCGGGAAGGGCCCCACACACATCTTTCATGTCATGGGAGGGGGGGGGCGCAGTTCCTGCTCGCCTACTGCAAAGGAATTACAAAAGTAACTTAAAAGTTCCCTGGAGAGAGACTGACTGGAGCCAATCTGCTCTGACAAGGGGATAAGAAAACACTAGCAGACGGTGCAGCATTAGTTCTGCTTGCACTGCACCCTTATATCTCCAAGAAAGTTGTTCCTCTTGACTGAGGTGCCCCCAGGTCTCTAGGCATGCTCCACCTTCCTACACACTGTGTGACTGACAGCACCGGGGCAGGTGAGGCCGGCAGGCCCATCAGCTTCAATGAAGGATAGAATATGAATACATTCTGCCCACCTCAGAAGTCAAAGGAGCTTTGGAGGAATAGAGCATTTGTGTCGCGCCACACGCTGTGTGCGGCAAGATTGAAGAGTGTTTCTACAGGGCAGAAGTAGGAAAAGGAGATGGCAGGCAGTATGTGTTGTTTGTAGGAGGTTATCCATCTCAAGCCTTGCACAAAATTCTGCAAGAAAACTAGCAATCACTAGGGCAGTGGGTGCAGTGCCACTGAGCATGTTAATTGAACTGTTGGTTATCAAAGAACTGTGAGATGAGGGACCAATTTACCTTACTTGCATGATGGCTACCGGCACACTTACTATGACTTTGTTCAGGCAAGTCTGCTGACCCCATTGGCCAGTTGCATACTCATATCCAGGCCCCCCTATCAACATCGACCACCTTGTACTATATTCATCCCCCTCCAGTATTTTCACATGTACATTTAAAGTGGGTAAATATTTCAGATGGAGGGGTGCAGTACTTTTTAGGTCTCGCCCAAGAAAGCGCATGAGCTGTCTCTTGTAGGACCTTTTGTTACCGTACAGAGGGTTCAGAGGCCGCTCATTGCTTACCATTGGTTGGCTTCACTGTCACTCTTATTTGTTTGCTTCCTATTTGTCAGCTTCTTTAGGATTCCTTTCTGTCGTTTGTTTGTCCCTCCCATGGAGCATAGACTCAGTACAGTGTCTTTTTCAGGTGCTAAATTATTTTTAAGGACTCTACAAGAGAGTGTGTATTTTTCAGTTGTCTATTCATTCACTTCTCCTCCTCCATGTTCTTTCACAGTCCCTGCCATCCACCCTACCTCCATTCATCCAGCCTGCATTGTCTGTGTGCTTCTACCATCCATCCCAGCCATCTTCCATTGTCCGTGATCTTGATGCTTCCTCCAGAATATTCTGTTCCTGCGCTTCCCCAAGCCCCTCCCCCCACCTTCACTGTCTGTGTTCTTGTCCCCGCACCTCCCGCCCACTGTCTTAGTTGTCTGTGTGGTGGCTCCTGCCCCTGCCACCCGCTCTCTGTTCTCCCTGTGCTTGACCCAACCCCTATCCACCCACACTGCATGGTCCATGTACTTGCTCCCTGTCTCTCCAGTCCACCCTCTGTAGTCTGTGTGCTTCCCCATACTCTCTCATCTTCCCTCTCCCCCTCACCTGCATGTTTCTCTCTTGCCCCCCCCTCTGTGTTGACTGGGAGGAGCATGCAGCTAAAGATTTTTAAAAAGTGGTAGGACATGGCAAGCACCAATAACCTTGTATTTTTTTTAAGTGCATTAGCACTGGCCACGTCATAGGACATTTTATTTTTTAATACTTTTAACCATGCTGTAAAACAGCCACTCTGGAGTATGACAAGACTAAAACCATTGGCAATGCCAAAAGGTCTCAAAGACAAGATAGTTTGAAATTGGCACTAGCACATTCAGAGAGTTATAATGAACCCTTGTGGAGAGGTGTGGCTCACTGGTTAGAGGTGGCAGACCTGTAAGCAGAGAACGGCCCGGGACCAGGGTTCAATTCCCGACGCGGCAGGGTCTTGGACCAGGGTCAATGGACTCGATAATTCTCGCCTCAGTGCCCACTCTAACCAGGGAACACACTCGGTAACTCTGGGCATTAAGCTTGCCTCGTCTCTACAACGGCCCCCCACAGACGCCGGGGATGCCTGGTTTCACCCTGGAGATACCCAGAAAGGGACCATCTCACAGGGAAAGCCAGGACGGGTTCCCCAGCGGTCTACAGAGCCAGGACACTCGGGTAGAGTAACAGTGCGCTTTACAAATATTAAACATTTACATTTATATGTGTACACGGGCGTGGCATTGAGTCAGGGGTCACTTATGGATGATAGTGGCACGAGGCAGTGTAAAACGTATGTCCACTTCACATATTTATCTAAATTCCACATTGAAAGCCTGTTCTTTAAACGTCCCTGTAAATGAAACAATTTATCAAAAAGTGCTCTCTAGATGTAATAAAGGGGTAGGTCAGGTTGAGTCCAAAGTTGATGGCAAGAGAGATCTATTGCTGCAATTTTTTAACATTATATTACATTTATTTATATTTTTTACTATTTAAAATAATGTAATTTAATTTTAAATGACTTCCTCTGAAGTTTTATTTTTATCCTTGACCTCCATTATTTCTGTGGTAGGGTGTTACAAAATCAGCCGTTGGATGTTTATGGTGTTGGCATTTAATTCTTTATTTTGCAATAATAACAGAGATTCCGATTTTGTGAATAGCCAACATTATAAACTTGCGGAACAGTGTAAATTACTCAAACGTGTAAATTACCTTTCTGTATCATGCCCTAATTGTCTTATTAATTAAGCATTAGATTGAACTTATAAGAGATGGCTGTGCAAAGTCACTCTGAGTAGCAGGAGTGGACAAAACTGTCACAGATGTGAAAGAACAAAAAGTGGGGGTGCTAAGGAACATTGTAAAGTCATGAGAGTGAAAGAAATAGATTGAACGTAAATGAGAAACTGGAAGAAATTAATTTAAATGGAGGACTCAACTGTGGAGTCAAGATAGGCACGAGAAGAGAGAAGAGAACAGGATGGGGAGGCAGGAAAAACTGAGGAGACAGAAATGGAAGTACTGAAGTAGATGATAGTGATGCAGGTGAGAGGGGGGTTAATATGTTGATGAGAGGTGGAAATGGTGGAAGAATCAAATACTGGCTGATATGCTTGAATTAGAAAATGTGGTGAAAGAATTAAGGTAGAGATGAGAGGAGACCCAGAAAGATAGATTTAAGAAATGTGACAACTGTAAAGATTAGCTACAAGAGACACTGGGGCTCTGGGAATTAATTATTCAGTAGCACAAAACGAGCATTTTTGCTCCCTCTCACCTTTGAGAGTCTGTGCCCTGGGACCCCTCCACATCACCAAGAATTTATGTTTTTGGAGCACTTGTAGATTTACACAAGGAGTGTTTTATACCAAAAATATTTGTTGATGTGCCTTAGTGAATGCAGAACATGGGAGTAAAGTGCTTGAAAACAGCAGGTGGCAGTGATTGAATGTTGGGGTCCCCTCACAGCACCTCACAAGGAGACCCCATGAGGTTTCGTTACAGCCACAACAGAGGCCGACACTTAAAGCCCCCACCCATAACCTCTGTGTACAGGCTACACAGGATTATTGTCGTTAAAATATCACAGGAAAACAGGTCACTGCACTGCCACAGCCTGAACATGGCAGTCATGCAGAAGAATTACCCACATGCATTGTGGCTCTCTGACAGAATATTTGTTGAAGGAGTTTAAAGGTAGGGGCTGGTAAAAACACTATATTTTACACATTAAAATGTAAAAAAACCAGAACTCGGCTGTAGTTGACAATACTGTGTAACAGCATGATATTTTTGAACCCATGAACTATGCATATTATTTCTAGTGCTTTAAGCATTTTCAGAAATATGTCATGTGAACCACATATCACAATTATGTGGAGATTAAAAACATTCTCTCTGTTCTGTGACTTAACTCTTCCAGGATTGAACAGGACACACCAGTCCCAGTTGTGCTCTCCTTGGGCTGAACAGTCCTCATGTTCGTTGGTGCAGATACGCTTATGGGGGTGCCCACATGCGGCATCGCGGACACGGGTGAGCGGATTGAATGAGTAGTAGACGAGGCGTCACTAACAGCCCTGAGGTTGAACCTATGAGCAGAGAGGATGTGTGAAGACAGTGAGGGGGATGGGACCTGGGATCCCCACAGCAGCCGCAGCTGCCAATTTAGGGGCATATAAACAAGGGCAAGCGATAATTATCGATAAACGCGCATAGCGCGTTTTTAAATATCGCCATCTATCGCTGTTTTACTACGCCGTGTTAGCGGCATATCAGCAACACTTAGCACTTAGGCAAAGTAAAACACAGGGACAGACGTCGATAGTCAAGATTACCAAGGGAAATCTAGCAATAATGTCAGAGAAGCTGTGGATTTAAGCTGTCAATCCACCTCCCATTGTGAAGATAGCTAAGTAAAGTTGAAAGCAGGCGTTACAATCCGGCGATAACTGTGGTTAGCGTGGCTTTTCCTATTGCTGGGGCCCCATTGTAAATAGTGTGATGTTTTGTTTGCATCGTCTATCATGCAGACATAGCGAGGAAGGTGCACTTTGCATGTCATTAGCGATAGTAATCACTGTCATGCAGTGGAGTAAAAACGGCTGCCAACTCAGGGAAACACGCGTTAGCGTGTCCTTGATAATAGTGAGATATTTTTATTGCTGCTTTTCGGCCGAAAACGGCTGCTAAAGAGGCAATATTGGGCTTGATAATATGGCCCTTAGTTCTGGCAATAGTGCAAATGGTGCAATACCAATGGTAGAATCTTGTGTATTTAGAGGACAAACCAACTCATCCCCTCAAGTAGACTTTCACATCCAATCCATTAGCATTAGTCGACTGTAGACCAACTTTCAGACATCTGTTTGTCAACAGAACCCAACAATAATATACATAGAGGCAGTGGGCACCAATTTATAATAGATGCATTTTGAGAAGTAATTACACAACTCTAATAAATACGTCAAACCAGAAGGGAACACAGAAAGGGAAAAAAGTCCACTGTGACCCTTTCCCAGCGGATGCCTGGACGCTCTACATTACACAAACGTTTCTCAACATATCTCCAATGTTTGTCCGATGACACACATGCCTTACACATCCTCAAATGACTCTCATTTTTTCATTTATCCACTCCAAGCTACCTACACATTTTTTGTAAGATTTTCTGTGTCAATGTAATAACTACTAGTAAAGTTAGACTTTTGGTCTAAGTTTACTTTTGTGAATATAGAAAAGTAGCAAAGTTGGACTTTTGGTCTAAGTTTACTTTTGTGAATATAGAAAAGTAGCAAAGTTGGACTTTTGGTCTAAGTTTACTTTTGTGAATATAGAAAAGTAGTAAAGTTGGACTTTTGGTCTAAGTTTACTTTTGTGAATATAGAAAAGTAGTGAAGTTGACCTTTTGGTCTAAGTTTATCACCTGAGGTTTATGACCCGGCATGACTTGATAGATCTGGAGTACTACAGGGTAACACAAATAGCTGCCTTGGAACACTCTGCTCCAGGGAGGCGTCCCATGGGTGGAGCGTGGGTGTTCCCACACATCAACCCATGGATGTGGACGCATTCCAAGATTAAGCATTAGTGGTAGACCTAGGAATGCGTCAAAATGCTACGGAGGCATAACAAGGAGAATCTTTATTTCACCTCATATTTTCCTCTTTCTACGTGTGCTTCATTCTGAAGCACACATAGAGAGAGGAAAACACCTCTCTGGATTGTTTTTGTGCAGGGAGACGTCCTTTCCTGGACAAAAACAATCCTGCCTGCAACGCAGACACCCTTGCACCATGACTCAAGGGTGCCTGCGTTGGCGCTACAGAACCAAAAGTGGTCCAATGCAAGAAAAGGAAAGGAATGCGCCATATGGTTTTAGATACAGAACATGTCTGCCCTTTCACGCAGCGCAGTGCAGCAAGGTGTCTTGCTAGGTGCGTTGCGTATAAGATTGATAAATATGCCCCTCAGTGCTAAATAGAAGTGCTGCTGCTTGCTTGTCCCTGTCCAGAGGCAGCTTCTCTATTCGAGCAGAGGAGCATCGCCTGCCAACGGGAATGCCCCCAAAAAGACCCTGAGATGAAATATAAAATGGTAATAAAGTTAATTTGTTAATATTTAATTTTACATCAACCCATCCCGAACCGAGTGTCATGATGGGGTGGGGCCTGCTGAGCGACAGCAGCAGGGAGGAGTGGTGGACTGCCTGTGCACTTAAGTTTGAAGTGCGCATGTCACTTTGGCCGGTTGTCTTGTGACAGCCAGCCAGACATGCGAACTTTAAACCTCACAACCCAGCTGTGTCAGACAGCCGGATTGAGTGCAAGCACAGGCCTCCAGTGTCCTGTGAGTGCCAAGATAGGCTACTCCTTCCAATCCTGCCGCCGCTCTGATGCTGGTTACCAGCATGAAAGCATCACACCCACCCACCACCCATTTTCCTGCTCTATCACTCTCCATAGTTGCCAGCCGCCACTGTCCCTGTCTGCACTCCAGGCGTGTGACACCGAAGCACACTCCTCTTAATGAGGTGGGGCTATGGTAGAGTTCATGTTTGACTCTGCACATCAGTGGACCACGCGCTAGTATTGTGACCGTCGTGACGTTAGCAGTCAAACATGCTTGACTCACAATTTCTTTTTGTTTGTACCTTTTAAATATGTTCTGCTTAAGGACTTGCCGTATTGATTTTAAATACCTGTCCTGCAGGCGAGATGATCAATCGATGATCCATGCAGATAGACATGAAAAGATGTTAATTAACAGAAGTCCCAAGAGCACGCAGAGTCTGCTTAAATAAAAAATTCTAGTAAACTCTCTTCAGCACTTGAAGACAGGAAACCCTCGTCGCCAAACTGTGGTAGATGGATGAATAATTAGCAGGAAGAGGTTTCTGCTAAATAAGTGGCCTCGTTTATATGTTTTTGTCGTAGGGCAGCACAGCATGCCTTCCAGCTGCGTTGCCCTACAGCAGAGGAAAAGGGCAGGGCTGGGATGCGCTGTATCTTTGGAACATGGCGCATTCCTGTCCTTTTACCCTGCAACGGCGCAAAATAGGCTGCTGTGCGCCAACGCAGGCACCTTTGCCCCTTGGTGCAAGGGTGCCTGCATTTAGGGGATGAGTGTTTTTGTGCAGGAAGGGAAACTTGCCTTCACAAAAACAATAAAACACAAAAACAATCACAAGAGGCATTTCCCTCTTTCTATGTGTGCTGCAGAATACAACACACATAGCAGGCACGCAACACCCATTGGGCTCACCCCCCCCCCCCGTCGTGTGTGTCAGCCCGGGCTGACACAGCTTTGCAGGCTGCCGACGATCTAATTGCAGCCGCACCCGAGTACTTAAAAGCTTTTTAAAAGACCATTTACTTTTAAATGAGGCTTTTGTTGTGTTTTCACCGCTTCTTACAGCCACTCTGTCTATGGTTGGAAGAATTAGCCCCCCCCCCCCGAAATATTTTTCAGCCCCCTCTTAAATTTGGCTCCAGTTGCCCACCTGACACATAGAGCCCCCTTGCTGCTTGTGGCACACTATGATAAATAGGCCCCTGAGTGTGCAGAATGCAGCCCACATAGAAACAGGAAAAACGAGGAGAAATAAAGATATTACTCCTCGTTGAGCCTCTCTTACACCTCCCTTGGTAAGGCTTAAGTTGTTGGCGCTACTTCAGATTTGCGAGTTGTAGTGCAGTGTCAAAATGCCATGGATGCGCTCCTTTAATGCGGAAAACTGTGTGAAAGGGGATAATAATTATGAGGCAGTCTTAAGTCAAAAAAAGTAGCTAACTGCTGCCTCGTAAATGTGCAGCAGGCTCTTGCACCACGGAACATCACAAAAAGTGATGTTCCGAAGGTCCAAGGGGTATTTATGTAAATAGCAAACAAGGGGATCCCACAGTGCGCAGGGAAGAGGTCCAAGCTCCACCTGAGAGAGCTCAGATAAGAACAAAGACCTCTGGCACCAGCACTAGTCCAAACCTGCACATAAATCTCTAAAGCATTCTATGGAAGCACTGCTCCATCCTCACAGAAAAATTGATGCAAACTATAGAGTTCTAGATGCAACTCCAGATTCCATATTAAACCTACAAGCGACTGAACCCAATACGTGATGTCTATTTCTTCCCTTCGGACTGTACAAGGAATAATTGCTCATTCCTTTCACCAAGAACGAGCTCCCCAACTACTTCCGCTCTGTTTTCATTGCTGATGCAGAGGTGCAAGGAGCGGTTGTATGTCGAAACCACGCATGCCTTGACCACGCATGCCGTTACATCGCGGGCATTGCAAGAAATATTTCTTTACCATGCATTCCATTACCACGCATAATGTCACAAAGATATGCCTTAGGGGTAAGCAGTTGACTTTCGAGAGGTACTAGTTACTATTCCAACTCCAATCTGCACAACAGTAGGGAAAGCGTTGGACCTCGGAAAAGAAAAATGTACTATTCCAACTCCAGTCTTCGTAACAGTAGGGAAAGCGTTGGACCTCGGAAAAGAAAAATGTACTATTCCAACTCCAGTCTTCGTAACAGTAGGGAAAGCGTTGGACCTCGGAAAAGAAAAAATTACTATTCCAACTCCAGTCTTTGTAACAGTAGGGAAAGCGTTGGACCTCGGAAAAGAAAAAATTACTATTCCAACTCCAGTCTTTGTAACAGTAGGGAAAGCGTTGGACCTCGGAAAAGAAAAAATTACTATTCAAACTCCAGTCTTCGTAACAGTGGGGAAAGCGTTGGACCTCAGAAAATAAAAATTTACTATTCCAACTATTGTCTGCGCAACAGTAGGGAAAGCACTGGACATTAAAGTCATGCATGGTTCTTATCGTAGTGTAAATGCTGTTTCCCACAAGCAGCCCTTGTTATATCAAACTTGTTTGTAGAACCAAGCATGGTTGGATTGGGATAAAAAATAGGCCTGGCCGTCCTAAAAAAGTGTCCCACATTTGTGTATTGCGCTTTTTTGCAAAACACTGCTTCAGTGTTTTAAGCATTATGTAAAGAAGGAGTTGGTGGGGTTCTCTTAAAAAGGTATGTTTTCTTAGCTTCACTGAGATAAAAAAAAATGCGAATGCTGCCAGGACTCTTTGTTCCCGGATTAGTTCACAACTATTTAAACCCTTTTCTGTGCGCATCAGCCAATGGCCGTCGCCAGCACAACCGTGGTAGTGCTGCGCACGTCCATTGGCCTATGCGGCCCGCCCATTCGTTTAAACCGCCTTACCCCGACGAGATTTGCGTCGCAGTTAAGCGGTTAATGTCAATGGGAAGGTTGGAGCTGGGAAAATTGAGGTTTTGAAATTTAAAATGTATTTCGGAAAGATAAAGTGAGACTATAACATATCACTAACGGACGGCCCCCGCCTCTCCTCCATCATCTTCCTACAGTCCCGGAGGTTAGCAGGAAGCATCTGGGCTCCCAAGCTCCCATAAGCCAATCACAATGCTGCCATGCAACATTGTGATTGGTCTAAGTACTGTGGTTTGGCACTCAGACAGGGAATAGGAGGCTTTGCATGTTCCTCACCAGGCTGAGTAATGCAGCCTGGTTGGGAAGATGCAAAGTGCACAGGACTGTTTGGCCGGCCCAAGAGGTCTGGCCAAGCAGTTGTGGTAAATAAATAATTAAATACCGGTACTATTTTTCAGGATACTCATACAAATAGATAGCTCAATAAATAAGAGTCAAGATTCGAGGTAGCTGGAGTTTGCAGGTTTTAATACAGCATAAAGGACAGGAACAGGACAACCTGCACGGGAATAGGATGGCAGCTGCCGGGGGGCAGGAAAAAAGCTGACCTTTAATAACAGTACATTAGTATATATAGTTGAACAATTGCATTGCAGTACATACAGTAGGCGTAGCAGTGGGTGGAGTTTGTAGCAGTCGCGAAAGATAAGGCATAAAGTGGGTGTAACAAGAGGTGTGTACAGGGCGTATACATAGACATGTGATGTAAACGTAACAGAATATGTCATAAATGGGGCGGAAACATGGAGGGGGCCACCTAAGGAGCCGGGACCTCTGACCTAGTGGTGCGCGCAAGCTGGCAATGACGTGTTACTAGGAGGAACTGGGGGCTATGACTTCTGCGCTAGAAGAGGAGACGGAAGTCTGGAGAGTCAGAGCGACATGTACCTAAACACTATCTAGTATCTGATGTTTAGAGAACATGTTGATAGAATCCAAAAGTTATCAGGGCAAAGGCTAACAGACTCTAAGACTGGTGCATGCATTATTCTACATGTAGTGCGTGTTGAGGAATATTAAATGACCATAAATACAGTATCTCTCTTACATGGAGACGTAAAGGCTAGACTATGACTGAAACTATTGATGCGATTCAGTAGCTTTAGGAATGCAGAGAAGGAGGGCTGGACTGATAACTAGAATCATAACATACTCTTGGCAGACTGGCAGGCAGAGCCAGGCCGAGCCGGGCACTGTGAGGCAGGAAGTAAGTGAAGGGTCAGGAATGCAGGTGGGGGCTGTATCGCTCCTCAGCGAGGGTTCAGGAGACAGGAGCTGAATCTGGTGTCCGGGCCCTTTTGAGGCCTGGAAACGGGGACTTTTACTGAATTAACGTGCACACTGTGAAACGTGGCAACATAACTTTACATAGGCCTAATACTCGTAGCTTTCACGAGAACTGGAAACTGGCATACTAGAGATGGACACAACTAGAATTGCGTCTTTAATCGATCATAAGGGAATACATATGCATATTAATCATGCACATATAACATAGGATGGGGAACACGTAGGGACACAGAACATGGCAAAATTTACTTTTCCACATTCCCTCCTTGTCACTACGTTTCCATCAGGAAACATCAATATTCATGATACCATCTATCATTTCATACAGTATCATTTGCTCGTCTCGAATTGGCTTAGAACGGGACTTAGGACTAGGAATACAGGATGTAGCACAAATGCCGCAAATCGCAGGGCCACATTGTAAACAGAGACAGCAACTGAAAATTATCATTACTGCTATACCTAGGAATGACAATACTTTCCATCCCCAGGCAGAAATTATACTCCAGAGCCAACCGGACCATGTCCAGGTGCCTGGATTCTGGTGTAACTGATGGGCAATGTTATGAAGTCTGGTTATAGCTGAATAAACAGACGGCGCGTTATTAGGAATGAAAATGCAGCAACTAGATCCGATGACTCTACATGCTCCTCCTCTATCGGCCAGTATGACGTCAAGAACGAGACGATTTTGGAGCACAACAAATCTCATAGCAGATTGCTCTTCAGTTAAGTTACCTAGAGCAGAAGTAGTCTCATTCACTACTGCTTCAAGGGTTCTGGTTAACCTACGTATTAGCTTACTGTTCTGGATGGGGCCTATAAAGAAGAAGAATCCTTTATTAAAGTCTGTATATTGTTCTAGAGCAGTTTCAGTTTGATCGACAATCGGGGACTCGATCTCCCTTCTATGTCTAATGTGTACTAGATGTGTGTTTCTATGATAATCGGATGGGGCTAGAAAAACTGGTGGCAGTAGGAAGGCAATGTAACAGGTTCCATCCCAAACGAGGGGCAGACGAACATATGCGGTCTGACCACAAATAAAATATGAATGACGTGAGGCTTTGAAAATAGATTTCCCACTGTCACTATACTTGACAATAGTAGTACAATCACTATGTCCTACATGTGCGGAACCATTCTTTCGGACACATAATTCGCCTTTGACTGGTAGTACTGAAATAGCAGGCAAATCTGGAGTAGTATCAGACTGAACATTCAAGACCATAAAATTCGAAGAATAATTGCCTAAATCATATACTTCATTTTCTAGATCTAACCCTGTTCTATGGGAAAGACCTTGCCTGTCTGGAAAACATGTACTGTTCAGAAGGGACATATCAGTTGAGGATGACGTTAACGTGGACCATGCTCCACACGAACCATTATGCGAGAACGGATAAGGAAAGAGTGGCAGGACTCCCTTCGGTGTCTGGAAAGGGGGGAGTCGACCACACACCCAACAATTAGTGGCATTGCTGGTCTGGTGTGAATAATGCAGCATTCTGATAAATGTATTGTTTCGCATAGCAAGACGATAGGATAGCTCGTGAGGAGGCAGATCACTGAATGTGTGCTCTACTGTAGCATTAGAAAACTTATTTACATGAGGAATTGAAAAACATAAATGCAATGCATAACTTGTGCAGGTAACCATCAAACTCAAAAATAGAAGAAAACATAGAATAATGATACATCTGATAGAGTTTTGACTAACTCTCTCACTATGGGGGTCTATCTCATACATGTCAGAAACCTGTCTAACCGTTTCACCCGAGGGGGACTTAGACAATTAAACTGGCTGACTTATTTTACTAGACCGGAGCTTCTTTTTATACTCCTGCTGCGGAGTTTCCTCTAACAGGGGAGGCTTGGAATCAAAGTTTGTAGCGGGACAGTCCTTAGAAATAGGGCAGTTTTTAAAGTTCTGGCAGTCCTTGAAAATGTCCAAAGTTTTTATGGGACATCCATGAAATTTCTTGACGTGAGACAGATGGACCCAACCCCTACGGCCCTCCAACTTCACGGCCGTACGGGTGGTCAGAAGGACTTGCTTCGGTTCCTTCCAGCGTGGCTCCAGCGGACTTGAACGATCGAAATTCCTGATTAAGACCAGGTCTCCGGGAAGGACCTCATGCGGTTTGACTTCAGTATTGTCTGGAAATGCAGCGGCGACCTGTGAACGACAAGAGTGTAGGGCAGACATCAAGGAAGCTAGGTAATCTGTCAGCATATTACTGGAAACATCGGTAATACTTCGGGGTCTAGGAGTACCCCACATGTTCGGGGGGCGGCCGAATACGACCTCATAAGGGGACAGACCTGATCTGGAATGTGCGACCATGCGCATATAAAACAAGGCGACTGGCAGAGCTACTAGCCAGTCTACACCTTTCTCTTTACAGACTTTGGCGATGCGGATTTTTAGGGTCTGGTTATGTCTCTCTATGAGACCTGCTGCTTCAGGATGGCGTACACAATGAAACTTCCACTGGTACCCTAACAGAAGGGAAACATGCTTCATTAACTCTGATGAGAATGGCTGGCCGTTGTCTGAATATACGACCCTAGGGAGTCCATAACGAGGGAAAAATTCACGAACCAGCTGCTTGGCAGTGGTCGCGGCTGTGTAATCTGGGACTGGATATGCCTCTGTCCACCTGGACAAAGCGCATACAACTACAAGGACATACTTGAAACCTCGACATCGCTCCATCTGAATATAATCCATCTGGAGGACCTCAAAAGGGTGGTCAGGAGGCTGAAATCCCCCTTGTTCCACCGGGACACTTTTACCTGGATTGAACTGACAACATATCATACAGGTACGGACTTTCTGCTTGGCTGCAGCTCGTAAATGCTTGTTGAACCAAATGTTCTGGATACTGTCTAACATGGCTTTTTCTCCTAAATGTGCAGGACTATGTGCGGTATTAATAATGACTTGAACCATTGAGTCGGGGAGAAACCATGTGGCTTTTCCCTTCGTCAACCATCCCTGATCTGTCTGGACCCCTCCTTGTTCGGACCATTTCTTGATTTCATCGGAAGTAGCATGTAGCTGTATGTCTATGACATCTTGTGTAGGGTCCTTAACTGTCATACATGTAGTCGGATCTGGAGTGTATGTCTGTGTTGTGTTAACTGGAATGTCTGGTGTCTGAGCTGTAAGCTTGGCTGTTCGATCTGCTAGATCGTTGCCTTGGGAAATAATGTCAGTGACTTTCGTATGTGCTTTGCACTTCATGATAGCGATAGCTGTTGGTAAATGTATTGCATCTAACAGAGCTTGGATAAGGAGACCGTGCTGAATCTTGGTCCCATGAGAAGTCATGAAACCTCTCTCTTGCCAGAGCACTCCAAAGTCGTGTACGACTCCGAATGCATAACGTGAATCTGTGTAAATATTTACTTTCAGGTTCTTGGCACGTATGCAGGCTTGGGTCAGAGCAACTAGCTCTGCTGCTTGAGCGGACAGGGTGTCAATACGGTGTGTCTCTATAACTTCAGTGTCAGTAGTCACTGCATACGCGGCTACTAGTTCTCCTGTACTTGTTCTCATACATGAACCATCCACATAAAGTGTCAGGTCGGGATCTGGTAATGGAATATCTGTCAGGTCTTGTCTGGGCTTTGTCATGGTGTTAACTACTTCCACACAGTCATGTGTGGCAGGATTTGAAGTAACTGACGGTAACAGTGTAGCAGGATTTAGAATGTTGCAGCGTCTGATTTCTATGTGTGGCTGGAACAGTGTCAGTTCATAACCTGTTAAACGTGCAATTGTCAAGTGTTGAGTCTGTGTTCGGTTTAAAAGAACTTCCACGGAGTGTGGAACTTGTACTGTCAGGGTATGTCCTAATACTATGGAATCACTTTGTCTGATAGCTAGTGCTGTGGCTGCAACTGACTTGAGGCACGCAGGCAGAGCCTGGGCTACTGGATCTAAGGTGCTCGAAAAATAAGCACAGGGCTTGTATTGTCCTGCTTGATCTTGTGTGAGAACAGATAATGCTGTACCTTCGCGTTCTGTGACAAAAAGTGTAAAAGGCTTACTGTAGTTCGGTGTAGCTAGAACAGGAGCTTGGCATAAAGCTTTCTTTAATTCATTAAAAGCAAGTGTATGTTCAGATGTCCAAGGGAGGACAGTCGATACGGCTGCCTCCTGTGTCGTTAACTGTATCAGTGGCTTGGCTAGAAATGCATACTGAGGAATCCATTGTCTGCAATAGGAAGTGAGGCCAATAAAAGCTCGTACCTCTTTCTGGGTCTTGGGCTGAGGAAGACTCGCTATTAACTGGATACGGTCAGGTGTCAACTGCCTACCCCTCTTGGACAGTAAGTGGCCTAAATAGATCACTTGCTGGACACAGAATTGAAGCTTCGAAGGGGACACCTTGTGCCCCATCTCGGCTAGGAAATACAGAACTGTAAGTGACGCACGTTCGCAGTCACGTTCAGAACGGGCTGTGATCAGTAGATCATCAACATACTGGAGCAGGGCAGTGTCAGTTGGCATGTGAATATTGTCTAGTTGTCTCTTAAGTGCTTGACTGTAAATGCTAGGACTTTCTATGAAACCTTGAGGAGCTCGTGTGAATTTATAGCTCCTTCCATTTAAACAGAATCCAAAAAGGAACTGGCTGTCTGGATGAATGGGAACACTGAAAAATGCGTTCTTGAGGTCTATGACGGTGAAAAATGTAGCTTCAGAATCAATGGCTGTTAATAGGGAAGAAATATCTGGAACAACTGGGTACTGGGGAATGATACATTTATTAAGTTCTCGAAGGTCAATCACTAATCGATATACTGGGGGTGCATTTGGATCAGTACGTTTCATGACTGGAATGATAGGAGAATTACATACATTGGAGTCAGTTTCTACAACTACTCCTTGAGCAATGAGCTCGTCAATAATTTTGGATAAGGCTGCTACAGCCTCAGGTGGCAATCTGTACTGCCTGATTCGTGGTAACACTACACCTGGCTTTAGAGTCACACGGTGGGGTGTGATTTGCATAAAACCAACATCAGTTGGACCTTGTGCCCATAGATGCTGGGGGACATTCAATAATCTTGGATCAAAATCACGTAATACATAGTGACCCTTAAAGTCACGTAAAAACAAACGTATTCCTTCTGGGGAGCAGCAAATAACTGCACCTAATTCTTTTAATGTCTTAATGCCTAACAAATTTTCTGGACATGACTTTCTAAGCAGTAAATCAGTAGTTCGGGACAATGGACCTACTTCTAGAGTAACTGGTTTGGAAATCTCGTTAACTATTGGCTTTCCTGAAAATCCAAGGGAAACATTTCTAGAGCCTGAGAGCGGAGCCCCTGGAACCTCGTCATGACTGATAGTAGTCCTACTTGCCCCTGTATCAATCAGAAACTTTCTGTCTTTCCCTAAGACTTGACTGTGAACATAGGGACCCTCTTGATCTACAGGTATCTCGATGAGAGGCAAGCCTACCTCCCTCTCTAGGCTGTTTCATGAATACTGCTGGTACTCTGGATACTCGGACTGTGCATACTGGTACATCTGCTGTGTAACATGCTGTGTTGCAGCGATAGGCTGCGGTACTGTAACTGTCTGTGGTGCATTCTGTGGTAACTGGGGAGTCTGTGAAACTTGTTCTTGTCTAGGCGGACGTGGTCTTTCTTTAGTCTTACCGGTAGCTATGTTGTGTTTCAGAACTGCACACTCGTTTATAAAATGACCTGGCTGTTTACAATAATTGCAGGTCCCTTTAACAGGAACTGCAGGATGACTGGCTTGATTCATACCCCTCTTCTGACTGTCTTGAGGAACAGATTGTGCAACTAATACTTTCATTTTCGTGTCTTTCATACGTTTCCTTTCGTGATCTTGCTCTTCTCTGATTCTATTCTGGTGATATTGAAGCATCTGAAGCATTTGGGACGGAGTATTAGCTTGCCAGGTACTTTCGACTTTCAAAACTCGATTTTTAACTTGTGGGCTTGAATTCTCGACTAGTTTAGTAACAAAAAGATGAGGGTATGACTCACTACTCGTCTTCAAACCACTGTTAATGATAAAACATTTCTCAAATCTAGAATAAAAATCACTAGTATCTTCGTCTGGTTTCTGTTTACAGGCTGAGATTGCATCCCAGTCTTCCTTTTTCGTGGCTAGTAATCTTGGCAAAACTTGTATTAACAGTTCGGGCAATTCTTTACATTTGTCTCCTAGACCGGTACCTGGTACACGTGTATTTTCTTCAGCTTCTAGAGCTGTCCAATCAATCTTTTTCTCTCCCACCTCCCATTCCTTTTCCTTGAGTTTTTCATATGTGCCCGCAGGCAACAGGACCTTTAACATTTTAATGATATCTGGATACGTGTATTCTCCCATACGGAGCATGTCTTTTAATTCACGGTGGAACCCTGCTGGATCTTTGTCGTGACAGGGGATTAATTTCTTCATTTCTAAGAGTTCCATCTTTGTAATCGGGGTGTAAACAAATACTCGTTGCATTTCACCACCCGCTGTCCTAACTGGGTGTACTTCTCGTAACGGATGCTGTCTGTCTATGTAAAATGGTTTACTTTCTGGGGGTGAGACGTGAACAAAATGCGGGTTCAGAAACGTTCTATATTTGTGGCGCTGTTCTAGAATGATACTAATTAAATCGGTACCTAGACCTTTCCATCTATACTGGAGTAACTCGTTCAGAACATCATGTAACGGACCTGGATCGGAATGCTGACCCTCATACAATGTAATGAGGTGCTGGATCATATACATACCCACCAGTCGCTGCTCGGCTGGGGGCAGTTTCAGAAACATCTGTGCCACTATTTCGTCTGGAAAAGTGGTAGAATCAGTAGCCCATCGGACTGCTGATCGGGCTAGTTCTTGTTCATGCATGGTACTAAGTTCACTATAACCGATTCGTGATTTCAGAATGTGATCGGTAGCTTGAAATACTTGCTCTAGAGAACCTTGTTCTGGTGCTGGAAGAGGAACAGTTTTCTTGTGTTCTAGACGTGAATGTCGGTCGGAAAGTCTAGTTCTACCTACATACGCTATTCTGGCGGTATTCTTGTCTTCTACTTCTTCAGTATCTGAATTACTTTCTTTCTCGTTTACTTGTGCTTCTTTGCGTTGTTCGTGTAACCTTATTATTTCTTTACGTATTTTCTTGTACATACTCTCTATACTACTGATGGTCCTGTGTTTACCCTCGGCTATATTATCACTCCACCTTGTCAGAACCTTCATTTCGGTCGGATCTTTAGTCGGGGAATCTTGTTCCCTTATTAAACAATTGATTAGAAACTTTAATAGCATAAGCTGAATCTCGGCTTTCCTTAAAGACATGGCTTCGCCAATACTTTCTGGATCTATTCCGGTACGGATGAAACGATATATTCTGTCTAGATCTTCTTTCATATTTGGTAGGGTGTCCAAATACTCGGTCACCCGTCTTACACGCAATGAATATATGAGCATACTATCATCGCCTGGGACTGGATCATAACGCCATTCAGTAAGAGCTCGCCTGATATCTGCAACGGACTGATATTTGGGCGTACGCTGTAACGCACGTTCATGTAACTCAACTGCCGTTACACGTTTGTGTGGCGGCGGGGTTCCAGGAGGACCTCCTCCCGCGGCCCCTAAACTGGAATCGTCGACTGATACTCTTCGTGCTGGCAGAGCGACTGATGTAGCGGGAACTTGTAATGTAGGCTGGACCGGGGGTACCGTAACAGGTGCTGTAACAGGTGCCCCGGTGGCTGGAGGAGCAAGAATTACATTATTTACAGGAGCTGGCGGAACAGGATTTGCATATTCTGGGACTGTGTCGTCCAAATAGGACGAGAGAAAAATATCAGCTGCGGTCGGTTTGTGACGTAGCTTGGTCGGAACTAGTGGCGGCGGAAAATTACTGGATGCCTCCGGGGTTGCTTTTGGCAAGCCCTCGGCAAGAAGAGGGTACATACCCTTAATAAGGGCATTCCTCTGTCTGTCTGACTGTTCGGTTTTAACTCGTTCACCTATTTCGATTAATTCCCTTTCTTGGGCTCTTTCTGAGGATTCTCTACTTAATTCTGACTTTCTGATTTCTTTTTCGGTTCTTTTATGAGATTCTTTGCGCCATAACTCGATGGCATCTTTCTGGGACTGTCTGGCTTTCTTTTTCCATAATGCTTCTTCTACTCGCATGATGCACTCGGCATCCCACGTACCTGATACGGGCCATCTATACTTTTCTTCTAATTCCTTGGTGTACTCCACCCATAAATCTAGATATAATATGGCACTTATGCCATGCTTATGATACATAAAATGACCTGGACTGTCCCTAGGCGGGACAGGAACTGCTTCTTCTAACAGACATTTTCTGGTTCTTAACTGACGTAATTTTGAGAACAGAGGCATGGCTGAACTAGAGTCTAGACACAATACAATACACAATAAACACGATGATTACTGGAAAACAACACATTCATACCACGACATTGAAAACACATTGAAATGACATTTTAAAATAACAGTTCGGACAGAAATATTACCTGGAATACTTGAGAACAGAAACACATGAATTTCTCGAGAACAGAACTTACTAGAATTACTAGATGCACTGCTGAAACAGTACGAAACATACCGGTCTCATAAAGAGACACGTCAGGACCCGCATCCACCTAGGTGGACACTTCGTGTTGGATTTGCGTACCCAAACCCACGGACCAGAGACAAATCAATTGACCCTGTCTAGATACTACCCCAGCAACGGTACTCACCGGGCAGCAAGAACGGAAGGCCTCGGACTGGACTGGACTGCTACGACGACGGACTACGAACTTCGGACTTCAGTTACGGGTGGGCCTCCGGATACCTCGGACCTTGGCTTGGGCTCTGGTCGGGACTCGCCGCGTTCCTCCACCGCCTCGTCTGGATGCTGGACCGCAACCTCCGTCTCCTCCGTGGGCCTGAGGGATACTTGAAGCAGAAATATCTGCACGTGGCCGGTATGGTTCCGTCACGGCTGCAGAGGGTCAGGGAGCTGGCGTGGCTTCTCCGGCGCGTGGGGAAAGGGCAAGTCCCTATTCGGGCGCCATTATGTGGTAAATAAATAATTAAATACCGGTACTATTTTTCAGGATACTCATACAAATAGATAGCTCAATAAATAAGAGTCAAGATTCGAGGTAGCTGGAGTTTGCAGGTTTTAATACAGCATAAAGGACAGGAACAGGACAACCTGCACGGGAATAGGATGGCAGCTGCCGGGGGGCAGGAAAAAAGCTGACCTTTAATAACAGTACATTAGTATATATAGTTGAACAATTGCATTGCAGTACATACAGTAGGCGTAGCAGTGGGTGGAGTTTGTAGCAGTCGCGAAAGATAAGGCATAAAGTGGGTGTAACAAGAGGTGTGTACAGGGCGTATACATAGACATGTGATGTAAACGTAACAGAATATGTCATAAATGGGGCGGAAACATGGAGGGGGCCACCTAAGGAGCCGGGACCTCTGACCTAGTGGTGCGCGCAAGCTGGCAATGACGTGTTACTAGGAGGAACTGGGGGCTATGACTTCTGCGCTAGAAGAGGAGACGGAAGTCTGGAGAGTCAGAGCGACATGTACCTAAACACTATCTAGTATCTGATGTTTAGAGAACATGTTGATAGAATCCAAAAGTTATCAGGGCAAAGGCTAACAGACTCTAAGACTGGTGCATGCATTATTCTACATGTAGTGCGTGTTGAGGAATATTAAATGACCATAAATACAGTATCTCTCTTACATGGAGACGTAAAGGCTAGACTATGACTGAAACTATTGATGCGATTCAGTAGCTTTAGGAATGCAGAGAAGGAGGGCTGGACTGATAACTAGAATCATAACATACTCTTGGCAGACTGGCAGGCAGAGCCAGGCCGAGCCGGGCACTGTGAGGCAGGAAGTAAGTGAAGGGTCAGGCATGCAGGTGGGGGCTGTATCGCTCCTCAGCGAGGGTTCAGGAGACAGGAGCTGAATCTGGTGTCCGGGCCCTTTTGAGGCCTGGAAACGGGGACTTTTACTGAATTAACGTGCACACTGTGAAACGTGGCAACATAACTTTACATAGGCCTAATACTCGTAGCTTTCACGAGAACTGGAAACTGGCATACTAGAGATGGACACAACTAGAATTGCGTCTTTAATCGATCATAAGGGAATACATATGCATATTAATCATGCACATATAACATAGGATGGGGAACACGTAGGGACACAGAACATGGCAAAATTTACTTTTCCACATTGTCATGCGCACTTAGGGAGTGCAAACCATTCCTCCCCCTGCTTCTTGCCAGCCCCGCCCTGAGAGCCACTGACTGACATGGGAGAACTAAAATGAAAATAACAATAGTTATTAGTATTTTATTTTTCCTTTAGTTCAGTGGGGCGGCGCTCCTCTGCCTTAGCGGAAGAGCCGCCACTGACACAACAACATGTTTCAATATCTGAGCTCTGCGAGGGGGATCAGAGGACAAGTATCTTGCACAGTTGCTAATTTCTGCTTACTTTCCCAGCATTGACGTGAGGCCGGCTGGGAGCGCGGTGCGCGTGTCATCCAGTAATGGCTGCTGCCCCGGGAGCGCGCGCCGCTCACGCAGGGATTTCCTAGGTAGCTGATTGCCGGGTTGGTTGAACGGGTGATGGGCACCAATGCAAATGAAGCGGCTGATTGACAGCAGAGTGGGAGCTGGCGGTGGGGAGTGTTGGCCCATAGAATGTGCCGCCTCCCCCCTCGCCCCTGTTTTAATGGCGCGTCGTCTGTCACCGGGGCATTAAATTTAACACTCATGGCCTTTGATGTCATAATTCATAAGTACGTCCTTCTCTACGGATCATGAACATATTAAAATGCAAATGAAGAGGAAAGTCACTGAGACAGGCCTGGTTAGCTCCTCGTGTGGGAAGCCGATGATTTAAGGTATAATGGAAATGGGTTTTGGAAAGCTTTCACTCCCTGACCCAGAAGGACGAGTTCCTAAGCTTAAATTCTACATAAAAGGCAGGCATTTAAAATGCATAAAAGACACACATGGGATTGATGAAATAGATTCATTTTAAAGTACCTCCCACCTCCGTGCATATTTATAAACCAGAGGTATGGAATGTTACACCCTATCTGATAATCTGCAACCATTGCTGCTGCAGAGGTGCAAGGAGCGGTTGTAAGTTGAAACCACGCATGCCTTTACCACGCATGCTGTTACATTGCGGGCATTGCAAGAAATATGTCTTCACTATGCATTCCTTTACTACGCATAATGTCACATTGATATGCCTTAGGGGAAGCGGTTGACTTTGGAGAGGTAAAATTTACTATTCCAAATCCAGTCTGTGCAACAGTAGGTAAAGCGTTGGACCTTGGAAAAGAAAATATTTACTATTCCAACTTGGGTCTTCGTAACAGTGGGGAAAGCGTTGGACCTCAGGAAATAAAAATGTACTATACCAACTCCAGTCTGCGCAACAGTAGGGAAAGCGCTGGACTTTAAATTCATGCATTGTTCATGCCGTATTGTAAATGCTGTTTCCCACAAGGAGATCTTGTTATGTCAAACTTGTTTGTAGAACCAAGCAGGGTTGGATTGGGATCAACAATAGGCTTGGCTACCCTAAAAATGTGGCCCACATTTGTGAATTGTGCTTTTTTTTGCAAAACACTGCTTCAGTGTTTTAAGCATTATGAAAAGAAGGAGAGTGTGGTGTTCTCTAAAAGAGGTCTTTTTTCTTAACTTCATTGAAATAAAAATAAATGCAAATGCTGCCAGGACTCTTTGTTCATGGCTTAGTTCACAATGGTGAACCACCCTTGAATGTAAGTGAGGTCACTTCTGCTCAGGCCCCCTGCTCAATATGCCTACATTAAAGGGCCGGTCCAGCAAGAATGACACCTCCACCCCATTGGTAAAAGGGTAAATAGAGGCTCATCTGCTCCCGGAAAGGCTGCTCAGTTCCCCTCTGTGCCACTGGTGCATCTAAACAGCATAGACACAGCCCAAATTGGCCACCACTCTGTTCCGAAAAAGTCCCACAGATGCAACCCATATACCGACCCATCACCCATTGCCCGAGTGACCACCTTACCAATCCTACCCTGGAACCAAGTCTGCCTCTGCCCTATGCCCAGCTTCCCTCCACTCAGAGAAGGATTCTACTCCATGTTCCAACATCTTCTCACCAAGATCACAGTCCTATATTTTGGACTCACACATCCATTAATGCACTACCTCCTGCTTGTCTGTATTCCCTGATCCATTCATCCATCCACCCTTTGACTCCTTTTCTCATCCACCTTCTCACAAACCTCCACCTTGTTGTTTTAGGGGCAGGTAGTTTGTTTTTGATTTTTGTGGACCTTAGGTCCGCATTCGATTTAGTCAATAGGGATAAGCTCTGGGCCCTGCTTCTGGAGCTGGGCGCCCCAACCTATCCGTGCGATCTCTTTAGACGAATGCACAAGGGTAATTATGCCAGGTTCAGGTTCGGAAAGGGTGGGGAGCTGACGGCCCCGTTCCCTGTTGACAAAGGTGTGAGACTGGGGTGCGTCCTAGCCCCTACGCTTTTTTCCCTATATCTTAATGGGCTGATCGCACACTTAGCGGGGGCTAGGGACTTGGACTCCCCCTCCTTGGCAGGGCGGAAAATACCAGCACTAATGTTCGCTGATGATACCCTCCTACTATCAAAATCTTTTGGGGGTATCCAGCGAACATTGGAGGCTTTTTGTAGCTTCTGCAGGATGAGGGACTTGGAGATCAATGTCTCACAAAACCAAGTACATGATGTACAACCCTAAAAAAAAAATCAAATTGCCCCCATCCCCACATGGATGGTCTGCCTTTGGACCGTGTGTCTACATTTGACTATCTGGGGGTTACCCTTAATGACAAAATGGACTGGTCCTCACACGTAGCCAGGGCGAACCGGAAACTATCGCAATCCTCGGGTGGCATTTTAAAAGTTTTTAACAAAACATCCCAGAAACTAGTAGGCCCGCAGGTTGAAATATACAAAGTGCAGGCACGCGGCGGCGCGATATATGGGGCGTACCTCTGGGGACATGTCAGCACTCCCTCACTTTCCCTTACGGAGAATAGCTTCATCAGACGGATCCTGCGACTCCCGAGTAGTACCCCCCTAACTCCTTTAAGGTTCGACCTGGGATTAGCCCCTATACAGGATATCATTTCGAACCATCCACTGCTATACTGGAGACGGCTTTGGTCCACTCCAGAACTAGAGAGTTACAGAGAGGATCTCCGCGATCTCCTGTCTGTAAGTGGAGCGGGAAAGATTCCATGGCTGAGTCACATTAAACATCTCACTCTAGCACTTGGAATGGGGGATCTGTGGATGTCTCCTGAGGCGGCATGTACCCAGATTTCTAAAAAATCTTTGAGTCTGGCCCTAAACCAACATCGCCTCGCCAGGGTTCTCACAAATCCTTCTATGGGTAGGCTGACTGAGCACTTTCTTGATCTCAAGGCCCTCCCAGGATTTGAGAAATTCTTGGACGATATCCAGCCTCCGCTGGCTAAGAAGCTATACATCCAATTTAGGCACGGCTCACAGCCGCTTAGGGGTTTCACCCAAAAGTGGATTAGGAGCACACAATCAACAAGCACTTGCCCCGGGTGCGGGGCTGCAGAGGAGACAGATCAGCACGTTCTGCTCTTCTGCCCCTCGTACCGCGGTGCGAGGGCCAAATGGATAGTCCAGTATTGCAGGTCCAGGGGTCTCAGAGACTTTAGGGTAGTGCTGAGAATTCTAAGAATGGATACCACGGCCTTGGCTGTGTTTGCAACTTCAAGGTTCCTTATATCCATGTGGCACACTAGATGTGGAATTCTAAAAGGAAGTTCTAAAATATTCCCCAACAGCTAAGGGCTCTACCCTTGATTATGGTAAAGGTATTCATTGTATGGGCCCCTATCTACTATTATATGTCTGTTATCATGAGATGGGTATACTGTTTTATACTGCTTTTAAACTTTTTTTTACATTTTATGATACAATTCCTATTGTGATTTTTTAAAATAGTTTTTAACTTCTCCTTTTTTTGAAACAGACTATGAAATTTGTAAACTGCAAATTGTCTTTTTATGGTTTTTTATCCGAAAATAAAAGCTTTGACTGACTGACTGACAAACCTCCACAACCACAGATAAAAAAACACCTGAAATCGTGAGTTATTTTTGCTTTACCAATGCTTGTTTCAGAGGGAGAGCAACTAGATCAGCAGTTTTTAACCTTTTGACTTCTCTGGACCCCCCATGACCAACTACTGAAAGTAGGGGAAACCTGCCCTCAACACTTTCAACAATTTCAACTTCAAAATTATACACAAAAATAGAAAATGAAATTTACATCAAATCAATACACAAATTGTTAAACATTGTATTAATTCATAAACAAAAATAAGTCAATAATTCAGACAGCATTTGTAACGAGCAGCACTGTCACCTTGAGGGGTATCTGGGCGCACTGGGAGTGACGGCTCAGTCGAAGAGCCAGGCCTTGAGTTACTTTATGTTCATATATATAAAAAACAACAACTTTTTAATGTCAATGGGAAGGTTGGAGCTGGGAAAATTGGGGTTTTGACATTTTTAAATTATTTCTGAAAGATAAAGTGAGACTAACATATCACTTTGCCTTTTTTGCTCCTAATGCATGCTCTCTTTTTGACCGTGCATACATACAAGTGCTTCAACTTAGTGCTTTCATGAATAAATCTAAGGATACCAACTTAATTTCTAAATCCAATTTCAAATTTCTTTGTATTTACATAGCATTTTTTATTTTTTTTTATTTTTATGAATACCTATTTTAATAATCCGCCAGTATCAATCAATTTTGAAACAATCACCTTTGCCGTGAATAGCGTTATGTACCTCCTTAGGGTCCTTGGGACCCAGGGTAAGAAACCCTGTATTAGAGAACTCCAATAGAGAAAAACATTAGCATGCAACCAGTACTGGCTGCTACCGGACGTGGGTGGTGGGGCTGGTGGGAGGGGAGAAGATTACGAAAAAAGAAGAAAACAAAGACTTTCCTGTAACGGCCGGCCGCCGCCTCTCCTCTGTCATCTTCCTGCAGTCCCGGAGGGGAGCAGGGAGCATCTGGGCTCCCAGGCTCCCCAGAGCCAATCACAACGCTGCAATGCAGCGTTGTGATTGGTCTGAGTGTTGTGGATCGTCACTCAAACAGTGAATGGGAGGCGTTGCATGTTCCTCACCAGGATGTGTAATGTAGCCTGGTGGTGAAGTTACAAGGGGGCAGATTTACAAGAACTGGCGCATCTCTGTATATTAGCAGAGATGCGTCAGTTCAAGTACATAAAAAAAAAACCTGCGCTACCATGGATGCATTGCATTTACAATGCGGCGCACCGTGGCACAAGGAATGACAGATGCGTCACGCTTCTGTTGGCGTACTGGTAACGCATTGCTGGAGTTGTGTTGCAAGCAAGACGCACCTCCAGCAATGTTCAGGAATATCTATTCCTAATGTTTTGTGTCACTCCTTACGGCTGCTTCAAGCAGGCGTAAGGTTTTGACGCAGTGGTGTCGTAGAAGTGACTGCACCACTTTTATGAGGCTTTCTTGCATGGGAACGCCCACCCTGCATACATTATACCTGACGCAGGTATAATGTGATGCAGAGCTTTACAATGTGACGCATCTCCCTAGATGCCTCATGTTGTAAATGTGTCGCAACGTGGCGCATTGTTTACGCCGGCATTGTCACAAAAGTGATGCAACGGTGGCGAAAAAGTGTTTCAAAGGGCTGGTAAATCAGCCCCAAAGTGCACAGGACTGTTTGGCTCGCCCAAGAGGGCTGGCCAAGCAGTCCTGCTCACTTAGGAAGTGAATACCACTCCTTCTCCTGCTTCTTATTAGCCCCGCCCTGAGAGCCACTGACTGACATAGGAGAAGTAAAATGATAATAACAATAGTTATTAGCATTTTATTTTTCCTTTAGTTTAGTGAGGCAGCGCTCCTCCGCCTTAGCGGAGGGGCCGCCACTGAACATGTTTCAATATCTGAGCTCTGCGAGGGGGATCAGAGGACAGGTATCTTGCACAGTTGCTAATTTATGCTTATTTTCCCAGCATTGACGTGAGGCCGGCTGGGAGCGCGGCGCACGTGTTATCCAGTAATGGCAGCTGCCCCGGGAGCGCGTGCCGCTCGCGCAGGGATTTCCTAGGTAGCTGATTGCCGGGTTGGTTGAACGGGTGATGGGCACCAATGCAAATGAAGCGGCTGATTGACAGCAGCAGTGGGAGGTGGCGGTGAAGAGTGTTGGCCCATAGAATGCGCCGCCTCCCCCCTCGCCCCTGTTTTAATGGCGCGTCGTCTGTCACCGGGGCATTAAATTTAACTCTCATGGCCTTTGATGTCATAATTCATAAGTACGTCCTTCTCTACGGATCTTGAACATATTAAAATGCAAATGAAGGGGAAAGTCACTGAGACAGGCCTGGTTAGCTCCTCGTGTGGGAAGCCGATGATTTAAGGTATAATGGAAGTGGGTTTTGGAAAGCTTTAACTCCCTGACCCAGAAGGACGAGTTCCTAAGCTTAAATTCTACATAAAAGGCAGGCATTTAAAATGCATAAAAGACACACATGGAATTGATGAAATAGGTTCATTTTAAAGTACCTCCCTCTCATCATAGTGCATATTTATAAACCAGATTTATGAAATGTGACACCCTATCTGATAATCTGTAACCTTTACCCCTGTAGATTCCCGTGACGTCACACTAGAGGACGTTATAAGAGAACTGAGGGCCTCATTTATGAGGCTGTGCGGCACTTTTACGCGTAAAAAATGCACCTTGTTGCGCCATATTTACAAAGTGACGCATCTAGGCAGATGCGTCACTTTGTAAACCCCTGCACCACGTTATACCTGCGCCAGGTATAATGTATGCAAGGGGGGCGTTTTGACGCAATAAAGGGTCGTAGAAGTGACGCAGTGAAATCTATGAGATTTCACTGCGCCACTTCTAGGACACAAATGCGTCAAAATCTTATGCCTGCCTCACAGCAGGAGTAAGACTGACGCAATCCCTTTCACATGGGGCTTACCCCATGTGAAAGGACGCATTGCTGGAGTTGCGTCACTTTTGCGCCTACAGATACGTCAGAAATACTGACGTATCTGTAACTCCTTGCGACGTGATGCGTCATACTGTAAATATGACGCATCATTGGTGTCGCAAGGAGGGTGCAATGAAAAGTGACGCATCGCTGTTTTCACGCAGCGATGCGTCACTTTTCATAAATGAGGCCCTGAATGATTTGTTCTTTCTCTGTTCTGTCTGCTTTTAAAACCACTTGAAAATTCTTTCTCTTTTAGTTTTCATTTTGTACTTGCAGCATAAACAAGTGCAATGGGATGTTACAGTAGCCTTACAGTAGCCACAGTTTCAGTGCTTAATTTGTAATTAATAAATACATAAATAAATAAATAAGTGCCGGAGCCCAAGGCATACCTCAGGACACCACTACAACTTGCACCACACACTGCGCATGCCAGGAATGCGAAATCCCAGTACAAAGACAAGCACTTACCAGCTTACTCCTGCAAGACTAACAATGTGAGCCACGCCGGGCCACCCAAAGCTGTCACGATGGCCATGACGTGCCCACTCCCATCTTTGGGTCGGGCACACAGTTTGATTGTGCCAGCTTTTTAACTTTGCGCATCACTCCAAATAAGCCCTTTTGTAGGGCGATATCTCAGGGAAGGGTGAAGGAGAGAAGTGTCTAAGGGCCACAGACCTACAAGCAGCCTGTGGGGGATTGAATGGAGCAGGTCACCGGTGGAGACAGTCTGCAGAGACTGTGATTTCTGGCAGCCAGGGCTTGCCTCTGAGCCCTGAGGGTACAGAGCTCTGATTCCAGCTTGTGATGTATGGGCCCCACCAGTGTTATCATAAGGCTCGCCATTAACAGGTGCACACCTTGCAGTAGGATAATGTGTGATGGTGAAATGCCATCGCCCTCTGCAAACAACTGAAATGAATGGCCTGCCTGGGGTGGCCAATCCGCAGGGACTGGGATTGCAGTGCTCACCTCCTTGTGCCTTTCAGTTTTATGGCAGCCTAAGACTGTTCATCTCCCTATGCCTTTCAGTTCTACAGCTGCCTAGCAGTGATCACCTCCCTATGCCTTTCAGTTCTACAGCTGAATAGAAGTGATCACCTCCCTATGCCTTTCAGTTCTACAGCTGACCGGAAGTGATCACCTCCCTATGCCTTTCAGTTCTACAGCTGACCAGAAGTGATCACCTCCCTATGCCTTTCAGTTCTACAGCTGAATAGAAGTGATCACCTCCCTATGCCTTTCAGTTCTACAGCTGACCGGAAGTGATCACCTCCCTATGCCTTTCAGTTCTACAGCTGAATAGAAGTGATCACCTCCCTATGCCTTTCAGTTCTACAGCTGACCGGAAGTGATCACCTCCCTATGCCTTTCAGTTCTACAGCTGACCAGAAGTGATCACCTCCCTATGCCTTTCAGTTCTACAGCTGAATAGAAGGGATCACCTCCCTATGCCTTTCAGTTCTACAGCTGACCAGAAGTGATCACCTCCCTATGCCTTTCAGTTCTACAGCTGAATAGAAGTGATCACCTCCCCATGCCTTTGAGTTTGACGAATGTCTGGCACAGTTCTCCTCCCTATGCCTTTGAGTTTCATGGCTGCCTGACACTGATCCACTCCTCCTGCCTGTCAGCTAAACAGCTCCCTAGCAGCGTTCTCCTCCCTATGCCTTTGAGTTTTAAAACTGTCAGGAAGTGTGCAAAAGCCTATGCCTTAGCTTTGAAGAGCTGCCTGGCAGTGTTCAACTACCTATGCTATTCAGTTTTAAGGTTGGGGAACACTCCTCACCTTACTATGCCTTTCAAGTTGAAGATCTGACTGGAACTGTTTACCTCTCTAGGCATCTAAGCTCTACGACTCCCTGTCAGTGCTTCCTTCACTATGCCTTTCAGTTTTACAGCTGCCTGACGATGCTCACCTCCCTATGCTTTTCAATTTATGATTGGTAGTAGTCAACTCCCTATTTTGCCTGGAATAATAGAACTGCCTGGCACGCCTAACATAATCAAGCCTGCTTGAATATTAGAGCTTCCTGAAAGTGATAATATAACTGAGCCTTCTTGAGTTGTAGAGCTTCCCGAAAGTGATAATATAACCGAGCCTTCTTGAGTTGTAGAGCTTCCCGAAAGTGATAACATAACCGAGCCTTCTTGAGTGGTAGAGCTTCCGAAAAGTGATAATATAACTGAGCCTTCTTGAGTTGTAGAGCTTCCCGAAAGTGATAATATAACCGAGCCTTCTTGAGTGGTAGAGCTTCCGAAAAGTGATAATATAACTGAGCCTTCTTGAGTTGTAGAGCTTCCCGAAAGTGCTACTATGACTGAGCCTTCTTGAGTTGTAGAGCTTCCCGAAAGTGATAATCTAACCGAGCCTTTTTAGTTGTAGAGCTTCCCGAAAGTGATAATATAACCGAGCCTTCTTGAGTTGTAGAGCTTCCCGAAAGTGATAATATAATCGAGCCTTCTTGAGTGGTAGAGCTTCCGAAAAGTGATAATATAACCGAGCCTTTTTGAGTTGTCGAGTTTCCCGAAAGTGATAATATAACCAAGCCTTCTTGAGTTGTAGAGCTTCCCGAAAGTGATAATCTAACCGAGCCTTTTTAGTTGTAGAGCTTCCCGAAAGTGATAATATAACCGAGCCTTCTTGAGTTGTAGAGCTTCCCGAAAGTGATAATATAACCGAGCCTTCTTGAGTGGTAGAGCTTCCGAAAAGTGATAATATAACCGAGCCTTTTTGAGTTGTCGAGTTTCCCGAAAGTGATAATACAACCGAGCCTTCTTGAGTTGTAGAGCTTCCCGAAAGTGATAATATAACCGAGCCTTCTTGAGTTGCAGAAGTTCCCGAAAGAGATATTATAACTGAGCCTTCTTGAGTTATAGAGCTTACCGAAAGTGCTACTACAACTGAGCCTTCTTGAGTGGTAGAGGTTCCCAAAAGTGCTACTATGACTGTGCCTTCTTGAGTTGTAGAGCTTCCCGAAAGTGATAATATAACCGAGCCTTCTTGAGTTGTAGAGCTTCCCGAAAGTGATAATATAACCGAGCCTTCTTGAGTTGTAGAACTTCCCAAAAGCGCTACTATGACTGCGCCTTCTTGAGTTGTAGAGCTTCCCGAAAGTGCTACTATGACTGAGGCTTCTTGAGTTGTAGAGCTTCCCGAAAGTGATAATATAACTGAGCCTTCTTGAGCTGTAGAGCTTCCCGAAAGTGATACTATAACCGAGCCTTCTTGAGTTGTAAAGTTTCCCAAAAGTGATAATATAACCGAGCCTTCTTGAATTGTAGAGCTTCCGGAAGTGATAATATAACCGAGCCTTCTTGTGTTGTAGAGTTTCCCGAAAGTGATAATATAACCAAGCCTTCTTGAGTTGTGGAAGTTTCCGAAAGAGATATTATAACTGAGCCTTCTTGAGTTGTAGAGCTTCCCGAAAGTGATGATATAACAAACCTTCTTGAGTTTTAGAACTTCCCGAAAGTGATAATATAACCGAGCCTTCTTGAGTTGTGGAAGTTCCTGAAAGAGATATTATAACTGAGCCTTCTTGAGTTGTAGAGCTTCTCGAAAGTGATAATATAACCGAGCCTTCTTGAGTTGTAGAGCTTCCAGAAAGTGATAATATAACCAAGCCCTCTTGAGTTGTAGAAGTTCCCGAAAGAGATATTATAACTGAGCCTTCTTGAGTTGTAGAGCTTCCCTAAAGTGACAATATAACCAAGCCTTCTTGAGTGGTAGAGCTTCCCGAAAGTGATAATATAACCAAGGCTTCTTGAGTTGTAGAGTTTCCCGAAAGTGATAATATACCCGAGCCTTCTTGAGTTGTAGAGCTTCCCGAAAGTTATAATATGACCAAGCCTTCTTGAGTCGTAGAGCTGCCTGAAAGAGATATTATAACTGATCCTTCTTCAGTTGTAGAGCTTCCCGAAAGTGATAATATAACCAAGCCTTCTTGAGTTGTAGAGCTGCCTGGAAGTGCTCGTTGACCTATAAGTAAACGTAGTGTAGTGCTCGTCTATAGCAATGCTCCCCAGAACAAGCCTTTGATCAGTAGTATTTCCTGGCATTGCGCAGCTCCCTGTACACCTGTGAATTCTAGAGCTTCCTGGTAATGCTCCTGTCTCTCTGTCGCTGCCTTTAAGCGGTAGATCTGGCTGGCACTGCTCCTCGCACTTTCCCTTAGGGTCGTAGCGCTGCGTGGTTATGACAGGTCAGCCCTGAGGGATCATGAACCTGCCAGGTAGTCAGTGTTGTCATTAAGGCCCGCTCCATCGCTGCAGCGAGAGGGGTGGTCATTTGTCACTGCGCCTGCTCAGTGCTCACAGGTCTGGATCATACTAAACTTCTAAAATGGGTCTCTTCCACTACCACAGCCACACAGACTTTCTTGTGACCCCACTCTGTGATTCAAGCCTCTCTGAAAAAAGAGGGTTACTTTGTATTAGCCACTTTTGAAATACCAATGATCTGGCTACTAATACTGAAATTTAAATAAATTTGATGAATTAGTTTGGACTAGTCCAGATATCTGCTGAGCATATCCATGTATTACTATCTCTGGGTCTTTATAAATCTGGATGTTGATATTAGTTTCTCAATACCTAAATATGTCTTCCTAAAACTGCATAAAAAAAAGGGCAAGGTCATACTATACACAATTAATTTCTTATTTTCATTGAAATGCATCTAAAGCATTGCGCAGTGATGATTATAAGCAGGAATAGAGTAACCTTTTGGTAAAAAACTGCTTTCTGCTGTAGTTTGTCGCCGCGAAATTTGGTAATAATCTATTAATTAACCTGTTTCCATATGTCAAATATCAAGGTTATTTGTGTTTCAGTTTCATAATTTTAAGTAATTTTTACATGAATCTATTTCATTTATCTCCAGTAAACTGTTCCCCCAGATCCTACTAATCTAGCAGAGCATAGTCAATATAAAAATTAAATTAAAAAGATGGGCTCTGTTTACAATTTTAAATCTGGAACAATTCACAGAAACGTTTGAAAATGAATACATTTTTTAATTGGAAAATGCAGAGTGAGTAGTTTTCAGAGGTAAGGAAATATAAATTGCTAAGTGGCAATATTGACTACTTACTCCAGATGAAATAAGAAAATATTTTCTCTGGTTCTCTAAAGAATTTTCTGTGCAAAATAGGGAAGGTTTCTGAAAAATAACGTTCAAAAGAGGCAAAATCAACATTTTTATTAGTGCAATCAATCTCAAAATTGTTAAAAGGAGGGAAAGTCAATGTTAAAAAAGGGTTTTAAAAATAATATGCCATCATTTGCACATCATCTGCATAAAGCTTCAAATTGGACATGTTTTGTATTGGTGGGGTGATATTCCTATCATTTAGAATTGCTAAAGTGAGGGGTTAAAAAAAAGAACTAATTAAAACTCAGGCAAGATACCTGTCTAGTGCTAAGTTTAACACTAAGGGTCTAATTCAGATCTCGCACGGAAGGGCTCCTGACAGCATCTGTCAGGAGCGAGACTGAGTCGTGAGGGTGATTGCCGACCCCCTCGTCCCACCATACGAGCGAGCGAGTATGATGTGAATATCGCTCTTAGCAACTCGTACCCGTCAGCGAAGCCCTCCGGACGACTACAACATGGCTGACTCGTGCAGCGCAATGGGTCCGGTTGCTGAGAGACCAAGTACGATGTGCGTGTCTAGCAGCCGGATTGACTCGGAGCCTCCGACTCGAAAAAGCTTCGGGAAGGGGATTTTGGGGGCTGTAGCAGATCCCCCTTCATCCGTAACCCTTTGACTCGGTCACAGGGGGGACCCAAGGTCCCCCTTACACATGCATGCATGTTGCAGGGGGCACCAATGCGTACCCACAACAGGGGGCGCCCTTTTCCGCTGCATACTTTTTTCATGATGGAAGCCTATGTACACAACGTACAACAGGCTCCCGTTGACTTCAATGGGGCTCCGAGCGACCCGAGTCCATCAACACATACTAGCATCATACTCAGGCATTCGGAGCCCAAGAGAATGAGTCATTCGGAAAAGCTCTACAGGACCGAGTCGGCCATAGGGCTTTCTGAAGCGAGATCGGAATTGGGCCCTAAATGTGCCAATTTCTACTAAATTAAAAACTGATATGGCCTGGGTGCCCCTGCACAGGTTAAAAAGCACACTGGTGAATTTGGTCGAAATCCAAATGCCCCTAAGATCCTAAAAAGGCTTCCCCAACTCAAGAGGTCAAATGCTTTCTCCACCCTGAGAAGCATTTTACCTGCTGGAAGTTTATTAGGAGTATAAATATCTATACTTTCAATCAAATAATTTCTTTTGAGATAAAATTGTCAACCTCCAATAGATTCATTTTGGTCTTGTAGATTAAGAAATTGGCTTTTTTTAATAATTGTGTCAGCTAATAATTTAACAATGATCTTGTAATCATTGGTGTTCAATAGGTTGAGCAGGCAATATGAATTGGGATCCTCAGAATGTACTCCTGTTTTTAAAAAAAACTAATTGATTATTGAACTCATATTGAAAGAAGGTTAAACTATGATTCAGTAAATTGATTGGATAACTACTTCAAATTGACTTGAAAATAATATATAAATCCAGTGGGGTATCCACCCATAGCACTAGCTTTTCCTCTTGCCATACATTGAGTCACCTATAAAACCTCTTCCTACGTAAAAGGGGAAATCAGCAAGGGTGGACATAACTCTTGTAATTCAGTGTATCATCATTACATGGAATTACCAGAGAATTCCGCACAATTATTCTTAATTACGAGAGCAGAATTATTCTGCATTTAGCGCTGTTTTGTAGCGCACAAATGCCTCCTTGACTCTAATATGGGCGCGAGAATGCATTTTGCAGAACACAAATGGTGGGGACGAGCAGTTGCTTGCAAAAAATGCTCTGGGGGTAAGAGTTTCCCCAAGCTTACTCCTAGAATTAATGCTATTTGCTAAGCGCAAAATGCATCCTTGCATCTAAAATGGATGCAAGGGCGCATTCAGTGCTAAGAAATAGGGCTAAATGCAATAAAACATGAATATTAAGTGCGAGCGGCCGCCCACGCTCGCTATATGTACTCTTGTGGAAGAATTTCCCCCAAATTATCCATAATTACGAAAGCAGGAGTCATTGAATAATTATCGGTAATTCTGCATTAAAGAGTAAAGGTGAATTACCAAAATTACTTTGATTACTCTGGCGTAATTGAAATTGGGCCCAGGCCTAGTAATCTGTTGAGAAAACATATTTGTCAGTAAGTTTGGGATTGGTAGAGAGGTTAGAAAGGATTCTAGGTGATGCATATCACCAGTTTGCTGCTGGACCGGACTGGCTGCCAGCAACCACACCATGCCTAATCAATAAGAACATCAAGTGAGGAGCAGCACCCTTGGCTGAAACAGTATGCATTTAATAGGAACAATAGCAAGAAAGTCACACATCTTGTCAATGACGGCTCACAAAGAAGGCAGGAAATCACAAACGGATCATTCCTGCTAATCAAGAGAAAATGAGAGAAAAGGACACACTTCACTACTCAACTTTGGAACAGACTTACCGGTGCTGTCCGCAAAACCAAACACACGGTGGGTGCCATGCAGAAGGACAGTGGCTGTGGGCGATGACAGACCTGTACAACTCAGGGGCATATTATTAACGAACGCTGTTAAAATTATCGCAGCTTTAGCGGCAGGAAACTGCTGCTAAAACGGCGATAATGGGCTTGATAATATGCCATAGAGAATTTCAATAGAAGCCCGTGTTCGACCAGATTAATCCACACCCTTCCTTTTTATACACAATAACCTGACTGACCACCATTGTCCTTTCTTGAATGCCAGCTGCTTCTCAGTAGTGCTTGTGACCCCTCTTACCAAGGGCTTTATTACGAGTATGGCGGTCCACGGACCACCTGGCTTTCAGGCGCGCAGTGGTGGCGGTCTTCCCACCGCCACATTACAACAAGGGAAGTCGGGTCCCATCGCCAAACTCATAATGAGGCTCCAAGTATCCTTCTGGTTTCCTTAGTTTGTCCTGGAATTTTTCACATTGGTTCTAGTTAACTATCCTAAGCTTTACGCCTCCCTCTATCCACAGATCTCGGTTCAATATATTGCAAAGTCTTGGTGGTTCAAATAGCTTTGTATATTTGGCTAAATCTATTCATGCACCAAAGTTAGTGTAAAGCAAAGTCATTCAAAATTTCCCTGCAGTATGTGGCGTTTTGCAGCATTTTCCCTTATCAACACATAGCTGAATAACTCTTTCATATCACAATGTCTTCCTCACACTACCTCCTACATACTACACAGACGTGTATAATACATATTTTAAGGGGTCTTTAAAAGTTCGTTTATAGAATTTATGTCAGTTGTTCTATCCTCTGTAAATTGGCACCGCAAGGAACTTTTTGCATTCCACCTCACTTTTTCCAATTATTGACTGAGCTTAAAATGCACCAGTGAATTCAGGGGCATATTTACTATTCCACGCAATGCAAAGTTTCCTACCTACTGTGCTGCATGGCATGAAAGGGAGGGAGAAAAAGTGTTTCATAAGATACAGATCATGTCTTCTCTCTCCTTGAGCGGGCGACTGTGCGTTGCCTAGCACCAATGCAGGCACCCTTGCCCCTTGGTGCAATGGTGACTGCGTCATGCATTATGGGCAGGGTTGTCTTTGTGTAGGAAGGCATGCCTTTCTGCTCATAAACAATCTAAAGAGGAAATAGGCAGGAGAAAAACAGATTTTTTTCCTTGTTATGCCATCCACTGGGAGGCATTCCGCGTTGACGCAATCCCAGATATAAATCTGGAATTAGATCATATCCATGGGTGAATGCATGTGACCACCCATGCTGGAATGCATGGAATGCCTACCACCTTGAAATGCAATGCAATGCAACGCAAGCCCCCTCGTTGCGTTACATTTCTTTACAAAGACACACAAGGCAGTGCAAATCGCTAATTGCTTTATAAATCGAAGTCTCAAATCTCTACATAGAATTCTTTAAGGTAGGTTCCTTTGTTCAGTATGTTCTATTAATAAAAATAATCTTGCAATTCCCACTTTGCTTTTTCCCAATTTACCCTATCCTGTGCAGTGGTGTGGGAAACATATTTAGCTTAGAAGTGGTGAGCCTCCTAATTTTATATTGATTTAAGCGTTTCCATTTGGCAGATTTGTAGCAAGTATTTGTACTTTCAGGATTGCCTTGAAGGCATCCCAGACCATGAAAAGATTGGCAGGCCTTTGGTTTCTATCAAAATAGTCTTTAATGAAACCAGTTGTTTGCTGTAGCCAATTATCTTCATCCAATATTATTTTATTGAAGTCCATCTTTAAAGCAGCTGGAATTTAGATGGAAAATGAACATGTAATTCTATGTTAGAAGGACCAGAAAAAACATTTCTAAAAAAATGGTATTGCATGGATTCTACAGTGCATGAAATAAAACGAAACAAAAACAGGCTGCTCAATTATGCATTTGAGATAAACATGCGCACTTGATTTTTCCTCGATGTTTGCTTCTTCGTGGATCAGTTAGACTTAAATTCCTCACACTCTGAGAGAAAATCCTTGATACTTTGGATTTATTTTGCTTCCTCTTTGAACAGAATGAATCCAACAATGGACCCTGAATTAAAATGAAATCCCCTTCCATAATAATTTCACCTTTTAAAGGCATAAGGCATAAAAAAAAGATTATTGAGAGAGGCAGGATTTGTTTTTGTAGGAGAGTGTATATATTTACTCTAATTAACTGTTCAGACACACATACTACAGTTACCTTCTCTTTCTGTTAGAAAAATATGTATTTTTAGATCCAAATATTTGGAAAAGTAAATTGCTACCTGTTGGACTTGGGCCTTCTGGCAGGGTCACCCCTGAACTCTTTGCCTTGAAATTATAGTGATTTCTGGTCTTTGCGCACTTTGACACTGTGGCGCAGTGTAAAGTGCGTGCTCTCCCTGAGTGCGTGTGTGAGATTGGCCTGCCCTCCCATAGGAATGCATGGGGAATGTCTGTGTCCCTGGTAGTTCCTGGTGCGTGAGGTGTGCATGGTCAAGTTTGGTATGTGTGAACTCGGGGGAGTGAATGCTGCGAGATGGTGTATGCCGCATGTATGTGTCTAGTAGGGAAGCGCCATTTCTAGACATGGCTGTACGTGTGCTGTGAGGGTGCTGGCGTGTGATTGGCTGGAGCTGGCTGGGATGCCAGGCTCCAGGAAGTCTGTGTGGGTCTGCCCCGGTGGTGAGTGGGAGATTAGCATGAGTGATGTGTGGGAGGAGTGTACCTGTGTCCTGGATGGGCTGGGTTTTCCCCACACAATGCTGGCTCCGCCCCCCTGTGGTGTGTCTGATGACCCTAGCCCTGCCTGTGAATAGAATGGGTGGTTGGGCCATCAACAGTGCTCCAGAACCAGCTGCGACTGGTTCTGCCCCCACCCTGCACCTAAAGACAAAGGGAAAAGGTATATAAAAGAGGGGCTGTGACCCCATGAAAATGTTCTTGTTCTGACACTTGAATCTGCCAGGGGCGTGCTGCTGCTGGGGCCCAGGGGAAGGCTTGCCTCCCTGGGCCCTGCCCAGCCCCTGGACTGCTGATGCCCTGGAGGACTTGCTTTACTGGAAGTTACCTGCTCCCTTTCTTTGCCCTAGAAACCTTGGACTTCATGTACTTTGCCCTGGGAGGGCTGCCTCCCTTTAAAAAGCATCTAGCTCCTTTTTGCTGCAGGGGAGCGCTGTTCTGCTTGTCTTCTAATCCCCCCCACTGGTGTCTGCAAGAGGCGTGGGGGTAATTGGCTGCTCTTCCAAGCTCGTGGCCGTGAGGAGACTGGGGAAGCTCGTGCCCTGAACCCCGCCGCCGCGATGGCGTTTCTGTGCTGCTGATGGGGCTATTGCCTTGCAGGTGCCACCCTGCTTATGCCCCGATGTCCGCAGGTGCCTACCCTGCATTGTGCCCAAGTGAATAGTGCTAATAGCGGGTGTCCACCCCGCTTCTGCGTTTGTTTGTTTTCCATGGAGGGAGCCTACCCCTCTTGCCGCCCTGCCGCCGCGAACCGCGGCCCGCCTGACTGTGGGCGGGGCCAGCGGGACGGAAGTAGGAGGAAGAATGCGGCCGGAAATGGGGACAAGAGAGAGGAGGTCGGGAGCCCACCCCGCCTCCTCGAGCACCAGAGAGAAGAGGAGGAAAGTCTTCCCACGGCCCGGGGCTCCTGTGAGCTGTGGAGAGCCCCGGGGCCGCCAGTGCAGAGTTAAGGCCATTGTCCCGCCTTTGTCCGGTCTCCCGTGTGGAGAGGGAGACCGGAGATCACCCGGAAGTGGTTGGCCGGCCGCCCAATGGCAGCGCGGCCCGGCCGGGAGTCCCGCCTCCTCGAGTACCCGAGGAAAATGAGGAACAAGACAGCCAGCGTCCCTGCCGCCTCCTGAAGGCAGTCCGGTGAGTGGAGCTGCCCGGGAGGAGGGGGGTTTGGTAGAGAGAGCCCTGCCTTCGGAGGAGGTGCCCCGGCGAGAGGAGCCCCCGCCCCAGCAGCCCGGTGAGTGTTAACGGGCGAGGGGGACGCGGGGGGGCCATTGTGAGTCCGAGTCCCCGAGGGGGACTCTGCCAGTGACGGGGGCATCATTTCTTGGAGCCTGAGAGGTTCCTCAGGGCGCCGTAGTTGGCACAGAGCCCCGAGGGGCTCAAGGTGTCCCATTTGTGTGGAGAGCCCTGAAGAGGTTCTTGGGGGCAGCTTTGGTTTCTGAGCCCACGAGAGGCTCCAACAGCGGGGCCATTTGTTGTCAGAGCCCCGAGAGGCTCAAGGAGGCGCCACAGTTGTTTGAAGAGCCAGAGAGGCTCAGGGGCATTGCTTAATTTGAAAGCCTAGTGGGCTCCAAACTGCGCCTATGTATGTTCTAGAGCCTAGAAGGCTCCCCGTTTGCACAGTTTTGCTTCCCGAGGGGCCAGTGAGGGCCCCTGGCGCAGATTTGTTTCCAGTTGCCCAGCAATTAGTGGGCAGCTGCACCGTTTAGGTATTTTGCTTCTAGGGACATGTTCTGGACTTTAGGAGTGAGGCGCACTCCTTCATCCCTGGCCTTTCCCCAGCTGCGCAGCACTTAGTGCCAGCTGCAGCGTTTAGGCCCCCTGTCCTGCCCCTCAGCTGCCCAGCAAGTAGTGGGCAGCTGCTACGTTTAGGTCTTGGCGCAGAGGCGCAACCTGGACCCTGGACTTTGATGTAAGTTCATGTTACTGTGATTTCTCAAAATGCTCTTTGCTGCACCTCTGAATGTGTTGTTGATACATTATGTGCCCTGTTCCTTACACCGCTGAATGTAGGTTCTGCATCATTTGTTTTGTCCCCAGGTCTATGCCCCTACTTGTATTGTGATACTGAGGTGGTTGTTCTTGCTAGTGCAGGTGGTGCTAGTAAGGTCCTGGTTCCCTGCGTGACCTGTTCCTAGGGTGGTTAGGATTGCGTAGGGGGGGACTTACCAGTTACCAGTGGGTACTGGTTGTGTGCTTTATGTCCTATTTTGTGTTACAGTGATCTTCTGTTACAAGTGATCCCAAGGGCTTGATACTAAGCTTGCCCCCTGACCAGAGTCCCAGGACCAGTGGACTCTATGGTGCCTTCCCTGCCAAATTGATGGGACTTGTCTGATCTCCCTGGGCCCCTGGGGCCTCGCTGAAGTGTGCCTCGCTCGTTCCCCTCGGCAGCTCGTGCCGGCAGCCCGTCCAAGCCTCGAGCAGCGCCGCTCTCCCCTGAGCCGCGCCGCTTCGCTGGGTCGCCCGCATCCTGCCTCCCCCTCCTCTTCTGAGCCGCACACATTGGTCGCCCCAGAGAAACGCTTGTACCGTGCCGGCAGCCCGTCCAAGCCTCGAGCAGCTCCGCTCTCCCCTGAGCCGCGCCGCTTCGCTGGGTCGCCCGCTCAAGCTTACTAAGGAGGTCACTCGCATTATCCCGTGCAACCAGGACGGAAGGTACTGTCTGATAGGCTATGTTCTAAGTTCTAGGCCTACAAGTATTGTATTGTTACTTCTAAAAGTGCTGATTCCTGACAGTGGTCCAGGTGGCCCTGTCTTGTAAATATCCCCTGTAAATTCTGCCCGTGCCTCTGGCACATTGTAAAGTGTGTTTTATCTAATGTGTTTTGGTGTAATACAAAGGCTATTTTTATATAACCTTGTGTGGAGTTTCCTTTGTGGTGGGCCTTTGGGTGTTGTTGCTGGGGTGCGTGCGCAAATACTTAACTTACATCGCCTCCAAGTTTAGCCTTGCTGCTCGCGCCACGTTACCTAGAGGGTGAGCAGGGGTTATCTTGGCGTGTAACTCCCTTGCCCTGACTTGGGTGTGGTGGTCTCTGACTGACTTTGGCGAAAGCCCTGGCCAGCCAGGGATCCCATTTCCAACACTACCCCTCAGTGCCCTGCACAGGTGAAGGTAAACATTTGAACATGTTAAAATTCTGCAAACTATTTGAAATGTGTGTGTTCTTGCAAACAGTGATTGCAGGGTTATGCCAAAGATTCCAGACCTCACTAGCTCTTCGGTTCATTTTCAAGGCTGTTGGCATCAAAAGAAGAAAAAAGTAGCTCCCATGAATTCATCAGCATAAAGTATACAAGGAACACATTATAAAGTGCAACTGCTTAACCATCCTCAACCACATGTTTATTACCGCTAGAAAAAATGGAAATATCACGAGCTCACATTGAAATACTTTAGGGTGCTATCGAGTGGTGGGGAGCGGATGTGGACTTATGGCTAGAGCAGTCGACCTCAAATCTGGGGAACCGAGTTAAGTCTCCACAACGCACTCAACACTGGGATTCTGGGCAAATCACTTAATCTCCCCGTGCCTAACAAAAAAATGTGTCCTTCTGTAAGACAACTGGTGCTCATGTAAAGAGCTCTGATACCCGATACCTTCAGGTCAAGTTAGCACTATAGAAAACTCTAGGGGGAAAAGAAGAAACACATGGTTTTCTTGTAAGGAAAGTGCTTTAATATTTTTAATGTGCAAAAAGGTCAATTTAATGCCTTTTGGGAAATATAATAACTGAGGGCCTTATTTATAAGGCCTTGCGACAGTTTTGCTCTTCAGTTGCATCACTTTTTGTGACGCATCGGCGGCGTAAAACGTGCCTCCTGTTGCGCACTATTTACAAAGTGACGCATCGAAGCAGATGCGTCACTTTGTAAACCCCTGCGCTACATTATACTTGCGTCAGCTATAATGTATGCAGGCTGGGTCTTCCCACGTAAGATAGCCTCGTAGAAGTGAAGCAGTGAAATCTACTTGATTTCACTGTGCCACTTCTAGGGTGCAAATGCGTCAATATCTTACGCCTGGCTCACAGCAGGCGTAAGACTGACGAAGGCCCTTTCACATGGGGCTTGCCCATGTGAAAGGACACATTGCTAGAGTTGCGTCACTTTTGTGACACACTCCAGCAATGCGTCACTTTTGCTCCATACAGATACGTCAGAAATACTGACGTATCTGTAACTCCTTGCGCAATGATGCGTCATACTGTAAATATGACGTATCCATCATGTCACAAGGAGTGCGCACTGAGAAGTGAAGCATCCCTGTTTTCACGCAGCGATGCGTCACTTCTCATAAATGAGGCCCTGAATTTATTGCTTATAAGTGCCTTCTATAAAGTGCTATTAGGTTATTTTCTCCAGTGTTGTTGTAAAGTGCATAATGCAGATATCAACTAACACCCTGGTGTTTGTAAGGCTCAGCTCCATTCGCTGCAGTGCGCGAGGGGCCTGAATATGTCACTGTGCCTGCTCACTGGTGTACATCATACTCAACTTTCAAAAAGGGCTCCGTCCACTGAGGAAGAACTTATAGATTTTACAGTAAAGATGAGCATGACAGAGTTGAGGGGGGACATAGTGAGAGAAAGGAAGCAATTACACAACTAGAAAGAAAAAGGAAAAAAAGATAAATGGAGACAGATAGTGCAAGAAAGGAAATGAAGAAAAAGTAGAGGCAAGAATAGAAAAAATGGGCTGCAAGACAGACAGGTGATGGGGAGAAGAAACCAAGAAAGAAAGGAAAAAAGAAAGGAAGACACAAAAGAAGGGAAGACCCAAAACAAGAAAAATGGGAGGGAGGGAAGGAAGGAAAGAAAGAAGGTGCAAAAGCATGAGAGAAAGAAAGAAAGAAAGGAAAAATTAAAGGCAAAACGTTAAAGAGGTATGTAAGCAAGGAAGAGTACAAGAAAGGAAGAGAGGAAGGAAGGAAAAAACATAGAAAAAAATGGTTTGAAAGGAGGAAGCAAGGAAAATATGTTATAAAATAAGGAGGTTACTAGAGAGAAAAAGAAGGGCTTAATATATGTATTTGTAGAGCAGGTGTAGGTGTATGTGTATGTGTAGGTTTGCTCTTTCAGGCATTGTTGTGATGAATACAATATGCTTATTTTTAGCCAACTGAGTGGAAATCATTTTATTAATTATGAAAGGTTGAAAGGATGAGTGGATTAACTGGGACTCGAACCTCTGACCATGAAGTAAAACAGAGATTCCTGGAGTGGATGGATTTGATGATTGAGTCCCTAGAACTAGTTCTACTAAGACATCAGGTAAAGGGTGGGAGAGAGACCTGCACCTTGAGCAGTAAAAATAAAATGGTTGGGACAGCGTGCCCCCCACACTCCTGAGTCCCGGTGCTGCTGTACCTGATGCACTAATGATAGCTCTGCCTCTTGTTCTTGACAGCTTTCATTAGATGCTCTGTGCATAGCCTGCTCTGATGCTGGGTCAGTATTTACCATCCCATGGGAATACATTGTTTTTTTCACTCAGCCTTCTCTTGCTTTGCCTCTTGACCCCCTCTGTAGTTATGTTCTCTCAGTTTCTTCTCATCTCCTGCCAATTTCCATTTGTTGCAGCTCCTGGGTCTGCTTGTGGTGCACTCAGGGTTGTTGCAGATGACACTTGTTCTCCTCAGCACTCCCTGTTTCTGGATTGGGTCCAGAGTATGTGTACTGTTTGTTTTTCGTTGCTCACCTTGTAATGCAGGGCTTGTTTCCCGAGTGCCTTGTGGGCCACTGGTAGCTGTGTTCGTGGCCTGCACCAGCTGCTGCCCTGTTGAGACACCTGTCAATCCTTTGTCTTCACTATTTTGCCTGTGCAGCATTGTGCTCAGCTCTGCAGATGTCAGCCATCCCAGCTCCTTCACTGAGGGGGCCCCGGTTGATACTCTGTGAAGGTAAGAGTACCAAATGTGTTATTTATGCCCACGTGTCCATGTCCGTGGGCAGCTCTACAATTCTCTTAGTTATTCTATCACCTTTTGTTCCAAAATGTACTCTGTGTCTGAAGATGATAACACTGTATATATAATTTTATATAGAGCTTGGTATGTTTTATATAGTGCTTGCTGCCGAAGATTCATGCTATTTTGTGTATATAGCAGATATTAAAATTATGCAACTGACTGATACTCATATGTCTGACATCAGAAGTATGAAAAGTTGAGTTGAGGCCACTGCAGTACCAATCCATGACCCTCGGGTAAAATGTTACTTGGATCACTCCTCATGTGCATTAGCCCCCTGTGCTATCTTACCTGACCACCCTTTCATGCACATGTATGCCACCAATGAGATGTGTAATCTTTGCAATGTGGACTCACCAGACACCATCAAGCACCTCCTCCCTCACGCCTGCTGGTTCTGCTGTGTTCTTTACCTCCTAACTCTGCTCAAACTCACCTTCTTCCTGCAGCAAGAGCCTAGCCAGTGTTCTGTTCTTCCAGCCTCTTCCCTTGTCCCTCTTGTTTCTGCCCCTCCCCCAATATGTGGACATGGAATGTACACATTCATATGTTGTTTTCCTGCCCCTCCTCCAGGCTCCTCCCTCACCCACATTACATCTACTGATCTCTCTGCAGGTCAGTTTACTCTTCATGCCCATTTATTTTGCTTACGTAGCAACATGCGTGGTGATCCTGCCATTCCTGGTCAGACCCATGGTACTGGAATGTGATTGTAGGGAAGCAGTAGTTGGCGACAATACATCATGGCCCGGCTGATGAGCTGTACATTACCTAGCTCTGAAGATTCTAAAATGAACATTCATTGGTTCTCCCCCTTCCTAGCCACAGTCCCCATAACTACTTTCTTCTTGTGGGCGTCCCCTGCTATTTTACTACCCCTTCTTCTTTGGCTCAGGTGCCCTCATTGGTTCATTTGTTTTATCTGAGGGTCCTCCTTGCCCACACTTATCAGACTTGCTTCTGTCTCGTGGTCTTTGTCTATCTTCCCTCCTGCGTTTCCTTCTTTTGTGGCTCCTCCTGGACCCCCATTGGTTCTGCTGCGTCCTCTGAGGCTCCTCCTCCTCCACCCTCCATTCCCACACTATTCAGGCTTGAGTCTGTCTCATGGTCCCGGTCTTCCTGGCTTCCTGCTCCTTCCTTCTTTTGTGTCTCCTCCTGTACCCTCAATGGTTCTGCTTTGTCCTCTGAGGCTATTCCACCGCCTCCTCCTCCTTGCCCCCACTTCCATTCCTGAACTTCTCAGACGTACTTCTGTTTCATGGTCCTGGTCTACCTGGCTTCCTGCTTCTTCCTTCTTCTTTGGCTTCTCAGGGACCCTCACTGACTCTGCTGTGTCCTCTGAGGCTCCTCCTCT